>NC_064630.1:98649483-99268650 GCF_023864275.1 Schistocerca cancellata | reverse complement strand
GACTTATCTTAGAAGAAAGATTAAGGAAAGGCAAACCTACGTTTCCAGCATTTGTAGACTTAGAGAAAGCTTTTGACAATGTTGACTGGAATACTCTCTTTCAAATTCTAAAGGTGGCAGAGGTAAAATACAGGGAGCGAAAGGCTATTTACAATTTGTACAGAAACCAGATGGCAGTTATAAGAGTTGAGGGGCATGAAAGGGAAGCAGTGGTTGGGAAGGGAGTAAGACAGGGCTGTAGCCTCTCCCCGATGTTATTCAATCTGTATATTGAGCAAGCAGTAAAGGAAGCGAAAGAAAAATTTGGAGTAGGTATTAAAATCCATGGAGAAGAACTAAAAATATTGAGGTTCGCCGATGACATTGTAACTCTGTCAGAGACAGCAAAGGACTTGGAAGAGCAGTTGAACGGAATGGACAGTGTCTTGAAAGGAGGATATAAGATGAACATCAACAAAAGCAAAACGAGGATAATGGAATGTGGTCGAATTAAGTCGGGTGATGCTGAGGGAATTAGATTAGGAAATGAGACACTTAAAGTAGTAAAGGAGTTTTGCTATTTGGGGGGCAAAATCACTGATGATGGTCGAAGTAGAGAGGATATAAAATGTAGACTGGCAATGGCAAGGAAAGCGTTTCTGAAGAGGAGAAATTTGTTAACATCGAGTATAGATTTAAGTGTCAGGAAGTTGTTTCTGAAAGTATTTGTATGGAGTGTAGCCATGTATGGAAGTGAAACATGGACGATAAATAGTTTGGACAAGAAGATAATAGAAGCTTTCGAAATGTGGTGCTACAGAAGAATACTGAAGATTAGTTGGTTGATCAAATAACTAATGAGGAAGTATTGAATAGAATTGGGGAGAAGAGGAGTTTGAGGCACAACTTGACAAGAAGAAGGGACCGGTTGGTAGGACATGTTCTGAGGCATCAAGGGATCACAAATTTAGCGTTTGGAGGGCAGCGTGGAGGGTAAAAATTGTAGAGGGACACCAAGAGATGATTACACTAAGAAGATTCAGAAGGATGTGGGTTGCAGTAAGTACTGGGAGATGAAGAAGCTTGCACAGGATAGAGTAGAATGGAGAGCTGCATCAAACCAGTCTCACGACTGAACACCACAACAACAACAACAAAGAAGGACTATGCTGTCTCGTAAAATCACATCATGTTTCACGAAAATGTAGTTCTGCTCGGCGTTGTCTTTATAATAAACTCAGCTGTTACTATCGCGTGGTGTTATGGTGTTTAAAAGAATGCTTAAGTTGCTGAGTTAACAACCTTTTTTATGCGAAATTTCCTGTTTTAAATGTTATGGTTTTGCGTCTTGTCTAGTATGAATGTGTGCTGTTGTAGTTGATTTATGTTTCAGTTACGTGGAACGCAGTGCATGTCATCCGGTACGGTGGGGCGTCGCATCGGGGCTTGTCGGCTTGACCGTTGCCAGCGGAACTGTGATTCACTTGACCGGCTGCATGTGGAGCCTCTCTTCCTCGGTCATGTTGAATATTTCTTCGCTCCTTGTTTCTGGCTTCGTCAGGTTGTTAAGCTTGGTAGCCAGTTCATTTTGATGAATGTACTTTGAGCTTGAAGTATGACTTTGATCTTGTTGAGTGCCACTCTGTCATTAGTACCCGATCAGATTCATTAAGGCTCCGCTTGGTTAATTGTCATTTTTTTATCACTCAGGATGTTGTTATTTGCACCTTGTGTGTGAGTTGTAAGGGTTTCAATTTTTATGAAGCTATGTTTTATGTGTGTATGTTACCAAGAAATCTTTAAAAGCCAAGGGTCTCTTTTATTAATTGTTTGCTATTTTAATGAATGTTTATTTGTTATGGCACCTACTTGATTATTCTTTAGTCAGAAGTCTGGACACCGGCTGCCTTCAGTAGGGAACGTTAAGATCTTAGAAGTCATCTTTTTATTCCTTCGGTTTTGCAATATTTATTTACGTTATTCCTTCGGTATGAAATGTTATTGCAAAGGGAAGTCATTGTACAGTCTTGTTTTACCGGTTGGAGATTGGCAAGACGGTTTTATTAAATACTTGTGCCAGGAGCAACTGTAACTAATGTTTTATGTATTGGTTAAGTAAATGTTCATAGGGGTTTCAGGAAGGTTTTATTGTAACTCTGGCGAGGCTGTTAAACACCAAGTGTGTCTTGTTGTATTAAATTGTGTAAGGTAAATAAAATTGTTTAACTCAAGCTGTGTATGTTTGATATTATGGCCCTGCTGCTTTCGGTGTAGTGATAAGATGCAAAAGCGTGCCTCTCAATGTACATTCTGTCTTTAATAGTACTTCTGTAGTAATAGAACTTGAGCAGATATTCATATTCATGTTGTACTGGTGTGCAAAACTCAAGTACGAACGCAACTTTCGCATGATGTGCCACTGCCAAACAGCACAGTTCGATGATTGAATGGCCATACGTAGAGAGGACTGCTACTGTATAGTACAGAAGGTAAGTGTAAGAAATTCGGAACGAGGCAAAAAAAGCCGGCCGCTGTGGCCGTGCGGTTCTAGGCGCTTCAGTCTGGAACCGCGTGACCGCTTCGGTCGCAGGTTCAAATCCTACATCGGGTATGAATGTGTGTGATGTCTTAGGTTAGTTAGGTTTAAGTAGTTCTAAGATCTAGAGGACTGATGACCACAGATGTTAAGTCCCATAGTGCTCAGAGCCATTTGAACCATTTTTTCGAGGCAAAAAGAAACGACATACTTTTTCCAAGACAACAGTTACACTGAAGTTACCGCAGATTGGTGATATGGTTCTGGACATTGCAAACGGTGGGCCATGGTTATTAAGAGGGTGTGCGACCACCAATGCACAGTCTGCAACGTGCTCCCGCGCTGGCCACAACACTGGCAACGAGTTGCTGTGGTAGGGCGTTCCATTCCTCCACAAGCACCTGTAACAACTGCCAGATGTTTCCAGAATGAAATTCTCACTCTGCAGAGGAGTGTGCGCTGATAGGAAACTTCCTGGAAGATCAAAACTCTGTGTCGGACCGATACTCGATGGTAGGGAACGAGGTACTGGTGGAATTAGAGCTGTGAAGATGTATCCTGAGTCGTGCTTGGGTAGCACAGTTGATAGAGCGCTTGCCCGCGAAAGGCAAAGGTCCAGAGTTCGAGTCTCGTGCTGGCACACAGGTTTGATCTGCCAGGAAGTTTTATATCAGCGCACACTCCGCTGCAGAGTGAAAATCTCATTCTGGAAACACCCTCCAGGCTTTGGCTAAGCCATGTCTCCGCAATATCCTTTCTTCCAGGAGTGCTAGCCCTGCAAGGTCCGCAGGAGAGTTTCCGTGAAGTTTGGAAGGTAGAAGACGAGATACTAGTAGAATTACAGCTGTGAAGACGGACCGCGAGTCATGCTTGGGTAGCTCAGATGGTAGAGCACTTGCCCAAGAAAGGCCAACGTCCCGAGTTCGAGTCTCAGTCCGGCCCACAGTTTTGATCTGTTGTGATGTTTCAACTGCCAGATAGTTGTTGGAGCCCGTAGACGTGCAGAAATACGTCTCCCCACCCCATCCAACACGTGCTTCATAGGATTTAAGTGGAGAGAACGGTCAGCCAGTCCATTCACCGAACATTCTCTCGTTCCATGAGCTCCTATACCTGCGATGTTCGATGTGGTCGCGCAGTGTCAGCCATAGAAGAAAAAACACGGCCTAGTAGCCCCCCCCCCCCAAACCACTGAAAAGACGCAAATGCGGAAAGAGTAAAGTCTCATAATAACGTCGACAGGTGAGTGTTCAAAGACTTGGAAGGTCAGTACGCTCATGTGTCTTGATGCTTCCCAACAGCGTAACACCGGCATCGCCATAACGATTATGTTTGACGATGCCGGGCGTACTCTCATACGGCGAGAAATGGGAAACTATTGTGCTACCAGGAGCATGATGCTTTCGCGAGTACCACTACCATTTTCTCGTATTTTGTTCGATTTGTGAACGCTGTGCAAGAGGAACAATTGTCGGTAAGCCACAATAAGAAGTAGAATTTTCCACATTTTCGCTGTTACGGTAACTTTGCGAGATATATTGCACTTCGGAGGAAGAACTTTTTTGCCTGAATCTCTAAGAATATGCGCTCTCTGAACTATAACAGCAATCTTCTGAGAGAAGCATAACGTTTCACTGGTTGCATCCATAACGCGCCAGAGCATACCAAGCGAACTCGCGATGAGAAAACCGCTTTGGTTTGGATTTTCCACAGTTCCTCTGTAAATCCACTCTGATAAGGGCCCGATACCAATGGCTAGTACTAAGTAATAGGGCATATTAAAGATCTGTAAGACACTTGTTTCTCGCATGAGTCATAATCCTTAGAATTCTTCCAATAAATCCCAGTTTATGCTTTTTCTACAATTATTTATAAGTGATCCTTCTGATTTAGATCCGACGATATTCCAAGACGTTTTATAGTTGTTAGTGTTTCTAGTCAGTCAGGTAATAGAACGTTACCATTTCTTCTGTTGGAGATTGCTTTATGTCTTTACACAAAGTGTCGGTCTTTTCCACTAGTCCATTAGCGTTATCTTGTTTCGTAGCTTTTCTGGACACAACTGAACCTTCCGTCGCTGTCCAACAGACAATTTACATAATAAGTATACTGGTGCCCAAATTAAAGCAACAAACCGTTATTTCCCCATCCTGTGTCTAATTGACCATATAATCATACAAACTGTCAACCTGGTGTTCGTACGATCTTGTTCTGCAGGGAAGATGGCATTCCAGTCAAAGGATAACCATGGCAACAATAATGTCGGGACACCTATGAAACGAAGTGTTTGCTAGATCGTCCCACATCCACAATCGCTGTGTACACAGTCACGGAAGGCGCAGTATGACACAGAGAAGATGCCTACCAAACTCTCTGCGCTGGACGGCCACAGAAAGAATGGAAGCAGGACAGTCGTAACTGATGTGCCCCGGCGGCTCAGTGTGAATCGTTCTGTTGTTTCTCGGATGTGCCGACAGTTTACAGAGACCGGAAATGTATCCCTAAGACCATGCCCGGGCCTACCACGTGTGATTTCAGAAGAGGGGACCGTAATTTGGCTGTAAGGGCACAACAGTACTGCCTTAGTACTGTACTGCAACTGGTATCTGACCTCGCAACATCCACTGGACGTGTTGTATCGACGTAAACGACGTGCAGAAGACTTCGGCAGGGTGACCTTTATTGTCGGAGACCTGCCGTATGTGAAACTCTGACGCGTCTTCACAGAAGGGAACGTCTAGAGTGGATTCATCAACATGACACCTGGGCGGTGGAACTGTGGCCAATAATGTTTTCAGAGATGAGTCCGGATTTAGTCTGGAGAGTGATTCTCGATGGATTCGCATCTGCAAGGAACGTGGAAAACGTTTTTGGGGCCAAAATGTAGTGGAAAGAGGCGATATTGAGAATAATCCCTAATGGTGAAATATGTGAAATATGTTAAATATAAAATATCTTAAATGTATGTGAAATATGTTTGACATGTGCGTACGAGACTAAAGCCACGGGTAAGAAGCTCATGATAAACCCATGAAACGATTTCAACCGAATTTGGAACACATATTATACGGTCCTCTCTTCTGAAGTCACACGTGGTCGGCCCGGGCATGGTCTTAGGGATACAGTTCCGGTCTCTGTAAACTGTTGCTACATCCAAGAAACACTAGAACGATTCACAGTAAGCCGCCGGGACACATCACTTACGACTGTCCTGCTTCCATTCTTTCTGTGGCCGTCCAGCGCAGAGAGTTTGGTAGGCATCTTCTCTGTGTCATACTGCGCCTTCCGTGACTGTGTACACAGCGATTGTTGATGTGGGACGATCTGGCAAACACTTCGTTTCATAGGTGCCCCGACATTATTGTTGGCATGGTTATCCTTTGACTGGAATGCCATCTTCCCTGCAGAACAAGATCGTACGGACACCTGGTTGACAGTTTATATGATTATAAGGTGAATCAGACACAGGATGGGGAAGTAACGGTTTGTTGCTTTAATTTGGATACCTATATACTTATGTCTGTTGGACAACGACGGAAGGTGCAGTTGTGTGCAGCAACGATACGAAACAAGATAACACTAATGGACTGGAGAAGACCGACACTTTGTGTAAAGACTTAAAGCAAACTTCAACAAAAGAAAGGGTAACGTTCTATTACCTGGCTGACTTGAAACACTAACAACTATAAAACGTCTTGGAACATCCTCGGATCTAAATCAGAAGGATCACTTATAAATAATTTTAGAAAAAGCATATGCTTAGATTTATTGGGAGAATTCTAAGAATTATGACTCATTCAAGAATCAAGTGTCTTACAAATCCTTATTATGGCCTATTACTGAGTACTAGCCATTGGTTTCGGGCCTTTATAAGAGTGGATTTACAGAGGAACTGTGGAAAATCCAAACCAAAGCGGTTTTCTCATCGCGAGTTCGCTTGGTATGCTCTGGCGCGTTATGGATGCAGCCAATTAAACGTTGTGCTTCTCTCAGAAGATTGCTGTTATAGACTCCAGGAAATTGAAAAAAGAACACATTGACACCGGTGTGTCAGACCCACCATACTTGCTCCGGACACTGCGAGAGGGCTGTACAAGCAATGATCACACGCACGGCACAGCGGACACACCAGGAACCGCGGTGTTGGCCGTCGAATGGCGCTAGCTGCGCAGCATTTGTGCACCGCCGCCGTCAGTGTCAGCCAGTTTGCCGTGGCATACGGAGCTCCATCGCAGTCTTTAACACTGGTAGCATGCCGCGACAGCGTGGACGTGAACCGTATGTGCAGTTGACGGACTTTGAGCGAGGGCGTATAGTGGGCATGCGGGAGGCCGGGTGGACGTACCGCCGAATTGCTCAACACGTGGGGCGTGAGGTCTCCACAGTACATCGATGTTGTCGCCAGTGGTCGGCGGAAGGTGCTCGTGCCCGTCGACCTGGGACCGGACCGCAGCGACGCACGGATGCACGCCAAGACCGTAGGATCCTACGCAGTGCCGTAGGGGACCGCACCGCCACTTCCCAGCAAATTAGGGACACTGTTGCTCCTGGGGTATCGGCGAGGACCATTCGCAACCGTCTCCATGACGCTGGGCTACGGTCCCGCACACAGTTAGGCCGTCTTCCGCTCACGCCCCAACATCGTGCAGCCCGCCTCCAGTGGTGTCGCGACAGGCGTGAATGGAGGGACGAATGGAGACGTGTCGTCTTCAGCGATGAGAGTCGCTTCTGCCTTGGTGCCAATGATGGTCGTATGCGTGTTTGGCGCCGTGCAGGTGAGCGCCACAATCAGGACTGTATACGACCGAGGCACACAAGGCCAACACCCGGCATCATGGTGTGGGGAGCGATCTCCTACACTGGCCGTACACCACTGGTGATCGTCGAGGGGACACTGAATAGTGCACGGTACATCCAAACCGTCATCGAACCCATCGTTCTACCATTCCGAGACCGGCATGGGAAGTTGCTGTTCCAACAGGACAATGCACGTCCGCA
Organism: Schistocerca cancellata; assembly: GCF_023864275.1. NCBI lineage: Eukaryota > Metazoa > Arthropoda > Insecta > Orthoptera > Acrididae > Schistocerca > Schistocerca cancellata. Next base: position 99,261,137 of record NC_064630.1, on the reverse strand, counting down.
TGTATCCCGTGCCACCCAACGTGCTCTAGAAGGTGTAGGGCAACTACCCTGGCCAGCAAGATCTCCGGATCTGTCCACCATTGAGCATGTTTGGGACTGGATGAAGCGTCTCACGCTGTCTGCACGTCCAGCACGAACGCTGGTCCAACTGAGGCGCCAGGTGGAAATGGCATGGCAAGCCGTTCCACAGGACTACATCCAGCCTGCAGAATAGCAGCCTGCATTGCTGCGAAAGGTGGATATACACTGTACTAGTGCCGACATTGTCCATGCTCTGTTGCCTGTGTCTATGTGCCTGTGGTTCTGTCAGTGTGATCATGTGATGTATCTGACCCCAGGAATGTGTCAATAAAGTTTCCCCTTCCTGGGACAATGAATTCACGGTGTTCTTATTTCAATTTCCAGGAGTGTAGTTCAGAGAGCGCAAATTCTTAGTGATTTAGGCAAAATAGTTCTTCCTCCGACGTGCAATACATCTCGCGAAGTTACAGTAACTGCGGAGTTGTGCGAAATTCTATTTCATATTGTGGCTTACCGACAAATGTTCCTCCTGCGCAGCGTTCACAAATCGAACAGAATACGGGAAAATGGTAGTGGTGCTCGCGAAAGCTTCATGCTCCTGGTTGCACAACAGTTTCCCATTTCTCGCCGTATGAGAGTACGCCCGGCATCGTCAAACATAATCGTTATGGCGATGCCGGTGTTACGGTGTTGGGAGGCATCAAGTCACATGAGCGTACTGACCTTCCGGGTCTTTGAACACTTTCCGGTCAACGTTATTATGAGACTTTACTCTTTCCGCATTTACGTGTTTTCAGTGTTGGGTGGTGGGAGGGGGGTTGGGAGGTGGCGGGGACTACTAGGCCGTGTTCACTTCTATGGCTGACACTGCGCGATCACGTCGAACAGCGCAGGTGCAGGAGCTCTTGGAACGAGAGAATGTTCGGTGAATGGACTGGCTGACCGTTCTATCAACTTAAATCGCATCGAGCACGTGTTAGATGGGGTGGGGAGACGCATTTCTACACGTCTACACGCACCAACAACTATCTGGAAGTTGAAACATCATGGCAGATCAAAACTGTGTGCCGGACTGAGACTCGAACTCGGGACGTTTGCCTTTCTTGGGCAAGTGCTCTACCATCTGAGCTACCCAAGCACGACTCAGGACCCGTCTTCACAGCTCTAATTCCGCCAGTATCTCGTCTCTTACCTTCGAGACTTCACAGAAACTCTCCTGCGGATCTTGCAGGATGTTTCCAAAATGAGGTTTTCACTCTGCAGCGGAGTGTGCGCTGATATGAAACTTCCTGTCAGATCAAAACTGTGTGCCGGAAGGAGACTCGAACTCGGGACCTTTGCCTTTCCTGGGCAAGTGCTCCACCATTTTTTTTTTTTGTTCTTTATTGATCGTTGTGTTTGGTCGTTGCGGACGTCGGAAGACACCCTGATCAAGTACGGTGGTTGATCCTTCCACTCAAGTTTTGATTACAGAGGCCAGCCGGCTCTCTGACCGAACACGCTGAGCTACCATGCCGGCAGACCAGCTGCGCTACCCAAGCACGACTCGGGATACATCTTCACAGCTCTAATTCCACCTGTACCTCGTTCCCTACCTTAGAGTATCGGTCTGGCACTCAGTTTTGATCTTCCAGGAAGTTTCATATCAGCGCACACTCCGCTGCAGAGTGAAAATTTCATTCTGGAAACATCTGGCAGTTGTTACACGCGCTAGTGGAGGAATGGAACGCCCTACCACAACAACGCGTTACCAGTGTTGTGGCCAGCGCGGGAGCGTGTTGCAGACTGTGCGTTGGTGCCCTTGGTGGTCGCACACGCTCTCAACCCGTAACTGGTGAGATGATATTTTTGTAACACAACTGGTGAGGTTGGGTTATAGATACCCAATAATTTACATGGCCATTATACTTCAATGGTGAAGGAGAAATGAAAAGTTTCTACATACACTGAAAAAGTAACTTTTATTCGCATCTCTGAACAGTTTTTGGCAGCAGAAAATTATTTACAGTGAACAGAATAGACAATTTTTTAAATATAGTGTAACCTACCCACAATAAAATAATATCAATAATATTCACATTTAGTGTAACTTCCCAACAGTAAAAGTGCCTAAATCTCCCAACAGTAAAAAATGTAACTATAACATTGACATTTAACGTAAACTCCCAAAAAATAAACTGCGTAACCTATCAATAATAAAATGTTACTAATCTCTCAATACAAAACTGTGGCTCACATACAACCTTTCAATAACTGACTGTGAATTTAAACTGGTAAATTTTGGACGTCAGCAGTGCTGTGTCATGGCCCTGAAAGATCATTATGAATAAATTGAAAATTCTTACCGCAATAAGGTCCCCGGATAACGCATATATATTTGCTCCTATAAGAAATTTTTCTGGCACAGCCGAGTGCAATGCTGGCCGACAGATTTGTCATGTATAAAAAGAAACAACTGATTTTTCTTTTCAATAATCGGGATGACCAAAGATTGGAGAAATTAGTAAATTCTTTAAATTGAAATGAATGATTGTCAAAAGTTACTTTTTATGAGAAAGATTATTGTTAAGAGATTTTTTTAAACATTTACATGGGACTTGATATAACAATACTACATATGCGCGAGGCTGCTTTTACCTTATACTACAACTCTCAGGCTTCGCCATCGCTCCACCACAACCGGACCAGCCAACTCCACACACACAACTGCTAGCTACTACTTACTCCTACTGCTGCACAGTTCCTACTGCTGACAACACTCCTCTCTGATCTAAGACTCTCTTATAGCTTACATATCGCAGGCAGCGCGTGAGCAATACATTGAAATTACGTCTGCTCGAGTGCGCAAGCAACAAATTCTTTAATCGTGAACCTCTTGAAACGTCCCCTTAGAAAAATTATACATGACTGTGCTTAAACTGACACACAAAATTTTTTTAGCGCAACGCAATCTTACTTTCAATAATCCCTACAAAAGAATGGCCCTTACTAACATTAACCTATACCGTTCACAAATCACTTACCTCACAAAAATCTTCATTACTCGAACTATTGCAATACTGCGAGCGCCACTACTGCCAGCTAAATAAAAGATTCAAATTATGGAAGGCACTAACTACTGATAGGCATAGTTAGCAAATGAAAGATTTTAATAGAGAACAAACAATTTATTTACCTTAATAGTCATAACATATATAGCAGTTCATGACATCCATTCTTACAAATGTACTGTTTCTGATGGACACACCTCCAGATTATCCATTCTCAAAAATCCGCCATCTCACTTCCCCCACATCCACCACTGCTGACGGCTCACCTCTAACTGCGCAACGCTACGTGCTGTTCACATCCAGCTGCCAAACACTACAATGGCAGACAACAATGCAAACTAGCCACAGACTGCACAAAGCACAGCCAGTGATTTTCATACAGAGCGCTACATAACGTTGCCAATAAGAAGACATAAACAGTCTACTTACACTCTTACATAACCCTTCACTGGGGGGGGGGGGGGGGGGGCAAAAATTTGGCAGCGATGGTGAGTCAATTGGACTTGCCATGGGCAACAAATTTTTCTATAATCTATTTAGTTACTAAGTCTACAGTCACAGAGTATATACAATACTGATAAGTGCAGAATATATTAAGAAATGAAATAGAGTGCACACGCACTGAAATGAGAACACATGAGGAAATGACAAAATGTACATGCAGTGAGTACAAAATATATTAACAAATGACATAAAGTGCACACACACCTTATAAGTCTTCAACATTTTTACATGAACTGATCACATTAAGAGATGAAATAAAGTGCACACACACTGTAAAAGTCTTTAGCATTTTACAAGAACTGAATAAATTAAGAAATGAAATAAAGTGCACACACACTGTAAAAGTCTTTAGCACTTTACAAGAACTGAATTCATTAAGAAATGAAGTAAAGTGCACATGTACTGTAAAAGTCTTTAGCATTTTACAAGAACTGAATACATTTAGAAATGAAATATAAAGTGCACACGTAATGTAAAACTGTTTAGCATATTTAGGATAACTGATCATATTAACGAATGAAATGAAGTGCACACGCACTGTAGGACTAGGAAAGGAATGGGAAGGATAGCATCCTGGTTGTAGCAGAGTGGGTTGCACGTAGCTGCACTGAAAGTCCATATTTTTCTACATAAGCACAACACCGAATGAGACAATCTGAAGCTCTCTTCCCTGAAGTATTTATCTGTGTAGCCAGGACACTGAAATGTTGTATTCATATTGTATGTTATCATTTTGGTAGTACATTAGGTACACCAAACAGTAGGACCATAATAACATCTCCATCGTTCAAGGTGGTGGACAGCTTGGTATGTCAACACCACATTCTTGTAAATCCGTACTCTTACATCAATGTAGAATAGTGCAAAAAGCAAATATAGTGCTCCATGATCATGAGGATGGAGAGGACATACGGATATTGCAGTAATTGCTGATAATTAGGTCAGAAGGTGAAGGATACATTAAGTCTTATGCTAGTTATCATTCAGAATTACACTAGTGTATCAACCAATCTGAATAATTATTGGCATTCACTGGCTATTTACACAGCATTTAAGTAGTATATATACAGAGTATTACAGAACATTATTCATAAGTCATCTCATTACAGTAGTCATTGGTGTAGCATTTATACATAAGTCATTTAATTACAATAATTATTGACATAGCATTTATAGAGTATAACAAAATATTATTTACATAAATTATTGGCATAGCATTTATGCATAAGTCATCATATTACAGTAATCATTTGCATCATAAGTCATCTCATTACAGTAATTATTGGCAATCATTGGCCAGTTACAAAGCATTTTTTATGCATTATTCAGAAGTCATCATTCAAAACAAGAGTTAATTATTGGCATAGCATTTATGCATAAGTCATCACATTACAGTAATCATTGGCATCATAAGACATCTCATTACAGTAATCAGTGGCATTCATTGGCCAGTTACTAAACATGTAGCAAGTATTGAGTATTACAAAACACTATTCATAACTCATCTGATTGCAGTAATTATTGGCACTCATTGGTCAGTTACAAAGTATTCCTATAGTTTTACAAAACATTATTCAGTATTATTCACTAGTCATCATTCAAAACAGGAGTTATTGAGTGTAGCATCAAGCTACTGGTGTTTATATATGATATCATGTAAGTGACATAAGACATATTTAAAATGTAAGACATTGTAACTATTACTCAAGGTCGGTAGTCCAATAATACATAGATATAATGGAATAAATACACAGAAAAATTTGCATTATATTTAGGACTAAAAATATATCTTAAACTGGTAGCATTATTTAGTTGTAAACTGGTAATAGTTGGGACTGGTATATATATATATATATTTTGTGCTAGCAATGCATTGCATTGGGATTGATAATTGCTGGGGCATGAAAATATTTGCTTTTGACTTATTGCTGGAAATAAGGATTAATAACATCATTCATCATGAGTCAGCTGTAGCAAGGTTATGAAACAAGTACAGTATATGTGATCACATTCATAAATGATAGGCACAACTGGGTAAAAAATGCAAGTACTAGAACAGATTTAATAATTAAGTGCTTACAGCATATTAGTATCATGAAAAGCTTCTCCTGGAAAACATACAAAGTGGATTATTGAGCTGAAAGAAGAAATGTATTCGTATTATGCTGAAAACAAGTAAACTTCGAATTAACAGGTAATGAAACGTGTACTTAATATGTATGTACTCTAGCTGTCTTTCCCAAAACATTCAGTCATTATACTATGCAACATAAGACATACTGTGAAAAGGAACTGCAACAAATACTTAAATAACTACATAGCATCTCTTAACTAATACAAAATATATAAAATTCATCATAATCATCATCTGCAAAGAAAAACTTCATTATTGATATTACCATATTCTTCATATAACTATTCATCATCATTTGTTATCATCTGCAAAAAATAGACACTTCATTATTCATTATTTGTATTACCATGTGCGTCATACAACTATTCATAGTATAGAGTTTCTTACTTCTAGCATATTTCATCACTAAAATTAACATGTGTAGTTCTGTCTGACAGCTTGCATCAATTGCCTCGTATTCTGAAAGAAAAATAATTATTTAAGACTGCTATTATACGATGTGTATAGTGTATTCTTTTTAATGCTTTTTAATTCTGATCCATTTACTCTTCATGACAAGGTATTGCATTTTCATTCGTTCATTCCGATGGTGAAATTTCCATTTCATAGTAAACCAATGTGGTTTGTTTAATTTATTTCTTTTACACCGTATTGCTTTCTGACAATGATGAATAAGGGTTAATATCTTGCATTTAAATCATATACCCATTAAATAAAAGCTTGTTTTTAGAGACATGACTAAGCATACAGCATGGCATGACAGAAAACTTATTATGTCAAAAATATAGACAGTTTTATACAGTTTTCATGTGCAAGAAATGTACACACAGTATCAAAATGCACTAGCAAAAAAATATAGAATAGTCTAGATATTGAGATATCATAAAGCAAAAATGTTAAAGTCAACTGGTGTTTGTTACATCTTAAAGATTTCATAGTGCATACAAAGAAAAATTCTACTTTCGATAGGAAAACAATCATACATACACCAAAAAAATGGAAAATGTGCACGGTCTGATATATAACGACAAGAAAAGCGCCTGCTGACCTTACCTTTCTGGGCACTTGCCGAGAAGAAACATAATCATCATCAGTAAGTAGTCACCTAGATATAATTGCTTAAGTGGTCATATAAATATCAGGAAATGGCATTACAATGTGATAAATCATAAAGTATGTTCATTCAATAAAGACTTGGTGATTGCCTTTGCTTTTTCTGGTTCTCAAAGTTTCGACATGTACTACATTGGGGTGAGGAATGCTGCGAATTGTATATGGACCTGCGTATAGAAGCTCAAATTTACTGCATCTACTCTTTCCTCTGTTGGATAAATAGTGTGTGCGTACTAATATCTTCTGTCTAATGTGGAAGTCACATCGTGTACAAACCTGTTTTTGCTGTCTTCTCCGGCGTTCTGCGGCACGTTTGATGTTGTTGAGTGCAATGTCAATTATTTCATGGTGGCGTAGTCAACGAGATGTAGGAAAGGATACTAATTCTTTAATTTTGTTAGATGGTTCAACATTTTTCAATATAACAGTCGGAGATAGCAGAGTAGATTCATTTGGTATGGAGTTAATTGCATCCTGGAATGAGAGTATGTGTGTATCCCGATCAATATGTCTTTTATGGCAGTATATTCTACATAGTTTACCAATTTCTTTCATTAGTCGTTCAGAAGGATTCGAAGAAGCGTGGTACCTGGATATATAGATCGGAGAAATGTTTCTTGCTCGTAACATACGTGTCCATATAGCAGATCAAAATTGTGGTCCATTGTCGGAAATTACTTTCAATACATACCCTACATGAAATAAAAAATCTTTTACAAATGCATTAGAAATAGATTTAGCAGTAGCTTTGCGTAACAGAGTGAAGGTAACAAATTTCGAAGTGAGTTCAACAGCGACAAAGATGTAACAAAAACCTCTACTAGATCTGGGAATCGGACCAAAAATGTCTACAGCGGCCATATGTCTCAATTTAATCGGTACAATAGGATGTAACGGAGTAATATGTGAAGTCGTGTCTGATTTAGCTTTCTGGCAGATTTTACATGACACTAAAACTCATCGAATAAGTTTCTCCATGTTCGCAAAATAACAGTTCTGTCTCAGTATAAGAAAACATTTTCTGGCTCCATAGTGTGCGTAACTTAAATGAGTATACCAAATTAATTTGTTAACGAACTCGTCAGGAATACATAATAACCAGTTGTTGTTGTCAGGGTGAGAGCGGCGAAAAAGAATATACTTGCGTACAGTATAATGGTTTCTAATGGTAACGTTATTCCTGTCTTGTCAGAGTTGTTTAATTTGTTTCCATACATTGTCTTTGTTCTGCACTTGTGCTATGTCTCGTAATGACGACGAAACGTAATTTTCGAATGCAAGTTATTGAAGATACATGACGCTAAAATTTGCTTGGCAGAAGTTGGTTGCGATGTCTTGCTGACTTTCTGAGAGAACGGGATAGTGCGTCTGCTACAACATTTTGTGTACCGGGAATGTGAACAACTGTAAAATTAAATTCCTGTAAATAAAATTTCTATCTGCTTAATCTGTCATGTGTAAATTTAGCGGAAAGTAAAAACTGTATAGCTCTATGATATCTGTAAACGGTAGTATATCTTCCATAAAGAAAATGCCTAAATCTGGTAAATGCCCATACAACACATAACGTTTCAAGTTCTGTAACAGAATAATTACGTTCAGCAGGTGACAGAATTCGACTTGCAAAAGCGATGTTTTTGATTACTGTTGTACCGTCTTCTTCAATTTCCTGAAAAATGTGTACGCCTAAAGCGGTGTTAAAACTGTCGGTGGCAATTTGTGATTAGATCTGGGTGTGATAAATGTGGTGCATTCAACAAGGCGTGTTTCAGATTAACAAACTCGGACTGTGCTTGGCTATCCCAGGACCAAATAGCGTTTTTACCCGTCAGTTGGCATAATCTAGGGGTGTCTAAAGCAAAGTAATGAATAAAGCTACGGAAAAAGTTAATTAAACCCAGAAAGCTGCGTAGTTGTTTCTTCGTCGTTGGAACAGGAATGTCACGTAAAGCCTGAAGTTTTTCCGGGTCAGGCGCAATGCCTTCTGCTGAATTACATGTCCAAGAAATTTTATAGAAGTTTTGCCAAAGTGTGATTTAATAAGATTAACTGTCAGTCCTTGTGCACGAAAAGTTTGCAACAGTTCTTCCAGAATCAAATTGTGTTCATACCAGTTAACTACTGTAGTAAGGATGTCGTCTACACATTTTGCGATTCTGTCTTTAAGTTCTGTCGGAAGTATACTATTCAAACCGCGAATAAATGCTGCTGAATAAATTGTTAAACCGAACGATAATTTGCAAAATTGATAACAGTCACCAAAACAGAGAAATGCTGTGTACTTTCTGCCGTTCGGATGGAGCTGAATCTGCCAAAATCCCGATTTCAAATCTAATGTGGAATAAATAGCAGTACCATGAAATTTCTGTAAAAGTTCTTCTAGTGTCTGTGGGAGATCTGTTTCATTAATAATAATGTCGTTGACATGACGCGAATCAGGGTACGATGCGAAGTGATCCATCCTTTTTCTTAACAATATGGAGCGGGTTTATGCACAGACTAACTGGCGGTTCAATAATACCTTGGTCAAGCATAGCTTGCAATTCTTTCTTAACTTGTTCTCTGTGAATATACGGAATGGGATAATGTTTGGCTTTAAACGTGTCATGCTGTTTAACTTTAAATTCATACATGAAACTGGACATAGTACCAGGGATGTTGTCAAAAACTGGAGCTTGCTGTAAAAGAATTTTGCGTAGCTCTGTACGTTCGTCGTCTGTATTTGCACTGCTTTGCTTTACTTTCTCAGCAATCATCTGCATAACGTCATAGTCGGCTTCGTCTGGTGTATTGCAGTTGTGTACGTACGTACCTGTGAACAATGTGGAATGACAGTCTATATTACGTGATGTCGAAATGACCTCTGTTCGAATAATTGCTTGTTCTTCTGCAGATAAAGCGTGCTGAAATTCTAATGCTAGTTGTATATTTTCATCCTTTAACATTAAATAGGAATTTTGAAAGCCAACAATTGCATCATGCTGTACCACAAACTTCGTACCTAAAATAACGTCTGTTGTCAATAAGGGAACAATCCAAAAATTTGAGTGGAACCTATGACCTGCAATACAAAACGATAAGTGTGTCTGTAATTTTACATCTACTCCTTTACCAGATACTGCTCCTTTTACTTTAGTTTTGCCTAATGGTAACGTAGGATAGGTGTTCTCTTTATTACATTCATTGAAAGTTTCTTCATTTATAACTGACATAGGTGATCCAGAATCGATTACTGCTGAAAATGTGGATGATCCAATATTTACTTCAATAATAGGGTGGGAAATGGTTTTTTGAATACCTGGTTTTTCATGCAAAAGTGTGTCTGGGATGTCGTCGAAAGAAATAACATTTTCGTGAACAAGATTCTGTGTATCAAAAGTGTTGCTTACGTTGCTGGAAGATGCAACCTGCACTGTATCTAGTCAAATTCTTTCTGACGCGCTGTTATTTGCAGGAGGATGCTGTGGCATTTCGACTATTTGTACTGTTCTGTTATTTCGTCCTGACGTACTAGGTTGGATGATACTGACTGTCTGGTTCATTCATAATAATCTGTTGTTGTGATTGACTCTGCTGCTGATAAGACCTACTGTTATTAAATTACGCTGAAAACTGTGCTCATTATTTTTGCGTCTGTCATAATAATCTTGCTATACGGTGCATTGCGATAGTAGTTGAAATGATGTGTTTTCTATACGTAGTGATTTCCTTGTTGCGGTGCGTTACTATTTGGTGGGGCCAACGCTATACGTGTAAACGGCGAAACATTACAGTTTGGTTGTCCTTGCACATTATATTGTTGGTTAGATATGCTAACCGGCTGGTTTTGTTGCTGTTGTGGTGAAAACCCTCTATTGTTGCCAAAATGTGTCTGCGATTGCTGAAAATGTTGTACATACCGATGATTAAAATTTTGTTTGTTATTAAAATTATGCTGTTAGTTCTAGTCATTTCAGGAGTGTCTAATGAAAACTTTCAGGTAAAACTTGTTATATCAGGTTTTCTTTACTCATCCTTAATCCTAGATAGACCGATACTTGAAGAGCTGTTTTGAGAGATGTAAAGGATAGTAAAAGAGTAGGCAGCAGTGCAGAATACTAAAGAAGAAAAAGCACTACTACGGCTCGGGGACCTGAGCACGCTACGGCACATATTCCTTGAAGTATAATGAATCCCCTGAGGTCACTTACACGTTGCAAATAAATTTTAGTTTCTGCGTTACAGGCAATGACAGTGAAAATGCAAAAGTAAATCATTGTATCCAATCCAAGGGGTGAATCTGTGTTCTGTCATTCTTAAATACCTTAAATTTTCTCACGGATAGAAAGTGCTTATAATCAAAACTAACGTCTCTGTATGTCTGAACAGGTTCAGGATTGTATGGTAATCTGTTTGTCTGTGTCTGTTCGGAATCTAAGTCACGTACACTCTCCAAATTACCTAAATTATGCTGGCTGTGTGAGTGTGAGAAATGTTCGGAATGTGGCGTATGGTGTGTTGTGTTAGAGGCCGAAATATTTTTTATCTCTGTCACTTCTTGCTGTAAAGATGACAATTTTCTACGTAATGTGTTATTGGACGAACCTATCTCACTGATTGTCTGCTGTAAATTTTGGAATTCGGGTGTTTGATTGAACGAAACTGGTGACGTATCGTCTGATTTGGTGTCATTGTTATTTTCGATAACGTCAATACGACTGGCCAATTCATCAAATTTCTCAGTCAGTGCTTTTACCCGATCGTCATTTTTAGTGTCACAAACATTAATTTGTTTTTGGATTTTACGGGTGGTTTTGTTCAATTACTTAACGTCTGCTTTAATGGCATCGGGATCCTGTATTAATTCCAATTGCTCAAGTATGCTGGTCACTGTCTGAAATTCTACTGTGTGTGTGTCTGTTTTAGTCTTAAGATCAGAGATTTCGTCATGCAATTCGGTGTTCAACTGTTTGATAGTATTGATTTCGTCTGATATTGCGGCATTGTTGTTATCTACGTATGTTCTTGCTTTCGTAAACAATTTACGCTTATCTTCCTGCCTCTGTGCAGTAATTGTTTCCATAACTTGTTTCTTTACTTTGTTCTGTTCCTGTATAGATTTACGGTAACGCGTTTCACTGTTTTGTAGGTGGTGATTAAAACGTTCGTCAATTTGGCTGTTTTGTTGTTCAAATTTCGTATCTACTTTCGCATCCAGTGTGCGTGAAAGTTCTGATGACATTAATTTAAACTCGTCGCGTAACTATGTTGCGTTTTCAGAGCATTGTTTAGCGACTTCACTAATTTCATCTCTAAGTTATTTCGTTGTGGCTGCATGTGTATTATTTAATTATTGTGCAACAGATCTAATTTCTTCACTACTGTTCCTAGCACAAGCCTTAATTCCCTCACGCAATTGTTCTTTAGTATCGTGACATTGCACGGTAACGGCTGTAATCTGTTCACTAAGTTGTTTGTTCTGTTCATTAAGCTGTCGTGTTTTTCATTCATTTGTTTAAGATTTTCATTAAGTTGTTTGAAGTTGTTGTCTTGTTTTTCATTCGACTGTTTGAGGTACTCATTAAGTTGTTGTTTGAGATTTTCATTATTTCCATTAAGTTGTTGTTTGAGATTTTCATTATTTCCATTAAGTTGTTGTTTGAGATTTTCATTATTTTCATTAAGTTGTTGTTTGAGACTTTCATTAAGTTGTTGTTTCAAATTTCCATTAAGTTGTTGTTTGAGATTTTCATTAAGTTGTAGCAATAATGCCATAACTCGATCCATGCCAAAATTAGCTGCTCTATTCTCTGTGCTGTGTGATGGTGTATCTGCATGTGTCACGTTTTGTGTAACCATTTGGTCATTGTCTGATTCACAAAAAGGTTTGTCAATCGGATGTGCACTGTTGGTCACTACATCGGAATCAAATAAATCTGACGTATATTGAGTATATTGTTCACCTTCGTTAGAAACAATATTCTGTTCGCTACGTAAATTTTGCAAATCAGGTGTATCAAACTAGGCAGCGTTCATTGTAACGTAACGTGACGCGTCATCAATTGCCGTTAAATTTAGTGTGAACATAATTGAATTAGTTTGTCCATCATTAGGATTAAAATCATTACTAGTGGTCGGTACGCACTGATTATCTGTAATTAGAGGATTATCACTATTACACTGAGTGTCGCTAGTATTATCGGTCAAATTATTCGAGTCGGCTTTTTCAGTCATTGCACATCGCGATGTACTGTTAGCAGGTTTTCGCGGCATTTTCACAAATCAAAGTTAAGCACAAAATCAAACAAAGTCAAAGCAAAAATGAAACAAATACAATTACAACAAAGAGCAATAAATTGCCGATGATCCGTGAAAGAAAAAGTGGCAAGTTAGTAAATGCGTTGCGCCAGATGCAAACTAAATTTAAAATTAAGTAAATAAGAGCGGATATATAACTGACTACTTCTCAGAAATTCACAAAATACGATCCTGGTCGGTTGACGCCAAGTGTAACCTCCCCAACAGAAAAATTCCGTAACTTCCCAACAGGAAAAATATAATTACAGCATTCATTCACATTCGGCAAAACACAGTTAAAAATACCTCCCAACAGTAAAAAAAAAAATAATTACATCATTCACTTTCAGTGTAACCTAGCAACAGTTTACTTCTGTAACCTTGGAATAATAAAATGTGACTAATCTCTCAATAAAAAAAACTGTGGCTCACTTATAACCTTTGAATAATTGTGAATTTAAACTGGTAAATTTTGGACGTCGGCAGTGCTGCGTCATGGCCCTGAAAGATCATTATGAATAAATTGAAAATTCTTACCACAATAAGGTCCCCGGATAACGCATATATATCTGCTCCTATTAGAAATTTTTCTGGCACAGCCTAGTGCAATGCTGGCCGATAGATTTGTCATGTATAAAAAGAAACAACTGATTTTTCTTTTCAATAATCGGGATGACCAAGGATTGGAGAAATTAGTAAATTCTTTAAATTGAAATGAATGATTGTCAAAAGTTACTTTTTATGAGAAAGATTATTATTAAGAGATTTTTTAAACATTTACGTAGGACTTGATATAACAATACTACATATGCGCGAGGCTGCTTTTACCTTATACTACAACGCTCAGACTCCGCCATCGCTCCCCACGACCGGCCCAGCCAACTCCACACACACAACTGCTAGCTACTACTTACTCCTACTGCTACACAGTTCCTATTGCTGAATACACTGCTCTCTGGTCTAAGATTCTCTTATGGCTTACATATCGCAGGCAGCGCGTGAGCAATCCATCGAAATTTCATCTGCTCGAGTGCGCTAGCAACAAATTCTTTAATCATGGACCTCTTACAACATGTAAATCCATAACAAATTTTGCAACACGTCATGAAATACATATATCTGCAAATTTTTTTATAAACAAATAAACAAAATTTGAATACTACAGCATGAAGCAACAATGAACCTTTATGGAAGCACATTATTTTTTGACAAGTTTTTACACGCAGAAGAATTGGCAAGCCATTACTCTACCCAATCTCGGCATACAGGAATAGTGCAGGCTCCGCAAATCGGTATGTTTCAGCTGTTACAGACCTTTTTCGTTTTTCTGTCAGAGCCTGGTGGGCACTTCTTACACCTCACTTGTTTGCCCAAGTCTCGTCTGGCTTCACATGGAACTGGTATCTTGAGATTGTTTAGCCGCTATTCACCGGGCAAATGGCCGTTTTGAATTCGACGATTGAGATGAGGGTCTACTAGTTCCTTGGAAAGATTTTTGATGTATTCCACGGTAGATAACATAGGCATTCACTAGGCTAATGTTCATTAGATTCCAATCTGGTTAGCTCTGGATTCCCTGAGAATCCACGGTAGATAACATAGGCATTCACTAGGCTAATGTTCATTAGATTCCAATCTGGTTAGCTCTGGATTCCCTGGGAATCCACGGTAGATAACATAGGCATTCACTAGGCTAATGTTCATTAGAGTGAAAAATATGGCTAATGGCCATCGCCTTGTGCGTCGACTTGTTGAGTATATCGTGCATTTCTCATCTAAGGCGTCGACCCTACTTTTTGTGTTGTCATAAAAGGCAGTGATTTCTGGTTTCTGGGTTTCTGGATCAGTTGACTGGGTATGGTGCATTGAGGATACAAGTAGGATTGCCTTGCCTTTCTTTGGTACATAAGAGAGTAGTGTTATCTCCTTTGTGAAACCATAGAGGACTTCTCCTACTTCTCTTTCCTTGGCAGGTAAAAATTCTTTCGGTATTTCGTGTTTATTTTTTCGCATTGTTCCTACTTATATCAAGCCCCTTTTACGTAGTTCCTGTACGAGGGCAATGGACGAAAACCAATTATCTGCTGTGATATTGCGGTTACTTCCGATAATGGGTTTAGTCAATTGCAACACTGCTTGAGTTGGCTTGGAAAATTTTTTCCCCTCATTGGTGAGTGTTCTGCCATCACTATCCTTTCCGGAGTAAATGTAGGCGTTTATCAAGTAGTGGGTTTTTGCATCTGCCAAAGCCAGTATTTTGAGTCCATATTTTCTAGGTTTGCCGGGGATATACATTTTATAGCGGCATCGACCACGAAAGCCCACCAACATTTCGTCAATGCTAGCGTACATTCCAATTGAGTAACTAGCCATACAGTTTTTCACAAACTCTTTGAAAACCCATTTTATAGGAGCTGTTGCATCACATTTTTTTCCTCCCATCACTGTCTGAGGCGTCATCAAAACGTATACTGAGCAGTGACACCAAGACCCTCTTCAGTGACATTGTACAACGAAAAATATCACGACCAGTACCGTCGGTTGCAAAAATACCTTGAAGATCTTCATTATTAGATTTGAAAATGGCTGTGAACATGAGAATCCCCAAAAAAGCCTTGAACTCGATCAGGTCCAAGTCTTTGTAGTCAGTTCTTGTATCATCAAACAACTTTTCCCTCATGAGGGCCAATTTTTTATTCGTTTGCAGAATTATTTCATTCAGTATTCTCTCACTAAAAAGTAGCGTCCAAGCAGTCTGGGGTCTACAAATCTGACCAAGGGCTTTAGCAGGGCCAATTATGCCCGGTAAATGTGAAACGATATTATGTTTCTTTGTGCGAACATTTGAAGCTGGAGGTTTTTTAGACCATATGAAACGCTTCTTCCTATAAAACTTCTTTCTCTCGTATTGACGATTCTGCCTTTTTGGAAGGGGTTCGTTTTCATCTGGTGACGATGTGTCTGTTTCAAAGGAATGTGGTGGTTGTAGCGAACTTGGTGATGATACAGGAACTGTAGCATTAGGTATACCATGCACTTCATTCTCAGCTTCACGTACTTCTGGCTCTGATTCGGTTTCATGGGCACTCTCGAAACCTTGTTCTATAACATTTTCATCTCCACTACATTCACTCTCAGACTCATCCAGTATAGATCTCACCCAGTCACAAAATCCAGGATCACTAGGTTTCATAGACCACCTTCTAGATGGCATGTCAGCTGAAAATCGGAGAACGAGAAAATCTCAGGGTAACTAACGTGGTTATCAATAAGCATGGTTCCTAGTAATAACGAATCAAATAAACTCACTGCTTTGATGAGAACTGCATCCAGGGTTCCATAATGAGATTTTCACTCTGCAGCGGAGTGTGCGCTGATATGAAACTTCCTGGCAGATTAAAACTGTGTGCCCGACCGAGACTCGAACTTGGGACCTTTGCCTTTCGCGGGCAAGTGCTCTACCAACTGAGCTACCGAAGCACGACTCACGCCCGGTACTCACAGCTTTACTTCTGCCAGTACCTCGTCTCCTACCTTCCCAACTTTACAGAAGCTCTCCTGCGAACCTTGCAGAACTAGCACTCCTGAAAGAGCTTCTGTAAAGTTTGGAAGGTAGGAGACGAGGTACTGGCAGAAGTAAAGCTGTGAGTACCGGGCGTGAGTCGTGCTTCGGTAGCTCAGTTGGTAGAGCACTTGCCCGCGAAAGGCAAAGGTCCCGAGTTCGAGTCTCGGTCGGGCACACAGTTTTAATCTGCCAGGAAGTTTGCATCCAGGGTTATTACACTCCTGGAAATGGAAAAAGGAACACATTGACACCGGTGTGTCAGACCCACCATACTTGCTCCGGACACTGCGAGAGGGCTGTACAAGCAATGATCACACGCACGGCACAGCGGACACACCAGGAACCGCGGTGTTGGCCGTCGAATGGCGCTAGCTGCGCAGCTTTTGTGCATCGCCGCCATCAGTGTCAGCCAGTTTGCCGTGGCATACGGAGCTCCAGCGCAGTCTTTAACACTGGTAGCATGCCGCGACAGCGTGCACGTGAACCGTATGTGCAGTTGACGGACTTTGAGCGAGGGCGTATAGTGGGCATGCGGGAGGCCGGGTGGACGTACCGCCGAATTGCTCAACACGTGGGGCGTGAGGTCTCCACAGTACATCGATGTTGTCGCCAGTGGTCGGCGGAAGGTGCACGTGCCCGTCGACCTGGGACCGGACCGCAGCGACGCACGGATGCACGCCAAGACCGTAGGATCCTACGCAGTGCCGTAGGGGACCGCACCGCCACTTCCCAGCAAATTACGGACACTGTTGCTCCTGGGGTATCGGCGAGGACCATTCGCAACCGTCTCCATGAAGCTGGGCTACGGTCCCGCACACCGTTAGGCCGTCTTCCGCTCACGCCCCAACATCGTGCAGCCCGCCTCCAGTGGTGTCGCGACAGGCGTGAATGGAGGGACGAATGGAGACGTGTCGTCTTCAGCGATGAGAGTCGCTTCTGCCTTGGTGCCAAT
This sequence comes from Schistocerca cancellata, assembly GCF_023864275.1. NCBI lineage: Eukaryota > Metazoa > Arthropoda > Insecta > Orthoptera > Acrididae > Schistocerca > Schistocerca cancellata. The sequence continues at coordinate 99,243,522 of NC_064630.1, read as the reverse complement.
GATGGTCGTATGCGTGTTTGGCGCCGTGCAGGTGAGCGCCACAATCAGGACTGCATACGACCGAGGCACACAGGGCCAACACAGGCATCATGGTGTGGGGAGCGATCTCCTACACTGGTCGTACACCACTGGTGGTCGTCGAGGGGACACTGAATAGTGCACGGTACATCCAAACCGTCATCGAACCCATCGTTCTACCATTCCTAGACCGGCAAGGGAACTTGCTGTTCCAACAGGACAATGCACGTCCGCATGTATCCCGTGCCACCCAACGTGCTCTAGAAGGTGTAAGTCAACTACCCTGGCCAGCAAGATCTCCGGATCTGTCCCCCATTGAGCATGTTTGGGACTGGATGAAGCGTCGTCTCACGCGGTCTGCACGTCCAGCACGAACGCTGGTCCAACTGAGGCGCCAGGTGGAAATGGCATGGCAAGCCGTTCCACAGGACTACATCCAGCATCTCTACGATCGTCTCCATGGGAGAATAGCAGCCTGCATTGCTGCGAAAGGTGGATATACACTGTACTAGTGCCGACATTGTGCATGCTCTGTTGCCTGTGTCTATGTGCCTGTGGTTCTGTCAGTGTGATCATGTGATGTATCTGACCCCAGGAATGTGTCAATAAAGTTTCCCCTTCCTGGGACAATGAATTCACGGTGTTCTTATTTCAATTTCCAGGAGTGTAGTTATTACAGGAAACCTGCTAGATGCCATACTACCTACAAAGTAGAATACGAGAATATTCCAAAAAAAGTTCCGCAACTGGTGAGGTTGGGTTAAAATTACCCAGTAACTTTAAAAAATCACGTATAAAATCAGACAACTCACCGCTCCGTTGAGTACCGCGCTTCAGGCCGACTTGCAACAAACTGACGTGAAGGTATAGGAACCAACAATGATGTACTCACGACAATCTGATAATAATGGGGCTTCAAAGATTCAGCTGGATATCTGACATCCAGTATTACCAGTTACAAGTTAATAACCGTGTCCCACCGTTTGCAATGTCCAGGGATATATCACCAATTGCGGTAACTTCAGTGCAATTATTGTTTTTGAAAAGGTATGTCGTTTCTCTTTGCCTCGTTCGAATTTGTTTCACTTACCTTCTGTACTATACAGTAGCAGTCCTATCTAAGTATGGCCATTGTATCATCCAGCTGTGCTGTTTGTCAGTGACACATCATGCGCAAGTTGCGTTTGTACTTGAGTTTTGTACGCCAGTGCACCATGAATATGAATATATGCTCAAGTTCTATTACTCACGAATGGAGTATGGGAAGAACGACTGATTTTCTCATCGTGGTCATTTAACGACACATTTGTCGGAGGAAGCAGTACGTTTTCCGACTATGCCTGGAACATACACTCACGGAATTTCTACAGCAAACCTCTCCGTCGTACAGAACACTTATCTTGTAACCTCTCATGCTGTTTTCCTGCGCATCCCCGCAACACTACTGCTCTCCTGTGGCGAAATACGCCGCTCTTCTTTGGATCTCGTCTATATATTCTATTAATTCATCCATTTAAGGGCGCCAGATTGATGATCAATACCTAACAACTGGTCTCACACCTGTTATGTAATCCGTTCTGTCGTGGATGAATTACATATCCATAAGATTGAATCTCAGTCTAGCATCTGCTTTTGCGACAATTATACACTCTAAGAGTGAAAATACGACGAACCACGAAGGAATTATCCGTGAGGGATGGAAATCGTTAGACGTGATGTACATGTATGGAAAAACAAATGGTTACAATTTCAGAAAAATTGAATGTTTTGTTCAAGAGAAAGAGTTTTCATAAACTGAGCGAGGCAATAAGGCGTTGGTCACCTCTAGCCCCTATGCAAGCAGTTATTCCGTTTGACTTGATTCATACAGTTGTTGGATGTCCTCCTGGGAGATACCTGTCCGATTGGCGCTTCAAATCGTCAAAATACCGAACTGACTGGAGAGCCTGACTCTGAGACATCGAATGTACTGAACTGGGGAGGGATCCAGCGGCCTTTCTGGCCAAGCAAGCACGGAGACAGACAGTAGAATCTCTCGCCATGTATGGTCGGACATTATCTTGCTGACATGTAGGCCCCATAACTGCTTGCATACGGCTCAGAGGTGGACCAATACGTTATTGACTTGCTCTATTTCTGAAGCTTTTTCTTTTGAATAAACCACTCGAATTTTCTGAAATTGTACTCGTTTGGTTGTATGTGTACATCACATCAAAAGATTTCCGTCCAATTCGGATAATTCCTTCGTGAAGCGTCGTTTTTTTGTCTTTTCTTTTGTCTTAGTGTGTCATTTTCTTTTAGGCTCCTGTGTACGGTTACTCTTAGGTCAAGAGCGAAATCGGAGAGGAATGGGTCTCTTTGGCTATCGATGCGAAATTAGTTGCATGTTCACTTATAAATTAAGGATAACGCTGATATATGGTGAAATCACGCTCTGGTGGGCGGTTTGCGGGTTTAAGTCACCTCGGGTTATGACCATGCAATGCATTAGACCTGTGGTCGTTGCACGGTTGCGCTGGCAGCAGTCCACATACGCAGAGGTGTGTTGCTGCATGTCAGAGTAAGTTGCAGCGAGTAAGTGAGCAGACGTTTTCAGACGTACTAATGGTGACTGTGTGTTGAAAATGGCTCAAAGGACACATATTGATGACGTTATGAGGGGTAGAATACTAGGGCGACTCGAAGCTGGTCAAACACAGCAGGTTGTGGCACGGGCCCTCCGTGTGCCACGAAGTCTGATCTCAAGGTTATGGCAACGATTCCAGCAGACAGGACGCGTGTCCAAGCGCTACAGTACGAGACGTCCACATTGTACAACACCACAAGAAGACCGATATTTCACCATCAGCGATCGCAGACGGCCACGGAGTACTGCCTTGCTCGGGACCTTACCGCAGCCACTGGAATACTTTTCTCCAGTCACACAGTCTGCAGACGTCTGAACTGACATGGTTTATTCGCCCGAAGTCCTGAAAGGTGCATTCCACTGACCCCTGGACACAGGAGAGCCCGTAAAGCCTGGTGTCAAGAACACGGTACATGGTCATTGGAACAGTGGTCCCAGGCTATGTTCATGCACAAGTCCAGGTATAGTCTGAACAGTGATTCTCGCCGGGTTTTCATCTGGCATGAACCAGGAAAAATGCGAACCCCTTAATGACCTTGAAAGTGACTTGTATGGAGGTCATGGTTTGATGGTGTGGGGTGGGATTATGATTGGTGCACGTATACCTCTGCATGTGTTTGACACAGGAACTGTAACAGGTTGGGTGTATCGGGACGTCATTTTGCACCAGTATGTCCGCCTTTTCAGGGGTGCACTGGGTCCCACCTTCCTCCTGATGGATTATAACGCACGGCCCATCGAGCTTCCATCGGGTACCAGTACCTTGAAACAAAACATATCAGACGAATGGAGTGGCCTGCCTGTTCTACAGACCTAAACCCCATCGAACACGTCTGGGATGCTCTCGGTCGACTTGTCGCTGCACGTCTTCAAACCCCTACGACACTGCAGGAGCTGCGACAGGCACTGGTGGATGAATTGGAAGCTATACCCCAGCAGCTGCTCGACCACCTGATCCAGAGTATGCCAACCCGTTGTGCGGCCTGTGTACGTGTGCATGGTGATCATATCCCACATTGATGTCGGGGTACATGCGCAGGAAACAGTGACGTTTTATAGCACATGTTTTTCGGGACGGTTTTCTGAACTTATCACCAATACCGTGGACTTACAGATCTGTCTCGTGTGTGTTCCCCATGTGCCTCTGCTATTAGCGCCAGTTTTGTGTAGTGCCACGTTGTGTGGCACCACTTTCTGCAGTTATCCTTAATTAATGAGCATGAGTGTATGTACGAAAATGGTCATCTACATGTCCTTGAGTCACACAGCGGTCCTACGTCGGTCTGCCGGCCGGAGTAGCCGTGAGGTTCTAGGCGCTACAGTCTGGATGTGTGTGATGTCCTTAGGTTAGTTAGGTTTAATTAGTTCTAAGTTCTAGGCGACTGATGACCTCAGAAGTTAAGTCGCATAGTGCTCAGAGCCATTTGAACCTACGTCGGTCTACCTTCATTTGACTACATTATTCTGGCGTTTTAATCGTCTGCGAACTGCTAGATGGCTCTTTCGATATTATCCACAGTAACGGTCTCATGACACTCCTATGTGGTACTCCCGAAACTATCTTTACATGTGTCGATTTCGTCCCGATGACTATAACATATTAAGTTCTATCTACCAGGTCCTTGTCTACGGCCCCATGGGTTTCATGGGGGAACATACGGAGCTGTCGTTTGCTAGATATGACCTAACTGTATCAATTTTTTTTTGTAGAAGAGAATTACGTTCTCCTAGAACGTAGTAATACTTTGGCATAAAATAGGTTCCACAATTTTGATATACATTGACGTCAGCAACATAGGCGTGTTGCTATGGGCATCTCTCTGACAGCCTTTCTTGGAAACGAAAATGACTTGTGGTTTCATCCAATCGCTTGGTATCCTCCGTTGCTCTAAACACCTACGAGAAACTTCCGTTAGAAAGAGAGAAAGCTCTTTCCCGTAATCTCTGTACAATTTCTGAGGTAGCTCATCCGAACGATGTGCCTTTAACTATTGATCAATTTCAGGTAGGTGTCAGCTCCAGAGTCACTTATTTAGATATTATTACTTATTTAGATATTTGCCATTTCAGCGTTCGTACAGTATTCGGTTGGAGGAACCATATTATGATCTTTAATGATGAAACAATGTCGGGAGACCGAATTTAATATTTAGACCTTCTTTCATTTTGCACTTCCGCACCAGTACCATCACGGAACAATTATTTGATCGTCTTACTGACTTTACGTACGACTAAAATATATTGGGATTTGTTGTTCGATAGGTTTGCAAAATTTTACTTTTGACTTCATTGTATGATTCTCGCGTCGCTCTCTTTACTCATTTGGCTTCGTTCAATATCAGTTTGTCAAATGGACTTGACTTCGCTTAAATCATTGACGAATCTCCACTGCTTTCGTTGCAGCTCAATAACACGGCTGTTGAAATGCGATGAGTATATCCCATCATTCAAAACCTTGTTCGGCACGTATTGGTCTAAGGCGAATTTGTACAATGCTTTCGATTTTTATCCATTTTTGCTCCACATCGTTTTTCCTCAGAACGGAAACGTTAATGATGAAACTGATATATTCTGTTATTTGCTCCCTGTCAGTCTTTCTGAGCAAAAGCAATATTTTTACGTACCTTAGCCTTCATTATAAGACTCGTCGTCATTGATGGTACCACGCATCTAATGCCCTGCTTTACGTCAACCGATTCCAAAATGTCAGATTTTCTGTTACCTTCGCATTTCTATTCCCTGTCTGCTTGTAGTAAATTTTAGACAATGCATTCAGAACAATCTTTTACGAATCCCTGCCTCTGGCACCAGTTGTAATTGCGAGAGTCTTCCACTGCCCTCTAATAAAAAGCATTATCAAGAAAGTTATTTGTGATAGGTTCCAAATTTTCTCTGAAGCGCTCTACGTCTTCTGAAGCAATCGTCCCTTCTCCACCGTGCAAGCACGAAGGATCAAATCAGTCTGCGGAAGAAGAAACAGTAAAGAAATTCGCCTCAACTAATTTTCATAATGAATGGAAACCCATCCGTGCTCGCACGGGGATATGAAGCTGTCGAGCTTCTTTAGTAGAGCAGGTTCGCCACTGGACTCCTGGCTGGAAAGGAGTGAGTGAGAAAGAGAGAGAGAGAGAGAGAGAGAGAGAGAGAGAGAGAAAGAGAGAGAGAGAGAGAGAGAGGGAGGGAGAGAGAAGGGGTAGGGGAAGGATAACCTCTGGAATGCTCCAGCAGATAACGCGACAAGCATATATCACGCACCTGCATGAATGGAAGCATTCACGGTTTGGCCTTACGTAAGTGCGGCGAACGAAGTCCTGAGAGTGTGGCGACAAGTCAACTGTCGATAGTGGTGCGGCGACCCCCGATTCGCGACCAGAAGCCATCTTCCTCAGTCCACAGGTGAGTGCCAACGACCTGCTGGTGTCCGGAACACGAGCTCTTCGACACATTTAGTCCAGCTCTTCACCTTAGCAATGCATTTTCTCTCAACTGACTCGTATCTTCGGAATAACATTAAAGGATTTATGTGTACGTTTTGATTCAAACACTTGCAAATTATTGTATTTAACAAGGCAGTTTTAACAATACCAAACAGCATTTTGTAGATAATTTTGATATTTTAAGCACCAGAGCATGTGATCGAAACCGATGGATAATAAACATTTATTTATGAGCGTTCTTGACAGTTCGAAAGGTGATTTTAGTTAATGTATTAGGTTTTAAGGTAAAAGTTTACAAAGGACTCTCGGGGAAATCTAAGATGGCGGGACAGCTGAAATGTGAACCAATCGTTCACATGATTTGTTGCTTTCTTTCTTTCTTTTTTTTTTGATTAAAACATAGGGCTGTGGAGATGGATGGCTGAAGATAAGTGGTCAGTTTTAACTGTCGACAGTAATAAGCCATTTGCTCTTAATCATACACGCACAACGTTGTCAACATCTGCGCCTGCGCGGCCCGTTTAAACTTTAGCCGGTTTTCATGCAGTGGTACATAAGGAATAGCATTAAATAATACAGTGACCCAATATTTGTCGATCGCAGCGATCTACAGCTGAAACCATTGTGGTGGTAACAAAAATAATTGTGGACCCACTAATCCCATATTATATTTCCGTAATATTGTACTATGAACAACTTCGTTTATTCTGTCGTTTGACTTCTCTCCGTAATTGTACATTTTTCCTCTACAGCACGTTCTGTTTACAGATTACATTAGTTCAGTTCAGGAAGGGTTTTACAAGACCAGCTGCGAGCACTATGCTATGAAACAATTATATTTCCTTAGACGACTACGATATGGAGAAACTTTTGTACAAAATTTGTATACGGTAGAAATGGAATTCGAGCGAAACGTTACATGTCATTGTGGTATCCCCTTAAACGGAACAACATACGTTTGCATACTCAGAAGGGGAGGCGGCAACGAAGCAAATCTTTACTGTGCCTTACGTTATTTAAGTTATTACAAAACCGAATCAAATTTAGAAATATCTCTAAGGTGTGAGCCCACAAATCCGTGTAACGTTGCACCCCCTCTGGCTTGTATATATGTACAAATTCGGTTGGGAAGCATGTCATGAAACCGTTGCATCCTCTTCTGAGGCAAGTTGGCGAAGAACTGTGGCAGCTGGACCAGATGTTCTGGATACTGGCATTGAGACGGAGTTGACGTCCAAGTTCGTCCCACATATGATGGCCACTGGAGTATCTCAACATTATGCAAACAGTTCATGGAGGCAAGTGCCAAGTTTTGACGAGTACTGTCCTATTGGAAAATGGCGCCACGATGCAGTCGCATGAGAAGTAGCACATGAGGACGACGGACATCCGTATCGTGTGGTGGTGCCACAACCTTCACAGTTGTCAATCAACATTTGACACTATTCGCGCCACTTATATGCCCTATTAGGTCAAAAAAATGGTTCAAATGGCTCTGAGCACTATGGGACTCAACTGCTGTGGTCATAAGTCCCCTAGAACTTAGAACTACTTAAACCTAACTAACCTAAGGACATCACACACATCCATGCCCGAGGCGGGATTCGAACCTGCGACCGTAGCGGTCGTGCGGTTCCAGACTGTAGCGTCTTTAACCGCTCGGCCACTCCGGCCGGCCTTATTAGGTCAGGTAACAACAATAAACACGAACATCTCTAATGCAATCTCGTGGCTGTTCTACTTGTCATACAGACTTCTATGTGTAATCAACTGTACTGAAGAGCCAAAAAACTGGTAAAACTTCCTAACGTCGTGTAGGGCCTCCGCGCGCACGCAGATGTGCCGACACACGACGTGGCATGGACTCGAATAATGTCTGAAGTAGTGCTGGAGAGAACTGAGACCATGAATCCTGCAGGACTGTCCATAAATCCGTAAGAGCAAGCGGGGGTGGGGATCTCTTCTGAGCAACATGCCGCAAGGCATCCCAGATATTCTCAATAATGTTCATATCTGGGGAGTTCGGTACGCACTGGAAGTTTTTAAATCCTGGGGCCACTCTGTAGCAACTCTGGACGTGTAGAGTGTCGCTTGTTCTACTGAAATTTCCGGAGTCCGTCGGAATGGTTCAAATGGCTCTGAGCACTATGCGACTTAACTTCTAAGGTCATCAGTCGCCTAGAACTTAGAACTAATTAAACCTAACTAACCTAAGGACATCACACACATCCATGCCCGAGGCAGGATTCGAACCTGCGACCGTTGCGGTCGCTCGGCTCCAGACTGTAGCGCCCAGAACCGCACGGCCACTCCGGCCGGCTCCGTCGGAATGTACAATGGACTTCAAAGGATGCAAGTGATCAGACAGGATGCTTACGTAAGTCTTACCTCTCAGAGTCGTATCTAGACGTATCAGTGGTACCATTTCACTCCAACTGCACAAGCTGCACACCATTACAGAGCCACCACCAGCTTGAACAGTACCCTGCTGACATGCAGGGTCCATGGATTCACGACACTGTCCCCATACGCTACACGCCCATCCGCTCGATACAATTTGAAACGAGACTCGTCCGATCAGGCAACATGTTTCCATTATCAACAGTCCTATGGCGGTGTCGACCTGTCCAGGTGAAGCGTAAAGGTTTGTGTCGTGCAGTCATCACGAGTACCGAGTGGGCTTTCGGCTCCGAAAGCCCATATCGATGATTTGGTTCGTACGCTGACGCTTGTTGATGGCCCAGCACTGAAATCTGCAGCAATATACGGAAGAGTTGCACTTCTGTCACTTTGAACGATTCTCCTCAGTCGTTGTTGGTCCCGTTCTTGGAGTATATTTTTCGATCGCAGCGATGTCGGAGATTGATGTTCATACGGGAAAATCCTCACTTCGTCACTGCCTCGGAGATTCTTTGTCACATCGCTTGAACGCCGACTGTAACACCACCTTCAAATCGACTTAAATTTTGATAACCTGCCTTTGTAGCAGCAGTAACCGATCTAACAACTGCGCCAGACCCTTGTGGTCTTAGACAGGCATTGTCCACCGCAGCACCGTATTCTGCCTATTTACATATCTCTGTATTTAAAAGCCGGCCGATGTGGCCGAGCGGTTCTAGGCGCTTCAGTCTGGAACGGCGAGACCACTTCGGCTGCAGTTTCGAATCCTGCCTCGGGCATGGATGTGTGTGATGTCCTTAGGTTAGTTAGGTTTAAGTAGATCTATGTTCTATGAGACTGATGACCTCAAATGTGAAGTCCCATAGTGCTAAGAGCCATTTGAACCAGTTTGTATTTAAATATGAATGCCTATACCAGTTTGTTTGGCCCACTGATAATGTGTGCGTGGACATAGTAACCTTAACATCTGACCATGTCTTCTGCGTGCTCCACTTTTATAGTCAGACAGTGTGTATAGTTCAGCATTTGATCCAAATCCGGTCTCGGAAACTGACATTCGGCCGGGAGAGCTGTGTGCTGACCACATGTCTCTCCATATCCGCATCCAGTGACGCCTAGGGGCTGAGGATAACACGGTGGTCGTTGGCACTGTTGGGCCTTCATGGTCTGTTCGGGAGGAGTTCACTTCACTTTAATTTGATCCAAATGATTTCCACAAATCAAGCTGAACGTGGTGGCAGTGAATCATCACATTGCAATATTGTGAAGGAAGAGATATATTGTTATTTACAGACAGCGTCTATAAGTGTTGAATGTGAGTTTCTCGAAGACATGTTAAACAGCAATATTACAGACTAGCGCCCACTATCTCGTAAGTGTCCACCCCTCGTTCACGTGGGATGTGTTTTACATGTTTGGTATAGACGGAATAGTAAGAGATAACATAATTTGCAATTCTTTTTGATAAGTAAATCTTTACTTAATTTTCCCCTCATCGAAAGCATAAACCTTTATATAATACTGAAATGTTGATTATAGACCGAAATACATATTTTATGTTCGGCCACGTGGTTGTAAATCTCGCGTGCTGTCTCTAAATCAGTTGATACGAAATAACATGTGGTTACTTCAATAGAGCTCTAACTATGCTACCTAACGACCATTATATCGACGGTACGTTAATCGACTTGTCTTTTTTCCATCCAAGAACACTACTGTGCAATTCTGTTAGATGTTACAGAGAACTACTTCAAAGTGCATGGGGGGACGCCATATGATAATCCGAATCTGACGCCTCCTATCACCATGGACTAAATTGCGCGGAAGAAAATACATTTGACTAAGTAGGTTCAAGGTACGGATAGATTTTGCTGAACAGGGTCATACTGAAGAGAGCGATCCCTGAGACTACAGTGTGCAAAAAGAGCCGTATGAACATGTGGCCGGAAATGCCACCCGAGGGAGGTACACATTCTTGAAGATGGAGATAAAAGATCTTTGACAGAGTAAGTTTCAATGACTGGAGGCACATACAAAGCAGATGGGAATGTTACGGCTGTACTAGTGTTTGATCTTCACATTCAAAATGGTAGTAATTTTGGAAGTGACAGTGGCACGGTCACACATCCATACTAAGGGGTGCCTACTTCACTGTTATTGCCGACTCACTCTGGGATGGACGTGTGTCGTGTACCGCAGCGCAGAGAAACGCTGACCCAGTATACCAGCCAATAACAGACCGAGGTTGTCTTCAAATACGGGCAGGCAAATGGCAACGGGCAGGCGGCAGCACACTGTATCGGGAAGTGCACTAAAGATTATTTGCAACAGTGTTCCGTAGTTCGTCTGAGACAGGCTTCTTTATGGAGAATGTGTAATGAAAGGCGGTTGCTCCTGGTACGTACAGAGGCCTTACAAAAACATGTGCTGAACATTAAAGCCACATTAAAATTTTTTTAAATACAAATCGTTTTATTGTTTCTCAAAATATTTTCCTCTTAAATTTATACATGTCTGCAAGCGTTTGAAGCGACTTTGATAGGATTCAACAGCATCTTGAGGTGATTAAAATCACGGTCTCCGCATTTTTGGTTGACACAAGGGAACAAAGATCTAAAGGTGATGAATCAGGTGAATACGAGCAAGGGGACAGATTGATCTGATAGTTTTTCTCCTGCGCGTAAGCAGTTGTTTCACGTGGAGTGTAACAGCTGTCATTCTCATAACGCAGTAGAGTCTGACGTTGGAAGCTGTTGCTTCTGAATTCATTGACGACTTATCGCGTACAAACTGTTATGCACCAGTCGGTATTAACTGTTCTTCGATTCTCTAACGCAACAGGCGGATTTGTCAAGTATAACCAAAGAAAGAACAGAAGAATTTCCTTGGACGTGCTTCAGGAACAACTCACACTTTAGTTGGCTTCAGTTCGTCTAGGAAGACCACACAGTTGACTACTACTAAATTTCTACCTCACGCGAAGAGTTTCAAGTTAAGATTCTTTATAATGGATACACTAACTGTTCAAACGTTTACGGAAAGGGAACCCTTTCAGCGAAGTGTCCGAATATCTGTGGATGACTGGTAGCTTATTATTCCTCAAGAGCCAAAATCAGTGGACGTAGTGATCTTGGACGCTGTCGCGTGAAGCGAAGTCGACACTATGACTCTTCCCGATGGTGTTCCATTGGTTTCAGGTCGGAACACTGGACGCAGCAGTCTATTTCAAAAAATTTTCCCCCAAACGGTGCCTCACAGACGCTACTTTATTACAGGATGCTTATGATGATGATACAAAAATGAGACGATAAATAGCTGAGACAAGAAGAGAATAGAAGCTTTCGAAATGTGGTGGTACAGAAGAATGCTGAAGATTAGATGGATTGATCACGTAACGAATGAGGAGGTACTGAACAGAACTAGGGAGAAGAGGAATTTGTGGCACAACTTGACTAGAAGAACGGTTCAGTTGGTAGGACACGTTCTGAGGCATCAAGGGATCATCAGTTTAGTATTGGAGGGAAGTGTGGAGGGTAAAAACCGTAGAGGTGGACCAAAGCACGAATACACTAAACAGATTCAGAAATATGTAGGTTGCTGTAGTTACTCGGAGATGAAGAAGCTTGCACAGGACAAAGTAGCATGGAGAGCTGCATTAAATCAGTCGCTGGACTGAAGACCATGTGGGGTGGTGGGTGGAATAATTGTTATTAAATGTTCCTATTATTTATTTATTGCTGTTGTTTGCCGTTCTCAACACTGCCCATCTAACTACAATATTGGCAACCAGAAAGTGATTAGCAGGCAAAACGTGAAGCCTGTAATTAGAATTCCCACTTCATCTGAGAAATACATTTATAGCTACAGCTTATAGCTCTGAGGAATTAGGAGATTGTCTGGGATTCATAATCAAAAACCATTCTCTCTAAAATGTTCACTATATTCTGAAAGTCACAGACCAAAAACCATCCACACAATCCAACTACCAGAGCAGTTCAGAGTCTAATGCGCTGATGCAACTATAACTGTTCAAATTAAATATTTGAGTGAATGCTCGCCATAATTTGATGATAATGTTCATCAAACGCCATGCTAAATAATGGTAGAATCTCTGTCCCGCAGCGGACGTGAAAATACGACATACGCAAACTGAATATAGATCATTAAAGTTATCCCAGAATGAACACTTCACTCAAAAACGATTTCATGGTTACGCGTATCCCAAGTAACTTATTACGGCATCCGAGGCTGTTTATAGCAATGATACCGACGCGACGCCACTCCCGGCACAGGTGGTGCGCTAATCAGCGTCTGGAGAGAACTGAGGCCTTCCTCTCTCGCGCAGCGTTCTTACATATAAAGCCGCGGTGCGGACGGCTAAGGGAACGCCTGATCAAATCCGCTCTCCTGACTAGCCGCTGGGCTAGTAATGCACCACTTTAAGTTATCGAATAAATCATTGCTTCCTTTGCTGATGGCCTATGAAGCTCTCAATTTAAATGTGCAATCAGTCTGACGTGGCTAAGTCAAATATTTTGGGCGAGAAAATGAATTTAATTACACTACATGCAGTAGACGAGCTCTGAACTTGCCCTTCGGAGATACGCTATCGCTATAGTTTTATAGTTACTCAGTTGAAACTTCTTACATCTTTATGATTATAACGGATCTCCCTTCAGTTAAAATTTAAACATCCTAGCCTTATTTATTCGCCTACTTAATCTATCTTGCTTCCTTAATTTCTAAGACAAAAACCAGAAAATCATGAATTTCAACTAAAATTTTAATTTGTGAGATCCAGAATACTGTTTCTACTAAATTATTATGAAAAAGGAATCTAAATATAAATTTTTAAGTTTGTAGCTCTTTTCTGTTGCGCCAATGATTTTTAAAGAAAAACGTCCAAATTTCGAAAATGGTTAAAGTTATTGAACTAATATTCAACACATATTGATTTAGTATTGCTCCTGACATGCTAGAAACGTTTCAGGTTATTTACTTGGTTTTTAAAGTATCGCGCAACATTTATGACATCAGAGCTAGTTACAGCGGACTAGGCTGGCACACAATGGAAAGACTGATGTGAATTTTACACGGCGCGAGTAGGCTGCTTCCCTGCAACCACAGCAACAACAACTACAAAAGTCACTGAACCCAAAACGTTCCTCTACTGTAGGTAGTAGTGCTGTGAAATGTGTTTATATGCTTCCACATTTAGCTTTCTATCAAGCGTAATAAGAGCAGCATGCCTCAACTACGAAAATCAGCCCCACGCCCTAACAGCATCCCCTCCATATTTCAGTACTGGCACTACACATAATGACAGAAAACGTCCTCCAGGCACCCGCCAGTCCCACACACTTCCATCGGATTACCACAGGGTGCAGAGCGATTCATCACTACAAACCAGTGGTCCCCAATCTTCCATTTTCCAGTGGCGTCACTCTTTACACCACCTTGACCCCCGCTTAGCGCTGACTACAGAAAATTATGGCTTGTGAACAGCTGCTGTATCATTTTACTCCATTCTTCTGAGCTCCCTGCGCACAGTAGTTGTAGTAGCTCGACTGCTGCTAAAATCTGAAGCTCACTCGTTACCTTCTGCCGATTTCATGTGATCTTTTACAGCCGCCCTCCGCAATGCTCGACTGTCCAAGTTCGCTAGTATGCGAGATCTACTCAGCCTTGGTTCAGCTGTGATCGTTCTTTCGAGTTTTGACTCCACTATGACCAAGAGTCAAAATGGGCCGCTTAGAAAGGCTGAAATGTCCCTGATTGATTCGCTACCCAGATGACTTCCAGTGACTAGTCCACATCGAAGTCACTGAGCTCTCGCGACCGACCCTTTCTGCTCATACTGCTTTTCTCCTGACAACAGAATATTTCCCGCTTCCTTTTATACTGGCACATCCGCTTCTCGTGACATCCACTGTAAAATTCCACATTATGTGTTTGTCTCCGGATATTAGATAGTGAATAAATTTTCACGATTGAGTTATCTGGACATGTCTTTACCCCAGTTGAAACAAGCCTGTTTTGAGCTTCTGTCAAATTGTGCGGAATCCATCAGGGAAAAAAATTCCTTTACTTTACGTGTATGGTCGAAAATTTTTTGTCATCAGGCTATCGGTTTCGGTCTATAATGACCGTCTTCAGATCCATTTTATAAAAACTTGTCCTAATATACTGCAGCCATAGTGGCATCGTCAAATATTTTACGATGCCGGTGCTGATTTTCTGTTTAACATTTGAAGATGCCACTATTGTTGCAATACATTAAGACAGGTTTTTACAAAACAGATCTGAAGATGGTCACTATAGACCGAAACCGTTAGTCTGATGATAAAAAATTTGTCACCATAGAGTAAAGTAAAGGAAATTGTTCTACATTCATGTCTGTTTTACTCGCGACCGTGTCGCAGGTTGTGGAACATGAGGAAAAGTTCATTTTCACAGCTAGATGGAATGCACTGCTCTCTAGAGTCTGCCTAAAGATTTATCTACTCAGATGTCCCGGTTCTTTTTAAATTTACTGCAGAACGTATCGATGGTTTTTAGGCGTTACACCATTTTTCCCCATCTTTCACGAAACTCTTCACTGATGGTATAGGACCACGACGTATACACCTCATGAAAACAATCTGTCCTGAAGATGATTGATTGATTACCAAAAAATGAAAGAAGACATTCGAAGCATTGTTGCTGAGCTGGGCTTTTACTAAACTCACCAATGAAAAGTCTCTGTGTTTTTATAACATTGTAAACAAACTACGGGGCCAATTCAACAGCTACCGTTGCTTTGACAATAACAATTACTAAAGTTTAGAGCAATAATAGTGACAATTTTCGACTTCTCCATCTAGCGATCCACTTGCTCGATTGATGACGTGCAGCAGTTTTCCGAGAACTCTAAGAATCCCACAGTTATATTGTCTTATGTGGAGAAACATGATCATAAATACTTTCAGTATGTAACATTTCTACCAGTTTCTCCGTTGTAACAATGGTTTCAAATGAAATATTTTTTCTTAATATTAAAACGTTTCTCTGATGTGTTTTTGCGTCCTGATTTCAAGCAAAGTTCATAAAATGTTTAATCACGTGCAGATTTGAAATGAATTGAGAATTTCTTTGAGGTACCGATTCCCGGGTTCGATTCCCGGTGGGGTCAGGGATTTTCTCTGCCTCGTGATGACTGGGTGTTGTGTGCTGTCCTTAGGTTAGTTAGGTTTAAATAGTTCTAAGTTTTAGGGGATTGATGACCATAGATGTCAAGTCCCATAGTGCTCAGAGCCATTTGAACCATTTTGAGGTACCGAATATGCGAGATGTAGCTACTTACCCATTATATTGGATAGTCGTTCAGAAGAAAAGCACGGGTCTCAGAAAATCAGACCAAGCAGAATACCAAAATTTGGAGAGAAAAACATGCTATTTGATTTTTTGCTATACTCAAAGAGATATTCCTGCCACCGCTTCATGTAAATCTTGCAATTATGACACTATTTATTAATGGATTAGCAAAAGATAGTGACACTTCCAAGGATATGACAAGCAGGTTCCCGACGTTATCAGAAACCAAACACCAATATGAAGTTTTGATCAGCCCTGACATTCCGAGACTAACAGAAGACGGAACGTTTGAAGACAAACTCAGAGATATTGACACAACAACTTGGATTTAAAGACGTCCAAAGTTTCTAAGCCTCTACATAGAGCCTGGTTATGAGAATACAACAAGAAACATGCTTGATAATTTGTATGAACTTGAATCTGCACTCCTGTAATCTTACGTCAGCTGTTTTAAGAAAACCTAGGTGCTGTGAGAGAAGAAGGGCTGAAAGGTTCCATCATGCGGCTGAATAAAGGAAACTGTCGCATCACGGCCGATGGAATGTCAGCATAGTAGTCGATTATTGATGGATGCCCTCTGCCAGTGCGCAAACGAAAAAGTACAAAATGAGGTTTTGAGTGGGAGAAGAGAGGCATTAAGATTTATGCCTTTGTTTTAGTATTGAAGAGCATAATCCTTCAAAAAAAATGAACACATTTATAATCAACAGAACAGTTTCCGTTGACGCTGATACTAATTACGGATAATGTATAAGAAACTGGTGAAGGTCGATGTTACGTCATTTTTCATTTGTTTCTGGTAGCCATCTTGTGAAGTCCCATAGTGGTCGTGCCAGCCTCCACACCATTACATTACAGACAAACACGGTGACTTCTAGAAAGAAGACGTATGCATTTTCATGTAGACCCTGAAATGCTAATTTTCTTGTACTCGCCACTTCAGTATAGTCTCATCCCTCCAGAAGTGTTTCATTTTGTACCAATTATCTCCACCCCACTTCCCCCCCCCCCCCCTCAAACTTCTGATTCTTTGTAAGTATGGAACTCTCATGTCCCAGACAGATTCAGTCTGATTACTTTACAAATGAGTTAATATGTTAACCTAGGCATTTACACATCTTAATGTTTACGACCTCACACCTCCTGAGCTATGTGACGTACAACGATATAATCCTGCAGGCACATTCATTGGTATATTTGATTACTGTCTGAAAAAATGAGTTGCGTTTTGAGTTACTGGTAAAGAAGTAACGAGTTAAAATGTCATGCCTGGTGCTAAAGTTTTACTGCATGAACAGCGAAAATGAAGTAGGTGATAAACTTATTCGTTATTTCATTATTTTGTGACGGGTGTCAGCGAGAAAGAGTTCAGATACGATTTGAAATTGTGGGTAAAGGTCTCGTTCTCGTCTTCAAATACTGGCTGAATATAGCCTGGTTGATTCGCACGCTTTTAATTATGCTATCTCAAGATACAACACAGTTTCTAAGTTTAATACTTGTTTTATGTAAAACCTTTAACGTAACGTTACACTTCTTAATCTGTAGGTTATGACAGAATTTTAAATTTTCAGAATCGGTCAGTAATTATGTGAAATACTGAAAATCAAACTTTTATGGGCCTGGAAGCCGTTGGACCGCCAAGCTGCAAACAGGGCAAATTACCGTTTAAGCCAGTTGGTAATAAATTACTGACTTCGTTAAACCAGCCTGTAACAACTGAAATGCGAAAGAAAGCATGTACCGCACAAACTACGTTCTAATCATAGTCTCTCATCTATTTATCTCTCTCTCTCTCTCTCTCTCTCTCTCTCTCTCTCTCATCTAATTTCTCTCTCTCTCTCTCTCTCTCTCTCTCACTCAATGCGCTTTCATACATCACCACATCGTTTTTTACGAACAATATACTCACAAGTAAATTCACCTTCTTTTTTACAAACAATATTGTCACAAGAAAATTAATTTGATAGATGTTAGAGCCGTGCTGCATTCGTGCTGCAATTTTAGACACCACTTCCACATAATGCTTGTTATCATTTGCGGCAGGACTAACTGAAGTGAGTCTACGTAGTAAATATGGTCAAGTTTCTTCTACTACGCACTGCTTTCTTCGTTAAACAGTCGACAACTTCATTTCCTCTTACGTCACAACGCCTCATCGCCTGCTCCATGGTAATCTAATAATTTAACTACACTGTCGGTTTTACTACTGACATATCGAACTGCTATTACTCTTGCGTCATGACTGACATCAACCTTTAAGGCGAATCAGACAGGATTAAAACCATTTCTGCTTCCATTTTAAGTCTTTTTTGAACTGCTAACACAAATATATTCGGATTAAGTCTGAATTGTTCACCTTGCTGCGTTTTTATAGTCATAGAATAGATGTATAATAGCTTTTGTAGAACTACCGGACATTCCCCGGTCAATAAGAAAGTTTTCTATTTATGTTACATTTCATATTCAGAAAACTCGAATAATCACGGTGAAATAGGCTGAAGAAAAGCTACATCACTTCAGGTGACTGAAAAGGTCATTGCCTCCTCTCTACATATACGCCTCTCATGATCCTAGTCTTCCTTCGAGCCACTTTCTCCATTAAGTTCTGCCACTTTGCCTACCGCGGCGTAAATCTTATGCGCCGTTAATGGAAAGCGCACCGCTCTCTTTTATATTGAGACGGTAACTGATATGTACTATTGGGTGGTATAAATGTTTTATGCCCCTAAAGATAGGCAAACTAACTTACATCATTCACACACGACGTAGATGTGAGTTGGGCTCTTTACTTCAAGATGCGTGAAATCTTTTCCGGTGCAATTTTATTTTGCCCACAAACAGACTATTTCGTCTCACCAACAGTTTGCAGTTAACGCTCCCAAATGAAGGGGTCTGTTTAAATTTGATGATTTATCACAGTCTCTGAGGAAATATACTTCTAGTGTAATCAAGAATTTAAGAAGGAAATTAACAATACGAATCAATCGAAAACAACAGTGGAAATGGGGATAGGTCAACATTTTTGACTATTTTATCGGTGTTTTATCACTGTAGTACGTTTTGACCCAGCAATCAGTTTCTTGTAGTAGATAGCGTGCCACATGTGGACCCATCAGCTCAATACCACATGGACTGAAATCAATATTTTATGCAAACTGTTACATGTTAACAGGTGATACCGAGCGTACACAAAGAAAGGCAGTGCCAAGTGTAATATCTCGAAGCCATTGAAAAAGACTAATATTTCACGAAAAATTTGATTGGAAGGACAAACAACAGTACTTTTAGTGATAGATAGAGACGAATATTATTCAGTCCTCCACTTATCGCATCGGTGAAGAAAGCGAAGTTAAAACGAAAAAGAAAGAAAACATGTACTGATGCATGTAAACATTCGTTCTCCCAAAGTTCCCTCCGAGAATTGAACAGAAAAAAGTTATGGTAAAGCAAAAAGTATGTGGTGAGGTACATTTTTGTTATTTTAAGAGTTCAGCTGAGATATCAAAGTCGACAAAAGCGTTGGGCATTTCATTTCATTGGTTCCACCTTAGTTAGATGTTTAAAAAGCTTTGGGCATTTCATTTCATTGGTTCCACCTTAGTTAAATGTTTAAAAAGCTAAGTTGCACAGTTTTACATCAAACTTCTCAATTTTACTGCTGTGCGACGTATAAGGGGCAGTCAAATGATAACGAGAAGGTTGCAAAAAAGTTATGTAAACTCTTTGTTATTTCAAAACTAATCATCACAACTATTAATACACTTACCCCGCTGTGAGAAAAGATGATAGGTGTCCTCGTGGAAAACTGTTTGTTGTTGCCTATGCATGCATGATTGTACCCAGGCGACCATCTCTTCGTCTGAAGGAAATCAACGGCCAGGAATTTATTTCTTCAGGACTCCAAAAATTTTAAAATCGCATGGGGAGAGATTGGGACTGTATGGGGGATGTGTGAGGGCTTTCCAGCGAAACTTCTGTAGCGTAGTGGAAACAACCTTGGGAACATGTCTTGTCTCACAGTGGGACAAATGTACTCATTAGTTATAGTGATTACTTTGGAATAATAAAGACTTTACTTACTTTTTCCAAATGTCTCGTTTTAATTTCACTGATCCTTATGCAAGTTAGTCAGAAAATATTTAATGAATTTGGGATGGCACATACCAAAGTAAAAAGTATCTCCCTTTCTAGTTAAGAACGCCGAACATTGCTAGCGTGAATTCATCAGGAACGTGCCATTTCTACTAGAAAGTACTTTGTCGGATGCGATTATAAAATGTCTCAGTCACTATCCTTAGGCTCTGAGATATATTCTAATACGTTACTTGCGCGTTATCTCCAACAGTTTCAGTTCGCAGACAGATAACTTTCCCATCAGTCTCAGCGAGAGAAAACGTGTAAATTAATTGTTAAAACACAGCGTCGTTGCAATTAAAACGTGTTGCTGCACTTTTCAGAGCAACCACAAAGACAAAGCAACTGATATTTCCGTCTTTTGGAGCAAACTCTGTTGTACCGTATTGATAGCTGTGTCGCAGGTGTCTTACCGCCAATAGCTCGGTGCGAGCATACAGAGAGGAAAGACCTGCTGTCTTATCGCTGGCTCTTTCCCTCAGATAGCGAAATAACGGTCACATGCTATCGCTTCCTTCAAACGATCAGCTTCCCAGGAATGGGAATAAAAGCTCCATTTTTTCATCATAAGAAGTGATGCGTCAGTTTTCATCAGTATCATTGAAGACCTCCACACATGCTTCAAGGAGGCATGTAATGAATGAATATTGTCCATTAGAAGCACCTACCGTAGAAATAGCAGAACGGACGAGCCAACACATTAACGAAAATAAATGAGAACTGCCCGTCACAGCCCGTCGATCAATAAACTGTTGTTGAGATACCATTGTAATGAGAATAAGTTTCATTCATATTGTGGCCTAATACCGTACTGCGAACCGGCAGAGAAAAGTGTTTTTCTCACAGCAGTGATGAAGCTCACACTTTTGACAAGTAGAGAGGCCTGCTGATTTTGCTACGCAAGCAGCAAACTTCTGTCGTGGTAATATAGTGATAGTAAAATAGACTGTTGTTATCTGTCACGCGCAGAATTTTTCAATGATTCTGGGAACGTGATTAGTTTTGCAAAGGGTTCTTGGTTAGTAGCACACGTCTGAATTAGGCAAAATATATTTTATTTGGTAGCTCAAGCAGCAGACGCGCGCAGAATAATTCCGTGGAATAATTCTTTTTTATTATTTTCAAGCTGTAGATAGGGCATCTCAGGTTACTGATATAACCACATGGCTGATGTAATTACTATGCAGTAATCATTAGCGCTAAAAATGTATATGAAATTAAATTTAAAACTTGTCTTTTAGTGGTGTCGTGTCCTAATGTTTTTTCTAACTGACACTGCCTTTTGAAAAACTCTTGAGCCTGATACTACTGTGAAGTAATATGCCTAATTGCTGATTACTTCTGGGAAAGCAAAAATAATGATTAATGTCACTGATTACGTAGAAAGATGCACGAGACAATGAATTACGTTTTATTAGAGCCGGATTTAAAACCAGTAATACTGAAGGAGTTGCTCTAGTGGAGGATACCGAACAAACACTGGCAAAAACACACACACATACTCACGATAGAAACACTTACCAAAAGATTAACTTTTTACTGGGACGACGGACAATGCAAATCCCCAGTTTGAGCAAGGTTGTTCAAATGTGTGTGAAATCTTATGAGACTTAACTGCTAAGGTCATCAGTCCCTAACCTTACACTCTACTTAACCTAAATTATCCTAAGGACAAACACACACACCCATGCCCGAGGGAGGACTCGAACCTCCGCCGGGACCAGCCTGATCAAGGTTTTTCTGGATTTTTCCCTTCGGCATCAGACGAATGTTGCAGTTGGAAACAAAAACTTTCAAGATTTTCCCAATGGGGAGCCAGGTCACCCCAATCTTATTGTGCCGGGGTATTTGAATAAAAAGAACGAAGTTTCTTCTACAACATCGTGCGAAGGAGTTGTGGAACTCCTGCCTCCGGCATGGATGTGTGAGATCTCTTTAGGTTAGATATATTTAATTCGTTGTAAGTCTAGAGGAGTTATAACCTCAGATATTAAGTCCCAAAGTGCTAAGAGCTATTTGAACCATTTTTGAACTCACTTTATCGACATCCATAACTGGAGGAGACACAAGATCCCTTCCTCATGGCCGGCCTGTGTGGCCATGCGGTTCTAGGCGCTTCAGTCTGGAACCGCGTGACCGTTACGGTCGCAGGTTCGAATCCTGCCTCGGGCATGGATGTGTGTGATGTCCTTAGGTTAGTTAGGTTTAAGTAGTTCTAAGTTCTAGGGGACTGATGACCACAGACGTTAAGTCCCATAGTGCTCAGAGCCAATTGAAACTTCCTCATGACGACATCGGGTACTGCTGGAATGATCCCTGCTCGCAGGGGGTCGGGAGTTGGTGTAGCACTGTTAGCGGTGGCCTATGCTCGTCCTCCACTTTCGGTGGTGCTAGCGTTGGGTTAGAGTTTCTGCCACCTTCTGTTCTCAGCCAAACTCTGCACCTGGTAGTGAGATTGAGGAGTTCCCCCTAAGGCTGTTCGACTGGAAACAGAACATACGGACTGCCACTATGCTTAAACAGATTAGTGTGTCTCTGGATGATGGCCACGGTGACCACAGCAACAACTTGGATCAAAATAATTCTACATCATCAAGTGTGACGAGCAAACTCGAGGAGAAGAACTAGGTTCCGTATTAAAAAGCAATGTCGGACACTCAGTGATAGTTGCTGGTCTTACTAACGGGTCTGGCAAACAGATTCCTCGGTCGACACCTATGGAGTATATCAACTTGTCCTTTCTCTTCATTGTTCCCGATAGGCCAGTGTTGTCCAAACGGAAGTCCTTTTTTTATTGTCCGCGGAATTGTCTTCAGTCATTGCGTATTCCAGGAGCTCTCCGTGGTGCCTCAGTAGCTGATAGCAGAGTGACAAAACACATTTTGCCTCGAGCTGATTGGACGGAAATCTGTAGTCCTGGCTTTACACACATAGTTGCGAACACATACTCTTTGGTTGTTGCATGCATCTCGGCAGTGTGACAACAGTGCTATGGAGAGTAGTCGAAGGCGTCATTTGGTCCACTGGTAACCGTCATAGAGTATGTGGATTCACATGGCTCTATGAGAATCGAAATAAAATTTTATAGTGATAGCTGCTGAGAAAGAAACCAGTGCTGTGACTGTTAAATGGTGTGTTTTGTAACGTGGCGGACTGGAGTGAACATCGGAAGAATGGATTTATGATCAGTGATTTGTTCGAATGACGTGTCAAACGGAGCATCGTGGTGTAGTGGGATAAACACTGAAAATCTTTACCGGAAACAGGTAAACGTTACATTTACAAGCCCAATACGTTACTTACACACGCCGAAAACTGACGACGTATGTACAAGATTACTCTGAAAACACATGTCTTTTTTACTATCCATACCTAGAGGACCACGCTTGACGTTGTGTCGCAGCGGTGCAACGGGAGGGGGGACCGGGGTGGAGTACTGAGGGACAAGTCGCAGTCAGTGAGTGCACGGCGAAGAATGGGAAGTGTTCTCCAGACCGGTACGCCAAGGAGCTGTGTACGGGGCATCATTAACGTTCAGCACATGTAGTGGTAACGCGCGGACACAAACAAATTGATAGAGCGGTTGTATCTTTTCCCGGGCCAAAGGGCGGCGATTTCAGTGGAGGTGGAGGAAGGGACTTAGGCATTTCAAGAGGAGCACTACCTACGTGTTTTAGCAACCAACGGTTGCATCTCGGTGGTTAAGTGGTATACTGTACATCGCAGAGAACAAGCGTTGCACTAAGTGTATTGGTTAACAAGAAAGACTATGAAGCTTCGCCGGCCGGAGTGGCCGTGCGGTTCTAGGCGCTACAGTCTGGAGTCGAGCGACCTCTACGGCCGCAGGTTCGAATCCTGCCTCGGGCGTGGATGTGTGTGATGTCCTTAGGTTAGTTAGGTTTAATTAGTTCTAAGTTCTAGGCAACTGATGACCTCAGAAGTTAAGTCGCATAGTGCTCAGAGCCATTTGAACCATTTTTTATGAAGCTTCCTGGCAGATTAAAACTGTTTGCCTGACAGAGACAGAAAGTCGGGACCTTTGCTTGGAGACACCTTCTGAGTTGAGCTTGGGTAGCTCAGTCGGTAGAACACTTGATCGCTAAAGGCAAATGTCCCGAGTTCGAGTCTTGGTCCGGCACGCAGTTTTTATCTTCCCGGAAGTATGAAATCAGTGCACACCCCGCTGCAAGGGAAAATTCATTCTGGAAGAAAGATTATGCACAGAGGGTCACCAGTTCTGATGAGACATTTGTGCTTATTGTGTGAGGGCACACTGGACTTGCGAAGGCGCTGCAGTCTGGAACCGCACGACCGCTACGGTCGCAGGTTCGAATCCTGCCTCGGGCATGGATGTGTGTGATGTCCTTAGGTTAGTTAGGTTTAAGTAGTTCTAAGTTCTAGGGGACTTATGACCACAGCAGTTGAGTCCCATAGTGCTCAGAGCCATTTGAACCATTGTTTGGACTTGCGAATGTGTTCACTAATGACGAGAGCCATTTTAATTCTGTTAATGACACACTGTGAGTACGATTGATTTGAACGTTTCATTGTAAAGAAGGTGATCTTAGTTTATTACGCTGTGAGTGTGACTGATTTGGTTTTCTTATTTTCCATTTGTCTCTTTTCCATTTGACAGACCATTATATCATAGTTCCATCTGTCAGTGCTTCGTGTCTTTTAATTCTCGTTTTATTACCTGTATGTACGAGGTATTAGGGGTATAGATACAGTTATTGTGATTATTGCTGCCTGAATGTGTAGCCACTTCAGTGTGTTGGTTGTTTTGTTTTTTCTGCGTCTAACAGTCTTCCCACAAACACATGACATAATTTACTACCTGACGTTTTCTACACAGTTGTGGCAGTTGCACGAGGTGGACTGCGGCTATCAGTATAGACTATACACTTTGATTCCATGTGTCTACACTTTCATACCTGAGCTAATACTAATGGAAAATGAACATTAATGGCTTGCTTGTGCCACACATACTTGGAGGTACTAAACAATCCAAAATTGCACTACTAGCAATAGCTACAATTGTTAGTCAGCAGATGAAGTAAATACTGATGTAATGTTGTTAAGAGCACTATTCTCAGTGATCAACAGAAACATCTGTATTAATATCCCTATCAACATATATATATATATATATATATTCCTAATCTAATTCCCGCGGCGTCATTCGATTTAATTAGATTACATTCCATTATCCTCGTTTTACTTTTGTTGATGTTCATCTTATATCCTCCTTTCAAGACACTGTCCATTCCGTTCAGCTGCTCTTCCAGTTCCTTTGCTGTCTATATATATATATATATGGCTTGAATTGTATCCTTTTGTTCTAATCCCATCAAAGACTTTTGACAAATAAGCAAACCACAGGTGGACTGGGTTATTGAACTATATAGGTTTCTTGACAGTCTGTCTCCCAAGAGGAAGATCTCATACATGGCCAACTGATTCGACTCATATCTGGCAGGTCGCTTGTGTATAACCTAAAACGAAAGACACTCTTAAAACGTTTCGGCTTAACCCCATCCCCCTTACTCCTCCGTTCCTGAGACAACCACCCTAAGTTCATGACACCTAAGGGACCCAAAATTGTTGGGATCGAGAAATAAGTGAAAACTGGAATATTTCATCACCATACATATGGTTCACAAACGCATATTTTCTTAGAAACTGAGGAAAGACTTTTTAGGTTGTTGCTTATTACACATGAGATCACACTGTTCAACAAGAGCTCGGCTGGCGTCGTAACCTAGCGTTCTAGACTGTAAATAGAGAACTTGCGTTCTAGTATCGCATGTACTTTTTTTTTTTATATTTCCATCATTTTCCATGTCGAAACTGACAGGAATAGGAGAATTAATAACGTAAGTATATCAATAAGGAATAATAACAAGGCACGCAAAAAAATTCTCGGAGGCCTGGATTAGTAATTAAAATTTTAAGCCTCGTTGTACGAAAACAATTCCGAATAAGACTGCTGCGAAGACAAGCATTGATGCACGCCATCGTGTGAGTGAGAGAAACGAACGTTTATCACAGTTCGTAGTACACATAAAATAACGCATTCGTACACGGCCCAATACACAGTCAAAGCATTTGGAAAATTGTTGCTTCAGTTTCTGCTGTGCATATAAGAAAATAATGAGTAATTTGATACTCGGGATGTAGGAGAGGTCAATCATTTAATCGACTCGTCGAAAAATGATGCATCACTTCCCCTAAATCTGAGATATTGACTAATTCAGTTTTCAAGGATATCTTCATAAAATTTTATAACAATATATTTCTCATAAACTATACTAATATCGTCCTGTGTGATACACCACATCTATAGATGAAGGTCAAGGACGGGGGATCATCCTAGAGAAATATGGGATACAAATGAGGAAAATCCATTGAGATAAGCGACTTTTACCAATGGCACATTATTATTACGCAGCGCTTGTAGCGAGTGTCTCGAAAACGGAGAAACTGGTCGAATGTTCACGTGCTACTGCCGTGAACATCTACGGAAAGAGGTAGAAGGACATTGAAACTACCACTAGGCGCTAAATGGTTCAACGTCCACCACTCTAAACACACCGTGGGTGTTCGGAGGCCAGTCTGTTCTATAAAGAAGGATATATGGTGATATGTGGTACACGGAAAAGTGTTTCGGAGCACGTAGTTCATCGTAAATTGTTGAACATGGAGCTCCGCAGCAGACCACCCCTACGTGTTCACACTTTCACCCAACGACATCGTCAGTTACTGGACATGGGGATTCGATCGTCCATCACTGGAAACTTGTCCGCTCTTGCAGTACATCACTTTTCTTCTGCGCTAGGTCGATGGTCGTTTCCACAAGCTCCGTCATCAAGGTGATCGGCGGCTCGAAACGTGCAGCAGACACGGACGCAGACTGGTAGTATCAGTGTTATGCAATGGGTGACATTCATCTGTGCTTGCATGTGACTAGTGGTAGTAATCGAAGATATGCTGACAGCTGCGAACCACCTGCGTCACTTCATGCTTGATGTCTTCTGCGCTGGCGACGTCACCATTCTTCAGTATAATCATCCGTGACTTGGCGCAAGAACGGTGCAGCGGTAGTCTCTGCTTCTGAATTCGTCTGATGTAATTCCTGTGGAACCCATCCGGCTTGTTATCGGGTGCCATAATTGAGTACGCAAATCAGCGCCTCCTAGTTTACGTGATTTACATGGCCCGTGCGAAGACATGTAATACCACATACCTCGACAAACCTACCAACAAACTGTCGGATCCCTGATGCGTAGGGTCAGTGATGTGTATTTCGTTCCAAAGACGGACGAGCAAGCTATTAAGCAGGGGTTCGTAATGTCTTCGCTCAACAGTGTACCGTATGTGCCAGCCGAGCTTCCTTTCTGAGAGCAAGTTGAAAGACATTATTGCGAGTCTACAAAATTTCAGTCCGTTTACCTACATCAATACTCTCAAAGCCACCTGACCACGTGTGGGGAGTACTTCAGGTGAGCAATCCCCGATTTTATGCCAGAGGACGAATGTTCTGGACTAAGAGATGAAAGTCCCCAGAATAGTGATTGTTTAAATTATTTTCTTTTATTTACTTTAGTTTTACCGCCGACCCTCTTTAAAATATCTCATCACTCCTTGGGAGAGACGTTTGTAGGTGGCAACACCGTGGTTGACGGAATCATGTTTCTTTACTGTCTGATAATATAGGCACATGTTGATCTCGAGCTAACAGTGACAGGGGAATCAGTAGAAATACCGATTCCTTGTGAATTTTGTAGTTTCCGATTCCCATATTTCTGGTGACTGCCTCTCGTTTGTATCTTTTGTTCTGTGGTTTGTTCATGGTTAATATTCACCTGTGTGGAGTGTAATTTTGAATCTAAACCAGATTTATAGTTACTGGTGATATCATTAGATGGAATTTGAAAATCAAAATGTTGTCGAAGCGAAAAGCTCACTTCCGAAATGAATATGTGGATCAATTTCCAAGCACGAATTATGGAAACATTGAAAATTTTGTAAAGTGTGTGGGAAAATAGTACACGTATATTAAGAAACACATTTTTTCATATCCATTGAAAACAACAAGTAACGTTTAATTGGGAGAGTTTTCTATGATAATCGGTATAGTAACAGTTTTACAATACTGGAGATTCTTCCTCGCGTTTAAGGGTCCAGTATTGGAGTGATACTTCCATTACTATTAAGTAGTCGGGCTAATTGAAAGCGACAGAAGACTAAGCTAAATATAGTGTTGTATTGATAGTGTACCGGCCCTATGTAGCTAACCTAAGTGCTACCTAATAAACTAACATTGTGTCCTTGTGGCTAAAAACGTTAATTAGCATACTTGAGGTTAAGTGCCAACTAACCCTGAATTGTTTCATTGTAGTTGTTGTATTTCAGTCGCCAATGGAGGGAAACGATCTCGGCACGATCTTTTTACAAGCAACAAACACGCAAGAGCTGTTAAGTCTGCTTCACTGCCAAACAGTTGAACAGTTTATTTAGTGGTAATTATGCAGAATAGGATAAGACTTCTGCAGAAGGAGCCACGTTTAAGTTTCATGTTGTGAAATGTTAATACGCTTAGCGACGCCGCCAAACGAAATCTATCCGAATGTAAACACGCACAAATAATACAGTTCTCTTCAGGAACGTGCACGGGAACTGAAGCATATGTCAAACATCGAATTAATAAACAAACATCACTGTGAAACAGTTAATTTGATAGTACTCTACCTGCACACTGTAGATCTCCTTGTGATATAGTAAAAAGTGCGTTGCCTACTGTTGGTGTTGACATAAAGACTTGAAAGATCCTGTACAAAAGTTCTATTGCACCTGATTGAAGGTTGTTGTTGTTGTGGTCTTCAGTCCAGAGACTGGTTTGATGCAGCTCTCCATGCTACTCTATCCTGTGCAAGCTTCTTCATCTCCCAGTACCTACTGCAACCTACATCCTTCTGAATCTATTTATTGTATTCATCTCTTGGTCTACCTCTACGATTTTTACCCTCCACGCTGCCCTCCAATCCTAATCTGGTGATCCCTTGATGCCTCAGAATATGCCCTATCAACTTATCCCTTTTCCTAGTCAAGTTGTGCCACAAATTTCTCATCTCTCCAATTCTTCTGTAGCACCACGTTTCGAAAGCTTCTATTCTCTTCTTGTTTAAACTATTTATCGTCCACGTTTCACTTCCATACATAGCTAAACTCCATACAAATACTTTCAGAAACGACTTACTGACATTTAAATCTATACTCGATGTAAATCTACATTTTACATGCTCTATACTTCGGCCATCATCAGTTATTTTGCTCCCCAAATAGTAATACTCATTTACTACTTTAAGCGCCTAATTTCCTAATCTAATTCCCGCAGCGTCATTCGATTTAATTCGATTACATTCCATTATCCTCGTTTTACTTTTGTTGATGTTCATCTTATATCCTCCTTTCAAGACACTGTCCATTCCGTTCAACTGCTCTTCCAGTTCCTTTGCTGTCTCTGACAGAATTACAATGTCATCGGCGAACCTCAAACTTTTTATTTCTTCTCCGTGGATTTTAATTCCTACTCCGAATTTTTCTTTTGTTTCCTTTACTGCTTGCTCAATATACAGATTGACTCACATCGGGGATAGGCTACAACTCTGTCTCACTCCATTCCCAGTCACTGCTTCCCTTTCATGCCCCTCGAGGTTTATAACTGCAATCTGGTTTCTGTACAAATTGTAAATAGCCTTTCGCTCCCTGTATTTTACCCCTGCCACCTTCAGAATTTGAAATAGAGTATACCAGTCAACATTGTCAAAAGCTTTCTCTTAGTCTACAAATGCTAGATACGTAGGTTTGTCTTTCCTTAATCTATTTTCTAAGATAAGTCATAGAGTCAGTTCTGCCTCACGTATTCCAACACTTCTACGGAATCCAAACTGATCATCCTGAGCTGTCGTCCGCCCCGGTAGCTGAGTGGTCAGCGTGACAGACTGTCTATCCTAAGGGCCCGGGTTCGATTACCGGCTGGGTCGGAGATTTTTTCCGCTCGGGGACTGGGTGTTGTGTTGTCCTAATCATCATCATTTCATCCCCATCGACGCGCAGGTCGCCGAAGTGGCGTCAAATCGAAAGACCTGCACCAGGCGAACGGTTTACCCGACGGGAGGCCCTAGCCACACGACATTTCCATCCCCGAGGTCGGCTTCTACCAGTTTTTCCATTCGTCTGTAAAGAATTCGTGTTAGTATTGAAGGTAAAGTTTCATAAAGCTGTCAAAGCTGCGAGTTGACGACACTGACGCGAGGTAAACACTGATTAGCGATGTAAGTCACTGTACCACAAAAAGGATCCGCTGGTGTCGTTGTGGAGTAGACTGGCTGGGCCCTGAAGGCTGCATGGGGAGAAACGGGGGGGGGGGGGGGGGTAACCGGCAAGTAACTGTTTTTTTATTGTTATTTTATCCCTCCGTGACCCATGCGGGCAGTGGTACGAGCTGTCAGTAGTACAGGATAACCGCTCTTCAACCAATGGACAATAAAATAGTAAAGTAGATGAAAAATCAAGAAACGGGTAGTGGAAATATATATAATGAATTTAAAACTTTTTACAGGTGAAAAGTAAAATGGAAGTTGTGAGATATACGATGGATGATTTTCTGCACTGGTAGTTAAAAACATTAACAGTAAAAGATAAAATGTAATACAATAAGCGCACATTTAAAACACGTTGCCGTTACCCTGATGTGGAAAATAAGCACTTTCCTGTCACTAGAAATTGAAGAAGTCATATACCGGGTGATCAAAAAGTCAGTATAAATTTGAAAACTGAATAAATCACGGAATAATGTAGATAGAGAGGCACAGATTGACACACATGCTTGGAATTACATGGGGTTTTATTAGAACCAAAAAAATACAAAAGTTCAAAAAATGTCACACAGATGGCGCTTCATCTGATCAGAATAGCAATAATCGGCATAACAAAGTAAGACAAAGCAAAGATGATGTTCTTTACAAGAAATGGTCAATACGTCCAGCATCATTCCTCAACAATAGCTGTAATCGAGGAATAATGTTTTGAACAGCACTGTAAAGCAAGTCCGGAGTTATGGTGAGGCAATGGCGTTGGATGTTGTCTTTCAGCATCCCTAGAGATGTCGGTCGATCACGATACACTTGCGACTTCAGGTAACCCCAAAGCCAATAATCGCACTGACTGAGGTCTGGGAACCTGGGAGGCCAAGCATGACGAAAGTGGCGGCTGAGCACACGATCATCACCAAACGACGCGCGCAAGAGATCTTTCACGCGTCTAGCAATATACGGTGGAGAGCCATCCTGCATAAACATCGTACGTTCCAGCAGGTGTTTATCAGCCATACTGGGGATGATGCGATTCTGTAACATATCGGCGTACCTCTCACCCGTCGCGGTAGCAGTTACAAAACCAGAATCACGCATTTCCTCTAAGAAAAAAGGCCCGATAACGGTAGATGAGGTAAACCCAAGCCATACCGTAACTTTCTCGTCGTGCAATGGAGTTTCCACAACAGTTCAAGGATTTTCGGTAGCCCAAATTCTGCAGTTGTGGACGTTGACAGACCCTCGGAGCGTGACATGGGCTTCGTCGGTGCACAACACGTTACTCAACCAATCGTCATCTTCCGCCATCTTTTGAAACGCCCACACCGCAAATGCCCTCCGCTTCACTAAATCGTCAGGTAACAGTTCATGATGCCGATGGATTCTGTACGGATAGCATCGGTGGGTACGCCTAAGTGCCAACCAAACAGTAGTGTATGGAATGCCGGTGCGACGTGCGACTGCATAGACGAACCCGCTACAGTCTCCATTTCTTCCTGAACTGTCTCAGCAGCATTACGCCTTGTGCTCGGTCGGCCACTACGGGGTTTCTCGTCTAAACAACCCGTGGCTTCGAACTTCGAAATCATTCTCGCCACAGCTGCATTTGTCAACGGACCTTTACCCGTTCGAATCCCTTTCCTATGGCTGAACTAGCACATTCCCCATTCTGATAATACAGCTTCACTAAAATCGCCTTTTCAGGTAACGTCAACATGCTGCGACTGCTGGCGCATCTGATTCTCCCTCTCATTACAGCTTCTTTTATACACGATTGTCATGCGCAGTGACTGAAGTTTTGCTGTCCAGCGCCATCTGTCGGATATTTTGTGAACTTTGCTTTTTTTGGTTCTAATAAAACCCATGTCATTCCAAACATGTGTGTCAATTTTTATCTCTCTGTCTACATTATTCCATGGTTTATTAAGTTCTCAAATTTATACTGACTTTTTGATCACCCCGTATGTTGTCACCAGCACAGATGCCAGTAATCACAAGCGTATATCTGTGCTGTGTCTGTGCGTGTCTCTGTGCCAGTAATCACAAGTGATCCCTGTTCTGGCCTAAATTTTTGGTATCACAGAAGGTGTTCAAAGCAATTCATTACATTTAATTATTATGACAATGAAGCCTCCAGTAGTGTCTTGAGTACAGGGCTATTACAAATGATTGAAGCGATTTCATAAATTCACTGTAGCTTCATTCATTGACATATGTTCACGACACACTACAGATACGTAGAAAAGCTCATAAAGTTTTGTTCGGCTGAAGCCGCACTTCAGGTTTCTGCCGCCAGAGCGCTCGAGAGCGCAGTGAGACAAAATGGGGACAGGAGTCGAGAAAGCCTATGTCGTGCTTGGAATGCACTCACATCAGTCAGTCATAACAGTGCAACGACACTTCAGGACGAAGTTCAAAAAAGATCCGCCA
The DNA here is from genome assembly GCF_023864275.1 of Schistocerca cancellata. NCBI lineage: Eukaryota > Metazoa > Arthropoda > Insecta > Orthoptera > Acrididae > Schistocerca > Schistocerca cancellata. The sequence continues at coordinate 99,210,745 of NC_064630.1, read as the reverse complement.
ACTGCTAACTCCATTCGGCGATGGTATGCGCAGTTTAAAGCTTCTGGATGCCTCTGTAAGGGGAAATCAACGGGTCGGCCTGCAGTGAGCGAAGAAACGGTTGAACGCGTGCGGGCAAGTTTCGCGCGTAGCCCGTGGAAGTCGACGAATAAAGCAAACAGGGAGCTAAACGTACCACAGCCGACGGTTTGGAAAATCTTACGGAAAAGGCTGAAGCAAAAGCCTTGCCGTTTCGAACTCACTGATGGGGACATGCTGCGCCGAGTGTGGGAGGAGCTTGATTATCGGCTTGATGTCTGCCGAATCACTAAAGGGGTACATATCGAACATTTGTGAATGCCTAAAAAAAACTTTTTGAGCTTTTGTATGTGTGTGCAAAGCATTGTGAAAATATCTCAAATAATAAAGTTATTGTAGAGCTGTGAAATCGCTTCAATCATTTGTAATAACCCTGTATATACATAACATTTTAATTAAGCCTTTGGTGGGGATAATACTAACAGCATAACAAGAAGTACAGCTTCAAACAGCCAAGATCGCTGTTGTACATACTTTATTGTGATGACTGGTTTCAGCAAACTACGTCGCCATCATCAAATCTTCCGCACCACATTTCACTGAATCTTGACCAAATGCATCAAATAGCGTATCATATCACAGAACGATATTTCATGAACCTGAGAGCAACAGTATGTTAGCAAGTCAGGCATAAAATAACTATCACATAAAACAACGAACATATTGCACTTACTATACAAGCTCATGTTCGTACCGTACATTAACAGTGATCCGTACTTTTTCTGTGGCACTGGAAAACACCTTCGGAAAGGACATCGGCTACTTGACCAAATAGTAATGAGTTAACAGCGCTGTAAAGCAGGGTCCTGGCGTTTGTCCTATCATACCAAAAGTAAGCAAACACGCAACTCTGGTCTGGTTCGTGTGTTTGCTATATATCATATCAAAAGCTTGAATTTTTGACCTCGAGCAATCACACATACTATAAAGAATTCTGGACAGACAGTACTGCAAGTGGAATTTCATCTGAACATAACGCACTACAGGCCCATGTTTTATTGCAGTACTTTGGAGGTCGACCTTTCCCCGATATTTTCTTCATTACGTCTGTACAAGTTTACAGACCTGTTGCCCAGTATTTTAAAAAATGAATCGTACATTTTAGAAGATTTTCATGTGACAGTATAAATCGTTCCTTGAGATGTTGTTTGTTTGTTGAGTCCCAAGTTTCATGTAAGATCTATTTCGTCTTTCGTTTATGTGCTGTAGTTAAAAGGGTCTTTGAGGTGTAGTCTTCCGTTCTGTTGATTTCTTTCAATGCCGTTTCGCCTCCAAGCGCGCTTTGCAAATCCATATACGTGGGTTCTAGTCTGGCTTTTGTGAATAGTGTGCAGTGTATTATGACGCGCCTTGGGGAACCTCTCTCCCACAGACACACTCTTTCCATTCACTGAGATGCATGCAGTGTAAATGCATTGAGTAAGGGTCATGGCCAGTTAGGAAGTTGGCGGTGACTCTGCTTAGGTCGATGTCTCTCATTCCTAACTATTCCCTGTTGTTGGTATCTGTCTTTCATTTCTTCCTCTGTTGTGGTAGTTACCTTTTCAGTTTTCCCATTTTGAGCCTGTACACTACGTCCTAATATCTGATGGTGTAGAGTCTCGGGTATATTCCCCAGACCATGCATTGAGCTTCAAATTATGTGGTGCAGAAAGCCTCCAGCAGCTGAGCAGCACACTTTTATGCCTTCGCTTAACCGCTACAAATAATGCTCAGCCGGTCTGATGGTGTACTGGCAGCAGAGCACATCATAGACTCAAAGATAGAGCAAAGGTATATCAGTAGTGCGACATGCGTTAACCTTAAGTGTCTTGCACCCTGGATAGCTTGCGAAACTGTCGTTTGTCCTTGCTGAATGCTATTTGTTTGCGATTATGGAAGTTTAGTCATTCGTCACTGTGTATGCCAAGGAATAGTGTTGTTGTACTGTGTGTTATGAAAGTGTTGTCTAGTTTACCAGCTGGGTTTCGTTGTAGTTCGCCCAGGTAGTTGCGCTTCCGAGATATGGGTAGAATGCTGGAACTCAATCTGTCTGGTGGGTTAACGATGAGAGCCAGTGTGTCGAACACTTTCTCACACTACATATGGGATAAAACTCGAGACCGACAAATGGGCTGCACGAGTTCCATCCTGGCCAGAGGGGGTAGGATAAGGGGGAGAGGGGGAGGGGGAAGGCAGGAAGGGCATCCAGCCATCCTCTACCAGTAACATTTGCCAAATCCCTATTAATACGCCGACCCCATGAAGGTAAGCCGAGGAGGAAAAACTGTAATAAGTCTTCAGAAGTGATCGGTGTCCACTTGTATCAAATTCCCCATAAGCTAGAGGTGTTGAATGTGGTGATCGCAGAGACCATTTTATGTATCCTGCATGACCGGTGGAAAAGCTCAGAATCTGTTGAGGTCTGTAACTGTCTGTGTTCAAATGTGTGTGAAATCTTATGGGACTTAACTGCTAAGGTCATGAGTCCCTAAGCTTACACACCACTTTACCAAAATTATCATAAGGACCAACACACACACCCATGCCCGAGGGAGGACTCGAACCTCCGCCGGTATCAGCCGCACAGTCCATGACTGCAGCGCCTAGACCGCAACTGTCTATGTAATGTGAATTTTCGTGTCAATTCTTCCTATAGCTGCAATAGTTTGTTACCATGGTATTGGTGGTTATTTAAAGTAGCGTCAACAAAACGAGCACTGATCATGCAACAGCTGAAAATCTCACACCACATGTAGACAGACCAATGTCCTCTCAGCCACCACGTTCTTGAAATGAAACGGAACGCATATTGTGAAGACTGATTTGCCCGTGGTTTGTAAACGAAGCTTCACCCGTAAAGAGAATCTCGCATGTAAATGGCACATAAGTATGCAGTTTTCCTTTGCACAACTCGGTGAACAGTAACCGATTTTTAGAGTCAATGTTACAAAGCAATTGATGGAACAAAATGTAGAAAGGATGAAACTCATTGAAATTCAATACTCGCACCACCATTCTTTGGCTGATCCCATTGATCCCATTCGCACGTTCTAGATGCCTTGTAGTGACGTGTGGACCACGTGTCACCGCTGAAAAAACGTGAATTGCATTACTTTCATTTATCGCTGTTCTTTTTGGTAGCCTCATTTTATTCTTCACACTTCCAGTTCCTCGAAAATTTTACAAACCTTGTAATTACAGATCTTGAGAAGTTCATACGTAAGGATAGCTTTCAGCATACAGCCGCACAGCTGCTGTAATATTTTGACAGCACTCGCCATGAACGGAAATGCTGCTCACTTTTACGGTCTGATGCTGCAAATGCAGAACTGCAGTCAATAATGTGTTTCGAGCACACAGGTAAAAGCCGAACCGTACCTGAGCTGCTTGTCTGCTTACATTTGGTACAGTAGCTCTTTGGCACAGAGCTCTTCTGATAGCGGGATTGCCATATCTGGTACAGTGCTATTTATGACGCAGTCGAAATCCGTGTGACACTGCAAGCCGTGGACCGTGGTACGGTTTTTGCCCCGAGTCCAGCTTGGCAACCTGCACTGGAAGCAATAAAACGGAAACACAACATACCGCATTCCATGTACGGCGGGTAATAGCTTCCGGCCGTTAAGGGGCTCCGGAAAGGCTCAAAATCATGAAAAGTTCAATTTTTACTTTTTTGCGTTTTCTGAATCTGCAGACTATTACCTTTTAATAGATATATACACTCCTGGAAATTGAAATAAGAACACCGTGAATTCATTGTCCCAGGAAGGGGAAACTTTATTGACACATTCCTGGGGTCAGATACATCACATGATCACACTGACAGAACCACAGGCACATAGACACAGGCAACAGAGCATGCACAATGTCGGCACTAGTACAGTGTATATCCACCTTTCGCAGCAATGCAGGCTGCTATTCTCCCATGGAGACGATCGTAGAGATGCTGGATGTAGTCCTGTGGAACGGCTTGCCATGCCATTTCCACCTGGCGCCTCAGTTGGACCAGCGTTCGTGCTGGACGTGCAGACCGCGTGAGACGACGCTTCATCCAGTCCCAAACATGCTCAATGGGGGACAGATCCGGAGATCTTGCTGGCCAGGGTAGTTGACTTACACCTTCTAGAGCACGTTGGGTGGCACGGGATACATGCGGACGTGCATTGTCCTGTTGGAACAGCAAGTTCCCTTGCCGGTCTAGGAATGGTAGAACGATGGGTTCGATGACGGTTTGGATGTACTGTGCACTATTCAGTGTCCCCTCGACGATCACCAGTGGTGTACGGCCAGTGTAGGAGATCGCTGCCCACACCATGATGCCGGGTGTTGGCCCTGTGTGCCTCGGTCGTATGCAGTCCTGATTGTGGCGCTCACCTGCACGACGCCAAACACGCATACGACCATCATTGGCACCAAGGCAGAAGCGACTCTCATCGCTGAAGACGACACGTCTCCATTCGTCCCTCCATTTACGCCTGTCGCGACACCACTGGAGGCGGGCTGCACGATGTTGGGGCGTGAGCGGAAGACGGCCTAACGGTGTGCGGGACCGTAGCCCAGCTTCATAGAGACGGTTGCGAATGGTCCTCGCCGATACCCCAGGAGTAACAGTGTCCCTAATTTGCTGGGAAGTGGCGGTGCGGTCCCCTACGGCACTGCGTAGGATCCTATGGTCTTGGCGTGCATCCGTGTGTCGCTGCGGTCCGGTCCCAGGTCGACGGGCACGTGCACCTTCCGCCGACCACTGGCGAAAACATCGATGTACTGTGGAGACCTCACGCCCCACGTGTTGAGCAATTCGGCGGTACGTCCACCCGGCCTCTCGCATGCCCACTATACGCCCTCGCTCAAAGTCCGTCAACTGCACATACGGTTCACGTCCACGGTGTCGCGGCATGCTACCAGTGTTAAAGACTGCGATGGAGCTCCGTATGCCACGGCAAACTGGCTGACACTGACGGCGGCGGTGCACAAATGCTGCGCAGCTAGCGCCATTCGACGGCCAACACCGCGGTTCCTGGTGTGTCCGCTGTGCCGTGCGTGTGATCATTGCTTGTACAGCCCTCTCGCAGTGTCCGGAGCAAGTATGGTGGGTCTGACACACCGGTGTCAATGTGTTCTTTTTTCCATTTCCAGGAGTGTAATTTATTCAATTCCGAAGACTACAACTATTTTTAAATTTTTTTTGAAATGTGTTCTACATGGGCGTGACCCACTGTGGCGCTGGTAAACCGCTGTCAAATGGTGTTATTATTAACGTCCATGTTCATCAGGTACATTTTAGTGATGTGAGATAAAGTATGTGTTGTGTCTAACCTATTTTCAGAGACTTAGCAGCACCTGAACTGTTGAAAAAGTGTATTCAAGGAAAAACTCAAAACCCCAATGAAAGTTTAAATAGTGTTATATGGTCGAGAATCCCCAAGAATGTATTTGTTGGAATAGAAACACTTCACTTTGGTGTGTATGATGCTGTTGCGACTTTCAATGATGGCAACATTGTAAGGTGCAAGGTATTTAGAAATATGGGAATGAAGATAGGTTGTAACATGGTACGAGCGATGCTTGCTTTAGACAAGGAACGCCTTCCGGCTGCAGACAGGGCTGTAAAGAGTCTAGAAATACAAGCAAGAGTAAACAGGAGGAGGAACAAGAGGAAGCTGGAGGAGGAGTTTGCAGAGGATGAAGATAATCCATCCTATGGACCTGGAATGCACTAAAAAATTAATCCAATCTTTGTCGCTGGATTCCCAAAACTTTTATTTTCTCATACTAATTACATGTTTTCTAAGAATCTTCCAAACATATTTGTTTCAAACTTTCAGTAAATGTTACACAGTACCTTCTGCATAATTTAACACAGCCTTTTTCCAAAAAACTGTATATTTTTGAATATATAAATAAAAAATTGCAAAAAAATGTTGTGAATTTTCATTACAATTGAAAAAAAATCATCTTTAATAACTGAACTAAAATTTTGTAAAATCCCTGTGTTAAGTTGTAGCCCATATTCCAATAAATAATCTGTAAAAAGTTTAACTTCCTACCTCAAATACTTTGTGAGGAAAGATGTAATTTATGAGCGTTATTTTAACATTGCAAGTATAGGGCGTTCCGGAGCCCCTTAAATGGTTAAGGAGCGGCCGTTTGGGCGAATTTAAGTGTCTATCACCGCGGATCACTATATAAGGAGATGCACTGCTCTTCGGTATAAGATGGAAGGAGAGTGTATGCCTTCCGAAAGTTTGTACAAAGGCAAGAAACCTGAGGAAATTTTACTACTGTTACATTCTTTACTGTTATTCGTACATGGCTATTTATGTCCAAACTGTCAAGCAACCTATTTAATAATTTAATGTGCGCATCCTAGTAGTCTTCTTTAGCTCTGCACGATAACTGTAGACAACGTTTATTACTGCTAACTACTGCACAGCTAATTACTTCCTATTCTAAATGGTTCAAATGGCTCTGAGCACTATGTGACTTAACATCTGAGGTCATCAGTCCCCTAGACTTACAACTACTTAAACCTAACTAACCTAAGGACATCACACACATCTATGCCCGAGGCAGGATTCGAACTGAAGCGCTTAGAACCTCTCGGCCACAGCGGCCGGCACTTCCTCTTCTCTTTTCCTTTTATTACGGTAAGGGGGACCTACTAGTTTCCACAATCTTGGGAGCTTTCTCAGCTGGCTTACAACATGGATGTTGACTTAGAATGATGTGGGATTCATAAACTTGTTTGGTGCTAAAAGCAGCCCCTGAGCAGATATAGGACTTTGAATTCACTGTGTCCTGTTTCCCCACTTACCCTGCGGCCAGCTTACGATTCGCAAAAACTACATTGTGTGACACGCTAGAAGGAATTCTATTTAGAGAGATAAAGATCTGTAAAGCCAAGCTTTGCACTCTGAACTTGGGGCCGTAGGAAAGGCCATTTCGGTGACTAGAGCACGAAGGAAAGTTCATTTAAATTCGAGTAACAGTGATTCTGTTATGCTCACAATAATTATTTCAGTAGATGGTGGACTTTTCACATATTCCAGGGAACTTAGAGCCAAAATTCCCGGAAAAAATACAACACTTCTAAATAATTATGCACTAAGTACAGTGACTGCATCTTCTTTTTTTAATGTTGGCATGTATATTTCTATTATCACAGTGTCCTTTGGTTTAGTTTGAAGTCTGACTAGTATTATTCGAGAGCTGTATTGCACATATCCATTGACACGTGAGCCATTGTTTTTCCTCAAAATTATTCCAACTTCTCCCTGGTCTATCTTGGTCGTTCCGGTGTGAATGACTCTATATTCTTCATCCTACGACACAACAACATCGTTGGAACAATAGCGGAAGGAGCTATTGAGGGGAAGGAACCTGTGGGGGCGAGCAAGTATATCATACGTGCAACAGGTGATGCAGGACTTTGGATGTAACACATACGTGGAACTGAAGAGGAAGGCAGACAGAAGAGAGGAATGGCGCTCTGCTGCAAACCAACCTCAGGGTTGAACACTAAAAGAAGAAAGAAGAAGTACAATGATGTTCCTACCAACCAAAAAACGTGTTGTTAGTAAAACCATACAAAAACTAAAAATTAAGAAGTCAGTGGGCCTTGATGAAGTACCAGTGTGGGTATTGAAACAATGAACAGAGAGTAAACAAGCTACTTTAACAAACATAATAATAAATTAGGGTAATTTCCAGCTTATTTAAAACAGATACTAGTTGTACCTCTGCTAAAGAAAGATAATGCAGAAGGCAATAAATTAATAGCCCATTTCCCTACAGCTACCATTCTCAAAAACTAACAACATCAATTATGAAAATTGGATTAATGTGTTATTTGAAAAAATACAACTTTTTAAGCGAATCATTATTTTTGCAGTCTAAAGCGGCAGAAGTATGATATCAGCCATTGTAGAATTCACAAAAGTGGTGCTTCATACTCCCGAAAAACATGAGTGTTTCACAGGCATGTTTTTAGCTCTTCATAAGGCGATCGATACTGTTGACCATAAGATTCTGTTAAATAAGCAAGAAGGATTAAGAATAAGATGGGTAGCTAGTGACTTGTTCTGACCATACCTAGTAGATAGGGTTCAAAAATTAGAGATAACACATACCTCAAATAAGTCCGGAGTTTTAGTAAACCGCTTATCAGAGAAAATACATAAATACATTTCCTCAGGGCAGCATTTTAGGAGCATTTCTGTTCCTGATATATATCAATGCCTTTGTCACTAGGTTAGTCATGGGGAAAAATATTCGTTGCTGATGACAGGAACATTACACTCACTGAAAACAGAAAGAACTCTTCGCAGGTAAAGCAAAAGGAAACCCACAAGGAAATCCACGATTGAGGAATAAGCAATAAAATGATATACACCATGAAAAACAGATACCCTCAGTTCCTGCTTAAATTAAATGTAGATGTCACATCTGTAGACAGTGTAACAAATGCAAAATTTCTGGCAATGAATATCGACTCTCAGTGTAAATGGAATGAACACAAAAAGATACTTGCAAATAGATTGTCATCAGCATATTATTCGCATAGAATCCTGTCATCAGTGTGTAACAGCCATTGTCTTTTAGTTACACACTATTCATACGTAAACACTGCTCTTAGCTGTGACATTATTACCTGGAGATCAAGTGCACAAAATATGAAAAGAATTGAGACTGCAGAAAAGTGTCGTAAGAATAACTAGAAATAGGAGTCGATCTCATTGTAAAGATCTGTTCAAAACTCTGGAAGTTTTAACTGCACCACGTTAAAACGTCTGCCAAACAGTTGTACACATCAAAAATAACATTGGTAATTACTGCACAGACAGCACTGTCAGTGACCATGAGACAAGATCTATACTGAACTTACTTTTCAACTGCCGGCCGGAGTGGCCGTGCGGTTCTAGGCGCTACAGTCTGGAGCCGAGCGACCGCTACGGTCGCAGGTTCGAATCCTGCCTCAGGCATGGATGTGTGTGATGTCTTTAGGTTAGTTAGGTTTAATTAGTTCTAAGTTCTAGGCGACTGATGACCTCAGAAGTTAAGTCGCATAGTGCTCAGAGCCATTTGAACCATTTACTTTTCAACTCGGAACAGCGTTCTCTATGAAGGAATAAAACTGTACAATAAATTACCAAAGGAGATTGAAGTAACAAACTTATTTTAAAAGGTAGCTAAAAAAGCACCTGTTAACAGAAACATTCTGTATGTTGATTACTTAGATGTCATAGAGTAGGGGTCTGGCAAAAAATTTAACATAAATAATAACGACGATAATAATTATCTAACATTCCGCATAATGCTTCCACATTACACAGTCACGGAAAAAAATCGCAACACCAAGGAGTTGTGCGACATAAAAGAAAGTTGGTAGGTGTGTTCCTATATCTGAAAGACGTCGTCTGTTCAAGTTTCGCGCAAGTCGCATAGGAGTGGCGCTAGTAAGGTCACTATTAAGATGCAAATCGGTTTGATTTAAACACACGCTGTAACGGTTCTGAGCGTTAGTTGTCTTTGAGATTGGACGTGGAGAGTTAATGTTCGTCAAGAATGTTCAAAATGGTTCAAATGGCTCTGAGCACTATGGGACTCAACTGCTGTGGTCATAAGTCCCCTAGAACTTAGAACTACTTAAACCAAACTAACTTAAGGACATCACACACATCCATGCCCGAAGCAGGATTCGAACCTGCGACCGTAGCGGTCGTGCGGTTCCAGACTGTAGCGCCTTTAACCGCTCGGCCACTCCGGCCGGCCGTCAAGAATGTCTAAGGCGACAAAACGCCTTCATCACGCCTTGATCACGCCACTTTGAAAGAGTATTGGTTAAAAAGAGCCTTGGTTGCAATTTTAGTTTCTTTTTTAAATTTTTCAACCACGCGCTTCGCCTTATTTAGGCATCTTCAGGTTATCTTCATAGAAACAGAGAACAAATACATCTTTTTAAGAATCGCGATCGCGTTGTGCAGATTCGGATATCCTATAAGCATGTATAAACAGATCACCTATTGAAAGAGCTAATACCTTAATTTGGTATTTCTTAGAAGAATCTTTTAGTCAGTGTAGCCAAAGGGCATCGTCAAATATATCAAGCCAACATCACCTTCGTTAAACTCAGTAAAAACCATAAATATGAAATAGTAAAATCATTACCTTTTCTAGATGGACGCCAGAGGCATCAAGATCTGCATAACGCGTTCCCGTTCACGGGAGCGAGTAACAGAGTAAGTTGGGGGCACAGGTAGTAAGCATAATGCGCCACAGCGTCGTGTGCCAGTACTAAAGCCTGATACAGAATCACCTCAAGAGGTGGCGCTGCGACGCAGCAGTGATAAAAATAAGAGATCGAAAACTGGATATACATACTCACTAAAAAGTGTGAAAGAGGTCTTACAATAGGGTTACAACCAATTGGACGTTCCTTCTCCGATACTACAAAAATAGTTGGCAGGAATGTGACGACCATACATGATTGCTGGCACCGGCGATCACGAGAATGTGAAGTTGCAAGAAGACCAGGCTGCAGACTACTGTCCGCAGCTCGTGGTCGTGCGGTAGCGTTCTCGCTTCCCGCGCCCGTGTTCCCGGGTTCGATTCCCGGCGGGGTCAGGGATTTTCTCTGCCTCGTGATGACTGGGTGTTGTGTGCTGTCCTTAGGTTAGTTATGTTTAAGTAGTTCTAAGTTCTAGGGAACTGATGACTATAGATGTTAAGTCCCATAGTGCTCAGAGCCTTTTGAACCATTTTTTGCAGAATGCTACGTGGCACTACTGAGAAGGAATACCACCGTCCCCTGCAAAAGGCTCTGTTGCTTCGTACTGCAGTTGTCGTAGAAATCTGAGAGCAGTTTGCACCACAGTGACACAACGAAGTGTTACAAATCGGTTACTTCAAGAACAGCTCCGAGTCTGAAGCACTGTAGCACGCATTCTACTGACCCCAAACCACCGCCATTTGCGACTTTAATGGTGTCAAGCGAGAGCTCATTGGAGGGCAGTGTAGAGATCCGTTGTGTTTTATGATGAAAGCGGGTTCTCAAAAATGGTTCAAATGGCTCTGAGCACTATGGGACTTAACATCTATGGTCATCAGTCCCCTAGAACTTAGAACTACTTAAACCTAACTAACCTAAGGACAGCACACAACACCCAGCCATCATGAGGCAGAGAAAATGCCTGACCCCGCCGGGAATCGAACCCGGGAACCCGGGCGTGGGAAGCGAGAACGCTACCGCACGACCACGAGATGCGGGCAAAGCGAGTTCTGCCTCGGTGCCAGTGATGGTCGTGAGTTTATTAGAAGGAGGCCATTTGAGGGCCTGCAACCGATCATTCTGCTTGCTAGACACACTGTCCCTACACCTGTAGTCGTAGTTTGGGGCGCGATTTCGTACGACAGCAGGCGCACCCCCGTGGTTATGCCACGGACCCTGATGAATTTGTTCGTCAATCTGGTGATTCGACATGTTCAGCTGCCATTCTTGAACAGCATTCCATGGGGCGCTTTCCAACAGGATGTCGCTCTCCCACACACCTTTGTTGTAACCCAACATGCTCTACAGAGTGTCGAAATGTTGCCTTGTCCTGCTTGACTACAAGATCTGTCACCAATCGAGCACAGCTCAGGACGACTCCAGCGTCATCCATAACCAGCATTAATCTTCTCTGTAGCGACCGACCAAGTGCAATAGGCATGGAAGTCCATCCCACAAACTGACATCCGGCACCTGTACAACGCAACACATGCACGTTTGCATGCTCGCACTCAACATTCTGGCGGTTACACCATTTGCTAATGTACCAGCATTTCACAACTGCATTGACTTACCTCGCGCTCACGCTAACCTGTGATTTTGCAATGTTGATCATTTATATATTCAATTTCATTATTCTCTATTAATTGTTTTTCGGTGTTGCGATTTTTTTCCGTCACTGAATTTCACCCCACTTTTTTTCGTGTCTAGAAAAACCCCTAAAGATAAGCAACGTATAATACTTACACGTTACTCTCTTTCTTGAGCTCAGCAACTCTTCCATTATATAGTGTACCTGACTCAGGTTTTCAGACTAGGAAATGGGAAGCTGCTGTGCGCAAAATAGTTCTGGCAACAGCGGATGGTTTGCGTATGTGTAGTACTCTGAAGCAATGTTGTATAGCATGTATATTGTGTGCAGTGACTGGGAGCTCATTATCAATTAAGTGCTTTGTAAAACAGTGTTGAACACTTTCAGTGATCCGTATTAGGTATCTCTGTTACAAACAAAGTGGCCTTGTATTCGGGAGGACAGTGGCTCCACTCTTCGTCCAGCTATCCTGATTTGGGTTTTCCGTGGTTTCATTAAATTATCTGAGGCAAATGCCGGGATAGTCCCCCTTATAAGGCCTTATAGGGCCACGGCTGATAACCTGTCCCATCCTTGTCATTCTATACCTGTAACTTTGCAAATGTCTGTATACGTGAATTACTTTGCCTTTCAGAATGAAATTCGGTCGCCAGTTGTGCAGATATTTCTATTTCGCTTTACTAGTTTCAACAAATTAATTTGCCATCTTCAAAAGCCTACAACATTAGGGATAGTATAAATCATTAGACCATGCATTAGACATTTATGTAAATTACAATAAGTGTATGACTTATATAATATTAGTTTAGCAGATGTCAATATCTTCTTTACAGAAGCCTAATGCCATGACGTATCAAAATTGCACATTTGTATGTGATTATTGTAAACACAGATTGATAATTTACTGTAAATGTCTAATACGTAAGGTAAGGATTTATAGTATCCCCAATTTTGAAGGATTCTGAAGACGACAAATTCATTAGTTCAAACCGGTAAAGAGAAATAAAAATATGTGTGCAACAGACGGCTAAATTTTATTCACTGCTACTATTGGTACTGCAGCTACTTTCCCACATGTGGCTTCGTGCAAGCCTTTTGGAGGTCTGGGATTAGAAACATGTCTTGTAATGGGAGTGATTTTCAGGCTTTCTTCCCACGCCAGACCGCTGTTGGTTAACCATGAGAAAATCCGCGAGAATATGAATATTTTTAACTTATTGATAAAATTATTAGTGATCGGAACTCGCAAAGTCAGCTACAACTGGCTAGTTATAACACTCCTGTCTGCTACTGCTATACCATAACCTTAAAGTAGGAGTCAGTTTGCAAAACAGAACTATTTTGCTATAGCCATTATGGTATAAAGCAACAGATCTGTGTTACCCTCTGAGAGGAATTTTGTTATGTTGACCGTGTTGTTCCTAACTGAGGTGGCTTATCGGAAATGAAAGTCAGAATTACGTTAATATTTGAACAGTAACAAACGAAATTTTGTTTATCTGCACTGTTTAATTGACAAAGAAAACAGTCGCCAGCCTAACTAGGCAAGAGAATGATTAACATGCAAGAAAATAGGTATAAGTGACTATAACGGACAAAACACAACCTACACTTGGCCACACGCGAGTGCAATGAACGCCGACACACATATGTTTTAAGGTTGAAACTAACAACTGGAGCAGCACAAAAACTATTTGCAAAATTATAACACGTACAGAAAAACACTATCACTTTCAGGTTTTACACAAACTGAGTGGTCTTTATACTGTTAATATGCACACAAGAGAGATAAACACTTAGTGATCATGAACATATAATTTCCTACTATGCAGTTTTCTACTTTTACTACCGTGAAACATAAAATTAACATTAATGTAAGATACTGACCCACTTTCTGATATTAACAACAGGCAGTAGTGTGATTATTTACTAAGCAAAACTCTATAAGCCACTGTCTTGAGAAATTTTAATTTGAAGTTGGCAATAACACTTTAATAAGCAGTTTTACTAGGAAAATTATTTCAGCAAGCATCATTAACTTTAACTTTCTCTTTACTATGTTCAAAGGGCATCAATTAGAAAACTGGGTTTCAATGTACTTTCAGTAAGGACACTCGGTAATCACTTTACTTCAAACGGAGAGGACCCTGAGATGTGTTATGATGAGGAGTAAAATCAAGGTAGGTACATAAATTCAGATATGAATTACCTTATATTTCAACACACTAACACATCCATTAGGCTGATCCTTCACTGTACATCAATGCAGTATTCCGATACAAAGATTGCGCAATGTGGTGGCAACTGCATGTTGGTAGGTGGAATTGCAGGTAGAATTGCTGGACTCTGTCATTTCTTGGTGGCGATGATAAATACAAATTCCAGAATAGTTCCAGCTATTTATCCACCCATCCGAGGCATTGGAAAGTAGCAGAAAAAGCCTCCCTCGGAATCATCACAATATGCATCTGTTACTTGGCAGTGCACGGACTCGTAGCTCGTCTCCGACTGACTATCAGTTCCACCTTTTCCACCTAGGCCAACCACAATTTGCGCGCGCTACACAGCTCCGTTCCCGAGGGGAACCACTACACCTTTTACATACAAATTAACTAAGAATCCTAAGTGAAGGTCAGCAGTTTACATAACAGCAAACAAATACATTAAATAAAACAGAACATTTTCACATATTGACACTTCTACAAAAAATTATTCACACAAAATTACAATCATATACAGTAAGTTTTGTTCCCTCCAAATGGGACAAAGAATTTAATTACAGATACACTACTTTGCATAGAATCAAATCACGACATCAAAGGTTTGACAAAGAAAAGTGTACACAATTTTATGTTATCGATTCAAATACATTTACAGACGATCAACAATGTAACATTAAATAAAGCAAAAAAATCAAAATAGTCCTCTTTGGTAAGGATCCCATACCGCACAACACTATTCTAAAAGAGGACGGACAAGCGTAGTGTAGGCAGTCTCCTTAGTAGGTCTGTTACATTTTCTAAGTGTCCTACTAATGAAACGCAGTCTTTGGTTAGCCTTCCTCACAACATTTTCTTTGTGTTCCTTTCAATTTTAGTTGTTCGTAATTGTAATACATAGGTATTTAGTTGAATTTACGGCTTTTAGATTAGACTGTAATCGAAGTTTAACGAGTTCCTTCTAGCACTCATGTGGATGACCTCACACTTATTGTAATTTAGGGTCAACTGTCACCCATTCAGATATTTTTTGTAAATCGTTTTGCAGTTTGTTTTGATCTTCTGATGACTTTATTAGTCGATAAACGACAGCGTCATATGCAAACAACCTAAGACGGCTGCTCAGATTGTCTCCCAGATCGTTTATATAGATAAGGAACAGCAAAACGCCTATAACACTACCTTGGGGAACGCCAGAAATAACTTCTGTTTTACTCGATGACTTTCCGACAGTTATTACAATCTGTGAGCTCTCTGACAGGAAATCACAAATCCAGTCACATAACTGAGATGATATTCCATAAACACGCAATTTCACTACAAGATGCTTGTGTGGTACAATGTCAAAAGCCTTCCGGAAATACAGGAATACAGAATCTATCTGAAATCCCTTGACAATAGCACTCAACACTTCATGTGAATAAAGAGCTAGTTGTGTTTCACAGGAACGATGTTTTCTAAACCCATGTTGACTGTGTGTCAATAGACCGTTTTCTTGGAGGTAATTCATAATGTTTGAGTACAATATATGTTCCAAAATCCTACTGCATATCGACGTTAACGCTATGGGCCTATAATTTGGTGGATTACTCCTACTAACTTTCTTGTATATTGGTGTGACCTGTGCAACTTTCCAGTCTTTGACTACGGATCTTTCGTCGAGTGAACGGTTCTATATGACTCTTAAGTGTGAAGCTAAGGCTCCGAAAGAAATCTAATTGGTATACAGTCTGGACCAGAAGACTTGCTTTTATTAAGTGATTTAAGCTGCTTCACTACTCCGAGGATATTTACTTCTACGTTACTCGTGTTGGGTGCTGTTCTCGATTCGAATTCTGGAATATTTACTTCGTCTTCTTTTGTGAAGGCATTTCGGAAGGCTGTGTTTAGTAACTCTGCTTTGGCAGCACTGTCTTTGACAGTATCTCCATTGCTATCGCGCAGAGAAGGCATTGATTGTTTCTTGCCGCTAGCATGCTTCACATACGACCAGAATCTCTTTGGATTTTCTGCCAGGCTTCGAGACAAAGTTTCGTTGTGGAAACTGTTATAGGCGTCTCGCACTGAAGTCCACGCTAAATTTCGAGCTTCTGTCAAAGATCGCCAAACCTCATTACACGATGTTTTATTGTAATAAACCAAGTTGTCGTAGTGATACAGACACTAATGGGTTTACACTTGTATTAGCATTTCTTCATTCTGGATATCTCGTTTCTCCAGTACCACCCATATCTGGGAGGCTCCCCCCTATTCGCCTCATGGGGAGGATCCCGATGGGAGATCTAACGACCCCACATGAGATGCTATGTTTCTTTAACTATTATCAAAGCTTTCGTGTTTGTAGAATTTTTCTAGTGTATTGCAGAGTCGTAGGCATTCTTGAAGCCTACAAAGGTTACGAAAAGATGTTTGCTTCTTAGCCAAAATTCTATTTGATCAGTTCCAAATTGATAACCTGCTCTAAGCAAGACTGCCTACTAATTTTCTTTCATATTGTAGATCACTAGTGGTGTCCAGTATGACTGGAAGCAGTATCTGTGGTTAGAAACTAAATAAACATTCTATATGAAGACGGTATCTGTCCTTTCGGACATGTCCGAAAGAACAGATACCATCTTCATATAGTTAAGGCTAGCCGGCTATTGACCTCTTTCTTCTGTGCTGGATGCACACGCATTGCCTGAACTCTTACGGGACTCAGTAAGATTGTCTGCCGCGAGTAATGTGTGTAATGGGCAGGGGCGCTACGAATGTAGTGTGTGGAGATTAAGTTGGGAATGTGGGTCTCACGGGGAGTGTGCAAGGGATAAATCCCTGCAGTCGCACTATCCTCTCTGCCCTCGGTGGCTGGGATGGGTAGAGCGTCTTCCATACAAGCAGTAGATTCTGGGTTCGAGTCCCGGTCGGGGCACACATTTTCAACCATCCCCGTTGATGTGTACCAACGCCTGTCGACAGCTTAGGGTCTTGATTTCATTATCATTTCAAATAAACATTCTGTTACAAAAGACTGAACTTCTCTTACCTACTTGATAAATATTAAGGAATGTAATGATTTCACTCAACAATTTTGCGACCATGTCTGCAGTAGCTTGTGGTGGAAGAAAAAAAATAGGGGACTGATGACCTCAGAAGTTAAGTCCCATTGTGCTCAGAGCCATTTGTTCTGTATTTAGTTATGTATCTGACAACTGAAATGACGATTTACTCTAACGGATTACTGATCATCACTTTATTCCTTGTATTCGTGCCCAAAGCTGCGACAGCCGACCAGAGTGACGATGCTAGCTCATCAGTGAAAAGTTTAAAAAGCGTTTCCGTAACAATTTTTATATTGGAACATCGCTCTGAGTTGTGCCTAGTAACTGATCAGCATCAAGAATATAGACAACGCCTGCTTAAATTTTCTTCACTGGTATTATGGACGTCTAAAGGTTTTATTAAATACTTGCCTAGCATTTATTGTTGGAACAAAGAGACACAACCATTGTAATAGATTCCTATTGGGCAAATTTGGGATCTAAGTGTCAGTTAAATACACAAGTGAAAAGTAATGATTGTAACTGGAACAAGTAACATGAATTTACCTTTCACCCCGACGAAGATAAATTTTTGTCCGTTTGATTTGATCTTCTGGCGAGAACTTATTTAGATGACATACTTACAAGCTTTGAAGTTGTGTTTCCTGTAAGGCAATGTTCAATACCTCCTCTGTACAAAAATTTGTATTGCCATGGTTAATATTTTCTATTTACAGAATATTATGCCAAAGGCACATCCAAAAATCTTATGATCTCATCGTAGCCTACAATAGGAGACTACTTTGTCAGCATCGGAGAGATTCTTTCTCTAAGGTTTTAAAAAATTGGGTGAATGTGTATTAGCTCCATCGGCTACGCTAACATAAAAGGGCTTTTCGGAAGGTAAGGTCCGATCGGGCGCGAAATCGAAGCCACAGAGGAAATCCGATGAAAGTTTGCGCAGATGTCTTGTTCAGTGTCTGTAGTTTAGCCGTCTATCGCGTCTCCTCGATCTTTTCAGTTCTGAGAGAGTGCTCAGTAAACACGTAAAGATGCATGGAAAACAGTATCTCCCGCTAAGAGCGAGGACATGGTGAGAGATTTCGCCTAACGTAAAGCAACCCACATGACAAGCATGTTCTTCTTCATGACACATCTGCCGTACTCTTCAGGAGCAATGAAGAGTCCACTGCAGGGTTTTCGATTAGAAGTGTTTGAATACCCACAATAAATCCCGTAATTGGCTCCCCCGTAGTTTCATCTCTGCTGACATGAACCGCTGGCTATGAAGACAACATTTTAGCGTAGACAGTGAGCTGTAGACCAGCATAGAGAACTGACGGAAAGCAAAAGTGGCTGCCTTCTATGACAATGGCACTCTACAGTTGGTATAACGTTACGAGAACTGTCTAAGTCGAAGAGGCGATGGAAAGTGTAGCTAGCTCTTGCGTATAAAACACCATTGATTTCCACAGTCGTTTCCATTTCGTGAGCGATCGGACGTTCCTTTCCAAATAGCCCTAGCAGATTCATTTATGTCAGGGTTAGGAAAGAAATATCACCTGGAACTTTGGGCATTCCATGTTAACAATGCAAAAAATGGCTCTGAGCACTATGGGACTTATGCGGCTGGTCATGGCGGAGGTTCTAGTCCTCCCTGGGGCATGGGTGTGTGTGTTTGTCCTTACGATTATTTAGGTTAAGTAGTGTGTAAGCTTAGGGACTGATCACCTTAGCAGTTAAGTCCCGCAAGATTTCACGCACATTTTGCACTATAAGACTTAATATCTGTGGTCATCAGTCCCCTAGAACTTGCCCGCATCTCGTGGTCGTGCGGTAGCGTTCTCGCTTCCCACGCCCGGGTTCCCGGGTTCGATTCCCGACGGGGTCAGGGATTTTCTCTGCCTCGTGATGGCTGGGTGTTGTGTGATGTCCTTAGGTTAGTTAGGTTTAAGTAGTTCTAAGTTCTAGGGGACTGATGACCTAAGATGTTAAGTCCCATAGTGCTCAGAGCCATTTGAACCATTTAACTTAGAACTACTTAAACCTAACTAATCCAAGGACATCACACACATCCATGCCCGAGGTAGGATTCGAACTTGCGACCCTAGCGGCCGTGCGATTCCAAACTGAAGTGCCTCGAACCACTCGGCCACATCAGCCGGCTTCAAAAATGCAGAAAGTAAGCAGGAGAATGAAATATTCAAAATAACAGTGTTCCCGTAAACACAAGAAATAATACACTACTGGCCATTAAAATTGCTACACCAAGAAGAAATACAGATGATAAACGGGTATTCATTGGACAAATATATTATACTAGAACTGACATGTGATTACATTTTCACGCAATTTGGGTGTTTAGGTCCTGAGAAATCAGTACCCAGAACAACCACCTCTGGCCATAATAACGGCCTTGGTACGCCTGGGCATTGAGTCAAACAGAGCATGGATGACAAGTACAAGTACAGCTGCCCATGCATCTTCCACACGATACCACAGTTCATAAAGAGTAGTGACTGGCGTATTGTGACGATCCAGGTGCTCGGCCACCATTGACCAGCCCGCCGGTGTGGCCGTGCGGTTCTAGGCGCTTCAGTCTGGAACCGCGTGACCGCTACGGTTGCAGGTTCGAATCCTGCCTCGGGCATGGATGTGTGTGATGTCCTTAGGTTAGTTAGGTTTAAGTAGTTCTAAGTTCTAGGGGACTGATGATCGCAGATGTTAAGTCCCATAGTGCTCAGAGCCATGTGTGTGTGAACCATTGACCAGATGTTTCCAGTTGGTGAGAGATCTGGAGAATGTGCTGGCCAGGGCAGCAGTCGAACATTTTCTGTATCCAGAAAGGCCCGTGCAGGACCTGCAACATGTGGTCGTGCATTATCCTGCTGAAATGTAGGGTTTGGCAGGGATCGAATGAATGGTAGAGCCAAGGGTCGTAACACATCTGAAATGTAACGTCCACTGTTCAAAGTGCCGTAAATGCGAACAAGAGGTGACCGAGACGTGTAACCAATGGCACCCTATACCATCACGCCGGTTGATACGCCAGTACGGCGATGACGAATATACGCTCCCAATGTGCGTTCACCGCGATGTCGCCAAACAGGGATACGACCATCATGATGCTGTAAACAGATAAAAAAAAATTACGCTTTGCCATTCGTGCACCCAGGTTCGTCGTTGAGTAAACCATCGCAGGCGCTCCTGTCTGTGATGCAGTTTCAAGGGTAACCGCAGCCATGGTGTCCGAGCTGATAGTCCACGCTACTGCAAACGTCGTCGAACTGTTCGGACAGATGGTTGTTGTCTTGCAAACGTCCCCATCTGTTGACTTAGAGATCGAGACGTGGCTGCACGATCCGTTACAGCCATGAGGATAAGACGCCTGTCATCTCGTCTGCTAGTGACACAAGGCCGTTGGGATCCAGCAAGGCGTTCCGTATTACCCTCCTGAACCCACTGATTCAATATTCTGCTAACAGTCATCGGATCTCGACCAACGTGAGCAGCACTGTCGCGATACGATAAACCGCAATCGCGATAGGGTACTATCCGACCTTTGTCAAAGTCGGAAACGTGATGGTACGCATTTCTCCCTCTTACACGATTCATCACAACAACGTTTCACCAGTCAACGCCGGTCAACTACTGTTTGTGTATGAGAAATCGGTTGGAAACTTTCCTCGTGTCAGCACGTTGTAGGTGTCGCCACCGGCGCCAACCTTGTGTGAATGCTCTGAAAAGCTAATCATTTGCATGTCACAGCATCTACTTCCTGTCGGTTAAATTTCGCGTCTATAGCACGTCATCTTCGTGGTGAAGCAATTTTAATGGCCAGTAGTGTAATTGGATAAGGCTATATTTCCAGAAGAAGTCATACCGATAAGTAGGAGTAAAGTGTACAATCGACCCTTCTGATTGGAAAGTCTACTAAAAATGAAAGTAATTAAACCGAACAGGGTCATAATTTGGAAAATGAAAGTTATTTTGCGTATTGACTGACGGACAACACTGGACAGAAAAGGGATCATGAATCCAAAAGTTACACTAACATGAAGTAATTAACGGTTGCCAGCCCACTAGGGCTGAAGGTTGTCACGTTTCTTGACACTAATTTTAAGTGAGTGTGTAATGATATAGAAAACTGAGAAGTCACTATTACGTTATGTTTGGCATTAAATTTTGAAGAAGGCAATCGAGTAATGATTTGAAAACATGCAGTTAAACTGTATGTTAGTACTAAACTTCGTTAAGTGAACAATCACTTTCAGTGACCTCAGCATAACGTCTTCAAAGAAATTTAGAATTAAAAGCAAGCACTTTTTCCTTTGCCGTAGTTATTTTGCAAGTTGGATTTCATATTACTGTCAGAACAACTGAGCCTTTTTTTACTGACTTGAACAGAATTAAATGCTAGAATACGTACCAAACCAAACAGCAATGTGCTCCAAGCTATATGTAAAATAAATAAAACTTCTGCACTCTTAATTTGTGAATTTCTTTAGATTTGGATTTTTTCCAGTGATTGATTCTCAAACTAGAAAAATGAAATTGTTTTACTTTAGTCATATACTGAAGCCTCTGTTGTGCAACAGTTACTTGAAAGTAGACTGAGGCTAAATTTCTTAAAAGAGAATTTATTCATTAATGAACTGGCTGTAAATATTCAATTTCATTCTTATGACAATCAGTTACCATATTAGGGTAACAAAAGGAACAAGGACGCTACTTGGTAACAATGTCTGGGGGCAATGAGGACACAATCGCCCTGAGTTTAGCTGATTATTATTTAAATAAATCTTATGAATCAAATCAGTCAGTTGTGGTGCTGGGTTAGCCGTTAATTTTTTCTACCAATGAACAGTCTTACTTCAGTGCAGTGCATACGACGAAACTTGGTGCCGGCGACGAAACTGTGTTGCTGGAACTGCTGCCGTTGTTTGAAGACGGTAGCATCTTGTGAAGCCACGACTAATTACAGGAACGGCAAATCGGAATTAATACAGCCTCTTCTGCCGTTCACTGTCCTTCCCCCTGCTACTAGAAATCTGGCTGGCGCGCGTACATGATGCCGCCGAATATGATACTCTCTACTGCGAGAGCGTTAAACCACACTTCCGCACACTACAAGCGCTGGAACCCGTCTCTCTCTCTTTCCGCGCGCTCTGCGCAACAACTCCCTACCGAACGATTTTACAACGCACAAACACTTCCTTTGGTTTTTCCCCAGACCTTATAAGTTTCACAGTAAAACACAGATAAATACAATAAAACGTCAACAGACTTCTACATAAATGTACACATACAGTGAAGCAATGTCCTTACTTATTAAAAGAAAGCATTTAAATTACAAATATTTACATACAATTGAAAAAAAAAGTAATATATCGGTAGCAGGTGCCATGCACCCTGCATTTTCGGTGTTACAAGCCTCTCGCCCAAGAAGTGAAATCTGACCGCCAAGGCGCTTAACTCAAACGTACAGACGTTCTACAGTGTGCTTCCTACAAGGAAGACTCGGTTCTCAGCGTTTTAATGGCTTCACGTAATTTTGGTTGGCTGGATGACAGATACTGCATATCCCAATCAGTAAGAAATTGTCTTAAAAGGAGCTGGTTTTCCTCTGTTACTCTCCCTTCGGTTGGTTACTGTGTTAGAAATTCATTACACTTGCTGCTGTTAGACGAATTCCTACTCTGTATGTTAGTGTGCTGGCCAATAATGGTGGACCCCTTTAAGGACAGGTGTGCTTCTCACTCCCATTTCTTAACTATTTAGGTTAACCAATGGTAACAGATTTACACTTACGTAAATATTCTGTGAGACCTGAGTGTCGTGTCGACGTCTCTTGGTTTTCAAACGTGCCCGAAGCTTTCCTGTTCCCATTGCACTCTCTGAGGTGTTGTTTTAACATTCCGTGTATTTCAACGAATTCTGACGGCCTGCAGTTTTCTCCACGGTAGCTGCTCTTCTGGGACTCGGCACGCATCCGTTGGCCACACACAGCTCGGTAAAAACAGTGTCCGTCGTCCCTAAACGACCTTGAGGTACAATCTGAATTCTGACTTGGGCGTGACTGGTACCAAGGCAGAGGCTTTCGAAGCACATCCACGATGATGAGCTCCTGACGTGGTCCCTTGTTAGTGTCTGAGTGGGCCTGACACGAATTCTGTCGGGGCTGTTTCCCCTGCCGGTTCTATGAGCCATGACATGTACCCCTCGCCTACAGCAAGTACCCCTTCCTTTCATAGAGAATTCTTATTTAGGTGAAGATGCAATTCAGTAGAGGAATAGAGGTAATAATCTACTATTTATGTGCTGGTAATCATTTGCAATTATTCACATTTCGTTACCGGCAGAATATAATTTATTCTGATTTGTTTCGACTTTCTAAATCGTGTTTCACATCACTTACGGGACAGTTTGAGAAAACGGTCGTGTAACAGCGAACTTTTCAGACTGGGACGTAATTTTGGTTACGATATGACAGTATAATTACATAATCATTGTGGTGTCAGCGCCAGACACCACACTTGCTAGGTGGTAGCTTTTAAATCGGCCGCGGTCCGCTAGTATACGACAGACCCGCGTGTCGCCACTGTCAGTGATGGCAGACCGAGCGCCGCCACACGGCAGGTCTAGAGAGACGTACTAGCACTCGCCCCAGTTGTACAGCCGACTTACCCAGAGATGGATCACTGACAACTACGCTCTCATTTGCCGAGACGATAGTTAGCATAGCCTTCAGCTACGTCATTTGCTACGACCTAGCAAGGCGCCATAGCATTTGATATTGAGATTATAACATGTACCGTCAAGAGCGATGTACACCAATTGTGGATTAAAGTTAAGTATTATATAAACCACGTACTTTATTTGTTACTATTAATTCCCTTAACTGTTCCAGACCTCACGCCAGTCAGCGTGTAATTAAACGCGTGCATTTCGGCCACCTCTAGCAACACAGTGTTGGCTCTTCTGCCAACACTTGAATCATCATTATCATTATCATGATTATTGACCTCAGAGACAGAATTAGTGGGACTAACAACTCCAATGCGATTTCCATCTACCCTTCCTAACCTATCAGGAAAATTACCAACGGTTTAGTAATTTTACGCTACTTTTCTCATATTACAGATATAAGGTACCTTCGTTTTTGGGAATTTCTCATTGACTAAGGTTACTACTCTTACGATTTTTGCAATAGTTGCAACTTTAACAGGAAAAGGAAATTTTACGCTATTGTATGACTGGCCAGTAGACAAACAACTAAAAAGAAACCTGAATTCGGTGAAGTCATTTCACTTCTTTTCCGTTTATCGTGTGTTTATAATTATTCAGTGTGGTTACTAAGAGTGAAATATTGCTGACTACATATCGTTTTTTTTTCTCAGAAATTACACTGGTGTCCAAAATTAAGCTAACGAACCACTACTTCCCCGTCCTGTGTCTAATTCACGATATAACCATACAAATGTCGACAGATGTCCGTACGATCGTGTACAGTACGGAAGATGGCATCCTGATCAACGGACAATCACGCCAACGATGACGTCAGGGCACCTATCAAACGGGATAGTGTTTGCCGAGTAGTCCCACATCCGCAATCGTTATGTACACAGTCACAGACGGCGCAGTGAGGCGTAGAGAAGGCCCCTACCAGGTTGTCTGCGGTGGAGGGTGTTGCGAAGACTGGAAGCAGGACAGTCGCAAAGCGATGTGGTCTGATGGCTTAATGTAAATCATTCTGACGTTTTACATATGTGGCGACAATTTATAGAGATCGAAACTGAATCCCGAAGACCGGGCGGTGTGTAGGGGGGAGGGGTTCAAAATGGTTCAAATGGCTCTGAGCACTGTGGGACTCAACTGCTGTGGTCATAAGTCCCCTAGAACTTAGAACTACTTAAACCTAACTAACCTAAGGACATCACACACATCCATGCCCGAGGCAGGATTCGAACCTGCAACCGTAGCGGTCGTGCGGTTCCAGACTGTAGCGCCTTTAACCGCTCGGCCACTCCGGCCGGCAGGGGGGGGGGAGGGGGGGGGAGGGTCGACCACGTGTAACATCAGAAAGTGAGAACCGTTATTTGGCTGTAACGGTTCGACGGAACCATCTTAGTACTGCACAGCAACTAGCATCTGACCAAGCAGCATCCACTGGAAGTATTGCATCGAGGCAAGCGGTGTACAGATGACATGGATATGGTGGCCTTTACTGTCGGAGATCTGCTGTACGTGTACCTCTGACGCAAGTTCTCAGAGGGAACGTCTAGAGTGGAGCCGCCAAGTGTCACCTGGACGTTCGAACATTGGGCCTATGTTCTTTTCACAGATGAGTTCCAATTTGGTTCGGACACTGATTCTCGAAGGATTCATGTCTGGAGGGAACGTGGAACACTATTTCGGGACCCAACCATTGCGGAAAGAGACTGATATGGATCATCCCTAGTGGTGTGTGCAGGGATTATATTGACCATTCAAACACCTCTTCTAAAAATGGTACGGTTAAATCGGCAAGGTTTAACTGTTGTCAGGTATCGTGACCCCCGTATTGGGACCTCATTGCGGTATTTGCGAGGTATTGTGGCCCCAGAATTTTCCACTTAATTTATAATAAACACTGGTGCCCAAAATTAAAGCAAGAAACCGAAATTTTGCAAGGTTGCGTTTATTTTGCCACAAAACAGTTTAATCATGTAATAGTAAAGTATAAACAATGTAAAGAGCACACAACATAAACAACTACAACATGCATAACGGTAGACAAAAATGATCTCTGTTTTTTTTTCAACTTAACGGATTTGATGGTTCAGATGGCTCTGAGCACTATGGGACCTAACGTCTGAGGTCATCAGTCCCCTAGAACTTTTAAAAAATATTCTTTATTATCAAAACCATTATAATTATACAAATTAACCCACTACCTTAATTCATTAGTGGGTCCTAACTGTAATACATTTATATTAAATTTTGCAGCTAGTTTAGTTTTAGTAGGTGAGCTACAGTTATTATTAGTAAACAATGGGCGTCTAATATCTACATATACTATTTATGCCTAATTCCTATAACTAATTTAATTTGTATATGTATTCTGCAGCGTCACATGTGTGCCAGTGAAGATATCACCTACTTTCACTTGCCTTGCTCTTCGAGCTAATCCCGAAGAGCATGCCTCTGGCACTGGGCAGGCCTCGATGTTAAATTCGCTGCAGTCCCTATCTTAATTTCCTATAACTAAGTCCTACAAACTAACTTATCCTACGTCAAATCCGGTGTGTGTCACAATCGGTGGTTGTTCCCTACTCCCCCTAGTCCTGCACGTGGCGGATTCCAACTTAGATGTAGTCGGCCAGTCCACGCACAGGCGGCATGGGAATAGGGCTCTTGGACGCAATTGGTGGTTATTGTCATTATTATTTAGCGTATCTCTCCTAAATAGTCAATTAGAACTTTTCGAGATACCTCGTTTGCCAAGGTGTTTAAGGTCTGAAAAGTTTCCTCTCGTCTGAGTAGTTGGTATGTGTCACGGTTGGGTAATCTGTCTCGTAGTGTGTTGGCGATATCATTGAAGAGGGGACATTCGTAAACTACATGCTCGGGTGTAGAACTTAGAACTACTTAAACCTAACTAACCTTAGGACATCACACACACCCATGCCCGAGGCAGGATTCGCACCTGCGACCGTAGCGCTCGCGCGGTTCCAAACTGTAGCGCCCAGAACCAGTCGGCCACCCAGGCCGGCTTAACGGATTTAGACACACATTCCGGCAGCTAGTTAATGCGCTCAGTATGGGGTGTGACCACCTCTGGCAGCAGTAAAGGCCCGACAAACGATGTTGCCTTCTGTCTAATGTTGAGGCAGTAACGCCCATTCTTCCTGCAGCGCTGCTCGCAATTCCTGGAAAGTGGTTGGTGGATGCTGACGTCCCCCAACCCGGCTCCGTAATGCATCCCAGACGTGCTCTATGCTATTCAAATGAGGAGTGCGAGTAGGTCACGCGATGTGTGCCGAACCTTCCGTTTTCAGGAAAACATCAACTACCCGTGCGTTGTGAGGTCGATAAATTTTGGACAAAATTGGCTTCTGTTCGAAAGCCAACGTTACTCCATTGCTCAGTCGTGAGTTCCACAATTTTTTATGAAATCTGAGTCATTAACGCTTAATCTTCGACCATAGATACTAGTAGACTGGCCTTGCTGTGCGGAAGCTATAGGGCTGGTGTGACTCCAACATAAACCACGTGATTGTTGGCAAAACGTGGCGGGATTTCAAATGAGCGGTCTGCCATCCTGTGTTTGTATCGTATTTTACCCACATTTCTCAATTGACTGCCAAACGCTTCCAACAAAAATTACTTTTTTATTTGCGAAAAATTATGTCAGAACTACATTTGACCTGGATTTGTTCACAGTACCATTTATAAAATCTAAAACATATATCAAAGGCCCCTCTGGCGGGCAGCAGGACTAAATTACTATAAACTATCAGTTAAAGTAAAATGTCGTAAAAATTCTTTTAAACAGTAAGAGTGGGCTCGTGTCTAAACTTTAAATATTGGATTCGCCGCGTATTGAGCTCTAGTCACTTACAAAAGAAAATGGGATATGGGAATTATGTCAACTATAGGTCCCAAAATTGTCGACTTTAGGAGCAGGTCTATTTTAGAGTATCAATTTCAGGTGCACTTCAAAGGTTCAGTTCCTACTATTTTTACAAAAGTTTAAACTATCAGTTTAAAAAAATGATATTTCAGATGAAAGGCGAGACTCTGAAGTTTCAGAAAATAATTTTGGAACCTACATTTATTTAATAGTATTAGAAGGTAGAAAAAAATGCTCTTCATGTGTCGACTATAGGTGCTCTTACCTTACTATAATCTCACTTGTATTTACAAAAAGGCGCGTATGTGTAGATGGCTTAAAGTTTTTCCGTTTCAGGGCCTGTATCCAAAGCTGTCTTCGGTTTTCATCCTTAGAGAACCTATGAGTAGGAAAGAGAAACGATTATACTTACTTATGTAACCGAATTATCACAGATACTTTCCAAAATGTAATATGAATCTGACTTTACAGGCATCACTTTCAACACTTTAATTTACGTGATACTCTATTTCAAGTGTAAAAAACATATAAAAGTCACTTCAGCAGATTTCAGTAAACGTATCTGCATTATCACAGAAACACACGTGAAATGTAATGCCATTTCCCCCTACAAAACGCTGAGTACAGCCATAAGCGCAACACGAAACAACCATGTTTTGCCAACATTCACGTGACTTTAGCCCAGAGATGTTGGAGACACGAAAATGGCGTCAGGGCCAGTCTATTATATTTATGGTCGAAGCGCTTAATACACTCTAAGTCCCACTCTTAGCTTTAGTCACTGCTCTCTTTGCCGCTATTGTCGTCTGTTAGAGCTCAAACGCTAACGTAGTGTAACTTGGTTGGCCAGAGAAGAGTCTTTACAACGTCCATGTGTGCAGACACTGCCAGCCAATTGCGTCTGATATCCTCCTCTGAGTGAGTTCCGCACCATTTGCGTGCTTCTTTGCAGGTGCAGCACCGCACTGCGTCCCGCTGCAGCCGTTGTCTATGCACGCCCGCAGATGTGGCAGGACGCGCACGCACAGCCCCCACCGCCCCCGCCGCTGCTGCCTCTGCCCATGGGGTTCCCTCCACTTCCACGCAGGACACGCCAGCCAGCTGCGCGCCGCACACAGGTAAGGACACAAACCCACTATCCCACGGTCTCTCGGGAGCAGCATTGAAGACTGAAATACTATTTCATAATCGATTATCGATTACAGAAGCAAAGTCGATAGCGACACAGCTGAAAAATCTTTGACCCTAACCAAACTGGTATCACGTAAATTCCATTTTTCGTACATAAGACATGTTTATAACAACAGCACTTTATTTCTGATTGGTTTCGGATTCCATGGATGCCATACAATAATTGCGAAGTTGTACACTCCTGGAAACTGAAATAAGAACACCGTGAATTCATTGTCCCAGGAAGGGGAAACTTTATTGACACATTCCTGGGGTCAGATACATCACATGATCACACTGACAGAACCACAGGCACATAGACACAGGCAACAGAGCATGCACAATGTCGGCACTAGTACAGTGTATATCCACCTTTCGCAGCAATGCAGGCTGCTATTCTCCCATGGAGACGATCGTAGAGATGCTGGATGTAGTCCTGTGGGACGGCTTGCCATGCCATTTCCACCTGGCGCCTCAGTTGGACCAGCGTTCGTGCTGGACGTGCAGACCGCGTGAGATGACGCTTCATCCAGTCCCAAACATGCTCAATGGGGGACAGATCCGGAGATCTTGCTGGCCAGGGTAGTTGACTTACACCTTCTAGAGCACGTTGGGTGGCACGGGATACATGCGGACGTGCATTGTCCTGTTGGAACAGCAAGTTCTCTTGCCGGTCTAGGAATGGTAGAACGGTGGGTTCGATGACGGTTTGGATGTACCGTGCACTATTCAGTGTCCCCTCGACGATCACCAGTGGTGTACGGCCAGTGTAGGAGATCGCTCCCCACACCATGATGTCGGGTGTTGGCCCTGTGTGCCTCGGTCGTATGCAGTCCTGATTGTGGCGCTCACCTGCACGGCGCCAAACACGCATACGACCATCATTGGCACCAAGGCAGAAGCGACTCTCATCGCTGAAGACGACACGTCTCCATTCGTCCCTCCATTCACGCCTGTCGCGACACCACTGGAGGCGGGCTGCACGATGTTGGGGCGTGA
The DNA here is from genome assembly GCF_023864275.1 of Schistocerca cancellata. Taxonomy (NCBI): domain Eukaryota; kingdom Metazoa; phylum Arthropoda; class Insecta; order Orthoptera; family Acrididae; genus Schistocerca; species Schistocerca cancellata. The sequence goes on along the minus strand of NC_064630.1, from coordinate 99,180,804 downwards.
GCGGAAGACGGCCTAACGGTGTGCGGGACCGTAGCCCAGCTTCATGGAGACGGTTGCGAATGGTCCTCGCCGATACCCCAGGAGCAACAGTGTCCCTAATTTGCTGGGAAGTGGCGGTGCGGTCCCCTACGGCACTGCGTAGGATCCTACGGTCTTGGCGTGCATCCGTGCGTCGCTGCGGTCCGGTCCCAGGTCGACGGGCACGTGCACCTTCCGCCGACCACTGACGACAACATCGATGTACTGTGGAGATCTCACGCCCCACGTGTTGAGCAATTCGGCGGTACGTCCACCCGGCCTCCCGCATGCCCACTATACGCCCTCGCGTCAACTGCACATACGGTTCACGTCCACGCTGTCGCGGCATGCTACAAGTGTTAAAGACTGCGATGGAGCTCCGTATGCCACGGCAAACTGGCTGACACTGACGGCGGCGGTGCACAAATGCTGCGCAGCTAGCGCCATTCGACGGCCAACACCGCGGTTCCTGGTGTGTCCGCTGTGCCGTGCGTGTGATCATTGCTTGTACAGCCCTCTCGCAGTGTCCGGAGCAAGTATGGTGGGTCTGACACACCGGTGTCAATGTGTTCTTTTTTCCATTTCCAGGAGTGTATTTCATGGTAGATAGACCCTCTCGACCTAGAGGTATTGAGTACAATAAATTATTACAGTGTAAAGAACACATTCATTTCAAATGACGCGCTGTGATTTGCCTATTTCGTATCTCGGCTGTTATCAGCGTTTCTAGGGGGCAAGCGAGGACGTCCCTTGGCAGTCCTACGGGAGTCTGGAGCAGTTCTGGTGCTGGCATTTCGCCCTGCAGTATCCTTCTCATCCATGCCCCGACCTCGCCACTCACACAGATTTGTTTCTAATATGGCTTTTTACGTACCTGTAACATGGAAGGACTAAACAGTTCAGACAATGAATGAGGTGAGACTACCTATCAGATTAAAACTATGGACCGATCCGGGACTCGAACGTAGAACATTTGCCTTTTGCTGGCTCACAGCTTCACTTCCGATAGTACCTCTTCGCCTACGTTCCATTTTCACGAAAGTTCTTCTGCAGAGCTTACGAGGCTAGGACATCGTGAAGTAAGACAAAGGTTCCTGGTTGTAATATCTATCTGGTACACTGTTTTCATCTGTCAGTTTCAAATCAGCGCACACTCCTTCTCAAAATGAAGATTCTTTCTAAGAACAGAGGGTTTTTGAACGTGGTGCTGCAGAAGAGTGTTGGAGATTAGATGATTAGCTCATGTAACTAATGATGAGGTGTTGATTCGTAATCAGGGAGAGTAGCCTGTAGCGCAATATGAGTAACAGAAGGGATTAGTTGTTAGGACAGATCCCAATGTAGCAGATAATAATTAGTTTGGTAATTGAGGGAAGTGATGGGATAAAATATTTTAGAATGGGACACAGGTATGACTACAGTAATCAGGTTCAAAAAATAGTAGTCTGCAGTAGTTATGTAGAGATCAAGTCTTGCACAGGATGGACTAGCTTAGAGTTCCGCATCAAACCAATCCTCTAAATGAAGACTGTAGCAACAGCTGCCGCTTTCAGGTGAGTTGGAAAGTTGTTAAAATGAGTGTAAACACTGGTGTTTCCTACCCTAGAAGTGACATTACCATGATGTTCGCTGTATACTCTGCTGTTGCATATTCTTGGCATGTATTATGGTTTGCAGGGTAGTTAATAACCACGTGATAATAGAGATTCACTTGGAATGGACAATACAGCCTAAACTGCAATAATGTCTAGAGGAAAATAAAGGAACTGTCAAATGGCGGAAATGTTTTAACTTAGATTAGTTACGTTAGTTTTGCGATTTTAAATGAAGCAAACCAAGACTAAATTTGGAAAGGGAATTAAGGTTTAAGTAGAAGAAATAAAATAGATAACGTCTTCCACTCTCATTGTAATTGTCTCCCAAACGGCATTGGACTTGAACGACCGCTGAACCGAAGGACAGCTGTCATAAATGTTTTATGAGAGGAACATAAATAAAAGCAAAAGAGGATTAATGCAGTGTAGCCGAAAAAAAAATGAGAGGCTGGAAGCAGCAGACGAATTTTCGTTTGGGCAGCACAATACCACACGACGTCAGATAGAGGATAAAAAATGCAGACTGGCAGTAGCAAGAAAACCTTGTCTCAAAAAGGAGAAACACATTAAAATTGTATATAAATTTAAGTGTTAGTCATTTTTTTCTGAAAGCACTTGTTTGGAGTGTCACCGTAGGTAGAGCTGAAATGTGGACAATGAATAGTACAGAACAGGAAGAAATATAAACATGCAATGTTAAAAATGAATTTTGATGAGCGTTAGATCAATAGATCGCTTAAGTAATGAAGGGGTTCTGAAATTATTCACGGAGAAAATTAATGGTGAATCTTGATTAAAAGGCAGGATGATTAATTAGAAAATGTGATAAAGGAGAAAAGCGTTGTGGGTAAATAGTTACTAGAGAGACCACGGCATTAATACAGTACCCAGGTTCACATGTTTTGTCAATGTTCGAAACGAAACCATAAAGTGTAAACAGAACGAAGTCATCCTGAGCCGTGCACTGAAAGTAAACCAATACTGAAACCAAGAGAGCCCACGAGTTAAACACGGTCGTCGTAGTCGCAGTGGTATGACGACACGTGAAGTACTTCTTACAGCACAGCACAGCAGAAGACTGCCCCGCCGGCTTACTTAGAGATGCGGATTACTCAACACGTCCGCTCTGCCTATGGCAACCAAAGGCAACGATGTCGTTGCGAGATGCATCAGTTCTGAATCACTATCGATACCCACTGAAATCAGCACAGGGGGACAATTATAGCCGGGTTTATGCCTTTGCCGGCGTGGAAGGGTAGAAATCGTAGCCGAGTTCCCCGTCAAGGGATCGAGCGTCATTGCCTCATCCAGACTGGCCAGTTCTGATGGTCCAGTTCAGCACTTCGGGAGGAGGTGGACTTGACAGTGGGTCGGAGGCAGAGTAGTGCTTCCGAACAGTCACTACTAGAAGACGTTCGGGCAATGAGAATAATTACGTATCCATGGCCTCTCACACAGAGGCTTACACAATTGCTCACTTATGAGCGGGGTAACAGGGGCGCTGTTTGTACCGAGGAGTAAAAGGCATGGAGTTACTCTTAGTGGGACGATGGGTAGTTGCTCTGCTGTCAGATTCCACTCTTTGAGGCGAAGACGATGGGTGCACTGACTGCGTCAGCGTTTCAGACGAGAGCTGGCTTGAGTGGCTAGTCAGGAGTTCGTGATCAGCCGCGATAACAAACAGCTTCCGCCCCCTGCGACTACGAAAATCTCTTGAGTCCGTCCCGAACGCTGACCAGATGTGCTTGCCCAGATGTAGGCGCCCTGTAAATGGGCGAACCTCTGGATGGGCACAAGAGATACAGCTGGGTTCGATGCCTATGCCCTTGCTACATTTCGACTTGACACTCCCCGTTGATGGGGCGGGTCAGTACCTGGCGAACAAGCTGTGCACCGATTCCTTGATCAAAGTTTCCAGCAAAGATTTACGAATTTGAGCTTTAAACGTCTTAACCAGATGCTTGGCCTCCGCATTGGAAGCTATAAGGAAAGGGATTGTGGTCAGATGCTCAGTGCTGTCACGATGACAGACGGCTTCGAAATGCGATGACGTGAACACCAGTCTGTGAGGCGCTACCTCGATCGCAAAGATTGAAGCTTTAATCGATTTTCCGGTGTTTTGGGCGCTCAATAGCGTGGTTAGCAGCCCCCGTACAAATTCCCAATCTTTCCACTGTCCAGTCTCGGCATTTTCCCGAATGATGATGAAATGATCCGAACAACCAAACACCCAGTCCTTGGGCAGAGAAACTGCCTCACCCCGGCCGGGAATCTAACCCGGCACCCCGTGATCCAGAGGCAGCTGACCACTAGCCCCAGAGCTGCGGACAAAGATTGTAGGGTAACACGTGTGGTGCTTGAGGAAATCCGTGATGGAAATGGTAAATTCGAGAGAGCGTTGAAAACTGCCGATCACATAGCACCCTACAGTGGCCTGGAAAATTCAATTAGGCTTTCCCATGCTTAGTCTGGGCTGGCCGTGCTGGTGGACCGCCTATTTCAGCGAGTAGGCTTGACAGAAGTGGCCACATGTTCAGTTGCAGCATCAAAACGGGGTGGTTACAAGTAAACTTTCGCTACTTGAGAAGGCCCCACCGTGAAAACAAGTGATCATAGGACGATGAAATTTTTTGGAAACATTTGTAAGCACATGCTGAGGAGCAATAACGGAAAAACCATGTAAAGAAAGATTTTTTGATTTTCACGTGAAAGGATTACATTTGGTAATTGCGTACCAAGTTTACGTTCCCGGCTGAAACATTGCTCCTGGGACGATCATTTTCATCCACGACAGCTGGGAACCGCACTAGAGACACCATTTCTCAATAATTATTCGCAGCAGTTCTCGCATCGACAACCATGGAATGGTCACCTGTTGTGACACAGCTCGTGCACTGCTTGAAGATCGCACTTGGCATCCAGCATCCTCAGCCACGCCAACAGTAACCTCTTCAACAATTTGTGGCGAAACTAGCCGTCGGCTTCACCCAGGAGCAAAATCACCAGTTCATTCGAACTTCCGAATCATTTTCGTCAAACCTCGTGCGGAAAGAGGACCTGTCCGTGTTCCTTCAATGCGTCGATACTCGCGAAGAGCACAAGCACAGTATCTGTTTGACAAAACAGCTTTACAAGTAAAGCCCTGCTCACATTGTCCAGATCCATGTTGACTGTCTGCAACCGTGTTGCACATTGATGCTTGGGTTTGAACCCAGAGTTACCGTACCAGTACCGGCGCCTGACTAATAGAACGCAAATGCTGCTGCAACGCACTGTCTTAACATAGTTCCTATAAAGTTAGGTATCTGTATGGTATCTATCTGATTGAAGTGGCAGAAGTTTGATTATAACCACCCCTGCACATGGTGCCGGTCTTAAGCCTTGATGCACGTCCTGACCCCACTTCGAAGTTTGGAATAACTGAAGGATCCGGTGTCGGAGTAGGGGCGGGATAAAGACCTAGCATTCAGAGTCGTCAGTGGTCAATGGTGAGCCGTGCATGGCTCGTATTCCCACCATAATGTATTTTACACCCAGTTTTTAACGTACTTCCTGCTCACTACGTTAATTTAAATTACTACTGTCACTGAGTTGCTGCTTTGGCTGACCGTAGTATCTTTGCTTGACTGCTATTACTTCCCGGTCGCTGTCTGTCGTAAGGCAGTTCGAGTTCGGGTAGCGAGTTCGGGCTGCCAGTCAGTTGGAACGCGTGTGGAGCGCAGTCCGGACCTGCCAGTCGGGGAATTGCAACGCGGCACTAGTGCAGTCGGCTTGGAGCAGTGAGGCCTGCGTCGACATGGCTCGCCCGACTATTGCCGCCACGCATCACTTGAGCCATGCCACGGACTTGGTGCATCGTCGGTCGGACGCCCTACCGGACGACGCGTTTGGACTCGTCGATCGTTCATGAGTCGGCTGTGTGTGTGTGTGTGTGTGTGTGTGTGTGTGTGGACTCCCGATTTGTCTTCGTTCGTGTTTAGTTACTGTTGGGTACCGTTCAGGTCTTCGTGCAAGTGTTTTTCAGGTTGTGTGTGTAGTTCGCGTTATTTCCACTGACGACTACTTTAGATGTTGTCGGCATCATGAGTCGCGTCGCTCGGTTGCTGCGGACCAGGGAAGTTATCTCCGCGTGGTGGAGTCGACTTGGTCCGCTGCCGGTCCCTGCGCAGTGTCGGAGCGTGTGTGGAGCTGTCCGATCGCTACGAGTTATGGTTTCAACTACCCAAGCCACGTCCATTCATGTTGTAGTGGTTCGTTTCGGTGGTTTACTGTTGGGGAGGTTTTCCTGTGAGCAACACTGAGTTTTTCTGTTGCTAAATTTAGCCGCCCTGCTGCGCAATTAACTATTTTGGTTGACTACAATTCGGGTGCACCAGTAGAATTTTTTGCCTTGTGGCCGTTGGTGTTCTGGTTACCTGCCCTGGCCGCTAACGTAATTTTTAGGCAGTGACTTTTCCTCAACGGTTGTTGCTGCCCAACATGGTACGTAGTTTTGGCAGCCCAGTTCACATACGCGTTTGTTTGGGGACAGTGATACTTGTAACTTTTTGGGGTTTTGAATTCTCGTGTACTCCGTCCCGTGACTTTCCCTTGGTTGGGTTCGGACGAATCGAATGTAGCTGGCCTCACCGCCTGTCTCGCCTAAGTGAAGGACGGCAGACCGATCCCCTGGAGGCTCCTGAGTGCTGTTCCCTTAATTGTTGTTTGGCAGTGTTCATGTTGTTCTAATTTATTTTCAAAGGGTTTTTGGGGCTTTACAGTATTTTATATTTTCAATTGGGCAAAGTTAACTGAAGGTCTTCAGCCCTGGAAATATGTTCTCAGAGTTTCCTTCAAGTCCAAACATTATTGCCTTCTGCCCTTCAAAGGTTATTGTAATTTCCTCTGAAAGATTTCACAAGTTATTGTGGGCCTTCCGCCGTTCGTGCTGCAAAAGGAAATTTGTAAACTTAATATATTGTTTTACCGATTGTTGCAATATACATATTTCCTTAATTTTCTGAATTTAACTTTGCGGCCTTCAGCCATCTTATTGTCTTGGTTTATCTCTTTCTGTGCACCTTGAGGGCCACCAGTCCTTTTACCGTCTCAAAACATTGTGGCCTTCTGCCTTCAGTAATCATCATAGTGTATTTGGAATTTTGAAGATTATTCCAGCGGCCTTCAGCCGCTCCGCATGCTGACCTCATATACGTCGTATGTACACGATTTATCTTACTCGTAAATTTAACTGTGTGTCATGTCTTTTCAAAATTGAACTTATTCTAAAGCATCTGTTTGGAGGCCTTCAGCCGCGAAGCAAATGTAATTCTTTCAAAAGTGTATTTGTGAACTATATGATAATAAATTACAATTGTGAAATGAATCCGACCGCAACTCCCTTGGCCCTTTCCACAATTCTAATAACCTGTTACTCCTGTGTGATTTAGCGGGCGTTTCAAATGTTATGACACCGTCGCATCGCACAGTAATTGCGAAAAGCTGTCTCTGCGTGTTTTGGTAAGTGGTCCAGCCACCGTAACCGCACCACTGAGAAAACTAAACGCAGAACAAGCTCTAGGGCCAATGCTGTGGTCACCTTACATGCTATCAGTGTGATATCGTCCAGTGTATGTTTGACGTGCTTACAGAGCGTAAAGCAAACCATTTCCTGGCGATCGAATTGTGCGTCGGGGTCAGTGGGATGGCAGGAGAGCGCATTTGCGTTGGCTTGTCAGGCGGGCGGGTAAAATTTAGTTTCGTAGTTACACCCGCTTAACACCAGTCCCCACCACTGCAGCCGCTGTGCTTTCTTCGGGAGCTTAGACCGATGCCCAAAAATCTGTATTAAGTGTTTGTGGTCGGTTAACCGGTGGAATTAGCTGACACACAAATACATATGGAATTTCTTGGCACCATAAATAATTCCTTAATTGTCCTTCTCATCATAGGAAAAGTTCACCTGCGCTGCCGCCAATGTTTTCCATGTGTAGGTGACTGGTTTTTAAGAACCAACTATGGGACAAATCTGCCGCAATCCCATATAGGACGTGTGAGTCACGTTCGTCAACCATAGGCACGGGATATACGGCATCAGGCATTACATTATTTTGAGACAGTCCTTAAGACGTTGAAACGCTTGTTAATAACATGCCGACCACACATCGTCATGGCCTTTTTGCACAGCTGATTGGCCTGGTGTGTTGGTTGTGGAATACACGTTGCATAGTAGGGGAAGGCGGGGCAAGATGGGGAAGCTAACTTTAAACCCTTACAAAAGGGACAAAAATAAATAAATTCAAGTAGATTTGATTATCATTTGTTTACTTAATCACTGAATTACAAGAGCATGCAAAGAAACCTGCAAACTTGTTACATTTAGTTAGAAATATCTCGATTTGAAACAAAAACTACCAATTCCCCGTCTTGCCCCGTATGCGATAAGGTTTCGAAACATGGTTCTGCGAATTGTAGAATCAGGTATTACGTTTTATTTAGGATTATTACTTTCACACGGTACACAAGTGTGGACAGCCTCGTCATCATCATTTTCTATCTCTGCATAAGTGTCGTGGGCCCAGCGTCCGCAGCTAATACACCGTATCCAGCCTCCTTCAGTATAGCAGTATAAACATTCTTCACTCTCTTCCTCGTTGTCATTCGACCTCAGTTTATTATCCCTTGTGCATGAAGGGGTGGTTAAGAGCCGCGCGGGACTAGCCGAGCGGACTAAGGCGCTGCAGCCATGGACTGTACGGCTGATCCCGGCGGAGGTTCGAGTTCTCCCTCGGGCGTGGATGTGTATGTTTGTCCTTAGGATAATTTAGGTTAAGTAGTGTGTAAGCTTAGGGACTGCTGACCTTAGCAGTTAAGTCCTATAAGATTTCACACACATTTCTTTTGGGTGGTTAAGACGTCAGTAACGTTCGTCACTTTTTCGTTGTCATTATGTCCTTTTGGCGGTATCCTATGTTTATTAAACGGCTTTGAGAAGAGTTTTCGTATACATGCAGCACGTTTGGGGACTCCTTTTAATTTCTTCAGATAGTTCACTCCTATAAACAGATTCGGTTAAAACAACGGGTTTTCCACGCCTGTCAGATGGTTTCCTTATGGTTTTTTTATCCACCTTTGGAATAGCTAACACCATTTCAGGGCTGGTAACCTGAAAGTTAGACGAAACAGATGCCTGATCGTCAGTTGTTAATTGTTCAGGTGTTTTACGTCTTGACAACATCTGTGGTATTTGGTCTTCCGTTTCAGTAACTTCAGATGTGTAAGCTTGATGAATGTCTGTAGTTAAACAGGGAAGGTAATCACTTTCTTGAAACACATTTCTGTTTACAGGCCAAATGCCTGTTTTCCGAAACCCATTCACTGCTGTGAACTTTGTAACTGAATGAATGAAGGCTTTGCCGAATAAACTTGCGATCTAATGCAGCGTAACAACTTTTCCAGGGCGGGTGCGATGCCACGATCTTACTTCATCTTCGTAAAATTTACTGAGAGGTTTCATAAATGCCACGTCCAATTATTGAAGACGGTGTGAGCAGTGTGGTGGCAAACACAGCTAGACAACCCCATTTTCGTGGGCCACATCCATCAGTTCTAAATTCTTCGTGTGCGTTTTGTGGCCGTCCAATATGAGAAGTATTGGTCCTTCCTTTGACGCTGCAGTAAATGCAATAAACTTCTTAAACCAAGTCAAAAATAGTTCTTTCGTCATACAACCAGTTTCTTGCACTTCCGCCCAGGCACCAGGGGGCAGGCTAGTCTCAAACGCTTGTTGCATTCGTTTTCGAAGATAAAGTAACATAGGTGGTACGTAGCACCCCGACGCTGAAAAACAGGTTTCTGCAGTCAGAGTCTGGCCTCTTTCTGCTGAAGTAACTGATCCCACCTGTCTGCGCCCTTTCAAAGCAACCACTTTTGTATGACCTTTTGGAATGACTGTTAAACCAATTTAATCGAAATTGAAAATTCTGTCACCCGTAAACTTGAGTGTGTCTAATTGACTTTCTAACAGATCGAAAAAACGATATACAGCAACTTAATTAAACCCCATTGTTCATGCGATTGATGTGGCCTCTGGTTTTCGTATTGTTAAGGTAGGACAAATGTAAGGATGTAGGGGTAAGATAGATACTGCCTACAGGAAAATTAAAGAGACCTGTGGAGAAAAGAGAACCAATTGTATGAATATCAAGAGCTCAGATGGAAACCCAGTTCTAAGCAAAGAAGGGCAAGCAGAGAGGTGGAAGGAGTATTTAGAGGGTCTATAGAAGGGCGATGTACTTGAGGACAATATTATGGAAATGTAAGAGGATGTAGATTAAGATGAAATGGGAGATACGATACTGCGTGAAGAGTTTGGCAGAGCACTGAAAGACCTGAGTCGAAACAAGGCCCCGGGAGTAGACAACATTCCATTAGAACTAGGCCTTGGGAGAGCCATTCCTGACAAAACTCTACCATCTGGTGAGCAAGACGTATGAGACAGGCGAAATACCCCCAGACTTCAAGAAAAATATAATAATTCCAATCCCAAAGAAAGCAGGTGTTGACACAAGTGAAAATTACCGAACTATAATAAGTCACAGCTGCAAAATACTAACGCGAATTCTTTACAGACGAATGGAAAAACTGGTAGAAGCCGACCTCGGTGAAGATTAGTTTGGATTCCGTAGAAATGTTGGAACACGTGAGGCAGTACTGACCTTACGACTTACCTTAGAAGAAAGATTAAGGAAAGGCAAACCTACGTTTCTAGCAGTTGTAGACTTAGAGAAAGCTTTTGACAATATTGACTGGAATACTCTCTTTCAAATTCTAAAGGTGGCATGGGTAAAATACTGGGAGCGAAAGGCTATTTACAATTTGTACAGAAACCAGATGGCAGTTATAAGAGTCGAGGGGCATGAAAGGGAAGCAGTGGTTGGGAATGGAGTGAGACAGGGTTGTAGCCTCTCCCCAATGTTATTCAATCTGTATATTGAACAAGCAGTAAAGAAAACAAAAGAAAAATTCGGAGTAGATATTAAAATCCATGGAGAGGAAATAAAAACTTTGAGGTTCGCCGATGACATTGTAATTCTATCAGAGACAGCAAAGGACTTGGAAGAGCAGTTGAACGGAATGGACAGTGTCTTGAAAGGAGGATATAAGATGAACATCAACAAAAGCAAAACGAGGATAATGGAACGTGGTCGAATTAAGTCGGGTGATGCCGAGGGAATTAGAATAGGAAATGAGACACTTAAAGTAATAAAGGAGTTTTGCTATTTGGGGTGCAAAATAACTGATGATGGTCGAAGTAGAGAAGATATAAAATGTAGACTGGCAATGGCAAGGAAAGCATTTCTGAAGAAGAGAAATTTGTTAACATCGAGTATAGATTTAAGTGTCAGGAAGACGTTTCTGAAAATATTTGTATGGAGTATAGCCATGTATGGAAGTGAAACATGGACGATAAATAGTTTGGAGAAGAAGAGAATAGAAGCTTTCGAAATGTGGTGCTACAGAAGAATGCTGAAGATTAGATGGGTAGTTCACATAACTAATGATGAAGTATTGAATAGAATTGGGGGGAATAGGAGTATGTGGCACAACTTGACATAAAGAAGGGACCGGTTTGTAGGACATGTTCTGAGGCATCAAGGGATCACAAATTTAGCATTGGAGGGCAGCGTGGAGAGTAAAAATCGTAGAGGGAGACCAAGAGATGAATACACTAAGCAGATTCAGAAGGATGTGGGTTGCAGTAAGTACTGGGAGATGAAGATGCTGGCACAGGATAGGGTAGCATGGAGAGCTGCATCAAACCAGTCTCAGGACTGAAGACCACAAGAACAACAACAACAAGGTGGGATTTCGTGCAAGAAACCCATTTAACCAGTCTCTTCCAGCAGATTTGGCTGCAGTATTAAATGAATGTTTGATGTGGTTTCGTTCAGCTAGCTGAAAAGAAAGTTCACAAAGTTCTTTTTGTGTTAGGCCAATGTACTGTCCTTCAGTCTGTGTTAAGTAGTCTTTAAGTTCTGCCTCTTGTTCTGGGGTAAATACACTAGTGATTGGTCCTAAACTTTTCGCAACTGTATAGCCAGGATCAGTGTGTTTGTTTGCCACATGTCGTTCACTCATTATCTGTGGCACGTTGAACTGTCGAGCAGCCCTGAAAGAACCCATATGACCTTCTATAACAGCATTTACAGCGCCTTATATTGACTCCAGTGACCAATCCTTGCCTAGACATTTGTCGCCGACACTTGCGAACCATCTGAAAAAAACACGGGGAACGTCCTATTGAGTCACATCATTCCTGGTAATCTATATTATACAGCAAACACCATATTCCCAGTAGTCAGTCGTTAAAACATGGCAAGAATACTGACTTTGCACGTTTTGTGTATTTTTTTCACCATATAGCATAAGGCACACTTTCTAATTAATTAGGAAACTTTGGAATAACGAATACCATTCTATTTAGAATTGTGGTCAACGTATGATGTACGTTTTCAAAACCCGCAGCGAGGTAAACACATGAGACGACAAGAACGTAATGGTTGGACAAATAGTAGGGGCAAGACGGGGAAGCTCCCCATCTTATCCCACCCCGTCTTGCCTCCTACCATGCTGTCAGGTTATGTTACGCCTACATGAACACTATTTAGTGAACATTGAATACCGACACAGCAGTTTACTGTTAATAAGACGAACTATTCAGTGCTATATATACAGTCTGACAAATGTTCACGAAACACATGTTTTAGGACCTCGAAAGGTGCAAAGCATTGCAAATCAGTATAAAAATTGTACGTACCTTGCAGAGCTCACAGAAACCGCTGCGGAACTAAGGTTCAGCAATGTCAACACACTGGAACCTGTGTATTGATGATGTTGACGTAGCTATCCACTGATGGCACCACTCTAACTGTAGCTTATAGCCCTTCCCCGTCTTACCCCACCTCCCCGTCTTGCCCCGCCTTCCCCTAATTGATCTTGCCAAGAAATGCTATAGTTGTCTGAGGGTGGCAAGTGCTGGCATATTTAGTATCGCATCACCATGAACAGATGTAGATGCAATACCCTTGCTACTGATGTGCCTCAGGCACTTAAAGAAAAAAGGATCAAATGGTTCTAAGTACTATGGGACTTAACATCTGAGGTCATCAGTCCCCTAAATTTACAACTACTTAAACCTAACTAACCTAAGGACATCACATACATCCACGCCCGAGGCAGGATTCGAACCTGCGACCGTAGCAGCCGCGTGGTTCCGGACTGAAGCGCCTAGAACCGCTCGGCCAGGCACTTAAAAGGGGGACGAAGATACTACTCTCGTTTAACGGACAACGTAAGCCATCTTCCGAGAAGACGCTTGAAAACGGATTCAAGGTTCCGACGTTGTTCCGCGTGTGTCGTTCCTGTTATGATATCATCCAAATAGGTAACGCAATGTGTAATACACTGAATTAGATGTTCTAAGTATTCTCGAAAGATAGCAGGGCACCAACAACCTCAAACGGTAAAAATTATCTGCGATACTTGCTCCTCTTACTATAAGGACAAACAAGATGTGCCTTCACTACCAGATATGAAGGATACTTGCTAAGAAAAAATGGCACTAGCCTCCAAAATTCGTCTTTTGCCGACCATCTTCTAATTACAGGTCATTCACCTAAAGCCATATGCGGAAGTAACGTTTTGCACACCGAAAAGAAAGGGCGTAGACTAGATATTCTAGGAGCATTAGACATTTTCAAGCATTTTGTTCGAAATGAAGCCTCATCCTTAACGAACAGCTACAGCTACGTAACAAACATTTCTGCAACGGTATAAAGCCGTTACTCGATATCTGACTTCGGGCCTCCTTGTGCAGGTTGCCGAAATGTTCTTTTCCTTCTAAGGTAGTCCTATGTTTTTCAATTATCAAATGTTTCTTGGCTGCATTTCACGTCAATATTGCTTTCTACAAGTTGTCATTCAGTCCTACCTGCATGTTCATAATGATGCTTTCATGTTTTATCTTACTGTTATAAGCTTTGATGTAGACAAAATATTATGTTGTATGCTACTATCAAACAAACATTGCTTTCCATTATGTACCAAATACTGTTTATTTATAATCATTTCTGCCTATATTTCAATGTGAAGTAGCCTAGGTCGGCCGCGGTGGCCGAGCGGTTCTAGGCGCTTCAGTCCGGAACCGCGCGACTGCTACGGTCGCAGGTTCGAATCCTGCCTCGGGCATGTATGTGTGTGATGTTCTTAGGTTAGTTAGGTTTAAGTAGTTCTAAGTTCTAGGGGACTGATGACCTCAGATGTTGAGTCCCATAGTACTCAGAGCCATTTGGACCATTTTTGAAGTAGCCTAATTGTATCTACGGCTACTAGATGGCACGCTCATTGCAGTGCCATGTTCACCTTGCAGCATTTGTTAACGCGGGCACCTCAGTCCGTTTTGCAACCTGCACCACGCAAGTAACGAGCAGCCTTTAGTGGCTCGCCATCACAGTTTTCTTTATCTTAAATATCTTTGTGACTAATGCCCTCTTGGCATATTTATTATTTGATAAATGACATAAGTACTGGCAGTCTTTTACGATGATTCTGTACTTATACCCTATCATACGTTGTAGTCATAATTCTGTGACAATTTTATAGAATATAGACCATTCTTTGATTTAAATTCTGAGGAAGACACTCCTAGCAGTGTTGAAACCAGGTTAATTTGTTAAAAATAGTGTCCGAGGGCTGTTTTCCTTTCAATTGTTTCCAGCCAGAATTGTTTTCTATTAAAGGGTTTACACGATGCTGAAGTGGTATCTTCAAGATTAATGTACTTAAGTCTCTGACGTGACGCCAGCGATCGGGACAACCATGAACATAGGTTGGACTTAGGTGCATAATAATGATTTAAATGAAAATAATTTTTTTTATAACAAGTGTGGTGTCACCGCCAGACACCACACTTGCTAGGTGGTAGCCTTTAAATCGGCCGCGGTCCGTTAGTATACGTCGGACCCGCGTGTCGCCACTATCAGTGATTGCAGACCGAGCGCCGCCACACGGCAGGTCTAGAGAGACTTCCTAGCACTCGCCCAGTTGTACAACCGACTTTGCTAGCGATGCTTCACTGACAAAATACGCTCTCATTTGCCGAGACGATAGTTAGCACAGCCTTCAGCTACGTCATTTGCTACGACCTAGCAAGGCGCCAGTACCAGTTACTATTGATACTGTAATCACACCGCACGCCAGGCTGCGTGACCTAAAACGCGTGCCTTTCGGCTTCCTCTAGTATCTGGTGTTGGCTCTCCTGCCAACCCACAACAACAAGTTTTTTAGCCAGACCAAAGAAGTATATGAGCCGTACGCGGCTCGCGGCCATGCCGTTTACTGGTCGTCATCTTGTTTTTGTGGTGCTGTCGCCTCGTTTTTTTGTAATTAGATTTACCGGCGCCACTAAGTTGCTTATTTGCTTGCCCCTGAGTGGCAGCAGCAGCTCTTATTGGTAAATACACTGCCGTACTATCTCTGGAGCGACCGTTAGTGTTTCGGTCGCCGTCTGTCGGGAGTTCAGTCGGAAACAGAGCGCCGGTGAGGCGCGGACTGACACTACTTCCCGACCGCTGGCCACACACAATAACTTTCTACATCTACATCTACATCTACATGTCTACTCCGCAATTCACATTTAAGTGCTTGGCAGAGGGTTCATCGAACCACAATCATACTATCTCTCTACCATTCCACTTCCGAACAGCGCGAGGGAAAAACGAACATCTAAACCTTTCTCTTCGAGCTCTGATTTCTCTTATTTTATTTTGATGATCATTCCTACCTATGTAGGTTGGGCTCAACAAAATATTTTCGCATTCAGAAGAGAAAGTTGGTGACTGAAACTTCGTAAATAGATCTCGCCGCGACGAAAAACATCTTTGCTTTAATGACTTCCATCCCAGCTCGCGTATCATATCTGCCACACTCTCTCCCCTATTGCGTGATAATACAAAACGAGGTGCTCTTTTTTGCACCCTTTCGATGTCCTCCGTCAATCCCACCTGGTAAGGATCCCACACCGCGCAGCAATATTCTAACAGAGGACGAACGAGTGTAGTGTAAGCTGTCTCTTTAGTAGACTTGTTGCATCTTCTAAGTGTCCTGCCAATGAAACGCAACCTTTGGCTCGCCTTCCCCACAATATTATCTATGTGTCTTTCCAACTGAAGTTGTTCTTAATTTTAACACCCAGGTACTTAGTTGAATTGAGAGCCTTGAGAATTGTACTATTTATCGAGTAATCGAATTCCAACGGATTTCTTTTGGAACTCATGTGGATCACCTCACACTTTTCGTTATTTAGCGTCAACTGCCACCTGCCACACCATACAGCAATCTTTTCTAAATCGCTTTGCAACTGATACTGGTTTTCGGATGACCTTAGTAAACGGTAAATTACAGCATCATCTGCGAACAACCTAAGAGAACTGCTCCGATTGTCACCCAGGTCATTTATATAGATCAGGAACAGCAGAGGTCCCAGGACGCTTCCCTGGGGAACACCAGATATCACTTCAGTTTTACTCGATGATTTGCCGTCTATTACTACGAACTGCGACCTTCCTGACAGGAAATCACGAATCCAGTCGCAGAACTGAGACGATACCCCATAGGCCAGCAGCTTGATTAGAAGTCGCTTGTGAGGAATGGTGTCAAAAGCTTTCCGGAAATCTAGAAATACGGAATCAACTTGAGATCCCCTGTCGATAGCGGCCATTACTTCGTGCGAATAAAGAGCTAGCTGCGTTGCACAAGAACGATGTTTTCTGAAACCATGCTGATTACTTATCAATAGATCGTTCCCTTCGAGGTGAGGAGGAGGAGGGAGGAGGAGATTAGTGTTAAACGTCCCGTCGACAACGAGGTCATTAGAGACGGAGCGCAAGCTCGGATGAGGGAAGGATGGGGAAGGAAATCGGCCGTGCCCTTTCAAAGGAACCATCCCGGCATTTGCATGAAGCGATTTAGGGAAATCACGGAAAACCTAAATCAGGATGGCCGGAGACGGGATTGAACCGTCGTCCTCCCGAATGCGAGTCCAGTGTGCTAACCACTGCGCCACCTCGCCCGGTCGAGGTGATTCATAATGTTTGAATACAGTATATGCTCCAAAACCCTACTGCAAACCGACGTCAATGATACAGGTCTGTAGTTCGATGAATTACTCCTACTACCCTTCTTAAACACTGGTGCGACCTGCGCAATTTTCCAATCTGTAGGTACAGATCTATCGGTGAGCGAGCGGTTTCTGATGGAAGGAGATTGGAGCGGGAACGACCGCCGGTTGGTTGTCTCATTGGGCGACGTATATTTGGTCTTTTTACCGTTTCTGGGCCTCGTCAGTTGGTCGTCTTGCCGGACGTGGGCCGGTTTCTTCGTCGTACAGCGATGTCGTCGCCGATGGGCAAAAGTTACCTCTGCATGGGTGGGTCCGAGTCAGTGTGCCCGGGTCGCCGTGTCTCCGAGTTCCGAACGGACATCGAGTTGTGTCGGGTTGGAGCTACAGTGAGCTCCGGAGAGCCAAGACTCGACCGACCGTTGCCGACACTTATATAACTTGAGTGCGGAAGACCTTGGTTGGTCGTTAGGTCGGTCGTCTCATCGGACGACGTGTATTTGGTCGCCGACTGCTTATGGAAACTCTGTGTGTGTGTGACTTGTCATTTCTCCTTGTTGTTCCACGGTGATTGTATAACACGCCTGTCTGCTACTGCTGTACCATAACCTCAATGCTAGAAACAGGTTGTGACATAAAACTATTTTGTAAAAGCAACTATGGCACAAAGCAACAGAGCAGTGTTACCCTCTGAGAGGAATTTTGTTATGTTGACCGTGTTGTTCCTAACGGAAGTGGCTTATCGGAAATGAAAATCAGAATTACGTAAATATTTGAATAGTAACAAACAAAATTTTGCCTAGCTATACTGTTTATAGAATAAGGGAAACGGTCGCCAGCCTAATTAGGCAAGAGAAAGATTACCGTTCTCATTTAAGAAAGTAGGTATGAGTAACTATAACGGACAAACACAACCTAGACTTAGCCACACGCGAGTGCAATGAACTCTGACACACATATGTTTTAAGATTGAAGCTAACAACTGGAGCAGCACAAACTATTTGCAAAATTATAAGAGATACCGAAACACCCTATTACTTTCAGGCTTACATAAAGCGAATGGTCTTTATAACATTACTATTAACATGCACTTCTAATACACAAGATACACAAACACTTAGCAAACATGAATATATAATGTTTCACAACTGCAGCTTTCTCACTTTTACTACAGCGAAACACAATACTGACCAAATTGTAAGAAACTGACTCACCTTTTAGAATTTACTACAGACAATAATGTGATCATTTGCCTTATAAGCCTCAGTCTTAAGAACTTTTAAGTTTGAAGTTAGCAACGGCATTTTAAACAGCAGTTTTAACAGGAAAATTATTTTGAGCAAATAACATTTACTTTAACTCACTCTATTGCCACATTAACTTTAACTTTCTTTTTACTAAGTTCAAGAGGCATTAATTAGCAAAACTCTAGGCTTTAATTTCTTTTAGTAAGGACACTCGGATATCACTTTAGCTCAAACGGAGAGGAACCTGAGAGGTGTTATGATGAGGAGAAAAATCAAGGTAGGTACATAAATTCAGATACAAATTACCTTATATTTCAGCACATTAGCACGTCCGTTAAGCTGATCCTTCACTGTATATCATTATAGTATTACGTTGCAATAATTGCGCAATGTGGTGGCAACTGCATGTAGGTAGGTGGAATTGTAGGCAGAATTGCTGGACTCTGTCATTTCTTGGTGGCGATGATAGATACAAACTCCAGAATAGTTCCAGCTATTTATCCATCCATCCGAGGCCTTGGAAAGAAGCAGGAAAAGCCTCTCTCGGAATCAACACAATATGCATCTTTTACATGGCAGTGCACGGACTCTTAGCTCGTCTCCGACTCGTAGCTCGTCTCCGACTGACTATCA
The DNA here is from genome assembly GCF_023864275.1 of Schistocerca cancellata. Classification (NCBI taxonomy): domain Eukaryota; kingdom Metazoa; phylum Arthropoda; class Insecta; order Orthoptera; family Acrididae; genus Schistocerca; species Schistocerca cancellata. The sequence continues at coordinate 99,162,154 of NC_064630.1, read as the reverse complement.
GTTCCACCTTTTCCACCTAAGCCAACCACAATTTGCGCGCGCTACACAGTTCCGTTCCCGAGGGGAACCACTACACCATTTTCATACAAACTAACTAAGAACCCTAAGTGAGGATCGGCAATTTACATAACAGCAATCAAATACATTAAATAAAACAAAACATTTACACACATTGAAATCTCTACAAAAAATTATTCACACAAAATTACAATCACATACAGAAAGTTTTGTTCCCTCCAAATGGGACAAAGCATTTACAGTATAGATACACTACTTTGCATTGAACCAAACCATGACATCAAAGTTTGTACAAAGAAAGGAGTATACAATTCTGTGTTATCTATTCAATCAAACACATTTACAGAAGCTCAACGATATAACATTAAATAAAACAAAAGCAAAATAAATCAGTACAGCATTAGAGCCATGGTGTTACAATTGGTTTTAGGATTGTCGGAGTTCTTGGTGCAAGTGTTTACGTGGAACTGTGTGTAGCTTCTGTGATTGCCACTGAGCAGACGAATGCTGTCTACGTACTGCGGTTGCGACAGAGCAGCGAGAAAGACTCCGCAGCGTGTGGTCTGGTTATTGTGCCTTGACTGTTTTTAGACGCTAATTGTCAAGACATAGTACTGCTGGGATCTTCGTCCTCGCTTAAATTTTCGGTTGTCGTGCCGTTGGTCTGGTGGAAGGGAATTGATTAGGTTGTTGGTTGGTTCTTTGAAACGTCCCCTTAGAAAAATTTATGAATTACTGTGCTGATAAACCTCTTACATTATTTGCTTTCCAAACACCTGAGCAAACCTGAACGTACTCAAACATTCACTAAAGTGACACACAATATTTTTGACGCAACGCAATCTGACTTTCAAAAATCCCTACAAAAGAATGGCCCTGACTAACATTAACCTATACGTTTCACAAATCACTTACCTCACAAAAATCTTCGTTACTCAAACTACTGCAATACAGCCAGCGCCAATACTGCTAGCTAAATAAAAGATTCAAACTACTGAAGGCACTAACTACTGATAGGCATAGTTAGCAAATGAAAGATTGTGATAGAGAACAAACAATGTATTTACCTTAATAGTGTTCAAAAGTCATAATATATATCAGTTCATGACATCCAGTCTTACAAATGTACTGTCTCTGATGGACACACGTCCAGATCATCCGCTCTCAAAACTCCGCCATTTCTCTCTCCACATCCACCACTGCTGGCGGCTCACCTCCAACTGCGCAACACTACGCGCTGTTAACAGCCAACTGCCCAACACTACAATGGCAAATTCCAACAATGCCACCCAGCCACAGACTGCACACAGCACAGCCAGTGATTTTCATACAGAGTGCTACGTGGCGTTACCATTAAAAAAAACCTAAACAGCCTACTTACATCTTTAGCCGTCCCTAGGTCGTGTTGCCATCTGATTTTTTAGTGTTATGCTTGGCTGCCTGTCTGACCTAAACTGTTGTTAGAGTTTCCTCCCCAGGCCGACCCTTCGAACAATTCTGATCACCACTGTTCTGTTCTTTGTGACAGAGATTTTCTTTTGTCACAAGTACTGTGCCAGGCCTTTAGCCATGTATTAATTTTGTCTGTTCTGTGTTCAGTATATGGCCTCCAGCCGAATCTTGTGTGAAGTATTTTAAGATTAGGCCGTCAGCCGTGTTCTATTTAAAATTCTTGGTTGCTCTGTATTTAGGCCTTCTGCCGCGTTTGTTCTAAAATATGTGGCTTTCAGCTGTAACGTGTAAATTCCTGTGTGTAAGATCTCTCTTTAATTATCTTGAATTCTTAAAATGGCCTTCATCCGTACTGTGTAAATGCTTATCTTAAGGTTTGTCTTTATTTATTTTGAATAATTGTTTGGGCCTTCAGCCGTTACGATATTTCAAGTTTTATTAAGATTGTTTTCTGTTGTACTGTGTAAATGCTTGTCTTTAAAAGTTGCCTTTTATTATGTTGAAATATTGTCGGGCTTTCAGACGAGGAATTGATTTAAATTTTCCTTAATATGGCTTTTATCCGAAATTGGTAAATGCTTGCCTTTTAAAGAATTTCCTTTGGTGATCTGAAATATTACTTGCCTCTAGCCGAGAAGACATCTTAATTTTACTTAAATAAGGCATTCAGCCGTTTGTCTAAATTCTTGTGCCTTAAAAGGAATTATTTAAGGATATTTTCATTTTACTTAAGTAAGGCCTTCAACCGTTTCTCTAAATCCTTGTGTTTTAAAAGGAACTATTATTGAGAAGTTACTTCGGCCCTCAGCCGTGAAATGATCCTTGCTGTTTAAAGAGAAAACTGTGCACTGTATTTTCGAGGAATAAAGTTCTGTATTCTTGTGTAACTATCAGTAACTGATCTTGGCCCCTTTCCACAACCTGATCCACTCTGTCCAGCGATACCAGATTTCAGTATAAAATAATTTGTACTAATCCCATACTGATATGAAAATTTGATGGCTCTGAGCACTATGGGACTTAACATCTTAGGTCATCAGTCCCCTAGAACTTAGAACTACTTAAACCTAACTAACCTAAGGACATCACACAACACCCAGCCATCACGAGGCAGAGAAAATCCCTGACCCCGCCGGGAATCGAACCCGGGAACCCGGGCGTGGGAAGCGAGAACACTACCGCACGACCACGAGATGCGGGCATGAAAATTTGAGTCAGTCGGACTAAAAAAGTATAAAATAATTACTTCTAACCCTATACTGATAGTCATGAAAGTTTGAGCCTGTGAGTTTGCAATAGCTAAGGCATCCTTGTAAGAATTAAACGAAAAACATGGGGCGCATGCAGTATACACTGAAGCGCCAAAGAAACTGTTATAGGCATGCGTATTCAAATACAGAGATATGTAAACAGTCAGAAAACGGTGCTGCGGTCGGCAACGACTATATAAGACAAATGTCAGGTTAAGTTGTAAGGTCGGTTTCGTGCCGGGGCCAGACACACTGCATGGTGAGAAAATATTGCCACAGAGGAAGAAATAGAACACAGTAGTAGTGCTGTAAACGAAGTAGCCACTATTTTGCTTATTTGCGTTGGTCCAACATACAGTAGTGTCCACGATGTGCTGCAATTCAATAACTTAAACGCAAGATGGGTGCCACGTCCGTTGATTGCTCAGCTGACTGAATGTCGCATGGGGATGTTCCGATACAATCGAAGTATCAATACCTATCAAATTAGCAGTACACAAGTAGTCCAGCGATGGTATATAAGTACTTCAAAGTATCGATATTTTCAAATTTTTTGTGTAAAGGAAGTAATGCTGCGTGGATGTGATATTTTACGTGACTACTTATTTTATGTACTTTAATAAAACGCATTAAATGCCTTTATTTCCTTATTGATTAAATGATGCTGCCCAGCACTATAAGTTTTAATTTTATTTTCGACTTACTCGCATTATTTTCACAGGTATCTTGTGACTTCGAAATTCAGAATGATACTTACTTGTAGCTACTTAGTGAATGAAACTGTTACTGACAAACGTTAAAATAAGAACTAAAAACCTAAAAAAATAATCCCGCATAGATATAATAATTTTGTGTCATAGGATATCAAAAGAGAATAGCTATTATGTTCACAGATGCCTTTCAACTGTTTTATCAGGCTCAGGAGAGTGCAGAATTCCTAGTCTTCTTTCTACAACATCTCTGTGAGTACTGGCGTGTGTAAATAAATTGGACGTATTGCCACAAAATTTCACAGTTTTAAAACATCGTTATCGCTTTGCCTTTGTCATTCATTTTTAAAAAATACAGTATGTCCAAATTTCAAATGCTGACGTCGCGAAGACACAAGAATCACGCACTGCAACAAACAATATGGCAGATGAATAAATCACTAAGCCCGGCAGACGGCAGGGTTGGGGGGGGGGGGGGGGTGTAAGAGGGCTGGGCTTCGGCAGTACCATAGATATGCGCGTAACATCGGTTCGATTAAAATATTTTGCATGCAAAACTGAGGTATCGAAACACTCATTAGATTCAAAAAGGACACCGTATCGAAACAAAAGTGTCGTATGCTTACTAATATTTACTTGTGTCGGAACATTCCGACTGTCACGTCATGCGTCTGTGGGGCTTTTGCGCTGTTTCCACGTCGATGGCACTGGATTTCTGGACGCAGGTGTTACACGATATGAATCCTGGGTTCGCTGTCCCCGGCCTGAATCGAAGAGATCGAGCATGAAATGGCGCCATAGCTATTTGTCAAAACCAAAACATTCCGCACTCAGAAATGCTGAGGAAAATTCGTGTTCACTCTCGTTTGGGAAGGAAAATCGGTGATTTTGAGACATTACTTGGAAATAAGAATAACAATGACCAACAATTATTACTCAGTAGAACGAAAAACAAGTTTATGTTGCAAATTATTACCTTTTATTCATTCGACGAATAGTTTCGGGCCGAGAATGAATAAAAAAATAATAATTTGCAACATGGACCTGTTTTTCATTCTACTGATTAACAGAAGTTCCCGACCCAAGATACTCTAGCATGCTGGAAGTTCGTAATTCTTATTCACATCTTTGTCCGCCCCCGGTAGCTGAGTGGTCAGCGCGAAAGAATGTCAATCCTAAGGGCCCGGGTTCGATTCACGGCTGGGTCGTAGATTTTCTCTGCTCAGGGACTGGGTGTTGTGTTGTCCTAATCATCATCATTTCATCCCCATCGACGCGCAAGTCACCAAAGTGGCGTCGGCTCGAAAGACTTGCACCCGGCGAACGGTCTACCCGATGGGAGGCCCTAGTCACGCGACATTATTATTATTCACATATTTTACGAAGTCACCTGTGATGTGCTATCAGGAGTAAAAGACGAGGATTAATTGCCGGCCTTTTTGTAGCAGCACGACAATGCTCGTCAACATACCGTCCAATCGACTGTGACTGCAACGGAGGATACGAAATTTGACTGCCAGCGAACACCCATCTAACTCATCAGAGACAACTGAAAGAAGCAGTGGGAAGCGATGAACACGTGGAAAGGGCAGTGCATGCGTGGATGCATTCACTACCAAATGAGTTTTCTCATTAAGTACCCACACACTTCTGAGGAGGCGTAATGCGAAAAATGATTTATTTGTAATTTTTCTGTATTATCTAATTTGCACAATAGCAAATAATGAAGGTTTTCATTTGAATCCTTAATTAGAAGGTAGTTGACAGGCCTAAATGAATTTAAAATACAAGCATTAAGACTAATAAAGCACAGAAAAATTAAAAAAAAATTGTGGTTCTCATTTGAGTCATCTTCGTAACTAGAAGATCGTTGATAAATGAATTTAAAATACAAGCATTAAGAATAATAAAGCACAGAAAAATATAGAATAGTAACAATCCCAATAATACTCTCACTTCAATTCGTCAAGAAATCGAACTCGCATGTTTAAAACAGTTTAAAATGTCTAATTACCTAACTCATTATCAAACACAGGATAAGTAGAGTGTTAGTAACTACTTTTCCATCCATCACAATGTTCGTGACATTATATCTCCTAACTATATGTCGTACTGTGATACAATTTCTCAGGTACATTCAATGGTAAACATGGTTACTGACTGAAAAATGTGTTGCGAATAGAGTTAGTAGTAAAGAAGTAATAAATTAAAATGTCATGCCTGATGTTGAAGTTTTACTGTACGAACAGCAAGAATATAGTAGGCGATAAACTGTTTTCCTTTCAATATTTGGTGTAGGGCGTCAGAGGGAAAGTTTTGAGACGGGTTGAAATTATGCGTAAAGTTTGCTGGACGTCGATAACTGCTCTCGTTCTCAAGCAGTGGATGAATATACAGAGTGTTTCAAAAATGACCGGTATATTTGAAACGGCAATAAAAACTAAACGAGCAGCGATAGAAATACACCGTTTGTTGCAATATGCTTGGGACAACAGTACATTTTCAGGCGGACAAACTTTCGAAATTACAGTAGTTACAATTTTCAACAACAGATGGCGCTGCAAGTGATGTGAAAGATATAGAAGACAATGCAGTCTGTGGGTGCGCCATTCTGTACGTCGTCTTTCTGCTGTAAGCGTGTGCTGTTCACAACGTGCAAGTGTGCTGTGGACAACATGGTTTATTCCTTAGAACAGAGGATTTTTCGGGTGTTGGAATTCCACCGCCTAGAACACAGTGTTGTTGCAACAAGACGAAGTTTTCAACGGAGGTTTAATGTAACCAAAGGACCGAAAAGCGATACAATAAAGGATCTGTTTGAAAAAATTTCAACGGCCTGGGAACGTGACGGATGAACGTGCTGGAAAGGTAGGGCGACCGCGTACGGCAACCACAGGGGGCAACGCACAGCTAGTGCAGCAGGTGATCCAACAGCGGCCTCGGGTTTCCGTTCGCCGTGTTGCAGCTGCGATCCAAATGACGCCAACGTCCACGTATCGTCTCATGTGCCAGAGTTTACACCTCTATCCATACAAAATTCAAACGCGGCAACCCCTCAGCGCCGCTACCATTGTTGCACGAGAGACATTCGCTAACGATATAGTGCACAGGATTGATGACGGCGATATGCATGTGGGCAGCATTTGGTTTACTGACGAAGCTTATTTTTACCTGGACGGCTTCGTCAATAAACAGAACTGGCGCATATGGGGAACCGAAAAGCCCCATGTTGCAGTCCCCTCGTCCCTGCATCCGCAAAAAGTACTGGTCTGGGCCGCCATTTCTTCCAAAGGAATCATTGGTCCATTTTTCAGATCCGAAACGATTACTGCATCACGCTATCTGGACATTCTTCGTGAATTTGTGGCGGTACAAACTGCCTTAGATGACACTGCGAACACCTCGTGGTTTATGCAAGATGGTGCCCGGCCACATCGCACGGCCGACGTCTTTAATTTCCTGAATGAATATTTCGATGATCGTGTGATTGCTTTGGGCTATCCGAAACATACAGGAGGCGGCGTGGATTGGCCTCCCTATTCGCCAGACATTAACCCCTGTGACTTCTTTCTGTGGGGACACTTGAAAGACCAGGTGTACCGCCAGAATCCAGAAACAATTGAACAGCTGAAGCAGTACATCTCATCTGCATGTGAAGCCATTCCGCCAGACACGTTGTCAAAGTTTTCGGGTAATTTCATTCAGAGACTACGCCATATTATTGCTACGCATGGTGGATATGTGGAAAATACCGTACTATAGAGTTTCCCAGACCGCAGCGCCATCTGTTGTTGAAAATTGTAACTACTGTAATTTCGAAAGTTTGTCTGCCTGAAAATGTACTGTTGTCCCAAGCATATTGCAACAAACGGTGTATTTCTATCGCTGCTCGTTTAGTTTGTATTGCCGTTTCAAATATACCGGTCTTTTTTGAAACACCCTGTAGATAGCCAGGGTAATTTGGGCTCCGTGAGTTATGATGCCTCAAGACAAATTTCTAATTTTAGCAACTGACTTGTGTTAAGCCTTTAACATGAGGTTATACCTCTGAATGAGTATATTATGACAGGGCTTTAAATTTTAAATTCTGCCAATAATTGGAGGAAATGCTGACAGATAAATTATTTCTTGCTCCTGAAAGCCATTAGATAGGCAGCCTGCAACTGGAATTAGCTGACGGAGTGACTATATTAGCCGTTTTGGTACATAAATAGCACATAATGCATTACAGCGCAAAGCTCTTAACTACTACGAGGGACTCCTGTACAAAAAAAAAAAAAACGGGGGAGGCGGAATATGCAGTAAAGAGGACACATGTTTCGATTTGAAAAACTCGGTGTCATTACTCAGTGTACTACTACAACATGTGTAGCTATATAAGAATGGGATGACTTCCGTTGTTAGCAGACGACGCCACTCCCCCCCCCCCCCCCCCCCGCCACAACCACAGAATCGGAATCCTATTCGTTGACGTACTGTTGGTCCCTCTCATTCTGTTCCGTTCCATTGACGACCTGTGCCAATACCGCCTATAGCACTATATCCACTAAATCTACTGCCTTGCTGAAAGCCAACTGCCAGCTAAAGGTTTACCTTTTACGAGAGGAAATGCCGTCGTCTCTCCAACACATCGAGCCTATTTACATCCGAATGCTGAAGTATCTCGCAGAGGAATGTTGATTACGATTTCCAGCGAAACTGTGTGCCTTCTTATATACCCCATTACCGATGACGCAAAAGTAATTTGCCTTCTTCTCATTACTGTTCCAGCTTAACGCGAAACACGCATGTAATTACACAGGCATTTCTCTGGCGTGACCTACCTGGTGTCCACTAACAGATATGTCCCGAGGGCTTTCCTGGAGCCATCATGCAATCACATCCACGTCACAGGACCGTCATTGCTGCTGCCACGCCCTACGGGGACCGTTGTGTAATTTTTGTAACCGCGCAGTTAATAATTCCAAATGACAGCGAATTCCTTGTGTAATTAACTTTAAAGTCTGCTGATACATCAGTTGCTAATTGAACCCAATTTAGTTTACTATAAAGCAGTATTATGACGACATAATATTAAACGTCTCTCTAAAACTTTAATCAAGCGATATTGACGAGCAATATTCAAATATTTGTGTCTTGAGTCGTCTGGAGAAAGAGCTTATGCTTCCATTTTTTTCTTTAGAATACAGGAACGACAGATCATTAGTGGCTGTCCTGCAGGCACTGATAATTGCGTAATATAACAGTGTCATTTCGGCGCAAAGTTTGACAGTACAGAGAAATGGAAATGAACACAAAAGGGTCCTACATATAATTGCTGTTAATGATCGTAGGGTTGTTTTTCTCATAAATTTTCTGATACGGCCCTCGACGAATCCTTCTTCGTTGTCAAATTCTTCACCTCAAAATGGCGCTTGCATCCTACGTCCTCTATTATCTATTGGATGTATTTCAGTCTCCGTCTTTCGCTACACTTTTTACCAACTGGCTCAAGCACCATGAAAGTTATTCCTTGATGTCCTATCATCTTGTTCCTTCTTCTTGCCATTGTCTTCCACACATTCCTCTGACGATTCTTCAGAGAACCTCCTCATTTCATGTCTCATCAGTATGTACATCTACATCCATACTCCGCAAGCCACCTGACGGTGTATGGCGGAGGGTACTTTGAGTACCTCTATCGGTTCTCCCTTCTATTCCAGTCACGTATTGTTCGTGAAAAGAAAGATTGTCGGTATGCCTCTGTGTGGGCTCTAGTCACTCTGATTTTATCCTCATGGTTTCTTCGCGAGATATACGTAGGAGGGAGCAATATACTGCTTGACTCCTGGGGGAAGGTATGTTATCGAAACTTCAACAAAAGCCCGTACCGAGCTACTGAGCGTCTCTTGCAGAGTCTTCCACTGGAGTTTATCTATCATCTCCGTAACGCTTTAGGGATTACTAAATGATCCTGCAACGAAGCGCGCTGCTCTTTGTTGGATCTTCTCTACCTCTTTTATCAACCCTGTCTCGTACGGATCCCACACCGGTGAGCAATATTCAAACAGTGGGCGAACAAGTATGCTGTAACCTACTTCCTTTGTTTTCGAATTGCATTTCCTTATGATTCTTCCAGTGAATCTCAGTCTGGCATCCGCTTTACCGACGATTAATTTTATATGGTCATTCCATTTTCTATTGTTACAACCTCTCGATATACTACAGTATCATCCTGGAAAAGCCTCCGTGAACTTCCGATGTTATCCACAAGGTCATTTATATATATTATGAATAGCAACGGTCCTACGACACTCCCCTGTGGCACACCTGAAATCACTCTTACTTCGGAAGACTTCTCTCAATTGAGAATGACATGCTGCATTCTGTTATCTAGAAACTCTTCAATCCAATCACACAATTGGTCTGATAGTCCATATGCTCTTACTTTATTCATTAAACGACTGTGGGGAACTGCATCAAACGCCTCGCGGAAGTCAAGAAACACGGCATCTACCTGGGAACCCGTGTCTATGGCCCTCTGAGTCTCGTGGATGAATAGCGCGAGCTGGGTTTCACACGATCGTCTTTTTCGAAACCCATGCTGATTCCTACAAAGTAGATTTCTTCTCTCCAGAAAAGTCATTATACTCGAACATAATACGTGTTCCAAAATTCTACAACTGATCCAAGTTAGAGATATAGCACATCTTTCAATTCTGCCATAATTTTAATTGTACTCTGCCGAAACTACGGTTCGGTCGTTTTGGTACAACACATAAATGACGTAGTTCAAATGGCTCTGAGCACTATGGGACTTAACGTCTAAGGTCATCAGTCCCCTAGAACTTAGAACTTCTTAAATCTAACTAACCTAAGGACATCACACACATCCACGCCGGAGGCAGGACTCGAACCTGCGACCGTAGCGGTCGCGCGGTTTCAGACTGTAACGCCTAGAACCGCTCGGCCACCTCGACCGGCTAATGACGTAGTAAATGATAGGATTACCGGTAGTATGGCAGCATTTGGGGAAGAAACGTAAATGAATTTTACTTTGTTTCTGAGGGAATTTCGTTTTCTAGTGCCTTATAATAAATCTGTGTTTTGTATTTTTTACTACAACATCTTTCTGTTTCACGTAAGAAATCAATATTTTTCGAATAAGACCTGAATTAAATATTGACGTTTTCAATTTTGCTATAGATACTAATTATTTGTAGGTAAGAGACAGTAGGTAATTATGTAGAACAAAAATATTCCGTATATTAGTTCACCGTTTCTAGTTTCTAGAGGAATGTAGTAAGACACTGATAGCGTACGCAAACCTAAGCTGTGGAAATGAGGTAATGCCCCATAGGTATGCGACACACCTTAGTTACAGGTAACACTGTTACGATCTTACTGACCAAAACAAACAAACACCGTCCGAACAGGTTTTGGAGGCCCAGCGGTACCGACCGGCCGCCGTGTCATCCTCAGACCTTGTACGTCAGAGGTTGTGCATACGGAGGCGCATATTTTCAGCACGCTGCTCTCCCAGCCGTTGTCAGTTTTCGCGACTGGTGACGCTACTCGTCTATCAAGTAGTTCCTCAACTGGTCTCCCAAGATCTAAGTGCACCCCACTTGCCAACATCCCTCGGCAGACCCAGACGGTATCCTATCCAAGTGCTAGCCAAGAAGACATTACAACAGACTCTACAAGAACTGCGGGTGTAGTACAATTATTAAGTTTACAATTTAGTACAACATCCAGACAAAGCCATTGTTTAAATTTTTTTTAAATAAAAGGGTTACCGGTTTCGGATGTATTAAAAATCCATCTTCAGGTGGTTCTTACAGATATCCTAGCATTCCTCGAGGAGCTTCGTTTTGTACCCGTTAGTGCACAAAACCGGAACAAATACAGAACGATGCCCCAGCAGAAATTAAAGGAAATCTCTAGGAGCCATCTGAATATAGTTTTGTAATAAATCCGAAACGGGTATGGTTTGATTTAAATACACTTTTTTAAACCGTACTGTTCTGTTTTACATCATAAATATTACAATACATAACAGAAAACTGACATAGGCTAACCCATAGTACCTTAACGGAAGCAGGCAGCGAGATAACTGTGGATAGTACCACTGTTTCTCGCTAGATGAATCATTTTCGTGTAAACATAAAGGAAGATCCAAGAACAGGACGGCTGAAAACTATAAAATATGAGCAAAGTGTACATTTCAAGTAGTTCGTCCTGCGACTTGGCATGCATAAAGGAATCATCAATTTAATAATGAAGAAAAAACAAGTCGTAGCATGAAAGAGCTCAAGCTTTGGAGAATATATCGAGCGAAACTCCCATTCATGGCAGAGCAAGCATTGTCAATAGAGTTTATTGCTTTCGAAGAGGGTATATCGTCAGCGAATTTACTCTGTACTCACACAGATATTCAGCTGAAGAGGTTGGCTGAATGCACAATTTTCTTGTGTTTCTATTTGTTTACTGTCAACTACAACAAATCGTCAATTTGCGTTACCACGTGTACTGCCACTTGTGCTTGTGCAGTAGCGTCAAATTCAGTTTTAATTAAGTCATGTTTAAGTTTTTTTCATGGCAGGGTTTTGAAAAGATCTTGAGGAGAGGAAGGTAATTACTGAATAAAAGAAAGCTATGGTCCTATTTAAAAAAGATGTACATTTCTTCTTATTTTCGTAACGAAAAACTTACAAGAAAGAGAATCACGTACGTTAAATTCCTCTCGTTGTTGAAAAGCTTTAGCAGGATACATTTTTTATTTTGCTTCTGCATATAAAGTTGCATGTGGTGGACAAGATATAGGGTACACCCTGTATAATGATAACAATAATAAATATGATCTAAAATGTATAGAATTTAATAAATGTCAGTCTTATTAACAATGTGTTACGCAATTTCCTCATTACACTCTTGTCGAATTTGAGTGAACTGAGGAAGGAGAGTGTGTTGTAGGTTGGAACAGGTTTCAGAATTTCGTCTCTAGCCAATTAGTCATTAGAAGTTTAAAATATATTTTATTCCATTGTTAAATGATGGAATTTAATTTATGTGCTGCAGTCTTTTGATAAAATTACAAAATTCATCCGGAAAATTTATGTTTCTTTTACTTTTAATTTGAAAGCATACTCCAAGGTACAATAGTACAACATGGCCATGTACCTAGGAACAAATATTCTACTGAAATTTAGTAGCGTTGCTATTCAGAAACTCCTGTCAGTACTGTACTTAATCATCTATGTGTAGCATAATGACTCAGTCACACACCAGTAATCAGTCAGCGAAATTAAATTGAGCAGATGTATTGTCGAAAACTAGTTAAACATTAAATACACTTTTAAAGTGAAGCTATTGAAAACTGTCACAGATTTCCATTTTAAAGGCAGGTAAAATTGTCAGAATACTGACGAAACTAAATTACTTTGTGATTATCCCATGTTCCAATGAAGAAAATCTCCTTCTGCTTCAAGGTACAAGATGATAGGATTATGTTGTTGTTGTGGTCTTTAGTCCTGAGACTGGCTTGATGTAGCTCTCCATGCTACCCTATCCTGTGCAAGTTTCTTCATCTCACAGTACCTACTGCAACCTACATTCTTCTGAATCTGCTTAGTGTATTCAGCTCTTGGTCTCCCTCTACGATCTTTACCTTCCACGCTGCAATCCAGTGCTAAATTTGTGATCCCTTGATGCCTCAGAACATGTCCTACTAACCGATCCCTTCTTCTCGTCAAGTTGTGCCACAAACTCCTCTTGTCCCCAATTCTATTCAATACCTCTTCATTAGTTATGTGGTCTACCCATCTAATCTTCAGCATTGTTCTGTAGCACCACATTTCGAAAGCTTCTATTCTCTTCTTCTCCAAACTATTTATCGTCCATGTTTCACTTCCATACATGGCTACACTCCATACAAATACTTTCAGAAACGACTTTCTGACACTTAAATCTATACTCGATGTTAACAAATTTCTCTTCTTCAAAAACGCTTTCCTTCCCATTGCCAGTCTACATTTTATATCTTCTCTACTACGACCATCATCAGTTATTTTGCTCCCCAAATAGCAAAACTCCTTTACTACTTTAAGTGTCTCACTTCCTAATATAATTCCCTCAGCATAACCCGACTTAATTCGACTACATTCCATTATCCTCGTTTTGCTTTTGTTGATGTTCATCTTATATCCTCCTTTCAAGACAATGTCCATTCCGTTCAACTGCTCTTCCAAGTCCTTTGCTGTTGCTGACAGAATTACAATGTCATCGGCGAACCTCAAAGTTTTTATTTCTTCTCCCTGGATTTTAATAGCTACTCCGAATTTTTCTTTTGTTTCCTTTACTGCTTGCTCAATATACAGATTGAATAACATTGGGGAGAGGCTACAACCCTGTCTCACTCCCTTCCCAACCACTGCTTCCCTTTCATGTCCCTCGACTCTTATAACTGCCATCTGGTTTCTCTACAAATTGTAAATAGCCTTTCGCTCAGTGTATTTCTACGGAAACCAAACGGATCTTCCCCGATGTCGGCTTCTACCAGTTTTTCCATTCGTCTGTAAAGAATTCGTGTTAGTATTTTGCAGCTGTGACTTATTAAACTGACAGTTCGGTAATTTTCACATCTGTCAACACCTGCTTTCTTTGGGATTGGAATTATTATATTCTTCTTGAAGTCTGAGGGTACTTTGCCTGTCTCATACATCTTGCTCACCAGATGGTAGAGTTTTGTCAGGACTGGCTCTCCCAAGGCCGTCAGTAGTTCTAATGGAATGTTGTCTACTCCCGGGGCCTTGTTTCGGCTCAGGTCTTTCAGCGCTCTGTCGAACTCTTCACGCAGTATCGTATCTCCCGTTTCATCTTCATCTACATTCTCTTCCATTTCTATAATATTGTCCTCAAGTACATCGCCCTTGTATAGACCCTCTATATACTCCTTCCACCTTTCTGCTTTCCCTTCTTTGCTTAGAACTGGGTTTCCATCTGAGGGCTTGATATTCATACAAGTGGTTCTCTTTTCTCCAAAGGTCTCTTTAATTTTCCTGTAGGCACTATCTATCTTACCCCTAGTGAGATAAGCCTCTACATCCTTACATTTGTCCTCTAGCCATCCCTGCTTAGCCATTTTGCACTTCCTGTCGATCTCATTTTTGAGACGTTTGTATTCATTTTTGCCTGCTTCATTTACTGCATTTTTATATTTTCTCCTTTCATAAATTAAATTCAATATTTCTTCTGTTACCTAAGGATTTCTATTAGCCCTTGTCTTTTTACCTACTTGATCCTCTGCTACCTTCACTAATTCATCCCTCAGAGCTACCCATTCTTCTTCTACTGTACTTCTTTCCCCCACTGCTGCTAATTGTTCCCTTATGCTCTCCCTGAAACTCTGTACAACCTCTGGTTTAGTCAGTTTATCCAGGTCCCATCTCCTTAAATTCCCACCTTTTTGCAGTTTCTTCAATTTTAATCTGCAGTTCATAACCAATAGATTGTGGTCAGAGTCCACATCTGCCCCTGGAAATGTCTTACAATTCAAAACCTGGTTCCTAAATCTCTGTCTTACCATTATATAATGTATCTGATACCTTTTAGTATCTCCGGGATTCTTTCATGTATACAACCTTCTTTTATGATTCTTGAACCAAGTGTTAGCTATGATTAAGTTATGCTCTGTGCAAAATTCTACCAGGCGGCTTCCTCTTTCATTTATTACCCCCAATCCATATTCACATGCTATGTTTCCTTCTCTCCCTTTTCCTACACTCGAATTCCAGTCACCCATGACTATTAAATTTTCGTCTCCCTTCACTATGTCAATAATTTCTTTTATCTCATCATTCATTTCATCAATTTCTTCATCATCTGAAGAGCTAGTTGGCATATAAACTTGTACTACTGCAGTAGGCGTGGACTTCGTGTCTATCTTGGCCACAATAATGCGTTCACTATACTTGTCACAAAATTCTGTAACTCAAGAATTAACAATATGGCACTTAAATGTAAATAACTCGAATTATTTACAAATGCTGCACAAAATAGAACCTCACGTCTAGCAACAATAGAAACTGTACGAAATGACGAGAACTGCTTATGGCGATCTGCAACGCGCATTTCTTCTTGTGATTCTAAAATCAGTCACGAGAGCGAAGCACCGACCATTCATCTTATGTTCCTAGGTAATCTATCCTCTAGGTACAACATATACAGAAGAAATTAATGTCCAGAAGCTGACAGAGCAGAGGAAGAATGAGAAATAACAGTAATAGTAGGAATGAGTGAACCATGTATTCAAAATTATAGGTTTTTCCATGAAGTTTCAGGCGAATTACCTGAGGTTGGTAACTTGCTGCCTCAATACTTCGGCACAGAGTCTTCTAGCCATCTTCAGGTGTCAACGGGCTAAACTATACGGAGCTCTATTTTTAAACCAGCTCCGGCGCATGCGTAGAGGAGGGCTCAATGTACTCTCACCAGTATACACCAAAAGACCGCCAGAAAACTCTGCGTTGAAATATCGTGGTAGCAAGTTATTGACGTCTGGTAGTTTGCTCAAAGTTTCGTGGAACGAAGTATGTATATCTTACAGTTTGATAGACATACTTGTTTCCTGCTGGCAGAAGAAAATCATATGGAATACTACGAAAGGCATACTTCGTTGCTGACAACACATAAATCTTCAATTTCTTCTTCAGTGTAGATTACTTTGAATAAGACACAAGTCACAGAGTAATTTACTCCAGAGCTATGCACTTATCACTGAAATGGAGGACGAGACAGTTTTAGTGTTATCCAAAGATACAGCCAAGATGCTAGGAGTAGCTGACCTGCTACCACAGTCATGGAATGACGATATGTGCCTGATGTATGAGGAGAGTTACTAGTGACACTGGTATCTAGGAAACGGATGTCGAAAGTGGAGTGTGTGAAAATCAGGACACCAGTCCGATCCTAACTTTGTGTAGGAAGTACTGATGTGATTAAGCAACCGAACATTACACACGTATTTTACGGAAGCAATCACAGCAAGCTCGAGTTATTTGGAGTTTTATCATTTGTGCTATGTTGAACAACATCACAAGAGTATAAAGTCGGCAGGTCTACAGACTTGATGCTTTTCCTTAAATTTTCGTTTTGTTTTTCGCGTTTCTTGTACGCAAGACAAATATTTGCTGCTTTCAAGCTGTAGTTCTTTGTTCTTCTGAAAATCGATAGTCGTTCACGACTGTGACGAAAACGTTGAATGTTTCGTTAATAGTTGGTTGGATACTGTCACGAAAATGTGCACTAATCGATTTTTAGTGTGATTTGAGGATGACCAAAGACTTCTTAAGATTTGTGTTGGGACTAAGTTTTATGATCATCGCGTTACTGAACAAAGGTTGTCATTCATCTGATGTGGCGGCAGCGATGTCCTTGGAGCTGGCACCTGTATGTACTTTATGTCGATAGCACATGAGTGCAACTTACAAGAATGAAGCACCGATGAAATATTTACATAAAGCGAGAAAAGCAGTGGACCCAAGAACTAACCCTCGGAGACTCCAAATAGCACCTGTTACCATAATTTATCATTAAGTAAAATATCCCAGTGAGATAACTATGTCTAGTTTTGATATAATTTATCATTTTCATTAACACAGTTGCTGTGCTATAGTGCTTTCAGAAGCCTGGTTGATATGTGTAGTGGACGTTATATGTTTTAAGGCTGTCTACCAGTTGCTTACCACTAATTATTGAGGTGAGAAAAGTGATGGGATACTCATGCATGCCGGCCGCGGTGGTCTCGCGGTTCTAGGCGCGCAGTCCGGAACCGTGCTACTGCTACGGTCGCAGGTTCGAATCCTGCCTCGGGCATGGATGTGTGTGATGTCCTTAGGTTAGTTAGGTTTAAGTAGTTCTAAGTTCTAGGGGACTGATGACCACAGCTGTTAAGTCCCATAGTGCTCAGAGCCATCTTTTTTTTACTCATGCATGCGTATGAGTATGCAGATGGCGGTAGTATCGCGTACACAAGATAGAAAGGGGCAATGTATTGGCTAGCTGTCACTCGTACCCAGGTGATTCATGTCACAAGGTTTCCGACGTGATTATAGCCTTACGACGCGAATTCCAGACTTTTAATGAGGGATAGTAGTTGGAGCTACACGCACAGGATATTCCGTTTCGGAAATCGTTTCTCAATTCAATATTCCGAGATCCACAATGTCAAGAGTGTGCCGAGAATGCCAAATTTCAGTCAAGTTGTGCCACAAACTCCTCTTCTCGACAATTCTATCCAATACTTCATCATTAGCTATGTGATCTACCCATCTAATCTTCAGCATTCTTCTGGAGCACCACATTTCGAAAGCTTCTATTCTCTTTTTGTCTAAACTATTTATCGTCCGTGTTTCACTTCCATACATGGCTACACTACATACAAACACTTTTAGAAAAGACTTCCTCACACTTAAACCTATACTCTATGTTAACAAATTTCTCTTCTTCATAAACGCTTTCCTTGCCATTGCCAGTCTTCATTTTACATCCTCTCTAGAGGATAGATAAATACAGGGAGGCGGAAATGGACAGATAAATGGAAGAGGAAATGGACAGTGACAGAGGGAGAGTGAGCGAGAGAGAGAGGGGGTGGGGCGGAAGGAGTTGCAGATAGACAGAGAGTGTAGGAGAACAACGACAGAGAGGGGGAGAGGAGAAGGACGTGGAGACGGATAGGAAGAGACGGACACAGAAGGACAAAGAGGAGGTAGAGGGGTTGAGGAGGAGATAGAGAGGAAAGGAGGAGATGGAGTAATAGAACTAGAATAAATACACACCCGGGTAATGCCGGGTACTCAGCTAGTACAGTCTAAGTCCATCCACACAAGGATCGATTCGCATTCGTCGTGGATGCGATACGGTGGCCCCCAGAGGATAAACTTCAGTAGTCGTCACGTCATCGTCTCTAAGTCCTTGGGAGCGGCACTTTTTTCTTACGCTAGGACCGGCCAAACGCTGCACAGTGTGCAGACGTGCGGAAGTTCTGCACATGTGCGCACGTGTGCGACAGCGACATCTGTTATTAGACATGCGTCCTAAATGAACGGCGGCGGCTCCACTTCCCTGTTTATGTGGTACAAGCAAGAGCGTAACATACCCAGTCTCGTTTACCCCTGGACCCTTCGGGGGGAATTGAAATTCAATAAAGAAAAAAAAAAACTGGTAACCGTAACCTTAACAGAGAAATACTGAGAAATGGCAGGTACTGTGAAAAAGCAAAGGAGCGGAGATCTATGTTCTCAGTCGTTAAGAATGACTGGGAACTGCAATTCTTTTTTGTAGCCGTTGGTGAAAACTCAGTGTTTGCTGTGCCGCCGAATAATAGGCGGCCAGCGTGAGTTTTCAATTGAAAGACACTACAATACATATCACAAAGACGAGTGTAGTGTACTCAACAGTGAAGAGCGCAAGCAAAACTAAATGTCCTTAAGAAAATGGATGAGACACATCAACTCGATTATCATTTCTCATGACGAGTGATAAACGTGTTTGGATTTATTCCTTTCATAATTAAAAATTATTGTTTACTAACTGTGCATTATTGACTCATTCTGCTTCATGTTACATTATTATCAGGAAAGTTGGTCATTAAACCGATTGTTCCAATGTAAACATACATTTAGGGTTTTTTAAAAAAAAATTTTAATGTGTGAAGGGCTACGCTCAGCTGAAGTCGATAAAACATAACATTCATCTAATTGTCGGTTATTATGCAGATTTCAGACGTAACTGATGAAAGATATAGCAATAATGGTATTGAAATAACAGGTGATCATCGGGAGGTCTGCGGTTATGATTCTGTTCAGAGGTCAGTGAGACAGAAATTATGTGGGTGTAACTGAGGGCACCGAGAATTAGTTATAGGAAACCTTGCATTAGTTTAATGTTATTTGAAATCATGAATAAGGTTCGTTGGAAGTCGCTAAGTGCTCTCTTTCTTAAATACTAGATCAAAAACATTACGCGTATTTACGTGCCGTCAGTCAAGCTGCCTTAATAAAAACCTACGTTCGTTAACTGTATTACTTGTCTTACTGGGTTAAACTGTTACCATAAAAGTAGACGTCTCAATGAGTAGACTGTGACAGTATTTTAAATCTTTAATACGCGAAATGCCTTCCCATGGTTGGCTTGAAAGCTGTGGAAAGAGCACTAGAATGCGCCGGTACAGAGTATCCCAGCAAGTGGATAAAGCGACATCTGTGCGTAGAAACATGCACTACATGGACGCTGACGGCTGCGGCGTGCACACTATGACCCGGAAGTTGCACGCGTGCAGGAGCACCGCACGCGTGCAGAATTTCTGGCCGGCCCTGTCTTACGCCCTGCAGCGCACAGGACAGATCTGAAGTGACGAGAGGATCGCACATCATGGAGTGATTTACCTTTTACTTCCCCATAATTTTTTTTTATTTCGAGTGCATAGAACACTTTAAGAGTCCATGAAATCTACACTCCTGGAAATGGAAAAAAGAACACATTGACACCGGTGTGTCAGACCCACCATACTTGCTCCGGACACTGCGAGAGGGCTGTACAAGCAATGATCACACGCACGGCACAGCGGACACACCAGGAACCGCGGTGTTGGCCGTCGAATGGCGCTAGCTGCGCAGCATTTGTGCACCGCCGCCGTCAGTGTCAGCCAGTTTGCCGTGGCATACGGAGCTCCATCGCAGTCTTTAACACTGGTAGCATATCGCGACAGCGTCGACGTGAACCGTATGTGCAGTTGACGGACTTTGAGCGAGGGCGTATAGAGGGCATGCGGGAGGCCGGTTGGACGTACCGCCGAATTGCTCAACACGTGGGACGTGAGGTCTCCACAGTACATCGATGTTGTCGCCAGTGGTCGGCGGAAGGTGCACGTGCCCGTCGACCTGGGACCGGACCGCAGCGACGCACGGATGCACGCCAAGACCGTAGGATCCTACGCAGTGCCATAGGGGACCGCACCGCCACTTCCCAGCAAATTAGGGACACTGTTGCTCCTGGGGTATCGGCGAGGACCATTCGCAACCGTCTCCATGAAGCTGGGCTACGGTCCCGCACACCGTTAGGCCGTCTTCCGCTCACGCCCCAACATCGTGCAGCCCGCCTCCAGTGGTGTCGCGACAGGCGTGAATGGAGGG
This sequence comes from Schistocerca cancellata, assembly GCF_023864275.1. Taxonomy (NCBI): domain Eukaryota; kingdom Metazoa; phylum Arthropoda; class Insecta; order Orthoptera; family Acrididae; genus Schistocerca; species Schistocerca cancellata. The sequence goes on along the minus strand of NC_064630.1, from coordinate 99,141,553 downwards.
ACGAATGGAGACGTGTCGTCTTCAGCGATGAGAGTCGCTTCTGCCTTGGTGCCAATGATGGTCGTATGCGTGTTTGGCGCCGTGCAGGTGAGCGCCACAATCAGAACTGCATACGACCGAGGCACACAGGGCCAACACCCGGCATCATGGTGTGGGGAGCGATCTCCTACACTGGCCGTACACCACTGGTGATCGTCGAGGGGACACTGAATAGTGCACGGTACATCCAAACCGTCATCGAACCCATCGTTCTACCATTCCTAGACCGGCAAGGGAACTTGCTGTTCCAACAGGACAATGCACGTCCGCATGTATCCCGTGCCACCCAACGTGCTCTAGAAGGTGTAAGTCAACTACCCTGGCCAGCAAGATCTCCAGATCTGTCCCCCATTGAGGATGTTTGGGACTGGATGAAGGGTCGTCTCACGCGCTCTGCACGTCCAGCACGAACGCTGGTCCAACTGAGGCGCCAGGTGGAAATGGCATGGCAAGCCGTTCCACAGGACTACATCCAGCATCTCTACGATCGTCTCCATGGGAGAATAGCAGCCTGCATTGCTGCGAAAGGTGGATATACACTGTACTAGTGCCGACATTGTGCACGCTCTGTTGCCTGTGTCTATGTGCCTGTGGTTCTGTCAGTGTGATCATGTGATGTATCTGACCCCAGGAATGTGTCAATAAAGTTTCCCCTTCCTGGGACAATGAATTCACGGTGTTCTTATTTCAATTTCCGGGAGTGTATTTTTAATAAATAAATAAGTACACCGATGGGCCAAAACGTTATGGCCGCCTGCTTAATAGCTTGTTTGTCCGTCTTTGGAACAAAATACAACACTGTTTCAGCGTATCATGAATACGACAGTTTGTTGGTAGGTTTGTGGAAGTGTATGTCATTAGGTGTTCACGTAGAGGTCTGTAATTCACGCAAATACCTGGCCTCTGATTTGCGTACGCGGTTGGCGTCCGGTAGCACCCATATGGGTCCCATAGGATTTACATCAGGCGAATCTGGTCGCTTAGATATCAAAGTGAGTTCATTATAATACTTGGTTCAAATGGCTCTGAGTACTATGGGACTTAACAGCTGTGGTCATCAGTCCCCTAGAACTTAGAACTACTTAAACCTAACTAACCTAAGGACATCACACACATCCATGCCTGAGGCAGGATTCGAACCTGCGACCGTAGCAGTCGCGCGGTTCTGGACGGCGCGCCTAGAACCGCGAGACCACCGCGGCCGGCACTGTAATACTCCTCAAACCACTGTATCACTGTACTGGCTCGGAGACACGGACAGTTATACTGCTGAAACATGGCATCGACCTAGTGTAGCAAAAATGTGATTTACCCTGAGGAGCCGAAACGTTTCCATTAATGTACGGTCGAATCCCAATTGTCTGGTATCCACTGCAACCATAACTGACAATGTCGTTGCGTCTACATATGAACACGGAGCGGTGGTCTGCTGCAGAGCTCGATGTTGAACAATGTACGATGAATTGTGTGCTCCGAAACATTTGTGCAAGCACCAGCATTGTGCTCTGTCGGCAGAGATACCACAAATCACTATTTGCCTTACTTTATAGTGCAGACAAGCCTCCAAACCCCACGGTGTGTGAAGAGTGGTGGACGTCCAACCATTTAGCGCCTAGTAGTAGTGTCACTGGCCTTCTGCCTCTTTCAGTAGATGTTCACGACAGTAGCACGTGAACATTAGACTAGCTTCGCCGTTTTCGAGACACTCGTTCACAGGCTTTGCGTAATAATAACCTGGCTTTTGTCAAAGTCATTTATCTCAGTGGATTTCCCCGTTTGCAGCCTAATCTTCATTAAGGTGACCCCCGTCCATGTCTGTTCCGATTACATACTTTTGCTACCGCGTCACCTGCCTGTAACGCCCCGAGACGCCATCCATTGTCGCAGTGGTCATAATATCAGTGTATATAACATACAGTATGACCAGGTAAATGCACAAATTGTAGATTCTGTTCCTCAGAATCAACAAGCTATAGTTTCACAGAGTACGTGCCAACAAAGATAGATGACACGGTGGATTATAGTAATTCAACAACTACCTTCAATATTCTCCACATATCGTTTCAGTACCGCGGAATAATAAGGTCAATAACAACACAATTGAACTACTTCGTCTAGTTGTTCAAGATCATATTTGTGTGAAAGTTGAGAGAAGTCCTGAGCTATACGATTACACCCTCAAAGAATATTCAAGGACGAATTTTACGGATAAAGCGTGGAGAAAGGCTGCCAAAGTAATAAACATCTTAGGCGTTCCAGAATGAGATTTTCACTCTGCACAGGAGTGTGCGCTGATATGAAACTTCCTGGCAGATTAAAACTGTGTGCCCCACCGAGACTCGAACTCGGGACCTTTGCCTTTAGACGAGGTCCTGGCAGAAGTAAAGCTGTGAGTACCGGCCGTGAGTCTGTGGGGCGGCGAGTGAGTAAGCAAATTGCTTGTGAAATAAAGTTTGTTATTTAAACGTGGGAAAAACACTGCACTTCCCGGCTTTTGGAATGTTGTATAATGCTGTCTTTCGCCGTTCTCAACACTGGCTCTCTCTTTGCTTTTTGGCACCCAGAAAGTGATTTAACGAAACGTGGAGCCTGTAATGAGAGTTCCTAGTGCCCACTTAACCTGAGAATATTATTATAGCTGCAGCTTATAGCTCTGAAGAAGTAGGAGATTGTTCGGGATTTCTAATCAAAAACAATTTTCCAAAATAGTTGAGTATATTCTGAAATTCACTGATAACATCACAATTATCCCAACAGCCTAACAAACAGAGCAGTTCAGAGTCTAATTCGCTGATGCAACTATAAATGTCCGAATTGAATGTCAAAAGAATGCTCGCCAAAATTTGATGAGAAAATTTCATCAAACGCCACGCTAAAATGATTGGTAGAATGTCTGTCCCGCGACGGCACGTGAAAATACGACAACACGCAAACTGAAGCTAGATAATGAAAATCATTCCAAAAATAATCCTTCATTTGAAATGTTTTCACAGTTATGCGTATACATCGTAACTCAATACGGCACCCGAGGCAGTTTGTAGCAGCGCTACCGTAGCGAAGCGACTCCCGACACAGCTGACGTGCTATTCAGCGTCTGGAGAGAACTGGGGCCTTTCTTACTCGCGCAGTGCTCTTATATATATAGCCTCGGTGCGGACGGCTAAGAGAACGCCGGCTCTAACTTGGCTCTCACGACTGGCCGCTGGGCTAGTAACGCACCACTTCAAGTTACATAATAATTTATAGCTTCTTTTGCTGATGGCTTATGAAGCTGTTAATTTAATCGTGCATTTAGCACGCAGGTAAGTATTTATAATAAAATTATGACGTGGCTAAGTTAAATATCTTGGGCGAGAGAAATAATTAAGTTACGCTGCACGCAGCATATGAGCTCTGAACTGGCCCTTTTGAGATCCGCTATCGCTATAATTTTATAGGTATTCAAAAGAAACTTTTCACATCTTCATAGTCATAGCGGACCTCCAACCTATTTAAATCTAAACATCCTAGTCTTATTCATTAGCCTACTTAATCTATCTTGCTTCCTTCAGTTTTGAGATGAAAACCAGAAAATCATGAATTTCCACTAAAGTCTTAACCTGTGAAATCCAAAGTACTGTTTTTATTAAATCATTATGAAAGATGAGTCTAAATATAAATTTTGAAGTCTCTAGCTCCTTTCTGTTGCGCCAATTATTTTTTTAGAAAAACGCCCAAATTACAAAAATGGCTGAAGTTATCGCACTGATATTTAATACACATTAATTTAGTATTATTCCTTACATGCTGGAAAAGTTTCAGATCATTTGCTTGAATTTTAAGATATTGCGCAACATTTATGACGTCAGAGCTAGTTACAGCAGACTGGCTGGCACACAATGGAAACTGATATGAATTTACTACAGCGTGAGTAGGCTGCTTCCCTACAAGTCGTGCTTCGGTAGCTCAGTTGGTAGCCGGCACGGTAGCTCAGCGTGTTCGGTCAGAGAGCCGGTTGGCCTCTGTAATAAAAAAAACTGAGTGGAAGGATCAACAAACGAACTTTAACGGATGTCTTGTGACGTCCGCAACGACCAAACACAACGACCAACAACGAACAAAAATGCAAAAAAAAAAAAAAAAAATGTTGGTAGAGCACTTGCCCGCGAAAGGCAAAGGTCCCTAGTTCGAGTCTCGGTCGGGCACACAGTTTTAATCTGCCAGGAAGTTTCATCTTAGGCATTTATATTCAGTTTTATTTTTCCTGTACACTTATTACATAGCTCAGTACATTATCAAATACAAATTACATAAAAATAAAGATGAGTCAAATATAAGATACACAGTGTAGCAAGATGAATTAATATTTAAACCTATATGTACCTTTTACATGCAACAATTCCACCGCCAAGACAGTGATGCCATTGAAGCCAGAAAATAACTTAACTAAATAATCTCTAATAGGATTAGTGGTAGAATGGTCGTTTATCTTGACTCGAGGTGGTAACGTAAAGGCAATGGGGTTTGCAGAACTAGTGATGCTGACATTTTGGTCCACTTGTTGCGCTGTGTATTAACACCCTTCTCCCTTTCTAACCTAGTTATGAAATACGCAAAACATTTCATGAACTTATTCATCGTAGTCTCATCTCGGTAACGTATGACAGAACCAGTTACTGGGATTCTTTCACTCATCATACCAAATGTGCATTCAATTGATTTTCTACGCCGGCTTAAGCTGTAACTGAATGTTTCTTTTATGTTCTTAAGAGTCCATTTTGAATACAGTCTTCGGAACTACCGGGAAACGGGAAAGCTTCATTGCCTACAAAGTAATAAGAAAAAAGCATAGTCATCATAGTTATCTCAGTAAAGCTTAAGCGGCGGTGACACGTTAAGGAGTGAATTAGGTAAAAACCTTTTAATTGCTGAGGCTCGGAAAATACCTCCATCATTATTTTCACCAGGGCAACCAGAGTCAATTGTCGTTGAAATATCGGCTTCATAGCATCCTACTAGTACTAAAGAGTGGTAAGATTTATAATTAAAATTAGTGGAACTAGTATTAGAAATTTTCTCCACGTCAGCATGTTTCCCATCTACAATCCCTAACTAGTTTGATAGGTTCTATAGGGACTGAAAACACTCAGCAGTTCTTTTCCACTGATATTGACTAGCGCCTGTTCTGTAGGCGTCTTTCAACTAATTCCAAATGAACTGCGTGGTTTCAGATACTACTCGCCCAACTGTGGTCCCAGCAAAAGAAATTTACACACTGTTCCAAATATCTGAAATTGAGCATACAGATTATTATCTTCAAAACACGGTGAGGGAAAGAAATAATTGTGAACAGTTAGATCCTTCACAATCAAAAATTATGTGTTTAGTTATTTTATTACAATGGCTAAATGCAAGAAACAAATGGAGGAACCTGTGATGTGTGTTCGTGAAGAATCTCATGCCCAAAATAAGTGGCAGCGGAGCAACAAAATAGAAACCCTGTTACCTGTTGGATACAATGGAGTTTGATATTCCTTTAGAAAAATTAGCCAGTGTCCCTACTGTTAATTCACCTACAATCCGTTGTCCCTCACTAGCATCCGATATTTCAGAAATGGAAAATCTGAACGAAATAACCCTCTTGTCAGAAAATATTTCGTCCGGGCTTATGTCACAATTGACTAGCAATGACGACCCTACTCCCCACCATCACGACAACTCACACCCACGGCAGCACCACCTGAGTCACCTCCGGCCTTGCTGACAGGACCATCCTCACCAGTTGACGAAGACAATGCCCTGATCCCAAGGACGAGAAGACGATTCAGGAAGAGAAAATGTTGAAACTTACGAACTGACTCAAAGACTTCACTGAAAATTTTTCAGCAAAGGCAGCAATGATTTCAAACACCACCACTAGAAAAGATAAGAGAGAGGTCAGTATACACAATTTCATGGTTAGCCTCGTCCCAGACCTCATACAGATGAACGATGGCTATCTGAGGTGTTATAAAAGAAAAACGTTGCTCCTCGAAGACGAAGTTACAGTGATCTCTCCGGAAACCTGGCGCCATCGCAGTAGAAGAGTGGCGCCATCCTACCAGGCCACGACAGAATTCAGCGTCAGCCACAACTAGTTTCAACAATCTTTCCTCACTGAAGACAGACGGGAAGGGGCTCTTACATAGTGAAAAAGCCAGAAAATCACCCTGAACACTCTCTCTCCTCAGCAACAACCGAAACAATGTTCCACAATGAAATTTTCAGTCTGCAGCGGAGTGTGCGATGATATTAAACTTCCTGGCAGATTGCAACTGTGTGCCGGACCGAAACTCGAACTCGGGACCTTTGCCTTTCGCGAGTAAATGCTCTACCATCGGAGCTACCCAAGCACGACTCACGACCCGTCCTCACAAATTTAATTCCGCCAGTACCTCGTCTCCTACCTTCCAAACTTCGCAGGGGAACTTCTGTGAAGTTTGGAAGGTAGGAGATCAGGTACTGGCCGAATTAAACGTGTGAGGAAAGGTCGTATGTCGGGCTTGGGTAGTTAAGATGGTGCCGGAGGTTCGAATCCTCCCTCGGGCATGGGTGTGTATGCTGTTCTTAGCATAAATTACTTTAAGTAAAAAAATCTCGCCGCAGTTTCGAGTCCACACTCGGGCATGTGTGCGCGTTGTTCAAAAATTCAGGTTGCTGTGAACACCCCCGAAAGAAGACAAAAAAGATAAAAAAGTTACGAATAAAAACATAACAACAAAAATATGGAAAACAAATAAAATATACTGCAAGTATTGTACCGCTTCCTTTATCCTTTCCTTTTTTAACAAAACGTTCAGAGGCGTATTTAAATTTTGTTCGTGGGCAGGGTCTGAAGTGATGGCAAACAACAATCTTAGTTAGCTTTCAGGGTGATGGTAGAGCACTTGCTCCCGAAAGGCAAAGTTTCCGAGTTCGAGTCTCGGTGCGACACACTGTTTTAATCTTCCAGGAAGTTTCAATTTTGTACAACCTAAGACATGTTCCTGTACTTTCACATTCTTTCAGCCCGCATCTCGTGGTCGTGCGGTAGCGTTCTCGCTTCCCACGCCCGGGTTCCCGGGTTCGATTCCCGGCGGGGTCAGGGATTTTCTCTGCCTCGTGATGGCTGGGTGTTGTGTGCTGTCCTTAGGTTAGTTAGGTTTAAGTAGTTCTAAGTTCTAGGGGACTTATGACCACAGCAGTTGAGTCCCATAGTGCTCAGAGCCATTTGAACCATTTTGAACATTCTTTCACTTTGTTGTTGTTGTTGTTGTGGTCTTCAGTCCTGAGACTGGTTTGATGCAGCTCTCCATGCTACTCTATCCTGTGCAAGCTTCTTCATCTCCCAGTACCTACTGCAACCTATATCCTTCTGAATCTGCTTAGTGTATTCATCTCTTGGTCTCCCCCTACGATTTTTACCCTCCACGCTGCCCTCCAATTCTAAATTAGTGATCCCTTGATGCCTCAGAACATGTCCTACCAACCGATCCCTTCTTCTGGTTAAGTTGTGCCACAAACTTCTCTTCTCCCCAATCCTATTCAATACTTCCTCATTAGTTATGTGATCTACCCATCTAATCTTCAGCATTCTTCTGTAGCACCACATTTCAAAAGCTTCTATTCTCTTCTTGTCCAAACTATTTATCGTCCCTCTTCATCTACATCCTCTTCCATTTCCATAATATTGTCCTCAAGTACATCGCCCTTGTATAGATGCTCTATATACTCCTTCCACCTTTCTGCTTTCCCTTCTTTGCTTAGAACTGGGTTTCCATCTGATCTCTTGATGTTCATACAAGTGGTTCTCTTATACCCAAAGGTCTCTTTCACTTTATACTATATTTATTATCTTCACAAAAATTTGCCGGCCGGAGTGTCCGAGTGCTTCTAGGCGCTACAGTCAGGAACCACGCGACCGCTACGGCCGCAGGTTTGAATCCTGCCTCGGGTATGGATGTGTGTGATGTCCTTAGGTTAGTTAGGTTTAAGTAGTTCTAAGTTCTAGGGGACTGATGACCTCAGAAGTTAAGTCCCACAGCGCTCAGAGCCATTTGCACCATTTTCTTTCACAAACATTTAAAAACATTGTAATATCTATATAGATAAACATTATATTTTTCATGCTTTTATGTGTTTCTTACAAATGTGGGTTGAAAGGATTACCTTAATGTCTTAAGTATTCGTTCTTCTGCAAACACATCTTAACTAATATTGGTATTCATTGCTAAATAACTGTAGCTATAATGTTCACTAAGGGCGATGTAACATTCCCTTGACATTCTATAAAATGTTAAAAGTTTTGAATCAGTCTTCTGCAGTTTTCTACATCAACAAACAACCGAAGATAAAATTCCATTGTTTGGTTGTACCCATAACACTTCCTGTGTCTTTCTCTTCATCCGCCGGTATCAGATATCACTGCATCCCCCTCATCACTAAAACCATTCATGATACAATTGGCTATTGAAGGAAATAACCAACGAAGTTTTGCAGGACCCTGTTGGAATACGCACGCCCACGACGAGTACCAATCGACCTGTGTACGGATGACCTAAGGGTTTAGATAGTGTGGGTAATATACAGATCGGTTTGTATTCGCTTGTTGGATTTGGATGATCATTCTGGAGTACTGGTCAAACTAAGGTTTGCTTTCACTCATAGAAAAACAGCGAGAGTGAAGTGTGTGCATTGGAGGAACAGTGCCTAATTTATAAGTAATTTAAAAACATAAAACATTCAGAAATATTCCGTACACCAATCTGAGGATAAGCATGAACCTTTCGCGCAAAAATGATGTGGCTGGCTGTGACGTAATAGCTCAATAAAAATAGCCGCTAACATCAATCTTACCGTACTATACGAGGTGCATTCAAGTTCTAAGGCCTCCGATTTTTTTTTCTCCGGACTGGAAAGAGATAGAGACATGCGCATTGTTTTAAAATGAGGCCGCGTTCATTGTCAATACGTCCCAGAGATGGCAGCACGGTACGGCAGATGGAATTTTACCGCCAGTGGCGAGAATGAGAACTGTTTTAAATACTTAAAATGGCGACATTTTCCTTACTTGAACAGCGTGCAATCATTCGTTTTCTGAATTTGCGTGGTGTGAAACCAATTGAAATTCATTGACAGTTGAAGGAGACATGTGGTGGTGGAGTAATGGATGTGTCGAAAGTGCGTTCGTGGGTGCGACAGTTTAATGAAACCAGAACATCGTGTGACAACAAACCGAAACAACCTCGGGCTCGCACAAGCCGGTCTGACGACATGATCGAGAAAGTGGAGAGAATTGTTTTGGGGGATCGCCGAATGACTGTTGAACAGATCGCCTCCAGAGTTGGCATTTCTGTGGGTTCTGTGCACACAATCCTGCATGACGACCTGAAAATGCGAAAAGTGTCATCCAGGTGGGTGCCACGAATGCTGACGGACGACCACATGGCTACCCATGTGGCATGTTGCCAAGCAATGTTGACGCGCAACGACAGCATGAATGGGACTTCCTTTTCGTCGGTTGTGACAATGGATGAGACGTGGATGCCATTTTTCAATCCAGAAACAAAGCGCCAGTCAGCTCAATGGAACCACACAGATTCACCACCACCAAAAAAATTTCGGGTAACCGCCAGTGCTGAAAAAATGATTGTGTCAAAAAGTTCAAATGGCTCTGAGCACTATGGGACTTAACAGCTGTGGTCATCAGTCCCTTAGAACTTAGAACTACTTAAACCTAACTAACCTAAGGACATTACACACATCCATGCCCCAGGCAGGATTCGAACCTGCGACCGTAGCAGTCGCGCGGTTCCGGACTGCGCGCCTAGAAAATGATTGTGTCCATGTTCTGGGACAGCGAGGGCGTAATCCTTACCCATTGCGTTCCAAAGGGCACTACGGTAACAGGTGCATCCTACGAAAATGTTTTGAAGAACATATTCCTTCCTGCACTGCAACAGAAACGTCCGGGAAGGGCTACGCGTGTGCTGTTTCACCAAGACAACGCATCCGCACATCGAGCTAACGTTACGCAACAGTTTCTTCGTGATAACAACTTTGAAGTGATTCCTCATGCTCCCTACTCACCTGACCTGGCTCCTAGTGACTTTTGGCTTTTTCCAACAATGAAAGACACTCTCCATGGCCGCACATTCACCAGCCGTGCTGCTATTGCCTCAGCGATTTTCAAGTGGTCCAAACAGACTCCTAAAGAAACCCTCGCCGCTGCTATGGAATCATGGCGTCAGCGTTGTGAAATATGTGTACGCCTGCAGGGCGATTACATCGAGAAGGAACGCCAGTTTCATCGATTTCGGGTGAGTAGTTAATTAGAAAAAAAATCGGAGGCCTTAGAACTTGAATGCACCTCGTATTAATAAAATGAAACTTTCAGTGCAGTTTTCCTACAATGGACCTTAAATTATCGTGCGGCAGGCCGGATCCTAACTTCAGACTGTATTCCGAGAGCAGTGTGCTATCAAATACCCTATCCATACCCAACGACCTTTTATTTTTAAATTTTAGTTGTTTCCTTCTAATATTTTCGCGGATCCCAGATCGGCACACTGTTTTAAATTGTCGGAAACGTTCAATTGCAGCGTTTACCCTGGAGCAGAATATAAAAAAGATAGCTCAAGTGAGCGCCGACTTACGCTTCAGAGTTCTGTTCCCTTGCGTTGCAAACATTTCTGTTTCATTATTGATCACGACAGGTTTGCTGGACTCTTGATGCTGTCGTCGCTGTGTGCTTTAACATCTCAAACTGTGTGAGAGCGGACGTGTATCAACCGTTACTTCTTCCTCTAAGAACAACCTGACTGTGCGATGTTTTGACACTGTTTGCTCTGGAGGATAACACTTTTAAGAAGTATGGAATTGACGCATCCTTATCCGCGTCGGTAAACATTTCTTCGATATTCTCATCGTATCAACTCGGACTGCTGGCGGCATATCGAGCTTCCATGGTCACAGCACTCCAGGAAACAATTGCGCAACGAAGGAGACGCGAGGAAATGGTGAACTGCGCAGTTGGCATACTAGGTGACACAAAAGAGTAAAGCTTTTCGAATGTGTCTTGGCAGCCATCTTAAGGTGCAACATCCTAACAGATTCGTTGGTAAAAGGCAACGAAGGCAATGACCATGGAATACCTGTACTGACAACAGCGCTCTTTCTCCATAATAAGCAATGTAAAATTGAAGTATCAACCGGTCCGGCACAAATTTACAATGTCGTCAATCGATTATGCAACTGGAGGTTGACCGTATTCCTGTGCCTTTTACGTAGCTGCAAGGTAATGGTATAGCTGGCAGATCCGTCACTTCTGCTCATAAAAACACACTTTTCCTTTGGTACATAGTGATCCACAAGGCTACATCGGATCGTTACAATGACATGTTGCAGTCTTTAGGTGCGCACGTGTTGTACAGTTTTACGACGCTTGGTTTCAATAGGCTGTTGCTACACGGCACATTGAAAGCTGACAAACGACAGATTGCCGTGATGCGTTTCGTAACTCTAGATTCAGTGACATGCCCTAGTTTCCGAGATCTGTGCACACAGCATTTCTGGGTCTGAACGAAAAAAAAAAAAGCCTCGAAAGACTATGGGACTTAACAGTCCCCTAGACTTAGAACTACTTAAACCTAACCAACATAAGGACATAGCACGCATCCATGTCCGACACAGGATTCGAACCTGCGACCGTAGCAGCAGCGCGGTTCCGGACTGAACGCCTAGAACCGCCCGGCCACAGAGGTCGGCTGAGCGGTACAAATATGTTGCCAACGGATGATCGCTTGGGAAGTCATCTTTCCAGAGAGCCATTTGGAGCATTGCATTCGGTTTCCCCACATACGTGTGAGGACGTAATTCGTCTAAGTAGAAACGCAGTAACGAAGTCTGCCAAGATGTGTTAAGATCGGTTAGGTCATTCGCTGGATTAAAGCAAAACAATGTCATGTCAAACACGTGGAACGTAATTTACATGTTATGTTTCACAATACGAAAGAGGATTTCCAAGCAAAAACTGTAATTAATTAATTGAATTGAAAAGATTAATTGCTGTGACTGATACAAAATAAAACACATATGACGAGTCTCGTCAACAAATGAACGTGAAAAATAAGTGAGCAAGCAGGTGAAGGCCAATGTAGGACGTGATTTTCCTCTATGCTAATATTGTAAATATTTGATTCCATGATCTCACTCAAATAAAAATTGCTTACATTAGAAAAAATAAACATCGTTCGAAGGAAGAGAGGCGTAACATATTATCATGCAGACATGCGCTCGCGGAAAGAACTTTAATCGTACATCAGGGCAAAATGTGCCAAATGACACTACGAAGAAAGGTATGTGCGATGTTGTCAAAAAGCTCTAATACCTGCCAATGCAGCCAGTGCGACGATCACATAGCGACGATGACATCAAGGCCAATAGAGCCATAAGACTTTAAGGGGCACTCATACGCCATGAACTCAATATTTGCTGCGCGTCACTAAGTAGTGCACAATAATACTGACCGTTTGTGATTAGTACTGGTCGTTTGCGGAAAAAAAACTGCAGAAGACTGAACAGCTTTAAATAATATAGACTATCGTTCAATATCTTCCACAGTATATTGTACCGTGTAAGGGTGGCACAGCACAATACGCTTCAGTTCCTGCCGAGACCAATAGAAATTCGATTCGTTCTGATTGAATTTCCTCATTGTTGTTGTTGTGGTCTTCAGTCCTGAGACTGGTTTGCTGCAGCTCTCCATGCTACTCTATCCTGTGCAAGCTTCTTCATCTCCCAGTACCTACTACAAGCTACATCCTTCTGAATCTGCTTAGTGTATTCATCTCTTGGTCTCCCTCTCTGATTTTTACTCTCCACACTGCCCTCCAACGCTAAATTTGTGATCCTCTGCTGCCTCAGAACATGTCCTACAAACCGGTCTCTTCTTCTTGTCAAGTTGTGCCACAAACTCCTCTTCTCCCCAATTCTGCCGGCCGCGGTGGCCGTGCGGTTCTGGCGCTGCAGTCCGGAGCCGCGAGGCTGCTACGGTCGCAGGTTCGAATCCTGCATCGGGCATGGGTGTGTCTGATGTCCTTAGGTTAGTCAGGTTTAAGTAGTTCTAAGTTCTAGGGGACTTATGACCTGGGATGTTGAGTCCCATAGTGCTCAGAGCCATTTCTCCCCAATTCTATTCAATATCACCTCATTAGTTATGTGATCTACCCTTCTAATCTTCAGCATTCTTCTGTAGCACAACATCTCGCAGGCTTCTATTCTCTTCTTGTCCAAACTATTTCTCGTCCACGTTTCACTTCCATAGATGGCTACACTCAATACAAATACTTTCAGAAACGACTTCCTGACCCTTTAATCTATACTCGATGTTAACAAATTTCTCTTCTTCAGAAACGCTTTCCTTGCCATTGCCAGTCTACATTTTATATCCTCCCTACTTCGACCATCATCAGTTACTTTGCTCCCCGAATAGCAAAACTCCTTTATTACTTTTAAGTGTCTCATTCCCTAATCTAATTCCCTCAGCATCACCCGACTTAATTCGACCACATTCCATTATCCTCGTTTTGCTTTTGTTGATGTTCATCTTATATCCTCCTTTCAAGACACTGTCCATTCCGTTCAACTGCTCTTCCAAGTCCTTTGCTGTCTCTGACAGAATTACAATGTCATCGACGAACCTCAAAGTTTTTATTTCTTCTCCATGGATTTTAATACCTACTCCGAATTTTTGTTTTGTTTCCTTTACTGCTTGCTCAATATACAGATTGAATAACATTGGGGAGAGGCTACAACCCTGTCTCACTCCCTTCCCAACCACTGCTTCTGTTTCATGCCCCTCGACTCTTATAACTGTCATCTGGTTTCTGTACAAATTGTAAATAGCCTTTCGCTCCCAGTAGTTTACCCCTGCCACCTTTAGAATTTGAAAGAGAGTATTCTAGTCAACATTGTCAAAAGCTTTCTCTAAGTCTACAAATGCTAGAAACATAGGTTTGCCTTTCCTTAATCTTTCTTCTAAGATAAGTAGTAAGGTCAGTATTGCCTCACGTGTTCCAACATTTCTACGGAATCCAAACTGATCTTCCCCGAGGTCGGCTTCTACCACTTTTTCTATTCGTCTGTAAAGAATTCGCGTTAGTATTTTGCAGCTGTGACTTATTAAACTGATAGTTCGGTAATTTTCACATGTGTCAACACCTGATTTCTTTGGCATTGGAATTATTATATTCTTCTTGTAGTCTGAAGGTATTTCGCCTGTCTCATACATCTTACTCACCAGATGGTAGAGTTTTGTTAGGACTGGCTCTCTCAAGGCTATCAGTAGTTGTAATGGAATGTTGTCTTCTCTCCGGGCCTTGTTTGTACTCAGGTCTTTCAGTGCTCTGTCAAACTCTTCACGCAGTATCGTATCTCCCGTTTCATCTTCATCCACATCCTCTTCCATTTCCATAATATTGTCCTCAAGTACATCACCCTTGTACAGACCCTCTATATACTCCTTTCACCTTTCTGATTTCCCTTCTTTGCTTAGAACTGGGTTTCCATCTGAGCTCTTGATATTCATACAATTGGCTCTCTTTTCTCCAAAGGTCTCTCTAATTTTCCTATAGGCTGTATCTATCTTGCCCCTAGTGAGATAAGCCTCTACATCCTTACTACATTTGTTCTCTAGCCATCCCTGCTTAGCCATTTTGCACTTCCTGTCGATCTCATTTTTGAGACGTTTGTATTCCTTTTTGCCTGCTTCATTTCCTGCTCAATTTCCTCAAAGAATTGAAAAAATGAAATGGCAAAAAACCCGAAAGTAGGCTGGAAGACGCATACGAAAGGATTGTGTCGTACTTTGAAGCAATTAAATATCTGCTTGACCAGGAAACGGCAAACACCTCGTTGTTGCTCGTGCTCGCACAGGTGTTTCGGTGGATAATCTTCATCGTACATTGTCGAACATGGAGCTCCGCAGCGTATTCAAATGTTGACGCAACGACATCGTCAGTTACGATTGCAGTGGGTAGGGGACGATCGCGATTCGACCGTCGATCAATGGAAACGTGTCGGCTCTTCGTGTAAGTCGCATTTTTGCTACACTAGATCGATGGTTGTCATCGAGGTGGCCGGCAGCTCGAAACGTGCAGCGCGCCACGGACGCAGGCTGGTGGGAGAAGTATTGTACTGTGAGAGACATTCTCCTTTGCTTGCACGGGTCCTGTGGTAGCAACCGAAGACAGATTGACAGGTGCGAATCACCTGCATCGCTTCATGCTTGATGACATCTCCGACGACGATGTCATCTTTCATTTGTGTAATTGTGCGTGTCGTGGAGTCAGAAACGTGCTACAATGGTTTGAAGCACATTTCAATGAACTCACGTTGGTGTCTCGGCGACAAAATTCGCCTGGTGTAAATGCTAAGGAAACCATCTGGGTCGCTATCGAGTGCCATCACCTCGTACGCGAGTCAGCAGCCTGTTATTTACACGAATTACATGACCTGTGCATCGACATTCAGTGCCACATACCCACAAACCTACAATGTGTCGGATGCATGATACGCAGAACCAGTGATGTATTTCGTTCCAAAGACGGATAAACAAGCTATTAAGTAGATGGCAACAAGGTTTTGACTCATCAGTCTATTAACATAGCATAGCTGAATGATCCACCACCTTGCTGAGTCTACAATGCATGTACAATCGCCTGCCGGAGTGGCCGAGCGGTTCTAGGCGCTACAGTCTGGAACTGCGCGACCACTACGATCGCAGGTTCGAATCCTGCCTCGGGCGTGGATGTGTGTGATGTCCTTAGGTTAGTTCGGTTTAATTAGTTCTAAGTTCTAGGGGACTGATAACCTCAGCAGTTAAGTCCCATAGTGCTTCGAGGCATTTGAACCATTTGAACCATGTACAATCAATTAAATATCAAAACTACCCAACATGAGCTGGTGTAGCGGCTAGGCAGCAGGGAAAAAGTCAACACCGCTAATAAATAAGTAGAAGTAAGATTTTTTTGCTGATTTACTATAATTGTTGAACTTCAAGAAGGCCAAATGCCATGTTCAAAGTCAAAATCATGATGGTATCTCAGTGAAGACAGTAGCCCTACACTTGTGGTCTAGGGATATGTCGACACTGTAGCTCAACGTGTTCGGCCAGAGAGCTGGGTGGTCTCTGTAATATATGAGTGAAGGGATCAACAACGAACATCAATGAATGTCACGTGACGTCCCTTACGACCAAGTACAACGAACGATAAAAAAAGGGGTAGCGTCTTTAACTCGTAATCAAAACGTCTTGGGTCCCGGGTTCGAATCCCGCCGCTGCTTAAATTTTGATTAATAATCAGCATTGGCGGCAGAAGACTTCCGGCATGAGGAGTCAGCCTCATTCTGCCAACGGCCATGTCAAAGAGGGCGGAGGAGCGGACAGAGGTTCAGGGCACCATCTTGTCCTAGGGGTGGGAAACTGCCCCTAAAGACGGAAGAATCAGCAATGCAATGATCAGCGGCATGAGGCTGCAGAAGGCAATGGAAACCACTGCATTAAATATACGTAACGTGTATCCACAGGATATGTGACCTGTAACTGAAGAAGTGTCGTGATGATCTTTCCACTGTCAAAAGATTCCGGAATAGTCCCCCATTCAGATCTCCGAGAATGGACTGCCAAGGGGGAGGTTACCATGAGAGAAATATTGCATAATCAACGAAGGATAACGTTTTACGAGTCGGGGGGTGCAATGACAGAAGTGAAGTGAAGTGGAAAGAAGCAAGGACTTCAGGTCAGATGAGTATAGGGTAATACCAACAGCAGCAGAAAATGGTATAACAGGAGTAAGAATCGTTATGGATAGCAAGATAGGGCAGAGAGTGTGATTCTGTGAACAGTTCGGTGACAGGGTCGTTCTTATCAGAATCGACAACAAACCAACACCGACAAAGATAGTTCAGGTATACATGCTGACGTCGCAAGCTAAAGGTGAAGAGATAAAGAAAGTGTATGAGGACATTGAAAGGGTAATACAGTATGTAAAGGGGGATGAAAATCTAATAGCCATGGGGGACTGGAATGCAGTTGTAGGGGAAGGAGTAGAAGAAAAGGTTACAGGAGGATGTTGTCTTGGGACAAGGAATCAGAGAGGAGACAGACTAATTGAGTTCTGTAACAAGTTTCAGCTAGTAATAGCGAATCCCCTGTTCAAGAATCACAAGAGGATGAGGTATACTTGGAAAAGGCCGGGTGATACGGGAAGATTTCAGTAAGATTACATCATGGTCAGACTGAGATTCCGAAATCAGATACTTGATTGTAAGGCGTAGCCAGGAGCATATATAGACTCAGATCACACTGTAGTAGTGATGAAAGTAGAATGAAGTTTAAGACATTAATCAGGAACAATCAATACGCAAAGAAGTGGGATACGGTAGTACTATGGAATGACGAGATACGCTTGAAGTTCCTTAAGGCTATAGATACAGCAATAAGGAATAGCTCAGTGGGCAGTAGGCTACAGTTGAAGACGAATGGACATCTCCAAAATGGGCAATCACAGAAGTTGGAAAGAAAAACGTAGGTACAAAGAAGGTAACTGCGAAGAAATCATGGGAAACAAAAGAAATACTTTAGTTGATAGAGAAAAGGAGGAAGTACAAAAATGTTCCAAGAAACTCTGGAATACAGAAATACAAGTCTCTGAGGAATGAAATAAATAGAAAGTACAGGGAAGCTAAGAGGAAATGGCTGCAGGAAAAATGTGAACACATTGAAAAAGAAATGATTGTCAGAACGACACACTCACATACAGGAAAGTCAAAACAACCTTCGGTTACATTAAAAACAAGAGTGGTAACATTAAGAGTGAGACTTAGAACTACATCTACATCTACATCCATACTCCGCAAGCCACCTGACGGTGTGTGGCGGAGGATGCCTTGAGTACCTCTATCGGTTCTCCCTTCTATTCCAGTCTTCTATTGTTCGTGGAAAGAAGGATTGTCGGTATGCTTCTGTGTGGGCTCTAATCTCTCTGATTTTATCCTCATGGTCTCTTCGCGAGATATACGTAGGAACGAGCAATATACTGCTTGACTCTTCGGTGAAGGTATGTTCTCGAAACTTTAACAAAAGCCGGTACCGAGCTACTGAGCGCCTCTCCTGCAGAGTCTTCCACTGGAGTTTATCTATCATCTCCGCAACGCTTTCGCGATTACTAAATGTTCCTGTAACGAAGCGCGCTGTTCTCCGTTGGATCCGCTCTATCTCTTCTATCAACCCTATCTGGTACGGATCCCACACTGCTGAGCAGTATTCAAGCAGTGGGCGAACAAGCGTACTGTAACCTACTTCCTATGTTTTCGGATTGCATTTCCTTAGGATTCTTCCAATGAATCTCAGTCTGGCATCTGCTTTACCAACGATCAACTTTATATGATCATTCCATTTTAAATCACTCCCAAAGCGTACTCCCAGATAATTTGTGGAATTAACTGCTTCCAGTTGCTGACCTGCTATTTTGTAGCTAAATGATAAGGGATCTATCTTTCTATGTATTCGCAGCACATTACACTTGTCTACATTGAGATTCAATTGCCATTCCCTGCACCATGCGTCAATTTGCTGCAGATCCTCCTGCATTTCAGTACAGTTTTCCATTGTTACAACCTCTCGATACACCACAGCATCATCTGCAAAAAGCCTCAGTGAACTTCCGATGTCATCCACAAGATCATTTGTGTATATTGTGAATAGCAACGGTCCTATGACACTCATCTGCGGCACACCTGAAATCACTTCGGAAGACTTCTCTCCATTGAGAATGACATGCTGCGTTCTGTTATCTAGGAACTCTTCAACCCAATCACACAATTGGTCTGATAATCCACATGATTTTACTTTGTTCATTAAACGACTGTGGGGAACTGTATCAAACGCCTTGCGGAAGTCAAGAAACACGGCATGTACCTGTGAACGCGTGTCTATGGCCCTCTGAGTCTCGTGGATGAATAGCGCGAGCTGGGTTTGCCACGACCGTCTTTTTCGAAACCCATGCTGATTCCTACAGAGTCGATTTCTAGTCTCCAGAAAAGACATTATACTCGAACATAATACGTGTTCCAAAATTCTACAACTGATCGACGTTAGAGATATAGATCTATAGTTCTGCACATCTGTTCGACGTCCCTTCTTGAAAACTGGGATGACCTGTGCCCTTTTCCAATCCTTTGGAACGCTACGCTCTTCTAGAGACCTACGGCACACCGCTGCAAGAAGGGGGGCAAGTTCCTACGCGTACTCTGTGTAAAATAACTACTCTGTGTAAAATAAGTACTTAAACCTAACTCACCTAAGGACATCACACACATCCATACCTGAGGGAGGATTCGAAACTGTGACCGTAGCAGCAGCGCGGTTCCTGACTGAAACGGCTAGAACCGCTCGGCCACATCGGCCAGCATTGAGCGGATAAGGTAGAAAGAATACATTGAAAGCCTTTATGAGGGGGAAGGTTTGACTGATGTGATAGAAGAAGAAACAGAAGTCGATTTAGAAGAGATAGGGTATCCAATATTAGAATCAGAATTTAATAGAGCTTTAGAGGACTTAAGATCAAATAAGTCAGAAGGGATAGATAACATTCCATCACAATTTCTAAAATCATTGGGGGAAGTGGCAACAAAACGACTATTCACGTTGTTGTGTAGAATGTATGAGTCTGGTGAAATACCACATGACTTTCGGAAAAGCATCATCCACACAATTCCGAAGACGGCAATAGCTGACAAGTGCGAGAATTATCGCACAATCAGCTTAACAGCTCATTCAACCAAGTTGCTTATAAGAATAATGTACACAAGAATGGTAAAGAAAATTGAGGATGCACTAGATGACGATCAGTTTGGGTTTAAGAGAAGTAAAGGCACAAGAGAGGCAATTCTGACATTGCGGTCAGCAATGGAATCAATACTAAAGAAAAATCAAGACACCTTCATGGTAATTGTCAACCTGGAAAAAGCGTTCGACAATGTAAAATGGTTCAAGGTGTTCGAGATTCTGAAAAAAGTAAGGGTAAGCTATAGGGAGAGACGGGTCATACACAATACGTACAACAGCCAAGAGGGAATAATAACAGTGGACTAATAATAACGGAGTGCTCTTATTAAAAAAGAGGAAGCAATGATGGAAGAAAAAAAATTCAGGAGTGGAATTAAAATTCAAGGTGAAATGATATCAATGATACGATTCGCTGAGGACATTGCTATCCTGAGTGAAAGTGATGAAGGATTACATGACCTGATGAACGGAATAAACAGTCTAATGAGTACAGAGTATGGATTGAGAGTAAATCGAAGAAATACGAAGGTAGTGAGAAGTAGTAGAAATATGACAGCGAGAAACTTAACATCGGGATTGATGGTCACGAAGTAGATGAAGTTAAGGAATTTTGCAACCTAGGCAGTAAAATAACCAATAAGGGTCGGAACAAGGAGGACATTTAAAGCAGACTCGCTATGGAGAAGTCTACTAATATGAAATATCTGCCTTAATCTGAGGAAGAAATTTCTGAGAATGTACGTCTGGAGTACAACATTGTATGGTGGTGGAACATGGCCTGTGGGAAAACCGGAATAGAAGAGAATCGAAGCATTTGAGATGTGGTGCTACAGACGAATGTTGGAAATTATGTGGACTGATAAGGTAAGGAATGAGGAGGTTCTGCGTAGAATCGGAGAGGAAAGGAATAAGTGGAAAAAACACTGATAAGGAGAAGGGATAGGATGATTGGACATCTGTTAAGACATGGGGAAATGACTTCCATGGTACTAGAGGGAGATGTAGAGGGCAAAAACTATAGAGGAAGACAGAGATTGGAATACATCCAGCAAAATAATTGAGGACGTAGGTTGCAAGTGATACTCTGAGACTGATTAAAAAGATAAAAAAAATTAAAGAGTTCTACGTTGCAGACGGGAAGAATACGCCTTCAGAGGAAGACACATTCTATGAGATGAGATGTGCTTTTTCTAACTTAGAAATGTTATTTATTAAAGAGTGTAGAATGCGACAGCACATATTTCATGTTGGTAATGACATTTAATTCGACAATGACAACGGCAACTGGTTGATGACTGACGGTATGAGCGATTCTCTCTTAGCTTCCTTCCTCACAGTTTTGTTATTTGTCGCCCTCGCTCTGTCCTCTATGGTGTTGAATATTCTATCGTATCAGCTCCGTCATTTACCGAGTGGTGGAGGGGGTGGGGTCACTTTGCAATCCCACATAATAGACCATTGATGTTGCATGACCACATCTTCCAGTCTTCGTGCAAGGTAAAAATTTCAGACCCTGCGTCTGCCGGTGTTGAATCTAGGAACTGCCGTCTCGTTCTCAGGTGCTTCTGTTTCGGTAGTACCCAACAGTGACTGCATCCTCCCCAGAGAATTGTTTCTAGTCTTTGTCTGCATTCCCGAGTTGTCAAGAAAGCAGCCACACAACAACAAACCTGTTTGTTTGTAATAGCTATGCCTGTGCCTCGTTCACATCTAGCAGGTGCTCCTGATCAAACCGCCACTGTCTTGCTTTGGGGGAGCCTCATGCACCATTTGTGGCTTAAACGTCCCTCTCAAGTGCAGCATCCAGCTGTGTACTATTACACTTCATCGACTGAAGATGATGCTGCTGCCGTGAAGTGAAACTGCTCCCTTTGGTCTCTTAATGAAAGTGTTACGTCTTCGTGTGCGTGTGCCAGTTGTCTTTCCTACGACAAACATCCTGTCTTCCGGAGGAGGTGCTTGAAGCACTTGTAACTAGGATGCTCTTATGTGGACACTTTGCTGATAATCGTGGTTTTATCTAAGTGAGTCATAGATTTTTCAGATAGATTTTGAGCGTCCTTAGTGATGTTACTGATTTTTATGAACTTTATGATAGTTAAAAATATTACTAAGGGTTCTGCCCGGAGATGATAAGCTAAGGAGGGATACAGTTAGTAGAAGAATTGGCCAATGTGATGGGAATACCTGTGACTGAAGCAAAAGTCAATCATATAGTGAAAGAAAGTCCGAAATGTTAACTCTTACGGGTAATCAAAAAGTTTCCTTTCAAAGACCACACTAACTACGTATCGGTGCTTACTACCCGAATAAGAGTCGCGCTGGATTTCATATACGCAGGAGCAAAGCCCACAAACGGAAACCTTTTGCTCGCCGCTTACAAACTGAGGTGACGAAGTCGTGGGGTAGCGATACGCACAAATTCAGATGAATGTAGTATCGTGTACACAACGTATAAAAGCCAATACATTCGTGGAGCTGTCATTTGTACTCCGGTGATTCATGTCAAAAGGGTACCGACGTGGTTATGGCAGCACGACGAAAATTAAAAGACTTTGAATGCGGAATGGTAATTGGAGCTAGAGACGTGGCATATTCCTTTCCGTAAACAGTTAGGAAAGTTAATGTTGCCGGCCGGAGTGGCCGAGCGGTTCTAGGCGCTACAGTTTGGAACCGCGCGACCGCTACGGTCGCAGGTTCGAATCCTGCCTCGGGCATGGATGTGTGTGATGTCCTTAGGTTAGTTAGGTTTAAGTAGTTCTAAGTTCTAGGGGACTGATGACCACAGATGTTAAGTCCCATAGTGCTCAGAGCCATTTGAACCATTTGAACCTTAGATTAGTTAGGTTTAAGTAGTTCTAAGTTCTAGGGGACTGATGACCACCATAGTGCTCAGAGCCATTTTTGCCAAAGCTAATATTCCGAGATCTGTAGTGTCAAATACGCGCAGAGAACACCAAATTTCAGGCATTACCTCTCACCACGGACACAGCAGAGGCCCACTTAATGACTGAGAGCTGCGGTGTTTGCGTAAAGTTGTCGTTACTAACAGACAAGCAATACTGCACGAAACAACCACAGAAATCAGTGTAAAACGAACGACGAAAGTACGGCTGTGCTGCGAAATTTGGAGTTAATGGGCTACGGCAGCAGACGACCGACGCGGGTGCCTTTGCTAACAGCGCGACATCGCGTGCAGCTCCTCTTCTGGGCTCGTGACCAGATCAGTTGGACCCTAGATAAATGGAAAACCATGGCCTGATCAGGTGAGTCCCGACTTCAGTTGATAAGTGCTGCAGATCCCAAAAAGCCACGGACCCAACTTGCCAACAAGGCACTGTGCAAACTAGTGGTGGCTCCATAACGGTGCGGGCTGTCTGAGCATGGAATGAACCGGGTTTTCTGCTCCAACTCAGCCGATCATCGTCTGAAAATGGTTATGTCCGACTACTTGAAGACCATTTGTAGCCATTCATGGAATTAATGTTCCCAAACATCATTGGAATTTTTGTGGATGATATTGTGCCGTGTCACCGGCCCACAGTTGTTCATGATTGGTTTGAAGAACAGTCTGGACTATTTTACCGAATGATTCGGCAGTTATGGACGGCTATAGAGGCAGAATGGCTCAATATTTCTGCAAGGCATTTCCAAGGACCTGTTGAGTCCACGCCACATCAAGTTGCTGCACTACGTCTGCTGTGCGGTGTAGCCGCGCGGCCTCATGCACTTCGCCACAGTTCGTGCGGCTCCCCGTCGGAGATTCGAGTCCTCCCTCGGCCATAGGTGTGTGGGTGGTCCTTAGCGTGAGTTTAAGTTACACTCCTGGAAATGGAAAAAAGAACACATTGACACCGGTGTGTCAGACCCACCATACTTGCTCCGGACACTGCGAGAGGGCTGTACAAGCAATGATCACACGCACGGCACAGCGGACACACCAGGAACCGCGGTGTTGGCCGTCGAATGGCGCTAGCTGCGCAGCATTTGTGCACCGCCGCCGTCAGTGCCAGCCAGTTTGCCGTGGCATACGGAGCTCCATCGCAGTCTTCAACACTGGTAGCATGCCGCGACAGCGTGGACGTGAACCGTATGTGCAGTTGACGGACTTTGAGCGAGGGCGTATAGTGGGCATGCGGGAGGCCGGGTGGACGTACCGCCGAATTGCTCAACACGTGGGGCGTGAGGTCTCCACAGTACATCGGTGTTGTCGCCAGTGGTCGGCGGAAGGTGCACGTGCTCGTCGACGTGGGACCGGACCGCAGCGACGCACGAATGCACGCCAAGACCGTAGGATCCTACGCAGTGCCGTAGGGGACCGCACCGCCGCTTCCCAGCAAATAAGGGACACTGTTGCTCCTGGGGTATCGGCGAGGACCATTCGCAACCGTCTCCATGAAGCTGGGCTACGGCCCCGCACACCGTTAGGCCGTCTTCCGCTCACCCCCCAACATCGTGCAGCCCGCCTCCAGTGGTGTCGCGACAGGCGTGAATGGAGGGACGAATGGAGACGTGTCGTCTTCAGCGATGAGAGTCGCTTCTGCCTTGGTGCCAATGATGGTCGTATGCGTGTTTGGCGCCGTGCAGGTGAGCGCCACAATCAGGACTGCATACGACCGAGGCACACAGGGCCAACACCCGGCATCATGGTGTGGGCAGCGATCTCCTACACTGGCCGTACACCACTGGTGATCGTCGAGGCGACACTGAATAGTGCACGGTACATCCAAACCGTCATCGAACCCATCGTTCTACCATTCCTAGACCGGCAAGGGAACTTGCTGTTCCAACAGGACAATGCACGTCCGCATGTATCCCGTGCCACCCAACGTGCTCTAGAAGGTGTAAGTCAACTACCCTGGCCAGCAAGATCTCCGGATCTGCCCCCCATTGAGCATGTTTGGGACTGGATGAAGCGTCGTCTCACGCGGTCTGCACGTCCAGCACGAACGCTGGTCCAACTGAGGCGCCAGGTGGAAATGGCATGGCAAGCCGTTCCACAGGACTACATCCAGCATCTCTACGATCGTCTCCATGGGAGAATAGCAGCCTGCATTGCTGCGAAAGGTGGATATACACTGTACTAGAGCCGACATTGTGCATGCTCTGTTGCCTGTGTCTATGTGCCTGTGGTTCTGTCAGTGTGATCATGTGATGTATCTGACCCCAGGAATGTGTCAATAAAGTTTCCCCTTCCTGGGACAATGAATTCACGGTGTTCTTATTTCAATTTCCAGGAGTGTGTAAGCCTAGGGACCGATGACCGATGACCTTGGTCCCATAGGAATCTACCACAAATTTCCAATTGCTCTACGCCAGGTGAAAGGAAGTCGTGTGCGATGTTGGGAGGTATCCCAGCCGGCCGCGGTGGTCTAGCGGTTCAGGCGCTCAGTCCGGAACCGCGCGACTACTACGGTCGCAGGTTCGAATCCTGCCTCGGGCGTGGATGTGTGTGATGTCCATAGGTTAGTTAGGTTCAAGTAGTTCTAAGTTCTAGGGGACTGATGACCACAGATGTTAAGTCCCATAGTGCTCAGAGCAATTTGAACCATTTGAGGTATCCCATGACTTTCGTCACTCCGCTGTACTTTCGCTGAAGGCATCCTGGCCAGTAATTTGCAAGATATCTATCCCAGATCTCCGCAAAGCAAAATCGTGAATTCATGGAGCGTTCTGAGGAGCGCGGAATTGGGACGGCAGCATTCCAGGGGTTCTGTAGAGGACTACAGATATGTTCCGCAGCGAATGGCAGGCTTATGATAATGGATAATGAAAGCGTCAAGAGGATTATACACTCAGTTTGCGTTCAATATTGAGTGGGCATTTGGAAAGACTCAGAAGTGTTTACCCTTAAGTCACGACGATCTGGTATAGGAGGAGAGTGTTCTTAATGGATTAGATGACACAAGGAAACGAATAGCGCAAAGAAAGGCCGTATTCTTCGCCAGAAGCATTCTTCTAGTAAAATACGTAGGTCTTAGTTTGAAAACTAAATTAAGGCGAATGTACGATTTGAGCACAGTATTGTATGAAAACTAATCGTTGTCTACAGGGAAACCAGAAAAGGACAGTCGAAGCGTTTGAGATGTTATGCTCCAGAAGGATGTTGAAAGCCGGCCGATGTGGCCGAGCGGTTCTAGGCGCTTCAGTCTGGAACAGCGCGACCGCTACGGTCGCAGGTTTGAATCCTGCCTCGGGCATGGATGTGTGTTATGACCTTAGGTTTGTTAGGTTTAAGTAATTCTAAGTTCTAGGGGACTGCTGACCGCAGATGTTAAGTCCCATAGTGCTCAGAGACATTTTAACCATTTTTGATGTT
Source organism: Schistocerca cancellata (assembly GCF_023864275.1). NCBI lineage: Eukaryota > Metazoa > Arthropoda > Insecta > Orthoptera > Acrididae > Schistocerca > Schistocerca cancellata. Next base: position 99,115,349 of record NC_064630.1, on the reverse strand, counting down.
GAAAATTTACGTGGACTGATAAGATAAGAAATAAGAAGGTTTTCTACAAAATCGGTGAGGAGACGACCGGGTGGAAAATACTGACTAAAAGAGGGAACAATGATCATCAGGTAGTACGTTATATGTTACTAAAGGAAGCCATAGGGGGTAAAATATGAAGGGAAAGACAAATAATTAAATAAGTGTGGTGGTAAGGGTGTAAGTGCTACACTTCGATGAAGGAGGAAAAACCTTGGCGGGCTGCATCAGACTAGCCAGACAACTGATGACGGACAAAGAGAGAGAGAGAGAGAGAGAGAGAGAGTAAAAGAGGATGGAAGGGGGGCGGAGAGGGAGCCTAGGGAAATGACAGAGGAAGGGTGGGGGAGGCGAGGATCAGACTTGATAGGAGGGATAAATGAGGGAGAGAGGGCATCATCCACAAGGGGAGTCGATGGAAGCCACCTTGGGAAAGGAGATGAAGGGTGTAGAGGTAGAGGGTAGGGGGGACACGACGGTGAAGGCGCGGCAGAAGGCGGGGGTTGGAGAGGAGAGGAGCAACCAGGGGGTGAGGGGGATCAAGGCGGCGGGAGGTGTAGAGGAAGCGGATATGTTCGAGGGAAAGGAGCAGATGCTGGGAAGGAATCAGGTCGTAGAGGATCTGCGTGGGCGACGGGAGGCGTATACGGAAGGTGAGGCAGAGTGCATGGCGCTCGAGGATCTGGAGGGACTTATAGAATTTGGGGGGGGGGGGGGGATATCCAGGTGGGACTGGCATAATAGAGGACCTAGTCTTGTATCTCGGGCTGTATTTATGTATGTGGCGCAGCGGCCGGCCAAGGCAACACCTGCTGTCATCCGTTCTATGCACAAGGCAGCAGTCTCTTAACGGCCTCTCTCTCGGACCCACAATATTTAATAACAGTGCTATGAATCAATTAGAATCTTCGTAATTTTTGCATGCATGTAGGTAAGTTGGTAAAATCACAGAAAAGGTTTTAGCTCGCTTGCATTAAAACTTTGTCCTTTAGAATTTTTAGAACGCAACTGACAGTAGAACATGACCTCTGAACTACAACTTTAAGAGACTTTCTATTGGTTGTTTTTAACATCAAGATCGTAAAACTTGTTACAGCTGTATTATTTAATAGGTTACATCACAAGCTGTAACCAAAACTTTCTATCATTAATTAATCTATATGCCGACGACATCCAACTGTACATAAGTGCAAGCCCCAAGAACATTGCTGACGCAGTAGCGAGTATGAAAGCAGATCTTTGCTCTGTTTCTCGATGGGCACAGAACCTAAGTCTGAAACTAAACCCCAAGAAATCCCAGGTCATACTTATATCTCATCCAAAGTTAATCAGTCGGTACTTTCGCGAAACAGTCCCTCAAATAGTCCTCAATGGTACCCAACTACCATACCAAAAAACAGTAAAAGACCTTGGAATAATCTTGGATGAACACCTAAACTGGGAAGAACAAACAGTCACAGCTTGCCGGAAATCGCTCTCCTCCCTACATGCAATTCAAAAATTTAGAAAAATATTTCCAACCCATGTTAAACAAAAATTAGTCCAAACACTAGTCTTGCCTAATCTTTACTACTGTGATGTAGTTCAACACGGCACAAATAGTGAAAATTCGAGATGCCTCGAGCTAGTGATGAATTCTTGCGTCAGATACGTATGCAATATACGGTTGTATGATCATATCAGTCCTTCATACTCCCAGCTAGGTTGGATACGCCCACATAAGGCACGCGATCTCCACACGATGTGCTTACTTCATCGATTTCTTAGCCACTGGTGCCCCCAATACTTATCTTCTCACATTAAACACCTATCATCATTCCACAACCGCAATACCACATCGGATACGTCTAGCATCTTGGCTGTACCTTTACATAACACAATATCTTTCTCCGTGCCATTCTCCATCTCAGCCATACGACTATGGAACGCGCTCCCCTGTGATCTGCGTCTTATCCAGAACCACTTAACATTCAAGAGGGAACTCAAGACTTACATATTAGGGACGGTATAGTCACCATTGTTGTGACCCTCTCATCTTTTTCTTTCTCCTCTCCATCATAGCTTCGAATTTTACCATTCTATTTCTCTTCCTCTAACCTATCTACCTCTTCTATATCTCTTTCACCCCATTCTATCGTCTTATGTCTCTGCTTGATGAGAATAACTCACAAGCTGCAAGAATATAACGAGAAAATTCCCAGCTAGCAATAGGACTGACATTCATAAAAGAAAATATGTTTACTTTCATATACATAGTCATTAATATTATTATTATTCTTGATTGTTATAATTATTTTTTGATTGTTATAATTATCATTGTACTACTTTTATAATCTCTATTTTTTTCTGTAACATCAATACTGTAGAACATGTAATATGTCCTTAATGTTCTGTAGAAACTGAAATTTGTTGTATCTGAGTATGCCTGGTTAGGTGTAAGAGAGGGCCTGAAGGCCCTAATCTTGCCAGGTAAAATAAATGCATAAATAAATAAATAAAATAAAATAAATAAATCTACTAAAAATAAGAACGTTTTTGTTCCAAATCTAGTTTTCAGTAAATTAATTGAAAACTATTAGAGGTAGCTTAATGGGGTCGTGTAGTTATTGTTTATATGTTTAACTGAAGCGTCATACAAATTTTCACATTTATAAGCCTAATATTTAGTACCTTCAATTTTTCTTAAAACCGTGTATTCTGACCAAAATATGGCTTTAATCACGTTGAGACTTACACCAGTTAATTTCGACATGCATCTGCACACATGACCAATTTCTGGCTTCCTAGCTTTATTGTTTAGCGCCACTTTTTTTTTCTTAAAACAATATATTTAGGTAAAAATACTGACCTAATCAATCTGAGACTTGACAGTTTAAACATTATTACACTACAGCATATGTTAACAAGTTTGAAAAAAACAACTTTAACTTTTAATTTCATTTTCAACTGTGGGGCAATACTTGTGTGCTCCGCACAGACGCGTTAAGGTAACGTTGTACTACTAGCTGTGAACTGGGGTAAGTGCCGGCACACTCGCTCGTCTCTGTATGACTCAAATGGTACAGCGCTTATTTCGCCACAGGCCCTTCCTATTTTCATCTGTTTCGAAAATTTAAAGAACACCTTCGAAGACTTCACTTTGACAGTGATGAAGCGGTGCAAGCAGAGCTAATGTTGGGGCTTCTCGCCTTCAAACATTCTGCAGTGTCGCTATCAACAAGCTGGACTCTGTTGGCAGAAATATGTCCGTCGCCTGGGTTATTATGTCGAGAAATAAGCATGTAGACGTGAAGAATAAAGATGCAGAATGAAAATGAAGTTCGTTTTACCTAAAAAGCTTTGAGAGTTTTCGTATAAAATATTCGTAGGCTAGAATTTCACTAATATAGCAGTACAGATAATTGATCCGAGTTCGTCGATTAACTGTTCTTTTGCCAATAAATGCCCAGTTACGTTGTGTGGAGGATTATGAACCTGGAAACTATAATTTCGGTATCGTCGAATTGGAAGACGAGTTCTGTTAAGGTTTTAATAATTGCCCCTTGGTTCTCTGTCCATAGTGTTCTTTCTTAGCACTACTGCCAGAGTCATTTCAGTTTTCTCCTCTTCCATTTCACTTCTCATAATACTAAACGTGGCTTCAAGTTTGCTAAGCTAGTCTGTATGATTCTAAATGCCCTTTATCATTAAACTATTATTATTATTGGTTCAGTTATTATTATCATTGCTAGCATCGTAGGTACTATTTCCATTATTGTTTATATTGGGGTGGTTTCGTAATATCTTTGGTATGTGATGCTCCTGGTCAGATACAATAGTCTTGAGGCCCGAATCTGGTCAGGCTAAATAAGCAATTCATACATATTATAAAAACGTATTTATATGTATATGTATGTGTGTGTATATATGTTCGACGTCTCTTCCTAAACCACTGGACGGAGTTCAACCAAACTTGGTACATATTTCCCTTACTATCAGATAACAATCGCTATCGGGGTAAGAACCACCTACTTACCATAGTTCAGGAGATATGGCTTCATAAACGCTTAGACACCTGAAAAACTGCCGCATCATGCATGACGTTTAAATTTCTTACTTCTTTGCTACTAACTCTGTTTAACAGAAGCTATCCACATAAACTGCTGAACGTATAAATAAATCATTGCACGACGCACAGTAGGAGAGATATAAAGACATAAACATTGAGATTCCTGAAGAAATGTCGTACATACATGAAGCTTCAATACATGTATTCTTTACTACTAAGCACTTCAACAGTCGAGTCAACTTAAGGAAATCCGTGACATATTCAGAGCTTTTGGCGGCTTTCATCTCCGAAGCGCAAACTATTGTAGTTTAAAACATCTACATCTACACCCATACTATGCAAGCCACCTGACGGTGTGTGGCGGAGGGTACCTTGAGTACCTCTATCGGTCCTCCCTTCTATTCCAGTTTCGTATTGTTTGTGGAAAGAAAGATTGTCGTTATGCCTCTGTGTGGGCTCTAATCTCTCTGATTTTATCCTCATGGTCTTCTCGCGAGATATACGTAGGAGGGAGCAATATACTGCTTGACTCCTCGGGGAAGGTATGTTCTCGAAACCTCAATAAAAGCCCACACCGAGCTACTGAGCGTCTCTCTTGCAGAGTCTTCCACTGGAGTTTATCTATCATCTCCGAAACGCTTTCGTGATTACTAAATGATCCCGCAACGAAGCGCGCTGCTCTCCGTTGCATCTTCTCTATCTTTTCTATCAACCCTATCTCGTACGGATCCCACACCAGTGAGCAGTATTCAAGCAGTGGTCGAACAGGTGTACTGTAACCTACTTCCTTTGTTTTCGGACTGCATTTTCTTAGGATTCTTTCAATGAATCTCAGTCTGGCATCTGCTTTACCGACTATTAATTTTGTATGGTCATTCCGTTTTAAATCACTCCTAATGCCTACTCCCAGACAATTTATGGAATTAGCTGCTTCCAGTTGCTGACCTGCTATATTGTAGCTAAGTGATAAAGGATCTTTCTTTCTGTGTATTCGCAGCACATTACACTTGTCTCCATTGAGATGCAATTGCCATTCCCTGCACCATGCGTCAATTCGTTGCAGATCCTCCTGCATTTCAGTACAATTTTCCATTGTACAATAGCGCCGTCTGCGGAGCTATGAAGAGGCGTTGCCACAGAGACGTTTGGAAACTCGTGTTATAGACACGCAAAGCAGCTGTACTTACAGGTTTATACATTACGCATATTTCTTTGTACGACTGTTCCATAATTTCAAAGTTGTTTTCGCGAATACATAGAAATGAAGTTTTTTCGATGTTAAATTAGAAACAGCTCAATTTTTTGTTTCTGTTTCTAATAGCAAATTGTCAGAATGATTAATAAGGGACAAGACAGAATGTTCGAATACAGGAGATGAAGTGGCACTAGTCTGGCACCAAATACGTCAAACTGATGAAAGACACTTGCAACAGCTGTTCAGAGTGGACACGGGGTCATATAAGCAGAAATATTTTTACGAAAAAGTTTAGAATGCTGTCAGACATGTCTTGCACAAGTCCTGAGTTCCGGAAATGTCGAAACGAGCAACAGTTGTAAGGGAACTACAGTTACCAATGACATTAAGGGGGGGTAGGACATCAAACGGGCCGTCTTGGAGCAGGAGAGACACCACAGGACATCTTAATTTCCACTGTCTATACTTTTACGAATAAATTCATAAAACTTTGTCAAAATGACCAGAAAGAATTCAGGATTTACACTCATAGCAGTGGAAGTTCAAAAATGTAAGAAAATATTTTTTTTTTACATTTAAAATTTGACCTTTTTTCACTTACCATTGGCTACATTTGTTGCTTTAGCTACACTTTTCTTCATAAGTAAGGGAGATTCTTCGATGAATTTTGCACAGCATGCAAACCATACTTAGAGGTGTATAAAACTCTAGAATTTTTCAGCTCTATTGAAATCTATGGTAAAAATTGAGATAATTAACTATAAAATTTGAGTTTTTACTAAACATGAAGTTTAAAATGTAACAGCACCTTCATTTTTTCATAAATTAAATAATTTCTAGAGCCTCATACACCTCTAAGTATGGTTTGTATGCTGTGTAAAATTCATCGAAGAATCTCCCTTACTTATGAAGAAATGTCTACCTACAGCAACAAACGCAGCCAATAGTAAATGAAAAGATGACGAAATTTCACATGTAAAACAAAATTAATTTTGTTATGTTTTTGAACTTCCACTGCTATGAGTGTGAATCCTTAATCCTTCCTGGTCATGTTGACAAAGCTTTGTGAATTTATTCGTAAAAGTATAGACAGTGGGAATTAAAAAGTCCTGTGATATCACTCCTGCTCCAAGACGGTCCGTTTAACGTCCTACCCCACCCCCCCCTTTAAGGCCGTTACGAAATATATAACGCTTCCGCCGCTCCGGAGAGGACAGCATCCGCGGTCTTACTGTTGAGGACACGAAAGAGAGTAGTTACGAACGCCCGCCGCCAGGAGCACCACCAGCGCGGAGGAGTCGCCGCACCGCGCCGGCCGATTGGCCGCGACTCGGGCCAATTGGCGGCCGGCGTCCATTCATGGCTGTCCGGGCCGGCCGCTCCGGGCGCCTCAGTGTACGTTGCGCGCGCGCTGCGACAGCAGGCGCCTGGAGAGTGATCTCGGCTCGCGGACTCGGACGAGGCCACGGCACGCGACGCGACGCAGTGCCGCAGCCACAGCCTCGGGCAGGCAGGGGCCGCGCAGTATGGACAGAGGAGCCTGCTGCGTGCTGTCGTCGGCGGCCGCCAGATCCCACACTGACGACCACATCGTGCCCGACGCCAGGGCGCCGTGCGTCTGGGGACTCGACTCCTGGTTACAAATGCAGGTTGGTGTCGCCGCGGCCCTCCCATCCGGCGGCGACGAGTGCGCGGTGTGACCCGACCCGGAACGAGGCCGATGAGAAGGGCTCCTTAAACACCGACGAAGTGTATTTTTGTGCTCCCTTACACCCCCGTTTATTGCCTCTCCCACTCCGTTTGTCGGCCAGGTGCTCATGTTGACAACAGTGACCCCTGGCAACATCGTGTGTGATAAAAGATAATGTCAGAAGGATCCGTGAGGAAATCATCTCCGGTGTTCAAACGAGTACGACTCACTGGAGTGCTAAGACCAACAGAGGTAACCTAAGAAAAACAATAATAGAATTCTCAGTTTCCTGCGAGTTTCTTCCGAAATATCGATGTTCTTCCCTAAATTAATTTAGGCAACTTGCTTCTCTCTCTCCATTTAAACTAACGCTCAATCTCTAGCTGTCAACAAGACGTTGAATTCTTACTTCCTAGGCGGAACACATACCTTATAGCAAGTTTCTGACAAGGATTCGTTGACGTGAAGAATTATATTTCGTAATGAAATCGAAAATTTATATAAATATCTCTCCTTTATCATAGATGCGCTAAAAATTATCTCTGGGTTAACCCTACGCTATTGTAGTTCACGTTGCTATTGAGAAACACGGACCAGTTAATTACTAACACTCGAAGGTTCCGTAGCACTAACACGAGACGTGACAATTAGTCCGTGAACATACGTTGACATATTGGCATCAGTGAACACATGGTGTGTCGTGGGGCGGTCACTCTGTTTTTAAAATAATTGAAAAGCCACGATCGCTTCAATATCGTTTACTAGACGACCGGTTTTAGCACTCTCAATGTGTCATCGTCCGATGATGGCACCCCCAGAGTGCTGAAACCTGTCATCTAGGAAACGATATTGAAGCGATCGTGGATTTTCAATTATTTTAAATATTGGCATCAGCCACGGGCGCCTAGACAGGTGTTAGTTGCGGCGTGGGAGTCATTTGGGTTAGTACACAGTAGCATGTTGTTGGTAAACAAACAACAATCAAATGTTACTGTTACCGTCTCTAAGGAGAGGAGATAAAATGTGACGTTTGTTGTGTACAAAGTTCTGTAGACGTGTATGTCATCAGACGCAAAGTACTTATATTTTCGGCTGTGGATGAGGATGGAAATTGTCCAGAGTCATCGTCTGAGAATCGTCCCAGCGTATCCGAGACGTAAACTGATCCTAATCCTGGCGCTGTATTTCAGCCACTTCCCCAATGACGTAAGTCCAATACCCACTATTCGAAAAATGGTTCAAATGGCTCTGAGCGCTATGGAACTTAACAGCTGAGGTCATAAGTCCCCTAGAACTTACAACTACTTAAACCTAACTAACCTAAGGACATCACACACATCCATGCCCGAGGAAGGATTCGAACCTGCGACCGTAGCAGTCCCGCGGTTCCGGACTGACGCGCCTCGAACCGCTCTGTCACCCACTATTCGCTAAAACAAGTTTCTCAACAAACTTGCAAATTCACTATAGTCGACATAATCGTCTTGACAGGCCAAAGCAACTGTATTAAAATCTTAGACAACTCTCATTTATTGTTCCGACTCAGCTAACACGTTTTTAGTTAGGCTACATGTTTCGATCCCTGTGGATCATCTTCAGATCCAAGCAGTTGTATCATCAACTCGTGATCTCTACTGAGAACCACATATCAAAGTACTGACAGTGCGAATACTCTGATATGTGGTTCTGAGTAGACGAGAAAGGTTGCTGACGCAACTGCTTAGACCTGAAGATGATCCAGAGAGGTCGTAACGTCTGATTTAAGTAAAAACGTGCATCTGAGACTGAACAAGAAATGAGAATTATCTTGGACTGCCAAGTTGTTTTACCAGCTGCAGCTTATGGCTGCATTCGTCCCCGTCTCTAAGAATACGACGGCGGTCGATAACTGGAGGATGAGAACGGATATGAATCCGCCAGTGCCTGTAAGCAGATGGTGTTAGGGAGACGCCTGACGACGCCACAGGGGCGTTCTCGCGGCGCTGCTGGACTCCTGTCAGCAGATTCCGCCGGGGCGAAAGTTGTTTTGCGCCGGCAGCCAAGGTCTGGCCGCCACGTGCTCGGCGGCTGGCGGTAGCGCCTCGCCGCTCTGAATTACTGGCAGGCGCTCCGCGCAGCGCCGATACTATCCGACACGAAGGCGGCCGGTCGCGGCCGCTGTCGGCGGCGATTTCTCCGCGAGCGCCAGCCATCTGGGCATGCGGAAGCGCAGCTACTGACGCCGGGCCCACGTGTCGGCTGAAACGGCGCCGATATGTGCCGGGTAGAGTGAGCCCGTGTATACCGCAAGGAACCACTGCTATCGGAGTCGTCCAGACGAGGCTGGAGGGAGAATTCTTACCCTAAAGTTTGCTCCAGCATAGATGCCACCATTTCGTCTATATATGGCGTCGTATTTCAACAGCATACGTCGCAGCCTTCGGACTTCACTGCAAAATATAGTGAACACTTAAAGCTCTAGAAATTTAAATGCGTATACATTTTAAGTTATGCTTCGCCATGATAGTCATGAATGTCAGTTGAAACGACAAATTGCTGTAACCAATGAGAATTTACTAATATTTCCACTAAGCGTTTCGGACCTATATGCCTCCATCATCAGGTTGATTTATACCAGTGAATAAAGCGCCTATGAGTTCTATCTACAAATTAGCTCCATACTTTACAATCATATACAACCTTTCGACGAGAGATCCGTACCCAAAGACTGGAAAGCTGCACAGGTCACACCAATATTAAAGAAAGGTAGTAGGAGTAATCCACTAAATTACAGGCCCATATCGTTAACGTCGATATGCAGCAGGATTTTAGAACATATATTGTGTTCTAACGTTATGAATTAACTCGAAGGAAACGGTCTATTGACACACAGTCAACATGGGTTTAGAAAACATCGTTCCTGTGAAACACAACTAGCTCTTCATTCACATGAAGTGCTGAGTGCTACTGACAAGGGATTTCAGATCGATGCCGTATTCCTGGATTTCAAGAAGGCTTTTGACACTGTTCCACACAAGCGTGCTTATGGAATATCGTTTCAGGTATGTGACTGGATTTGCGATTTCCTGTCAGAGAGGTCGCAGTTCGTAGTAATTGACAGAAAGTCATCGAGTAAAACAGAAGTGATTTCAGGCGTTCCCCAAGGTAGTGTTATAGGCCTTTTGCTGTTCCTTATCTATATAAACGATTTGGGAGACAATCTGAGCAGCCGTCTTCGGTTGTTTGCAGATGACGCTGTCGTTTATCGACTAATAAAATAATCAGAAGATCAAAACAAACTGCAAAACGATTTAGAAAAATTATCTGAATGGTGCCAAAAGTGGCAATTGACCCTAAATAACGAAAAGTGTGAGGTCATCCACATGAGTGCGAAAAGGAGCTCGTTAAACTTCGGTTATACGATAAATCAGTCTAATCTAAAAGCCGTAAATTCAATTAAATACCTAGGTATTACAATTACGAACAACTTAAATTGGAAAGAACACATAGAATATGTAGTGGGGAAGGCTAACCAAAGGCTGCGTTTTATTGGCAGGTCACTCTAGAAAATGTAACAGACCTACTAAGGAGACTGCCTACATTATGCTTGTCCGTCCTCTTTTAGAATACTGGTGCGCGGTGTGGGATCCTTACCAGGTAGGACTCACGGAGTACATCGAAAACGTTCAAAGAAAGGCAGCACGTTTTGTATTATCGCGAAATATGGGAGAGAGTGTCACAGAAATGATACAGGATTTGGACTGGAAATCACCAAAAAAAAAAAAAAAAGCGTTTTTCGCTGCGACGGAATCTTCTCACGTAATTCCAACCATCAACTTTCTCCTCCGAATGCGAAAATATTTTGCTGACACCGACCTACATAGGCCGGAACGATCACCACGATAAATAAGGGAAATCAGAGCTAGTACGGAAAGATATAGGTGTTCATTCTTTCCGCGCCCTATACGAGATTGGAATAATAGAGAATTGTGAAGGTGGTTCGATGAACCCTCTGCCAGGCTCTTAAATGTGAATTGCAGAGTATTCATGTAGATGTAGGTGTAGGTGTAGAGCTTTTGGGTAACCTGTAGCACTGTGGTAAACAAAGGCTCCTGGTCCGGTCGTGTTTACATCACGCACTGAAAAACAGTGCTACAGATTACTCACATTTGTCCGTGCAATATGTACAATCCATATTAATTAAGAGAGATCCACCTCATGACGGAAGTGTAACTCTACCCACCTGACGACGGAAGTGCAACTCTCCGAAACGCGTAGTAGAAATAATAATAACCTGTGGTTGGTCACACAAATTTTTCGTTTCAGCTGATAACTCTGGGGACAGAATCCGACCTCTTTATTCGTTTTCGGATACTCTAATTCTCCGTCACTAACATCCCATAATATTTTCAGTATCCAGAAAGTGGCACAGTAGATGCTGCGAGTGTTCTGTAGGATACAAATGGCTGCAATGTCAGTGTGCTTCGGTACTTCGGCTGGGCATCACTGAACGCATTATGGGTTGTTAGAGGGCAAAAGAAAGGGGGAAGCGTGAAGAGTCAACGTCTAGTCAACGATAAGGTTATAAGAGATGGAATACAGTTCGAATAGGGGAAGGGAATTGTTTTCTGTACAAAGCAACTATCGAATTATTCATCTTCGTTAAATTTCGAAAAACCACGAAACACTTAGGCTGTCCAGACATTGTTATTCTCAAAGTAGCTATAAAATTTTACTGTAATCAAATAGCAAACTTACAAGAACATCATTTTTCGACATAGTCTCCTTGCGTTTCAACGCACTTGGTCCATCGCTGTACAAGCTTCCTAATGCCCTCATAAAAGAAGGTTCTCGGTTGAGCTGCAAAGCAGGAATGCACCGGTTCTTTCACTACTTCGTCCGAGGCACATCGACGGCCCCTTAATGCCTGTTTGAATTGACCAAACAAGTGATAGTCAGAAGGGGCAAGATCGGGACTATATGGAGGATGATCCAGTACTTCAAATTTGAGTTTCTGGAGCGTTTCAGCAGTGTGGGCACCAGTACGCGGACGGGTATTGTCGTGCAACAACACAACGCCTTTTGACAACAATGCTCCGCGTTTGCTGCGAATTGGAGGCTTTAGCCTGGCAGTAAGCATCTGACTGTAACGTACACTGTTTATTGTTGTGCTCCTTTCCCCATAATGTTCCAGTACTGGACCTTGTGCTTCCCAAAAAACCGTAAGCATCAGTTTTCCTGCGGACGGTTGGGTCTTGAACTTTTTCTTGCACGGCGAATTTGGATATTTCCATTCCATACTCTGCCGTTTACTCTCCGCATCGTAATTATGGACCCATGTTTCATCACCAGTAATGATCCTCTCCAAGAAGTTGTCCCCTTCGTTACCATAGCGATCTAAATGTTTTTTGCAGATGTCCAAGTGCGTTTGTTTATGCAACTGTGTGAGTTGTTTTGGGATGCATCTTGCACAAACTTTATGAAACCCAAGCCTGTTGTGGATGATTTCGTAGGCAGAGCCGTGACTAATTTGCAGACTATTTGCCACTTCGTTAATAGTTAATCGTGTAAGAGAATCATTTCACGTGAAAACTCAGTGGTTTCTTCATTTGTGGCGGTAAACGTTCGTCCGGCACCTTCATCGTGCGTAACACTTGTGCGACCATTTCGGAATTTTTCAATCCATTCGTAGACACTCCGTTGTGGCAAAACGCTGTTCCCGTACTGTACTGTACGTCTTCGATGAATTTCGGCCCCTGATACGCCTTCCGACCATAAAAAACGAATCACCGAACGTTGCTCTTCTTTGCTGCAAATAGACAGCGTGGCAGCCATGATTAACAGCGATAACGAAACTAACATAGGAGCTTCAAAATTGCAAACATATAACAACAAATAAACAAAGCATGCGTCATCAACGTAAAAGACAGTACTGCCGAAGAAACAAAAATATAACTAGATTGCAGATAATAACTGACTTACCCGCGTAGATGGAGAACAAGGCTGTCTTAGGATGACTTTAGCGCCGATACTAGTTAGAGACGGATAAGTCATTCGAGATTATGGCTCTGAGTGATATTATCATATAATTGATCATGAAACGCAGATCTTCACGTCGAAGTTTACATCCTTGGTGACATTAGTTATCAGCCTTAGAGCATAGTCTAAGGTAAGTTTGTATGCCATTGCGATTTAAGTTTATCGTAGTTTCCGTCATGCGAACATATTTGAATATTTTGGTGGTTCCTTTTGAGAAACAGAAGCCACTGTAAATTTCCGTCCCCTATTGTAACTTCTATTCCAGCTCTTAATAACAGAAACATGCCCTAGATCAAGGCTGTATTCTCGTAATACCCCTGTAACCAAGGCTAAGATTCAGTCATTGGCAATTATTTGTTGCTCTATCAAGCTATGGCACACATAAGTAATCTAATCGAGGCAGAAAAATATTTGCGAAATCAACATATACGAAATGCTGCGAATGATATTCTGTTATACCATCAGTTTATATATTCCGACGCTGTTTTAAACCATGAAGAACGCTACACAATTTATCTTACAGCGGTTGTAATCAAAGTTCACCAAAAGAACGCTTTACACTATGTCTTATAACATCTCAAATCAAAACTCAGGCAGAAAATGAAGGACAGGAGGAAGACTAGAGTTTAACGTGTCGTAGATAGCGACGATATAATTAGGTCGTGGGTCACTCCCAAGCAACAATTTTTCCAGTTTTGATAAATTAGGTCGTAGGTGAAGTAAATCTGGGGAACGAATCGCTGCTGTTACGGCAATTCCTTTCGTCAACAAAGAGAGACCTACGCCTAGATGAGTATTCTCGAAATGGATTGTTTCTCCCCCTGAATGCGATTCCAGTATCTATACCACTGCGCTAACTCCCTGGAATGATTTTAACACTACTGAGGTTTTGTAGGGGCAGCCTGTCCATCTGCGTTCTGTGTAGATACGTCAGGTCTTACTGCTCGCCTGTTTGGCACGTATTTTGGCAGCTAGCGCCTCTAGTACGTTTTATTCGTTCACGTCTTGGAGTATTCCGATCTCGACATTATCCGGCACTGAGACACTTAAACCTGCGGCGGTAACTATAACACAGCTAGTGAGTATGTTGACGGGCAACGTGCCAAAGTGGCAATACTTCAAAACAGATTTGCAGCCCACGGTATCGCAATAAAGATAGCATCTTAGACATGAGGTACTATTCCTCATGTTCTTGTTTCCATTCAAGGCACTGTGTCTTGGTCGAAGGATTTCCTTTTGCTGAAAGCTTCATTTCGATAACAAGAGCAATAAGTCACGGTACGTATTCTGTCCTTCCATATGCTATTGACAATTCTAGTTCCGTGTACCTACAACCACGCAAAGACAGGGTTGAGAAATTGTATATTTTATAGTAACACACGTTGCGCCTTACAGATATTTTCTGAACGAGACAGCACCATCACCAGCACTTCATAACTTCACCCACAGTCAGATTTGAAAAGTGCACAAGTAAGAGTTTACATACTGACGTCAGGATGAAATCACTTCTTTACTGTCTTACACTGAAATACCAGAAATTTTGACGGGTATGTAAGAGCGTATTTAGTCATTCGTATCTTATGAGGATTAAACTAAACTCAGCTGCTTATCTGAAAATTACACATCACCGCCAGTTTGTTCTGAAGAGCTTACTCCTACAATACGAATTACGGAATGTACATACGCTGTTACATAAATTGGTAAATTGTCTGGTTTATCGATGTACGACAATTAAAAAATGCTAAGGCTGATGCTGGGATGATTAACGTTTGATTACTGGAGCTCAGAATCATAAAAAATTGTAAAGTTTTCATGATGAGATTTGACTAATGACTGCAGTGCTGTGAAAAGTGTGCTTCAGCACATGTGAAAACTTTAAAAACACCTGTGACACATATGAACGTCATCTTCACATCCTTAGATTATTTCAATTTGTTTTCGCATAATTTGCCATCAATATAGTGAACATGTATAGTGATTTATAGTTGTTTAAGCAAAAGATGCGATTAATGCAATAAACTTTAATACAGCGGACGTATGTAGTTTAAGTATTTATGAAAAAGTTAACAAAAACTTTAAATGCTTGGCCTGTAGAACTGATAATGATATATATGCGTGCCACATTATTTTTGTAATGTTTTGGCGTTTGGTAAAGCACAATTTTCGCAGTAGGGCGGGGGGCTATTGCATTCGATAACGGCCACACGGCCGAAATTGCGATGGATTTTGTTAACAAATTTTTACAGTCAAATATGACCACGATGTCTTCACAAAAATGCTTGGATGGCTCCTTTGAAAGTGCATGGACGATTTCCTTCCCGAATCACGAGCTTGTGCCCCGACGGTGACGTCCTCGTGGTGGACTGGCCGTTAAACCCCAATCTTGCTTCGCCCCATTAAGAAGTTCCTGTAACGTGACACCTGTATGTAAAGATTTGTCACTTCTGCGTATTTTACGTCTGACTATTGATAATGGGATTACCCCGAATTATGTTAAATATTGGTGCATGTATATTGTGAACTGGAGTCAAGTAACTGGATTAAAGTACACTTGCGATGTCCCTGGCTCCTCCGTTGAAAGCTGCGCAATTCGTTATCCTGTATCGTAGCCAATCAAGTGATAGTATATGGTAGCCAATGAGAATCCCTCATTACATATACAACCATGATTATTAAAAATGTTTCATTCTTTCTTCGGAACATGTTGGATGTCTGAGGTGGTGGTTAGGGTGGGTCCTGAGAGCACAACTTGTCAAAGGCGTTTACAGCAGTTTTTATCAGAAACGTTCCATTGTTTTTCCGTAATATATCGCAGTTTCCGACGTGGTGGTTAGAGTGGGACTTATTATCTCAGCTTAAATTGCTGCTTATAACCAAAATAACAGCTAAATTGATTGTAAAAACGGTCGTACGTTGCAGATCTGTAATTTAATTATTACGCGTTTCGCCAGGGTACGGCTGTATCAGATAACGTTAAAATTAATGCCAGAGACATACGTCGTTGGCATTAATTGTAATGTATCATATGCCCCTGACATTAATTTTAACATTATCTGATAGATCCTAGCCCGGGCGAAACGCGTAACAAATAAATTATAAGTCTGCAACCCACCACTGTTATTACAGTCAAGTAACAATAAGGCTGCAGTATCAATACGCCACCACTGAATAGAACAGTTTTTACCAGTTAACTTCATTTTCAACGCATTGGAAACTACGAACGAGCAGTGTATTTGGCTATTCACACCCCGCTTATGATTCGTCCTCTTCATTTACGGTCATTCACCACAGGAATGGTTACCGACACTAACACGCAACGGCAAAGCCGCGAACTCCGTAAGGCGCCGTTACTTCAAATTTTGTTGTCTTGCTCAGGGCTGTGAAGTGCATCGTTACTTATGCCACTATGACGTTATATTTGGCAGAAATGTCACGCCGTCGAATCGGCACCGCTGAGAAGGGTCAAAGTGTGAGGTATCGTGTTGTTTCCCAAACGAGTAGGGCTACTTTTGTTTGTACTTGCGACCACAGTTAAGATTTTTTCAGTGATTCGACGCAACATGCAACCGTTAGTTGATATTTTACCGTCGTAATATTGCGCGATTCCATCTCCAGGCAATTTTCGACTAGCACGAATTGTGACACAGTCGCAGCAAACATCCGCAGTGTTCCAGAAAGATATTTATTTATGTTTATTTGAGTTACGAGTCACAATATTTTTTATACTGGATTATCAGTTTCGGTCAGTAGTGACCATCTTCAGACCTGCAAAAACAGAAGCATCTTAGTATAGAAAGTACACCAAATTTACAAAACAAGATATCAGAAATCATTTTAAGCATAAAAGACACACTTATACTCAATTTTTGCGGGCATGTTGACTGAGTGAAGCGTGCTGCGACCCCTAATATGCCAGCCAGTAAGACACACGAGTATCGCTCCTCTACAGGTATCCACGTGAATTTACATCACCAATTTATTGAATGAGCGAATGCACAAACCTTTTTCAGTAGGAGTTTACAAAACGAACGTAAGTGCTCTCACCAGAGTGCTAGCAGATTATAATATAATCAGTAATCCCCCCACACCTGATTCCTTAAAGGCTTGAACTCCCACCAACAGAACAGCATCAAACGTCTGCTTATTTTACAAATAACGTGTTGATTGCTGGACTTTAAGAACGCAAGCGAAAAACGTCTAGAAAAGGTTAGAAATTATGTTTAAAATTTGTAGGTAGTCGCTGGGTGCTCTTGTTCTCAAACCCTGGATATTATGTTCTAGGTAATTCGGGTCGGCTGTAAGCAGAAACTAGTTTTTCATTCCTTTCGATGTTCATGACATCGTACGTGCTACACTATGTTTGGTGCACTGATATAATTTTGCAGACACAGTCAGTGGTATATGTGGATACTAACTGCGAAACGTGTTGCGAATGTAGTCAGTGGTAAAGAAGTAATTAATTAAAACGCAAAGCGTGATGTTGAATTTCTACTGCATGAACAACGTAAATGCAGTAAGAGGTAAACGTTTTTCTTTCTTTTTTTCATTTCCTTATTTTGTGGGGAATGTCAGCGTAAAGCTTTGAAATTATGAGTAAAGTTTGTTGGGAGTCACTGAGTGCTTTGTTTCTGAAATATCTGACGATGGTAGTCTGGGTAATTTGCGCGCCTTTGATTATTCCTTCTCAGGACCTATACAGTTTTCACTGTAATACTTGTCTTAGTGTGTTAAACATTTAACATGAGGATTTAACATAGGGTTATACCTTTTAATAAGTATATTACGGCAACATTTTATATTTTCAAACTCTTCAGTGATCACGCGAAATATTGAAAACCAGATTTTTGTAGCCCCTGGTAGCTGTTAGATACGCAAGTTACAACTGGAACCCTGCACCATAAACCGGTTTCGCCGTTTAGTGCTGTAGATTAGCATGAGGGTAGATGCTTTATGTAATCTAAGTAACACATTTTAGAAAATAGATATTGTAACCATAATACTGCGTTATTCAAAATTAATTGTACAACAAGTAGCCTCTGTGTTTTGTAGTTCTGAAGATAGTCGTTATCGACCGAAATTAATAATCTGATGTAAAGAAATTTTGTAATTCGTCACTAGAATAAATATACAGCAACATTTTCGGTTTCCCGTTTAATATTTTCTGTAAGGCAATATTACATCATCGGTACATGTTAAGAGCAGTGGCTAAACAGAATATATGAGAAAATGAAACAGTGCCGAAATTGTGCAATAGTACTAAATGCTGCGAGAATTCTAATGTACTGATAAACCGCCACAGATCAGGTATTATTTCTTTAACTAGGTTCGCTCACAGCGTCCTATAGGCAGATTAAAATTACTTGATAGCTGACATTCCATCCGTTGCAGGTGGTTTCCAACAGTCAGAGCGCTCAACAACATGCCCGAAACGTTCGGCGTTACCGAACTGCCACACCAGTTGACCAGTTCACTTTCAAACCCTAGTCCGGCTTTCTTTATTGATGTGTTTGGATCCAGAATCATGCGTCTGCCCCTTTGATTTCATATTTCATCATACATGATAACCACACCAAAGTCCGCACCCGGTAGCTGAATGGTCAGCGCGACAGAATGTGGCTCCTACTGGCCCAGGATCGATTCCCGGCTGGGTCGTAGATTTTCTCCGCTCAGGGACTGGGTGTAGTGTTGTCCTAATCATCATCATTTCATCCCCATCGACGCACAACTCGCCGAAGTGGCATCAAATCTAAAGAATTGCACCCGGCAAACTGTGTACCCGACGGGAGGCCCTGGTCACACGACATTTACATTTACCACACCAAAAACAACACACACACTATGAAAATGAAATGTTCACGTTTCATATATAATGCCATTTAAACACTATTGGATGCTTCCGCACACGACGCGATTCATCGTCATATATACAGTTATTATAAACACAGAGATCAGTTTACATTAGACCGCACTGCGACACTGCGTGAAGCCGAATTATTAAAGGCAGCAGTTCACCGTTGCTTCTGAGTCATCAGAGTCATATAGCGGCTCAGTGCAGTGGTTAGTGTGTAAACTTTTTCTATAGAAGGCCGTAGGGCTGGATCTCGTCAAATTCAAGAATTTTTTTTTCATTTTTAAATCGAAACAAAAGACCTTGATTATTATTTTTATTTACGTAATTTGTAGAAATGTAATTTTTTATTTTTGATACTTTACCGCGTCATTTTATTATCGTACTGCCTTTTGTGTTTGTTCTTATTTTTCTTCATATCATGCTTTTTTTTCTTTTGAAATCTGCCTGTATCGTATACAATCTGCAACCAAGTGCCAATCAGCTCTGATCATTGGTTGGTAAGGCGGCAGCTCATGTAGCCAGCAGTGAGGCGGTTTCAGATAATCATTGATACCTAGAAATTACAGGGGATTTTAGCGCTGAAACTGAAACTTTTCTGTCTTGAGTTAGCTCACTAAGATTAGCTTTAAGAGGTGTAGGACGTCAAACGGGCCGACTTGGAGCAGGAGAGGCACCACAAGACATTTTATTGTCTACTGTCTATACTTTTACAAATAAATTCATAAAACTTTGTCAGCATGACCAGGAAGGATTCACAATTCACACTCAATTCGAAAACATAACGAAATGATTTTTTTACATGTGAAATTTCACCATTTTTCACTTACTAATGGCAGTATCTGTTGCTGTAGGTACACTTTTCTTCAGAAGTAAGAGATTCTTCGATGAATTTTGCACAGCATACAAACCATACTTAAAGGTGTATGAAAATCTAGAATTTTCCAAATCTATTGAAAACTGTGGTAAAAATTGAGGTAATTAACTACAAAATTTGTGTTTTTTGTAAACATGAGTTTTAAAATATAGCAGTTCATTCGTTTTTTTCATAAATTAGATAAATTATAGAGTTTCGTATACCTGCAAATATGCTGCGCAAAATTCATCGAAGAATCTCCGTAACATATGAAGAAAAGTGTCCCTATAGCAACAAATGCTGCCATTAGTAAGTGAAAAAAATGATGAAATTTGACATGTAAAAAAAATACTTGGTTATGTTTTCGAGCTTGCACAGCAATGAGTGTGAATCCTGAATCCTTTCTAGTGATGCTGACAAAGTTTTATGAATTTATTTGTAAAAGTATACACACTGGAAATTAAAATGTCCTGTGATGCCTCTCCTGCTCCAAGTCGGTCTGTTTGACGTCCTACCCCCCGTAACGGTCATGAACAATGCGATCTTGATTTTAGTTCTGGCGCAGACTGTTGGCCGCTGTTTTCTCGGATAAACTGCACAACACGAGGTTGTGGTTAGGTTAGGACATTTAATTCGGGGCTAGAAAACGCGCCGTCTGCCGCAGTTCAGTCACTCCACTTGAAATTTGGTGTCGACAGAGAATCTCCCATTTCCGTCATACCTCGCGGAGGCCGCTCCCACCGGGTGCTCCGCGTTACATATTAACAGCATTTGTGGAGTAACACGCTGTGTTTCGGCTGTAACCGAGCGGTAGCCGACAGCCGATGTGGCAACCCTGTAGCGTCAAGCGACAGGTATCAGCTGTCAAGTAATTTTAATCAGACAACAGGTACTCATTGTCCTGATGCTGCAACAGGGCGCTAGCGTCTCGTGAGTGGACGCTAGCGTCTCGTACGTGAAACTGTAAAAGTAAATCGCCACCTTTGGAGGGCGACATGGGAACATCCAAAGAACACGCCCACCTTCTCGGACGAACCGCGTCCCAGCGCCGGCCGCATGTCTTCGACCCTACCTACCTGCCGCCAGTGCGCAACAGGTGACGGCTCCCGCGGCCCATTCACAGCGGCCGCCGCCGACAAGCCAGGGGCCACCGGCTGCCCATTCATCCGGCTCGGACAGCGCCGAGGCGCGCACGTGCCGCGCTGGTCTGCGCCTCAAGATCAGGCAGACAACTGCATCTATCGAAACAGAGAAGCAAATAAAGGCACTTTTCGTGAAACGGTCATTTCCCACAACGGCCATTATTTGTACGTTAAATACAGGGTGTTCGGAAACTCCCGTTACATGAATTATAAAATAGATTAAGGAAAGGCCAATCTACGTTTCTAACATTTTTAGACTTAGAGAAAGCTTTTGACAATGTAAACTGGAATACTCTCGATCAAATTCTGAAGGTGTCAGAGGTCAAATACAGGGAGCGAAAGGCTATTTACGCCGGCCGTTGTGGCCGAGCGGTTCTAGGCGCTTCTGTCTGGAACCACGCTACCGCTACGGTCGCAGGTTCGCATGTTCGCATCCTGCCTCCGGCATGGATGTGTGTGATGTCCTTAGGTTAGTTAGGTTTAAGTAGTTCTAACTTCTAGGTTCGTGCGGTAGCGTTCTCCCTTCCCACGCCAGGGTTCCCGGGTTCGATTCCCGGCGGGGTCAGGGATTTTCTCTGCCTCGTGATGGCTGGGTGTTGTGTGCTGTCCTTAGGTTAGTTAGGTTTAAGTAGTTCTAAGTTCTAGGGGACTGATGACCATAGATGTTAAGTCCCATAGTGCTCAGAGCCATTTTTTTCTAGGGTACTGATGACCTCAGATGTTAAGTCTCATAGTGCTCAGAGCCATTTGAACAATTGTTGAATGAATATTTACAATTTGTACAGAAACCTGATGGCAGTTAAAAGAGTCGAGGGGCATGAAAGGGAAGCAGTGGTTGGGAAGGGTTGTAGCCTATCCCCGATGTTATTCAATCTGTATATTGAGCAAGCAGTAAAGGGAACGAAAGAAAAATTTGAAGTAGAAATTAAAATCCATGGAGAAGAAAAAAAAATTGAGGTTAGATGACGACATTGTAATTCTGTTAGAGACAGCAAAGGACGTGGAAGAGCAGTTGAACTTAATGGACAGTGTCTGGAAAGGAGGAATAAGATGAACATCAACATAATCAAATGAGGATAATGTAATGTAGTTGAATTAAATCAGGTGATGCTGAGGGAATTAGATTAAGAAATGAGACAAAGTAGTAGATGAGTTTTGCTATTTGGGGAGAAAAAAGCTGATGATGGTCAAAGTAGGGAGGATATAAAATGTAGACTCGCAATGGCAAGGAAAGCGTTTCTGCAGAAGAGAAATTTCGTAACATTTAAGTGTCAGGAAGTCTTTTCTGAAAGTATTTGTATGGGAATAAAACATGGACGATAAACAGAGTAGGCAAGGAGAGAATAGAAGCTTTCGAAATATGGTGCTACAGAAGAATGCTGAAGATTAGATGCGTAGATCAAGTAACTAATGAGGAGGTACTGAATAGAATTGGGGAGAAGAGGAATTTGTGGCTCAACTTGACTCGAAGAAGGGATCGGTTTCTAGGAGACGTTCTGAGGCATCAAGGGATCAATTTAGTATTGAACGGAAGCGCGGAGGGTAAAAATCTTAGAGCGAGTCCAAGGCATGAATACACTAAACAGATTCAGAAGGATGTAGATTGCTGTAGGTACTCAGAGATGAAGAAGCTTTTACAGCATAGGGTAGCATGGAGAGCTGCATCGTACCAGTCTCTGGACTGAAGACCACAGCAACAACAAAATCTAGGACTTGTAGAGCGGAGTGAGTACATAATACTTTGAAGAGAAATCCATTTCCGGAAACGTACCATTCCCGTTCTACGACTTGTGCAGTTCAGATGTTTAACATTCACGTGTGCTGAAGAAAAGTCTCGGAGTTGCTTGTACTGGGATGCAATAGGGTAAACGTGATGGCATATACTAGGTCAGACTACTTCTTGTGGGGTCGTGTGAAATTTTTAGTTTGCGGGACAGAGGAAGATCTACTGGCACGAGTTCTGGCTCCTGCACTAGAAACTGAAGAGTCACCATGTGGGATGCAGAATGTGTACCAGAACATGCTTCGTAGGTACAATGTCTGCAATATTGTTGGTGGTCGCCACACCGAACCACTGTTATAAAGCATCAGTATTGTTCTGTACGTACAGAATAGGTTCTTTTGTGCTTTAGAATAATGTAAACATGTAACGTTTAAGTGTTAATACAGACAAATGTGCTTAAGTGATAAATGGATGTTTCGTTATGATTGCTATATAGTTGTTACCTGATAATGTACGGCGTAACGCCTGATTCAATTCCTCAAGCAGAAGTAGATGAGGTAAACATCTGAACTGAAACAGCCGTGAAACGGAAACGGCACGTTTCCGGACATGGTTTCCTGTTCAAAATGTTATACTTGCTCACCTCTAAAAGTCCTAGAGATTGGTAATGGCCGGCCGCGGTGGTCTAGCGGTTCTGGCGCTGCAGTCCGGAACCGCGGGACTGCTACGGTCGCAGGTTCGAATCCTGCCTCGGGCATGGGTGTGTGTGATGTCCTTAGGTTAGTTAGGTTTAAGTAGTTCTAAGTTCTAGGGGACTTATGACCTAAGATGTTGAGTCCCATAGTGCTCAGAGCCATTTAGATTGGTAATGGAAATTTCCGAGCACCCTGTACATTGTGAGTTAAATACTTCAGCCAGTTTCTCAGAGATTTTCCTAAATTATGGCACGATAACGATCTTTTTATTTTTAGCTAGTTCCTTTTGTGTTTCCTCTTCTCCTCTTAAACCGTAAAACAGCCAGTTGGCATTCCAGGCGAATGGGTATAACCCTCTTCGAATAAAGATTTCCTTAAATACAACTAACACACTTTCGCGAGAAATAAAAATTACCAAATCTGTGTTTCAGGTACGTTGTTTACGTCACAACATTTTTGTTATAAATGAACAACTTCAGTTGACACAGATTTCGCTAACAATCATCGTAAGTAATGTACACAAAAAGGCAGAAATGCACTTCTGCCTTGGCAGAAATATGTCTAATAGTATTATATATGGTGATTCGACATTTTTGATACATGACACAGGAATATTTGTGCTACCTTGTGAGAATTGAATACGAGGAGTGTCGGCGAATTATCGGTTACCTCATGACGTGCATTTGGTACTAAACCGGTTCTGACGTAATAAACGAACCTTAAATACAGCTGCGATGGCTTTTATTTGCAACTAACGAAGACGTTGTTCTCGAGAAACTGTGTTGGCTGTATTTTAAAAGTTTATACTCAAGGAAGGCTGCGCGATATTTATGTTGTCACCAACGTATATCTCCCGTAGGGACAGGGAGAACAATGTAACAGATTTCGGGGCACCTGTAAAGACATGGAAACAGTTATTTTTCCCACGCTCAGTACCTGAACAGAAGAAGGGAGAAAATCGGTAATACTGGTTCTATGTTTCCAATGCAAGCCTCTGCAGAGTGGGATGTGGAGTACATATACAGAAAGAGCCTGAAAATCTCGTAAGGGTGTACTGTGTTGAGAAATAAATGTTAAGAAAAAAATTCTATACGTTGTGCCGTTTCCTTGTTAATTGGCACTGAAGTTAGTCAATCAGGCCGTTGTGCGCAAATTCAAGCGGTCCGCCAGAAACGGTGCCTCCAACCGTGTACTTCGTCTGATTTTCTGAAACCGAACAAGAGCGTGATACGAAGATTGGACGTGGGACGGTAGCAAGCATCAAACCCGAGCCAAAAGCTGATCAGTTTTTTCGCTATATTCTACGTAATGACGACAACCACACTAACTGTATCTGGCATGCCGCTTGAATTTATGCTCGCAACGGCCTCATTGCAGCACAACCTACCCTGCGACACTCTTACAAGCTCTCCTGGCAGTTCCTGACCACTATCTACATGTAGATGTAGATGAGACTATTGCACTTCTAAATTCCAAGTATCTGCATCACTGGTGGATTGTGGAAAAATTCATGCAAATTATCTGGTTTTCATTGCACATAATTATGTAGTCAATGACTTGCAGTGTGAAAACTTCGAGAATAAATTTCATAAATATGTTTCATAAAAATAGCCACATAAAAACTGCACGTTTTGCAATGTAAAGGCTTGCCTGTTTTAACCTAGACGCTTTTCGCCTTTTATTTGAAAATGGTTTTCAATTATGTGAATTTGAAAAACTGTGTTTTTCTTGAAAATCGTAGTTTAAAAACACTTCGCGTCTTGAGTTATTTTAGTGCATTCAAATTGCAGTTGCATGCAGTTGAATTTCACGTCGCATGACTAGAAGTCTAACCTTTCTTCGAAGTGAGTGTAGATTGAGAATCGAATTTGCTCTAGAGGTTCGGGAATTTTCCGCACTTTCGTGCGGTAAATATTCACCTGTATACACAATAGTTTATTGCGTGTGAATCGTATAACAAAGTTTATTTCACTCACATTCTCATGTAAATTCTTTAATAGTTGTACCTTTTCCGACTGACTTGGCCACTAGTGGGCATCTTACGGCAACGTTGACACCCAGCAGGATACTGACAATCTGACAGACGAAACTTACAGCCGCTAAAGAATTCACCATAGCATTTGAATGAAACTAATGTGTTATTAAAAGTAATATTCTCGCTGATGTGTCTCTATTCAAAACAAAGCAAATTTGAACTCTGAAACGTATAACTTAGGACGTTTGGTATTTACATAGCCACTAGCTGTAGTTCAGTGTGGTTAAATTGAAAAGATGGAAAAAAGGAAGCAATTATTTCTAATATGTGTGGGAATTGGATATACGTCCTAATCTCATACTATACCCCCCCCCCTCTTGTTTCCGTCCATCTCCGCTTCCCATTTTCTTTGTCCATCTTCTCCCCCTCTGTCTCTGTCAATCACCTCCTCCCCATCTCTCTCTCTCCATCTTCTCATTCCCTTCTCTTCGTCTCCTCATGTCGCTCTGACTGTCCACCTTCTTCTCTTCGTCCGCAGCTCCTGATCAAGCGGCTAGCACTGCTGCCTTTGGATCACGGGGTTCCGGGTGCAATTCCTGGCCGGGTTGGGGGATTTTTCTCTGCCCGGGGACTGCGTGTTTGTGTTGTCCCGATCATTTCATCATCATCATTTGTGAACATGCCTAAAATTGGAATGCCCATCTCTCTTTCCCCCACACCCTCTGACCGTGATACTTGTTTATTGTTATTCGAAATTGAGATTTTGTAGTAGTATTCTAATCATAAGCCGAAAAGCCATAAACACAACTTTATCCTATGTCCGTCCGAATACTTTTGGAGTAGTTTAGTCAAAAATTTGAAGTAAATCAGTTAAGAACTTTTAGAGATTTTGGAAATAACTGTTCCCCTTTGTATGTTAAATATTTATTTATAGATAACATATATTTAAAAAAACGGGCTTGTAAAAACTCGCGTGTATTTGAATGCTGCGTTGAGTCAAAGTTTCGAAACAGTCGGTGAACAACTTTCGGAGATTTAAGATTTTGAAGAAACGAACATTTACATTTTTGCACAGACTTTCCCTATAATTACATGTGGCACTCCAGTAAGTATATAAAAACAAGCGCGTATTCGAACGTTGTCAGAATTTAAGAGCACTCGTTGAAGAACTTTCGGAGACAAACGATTTTTGAACTGCACACCACGACATAATCGCAAAATAGTGGTTTTATTTTGTATACATGAATAATCATCTTAAAAAATAGAAAATGGAGGGGAAATTGTAGATATTATTCTCAGTTTACGAAAGCCGTTCCACACTGCAGCACACTGTCGGTAGATAAACACAATACTGTTGTATGGAACGTGCAGTTCACTATTAAATCCTGGTACGACACACTGGACTGCAGATGATCAGCAGAGTTGAAATTAACATCGAAGATGTGCAGTGTGACCTCTTAATATTATTAATAATAATAATTATTATTAACGTCTTAAGATCTCGAAGTAATGGTAACAAACGAATTGAAACAGGAGGAACACGTTAAATCAGTGATATATTAATTTGATTTAATTTGTGACTTTTGCAAAAATACGGAGCATCTGTAAGGGAAACGGTGTGTAAGATGTTAGACCGACCGATAATAGTGTAAAAGTCCTGACTAATAGACATGACCGCAAAACAACACTCTAATACAAAAAACTTATGTAGAATCGTAACAGATTAGTACGGGTCATTGGAAAGTGTAACGGGGAAACTCGGAGAATTTAAATGTGATTTTTGAGATCAAAGGGGAGTCTCTTCGAGACTTTGTTGGATAAATTTCGAGGAAGACTGTACGATAATTCAGATTTCTCCAATTTATGTCACTTGTAGGGAACACGAGAGTGAGTAAAATTACGACGCTGATCGAGGCACATAAACAATCATTTTTCGTGGGGAAGTTGCTCCCCAGCATCTGTAGCACAGCATTCAATTATTTAATCATTTGTCTTGTTCCATGGAGCAAGCCAAAGCTGCTTCATCATGGAATGAATCAGTAGGTTGCACAGGAAAGGTAAAAACAAAATAAATAATGAAATATGAAGAAACGCAGAGCGAACACGACTAAATAACGTTAAAGAGAAAGGTCTCACTACTGCAGGGAACTCCTGTACTGGAGCGTACCCTACGGGAACCTTTGTTTGGATTTGAATGATTCGAATTTATCACCCAATTATTCCAGATCTTTAATAAACCTATTGACTGTAAAATCTGCAGAAAAGTGGACAAATTTATGTTGAACGCTTAAGGAAGTGTTATCGAAGTGTGTATCATTTTTCCGTCTAGTGTTCCCTCAATGAATGTCGTGGTTTCTTCTGAATTAATGAATATTGTCAACAAAATGATCCCTTAATGGAATATAAGTGCAGAGATAACTGCGTAGGAATTGAGACACCTGAAAACCTGCATATAAACAGTTCGCGAACAGAATCCGCGATTCAAGTTAAGTACATTCTTGATGACTATATGCAGCTGCTCCAAAATACATCATTACACGACATAACTGAGTACAAGTTATCAAAGTGAATAAGCTTTCACGTCTCACTGTCAGAGACAGCGTAGATGACTTTTACAGTAGTGAAACCAATATTCAGTTTCAGCTCAAGTACTTGAACGCGGTACTCCAAGGAGTCAATCCAGATTAAAATAGTATATTTTACTCAGTGTTTGGCCATCCTGAGTCACTAAAATTTCGTTTCTACTACAGTTCCATGTCAGAATCTGTATGCGACCCGTTCTTCTGCAGCTAAGCGGTAATGCATTCTGTGAAAGCCCCATGCTGTGTTCCTATTATCCTATTGGCTTCATTAATTATGTTGTAATACCACTGGTATTATACTGATCTTAACTTTCGGAATATGTCTGTATATACAGAATACACACGCGGAACATATAGTCTCTTCAGCACCGTACAGTTTAGAGTGATGTTTACGTTACGCATAATAAGAACAAACTTGAGTTTAGACGTTTCATATGCCGTAATGTCTACGTGGGTGACAGACTACAAATCTGAAACTCCGAGGTTCTATGCCTTGTTGATTCTGGGCGTTTCGTCTTTCACTTAACGTGCCTGTAACCCTTGACAACACTTTGTGTAGTCTACGTGAAAAATAAAAGTAATGTGCGTCGTAGCTCGCATGCCAGGCTAGATTGTAATTCTCCTTGCTGTCGGCCGAAGAGACGAACACAGCACTCAAAGGGTGCACTTATAAAAGCGTAGTCAAATTATCGGACTTAGGCGAATGATGTATATGTACAAAACTATTTATCGATGTTACGGACATAAAATAACAGGGGACGATTGACGTGAAAAACAGTTCGTAACTAATGGACTGTTATTCCATATAACTCAGTTTTATCTCCGAAGCGCGAGAACAGTCCATTCTACTTACAACCACCGAATTATTTCAATGTCGTATTTTCAAAGCCTACATACAAAGGCTGAATGTTTGTAAATAATCTTAAGAGTTGACTATATATTCTTATTTTTATGTTGCTGTGAACCCACTTTTGTATGGCGTATGACGGTGACATTTGTTTTCTTGAGTTTTACAGCCACGTTAATTCTCGTTTATTCTCTGCTTCTTTAGTTAATGGAAGTTTCCATGTTTATTTTCCTAGAGTGGGATCAGAGCGAGTGTGGCTAAGTACTAGTTTGACCGCTTTGATCAAAGCTTACTTCGTTCATTCGAATAGTTTCGCATTGTGTTCTAGAATGTGCTAAGATCGTTATGAATTCTCGAAACTAGAAGATCAGATGAGTGTGAAATGGATTGCAAATGTACAGATACTTGATGAGTTTTTGGTTACTGTCAAGTAAGACGATAAACTGCTGTTTCTAAGTTGGCTAATTCGTGGAAAACAGTAATGTTTAGCGAATCCGTCGAGAATAACTCCCTATTTCTTGAGCTATATTTAGCATTTATGTTTTCAAGTGAATTATCTGAAGCTCTTTTTTTTCCAAACAAAATTAAAGACGGAATAAAAACTGCAGGAAGTAAATCGACACAGGTTAAGAAATTTTATTTGGAAAACTTGAAACCGTTGTTTAGAGATAACAAATAATTATCACAATTGCGTACTTTCGAGAAATAAGAGACACGAAAAAATTACTCATTGAGTTTATTTGGCCCATTTTATCAGTTCTAGGATAACTTCCTCTTCTCGCATAGTAAGCTGTTCTGAGGTACATGACAGCTTACAAGGAGTGTATTCCGTGGATGCGAGCACACTAGAAGTAGAATAATCACTCATCTTTGTTTTATTGAGCATCGTCTTTAGAGCGAAATGAAATAAATCGCTCAGTCAGTTTTCAGATGAAACACATACAATATTTTATCATTTATGCCTTGATATTGCCTTCCTTCCATATTTAAACACTAATGCATAAAAAAGAGCGCAGGAATGAATCCTGTATCAATCAAAGATTACCTGGCCGATTTTGTTCCATAACCTGCCCCGTATTTCGTAGAAACTCACCAAATTTTACACCACAGAAAAAAGATCTTTGGACTTGTTTCAGTCAACGGCCGTGCATAATAATCCAAGCGGTAAAGGTAAAGCAACGATATGAGGGAAATTTTGAAATTTAACTTGCAGGAGATACCAAGATAAAGCACACGCTTCTGTAGCACTCACATTACGCTTGATTATCAGTATTTTTAAAACAATGCATCGATTTTATAGTTTGTTTATTTTTAGGACCGGAGGCTGCTGTTCAGATCTATGATGCCAGCTACACCTTAGTATAGAATTCAATAGAATATGGTTTCCTGTGGACTATGGGCTGGAGGCCTCATTACGGTTTCGTAACTAGTCTCTGAACTGACTCCCAGAACCTTCTTAACATCACAATACATCACTTCAGCTGTGTACTGTAATTTTCTGATTGAACAGTGCAGTATAGGATTGCTTTTAGATTAAGTTCTTGATGTATCATATTTACTGAATGAACGTAAAGTCTCCAGATCGTGAAAATGTTATTGTAAGTGCCTTGATGGAACAGAATTATGCGTAAAGTACAAGGAACATATTAGCTAAATAGTACCAAAAACTATTTTAATATAAGCGTGAACATCACAGCAGCTATATGCAGCTTTCTAGAGAACAGCCACGTCTTTTTTCGTCGAAGTACAAAAACTTTTTGTGAGAAAAATTTCTAAAAATGTTGCAGAAAGGAATTAAGCACGTCACATTGAATTTGGCTTTGTTTTGCTCTGAAATTTGTTTTTGTTTTACCTCCCATTTTCCATTTTTCTCTATAGTATCAGTTACTGAGTGCGTTACATTGTAAATGAGGTACTTGAGCGATGCTGTTGTTGAATCATTCGATTCCAGCGGTTAAGCTACTTCGGTCTAGTTGGGTCTACGCCACCTACACACAACACGTTGGAGTGTTCAGTATCCCTCGTTAAGTATATGAATCGATTGAATTTTTACAAGGAAATTGCAGTTATTTCTACAAAAGGAATATGTACGGCAGTTATCAATCAGTTAGGAAGAGTAACAACCATGCGTGCTCATAATGACACGGGAAACATGCTTTAAATACAATGAGCATTTTTCGAAGTTGCGGAGCTCACCATAACAAAAGAGTAAAAGTAATATTATTGTACACATTAATTGAAGATTTTCATTCATATTTTATTCTTTACCTGTAAATTTCACTTCTCACCGTTCGTTTATACTTTTTTTATCTTTGCTGGTCAAAAGCCAATTCATTCGGTGTTTTGCTTGTTATGTCATGACATTTCTTGCTTCCTTTCCTAACATAGGTTTCCACAACTTGTATCACAGTCTTTATGCATACTATTTGTTCTCCATTTGGATTCATTTAATTAAAAAGAGTTGTGTCCCGATTTATTTATGTATTAAGCAGAAATGTCTGTACTTTAGAGTAACGGTATATTCATTTTATGGTAAAACTCTGAAAATTTTAACAGTTAACACGAGGTCTTGAGAGTAAAATGAAGCAAATTTTGCAGGGAAAAGACCTGAGACGTGACAGTTGATTGAGAGAGTAAGTTACGTTGATGAGTCGTCGCAACACTTCTGCGCGGTTTCCACTTTTCGCATGTGCCGCCAAAGGTTGTTGTGTTCACGAGCAATATGCTCCATTTGCAGCTAGATGTGATGTGGCGTAGATGTTAACACATATAAAGAGGTGAGCAAACAACGTTTCCTGAATGCATCAAACGTGACGATAGAAGTTGTCAGAAATGTTGTGTTTACAAGAACGAGGGACTCAGACAATCGTTGGTTCGTATCTGCGCGCAATTGCTCGTTTCAGAACGACATAATGTTTTTGGTGAGGACGACCGACAAACGTGAGGAGTAAACCAGTGTAAAAGGTTGATTCAACTATGGCGATTAGACGAAGTAGATATTTCCAGAAATTACACCAGCAATAAGAATTCTGCACTAAATTGCTGTAACCGACAAAGACGATAGCAAATGTTTCAACAGTTGACGACGCAAATATGTAAAGATCGAATCAAGGCACGTCGTTGTTTCAGCGGTATAAATAATTGCCCTCTTTTATAAACCGTCTCATTTTTTTTCTCTTAACCTCGCATTTCCCGAGAAAAGCTTGTTGTATTTACGATTTCGTGAGTTGCGCGAGTGATATCTTCTGCCTGTATTAACACCTATGTCTGCTGAAATGGACAGGGATACTTTCATTCACGTTATTTAGTACGTTTCAGATGTAGACAAGTTTACCTTTCCTCTTATCTTTTAGCAACCGTACGTATGGGTTTTTCTCCACAAGTTTATATTTGAAACTTATAACTCGCAGAAGGTTCCAGACATTTATGTGCGAAGTGAACGGGCACAGATAGCATTATGCATTCATAAGACTATTTCACCGGTGCTGCTCTTGGAGCGAACAGTGTAAAAAAGGAAATAAAATTTTAGATTTGCATGTGATTGTTGCAAAAACGTTTTAACCTGTTAATGAGATACGCGCAACAGCAAACGGTTGCCGTTAGGTAGTTGCTCTACATTCCAGCAGCGAATGGATTTGCATTTTGCTTAGATGAGATTCAGATAGCTTAACGAATCCCGTATTCTCTCATCATGTACAAGTTCTGTTTCATGTGATCAAGAGAGGCGGTGCGGTGGTTAAAGCACTGTGCTCTCACTCACGAGGGCAGCGGTTCAGATCACTCCCTGGTCATCGAGATTTTGGTCTCCTAGATGTCTTAAGGCAAATTCATTTCTAAACGACGCACACAACTTCTCTACCCTTCCACAAGCCGAGTTTGTGTTTCGTCCGCGATGACGTCGTCGACGACGGGATATCAAAACCCATGTGATTAAGGGTTAAGAACAGTTCCTTTGTCGCACCAGCTGCTGAATTGTAATTTTGTCGTAACCTGTAACAAACGTTTTATAAAGGTAACAACGAAACTGACACTTTCGAAACAGAAGTTAAATATTCTTTTTATTTACAATAAACACCTCTATTAATATCTAGAGTTAGAGGGGCGAAAGAATATAGCATTCTTGCCATGACGAGGGAAACGGAAACGTTATAAAAACGTAAGAGTTAACATTTTGAAGTCTATAACAAGTACTTACTTACCTACTCACTGTACCATAGCTCACTGTGTATCAGAGCGCAAACTTTTATGATCGAATTAGCTAACGGAATGTATGTGATAGATATTTCAGTGTTATCTTCCATCGGGCTGTTTCTAAATTCCCTCTACATTCTTTGCGGGATTATAATTAGGACACAGGTAGTCATCATATTTGAGGGGATTTATCTATGAAAACACAATCCTCCCGTACCACATGACCGAAAATTTAAAATAATATCCCACTGGGCGGTGTCTGCTGGCTGAAACGGCGATAAATATTCAGTGTACTCCTGTAATAATTTAATTTATAACCAACTAACTAATGCTAACAATGTTCAATAGCAAGTGACAAACGAGTCGTACTGTATTCAAACGACACATTGTATACGGAGTACATTTTCTTATGCTAATCACTCGCATCATTTTACACAATTAAAATAATTACAAGCAATGTGTTTTGTTGCCACATTAGTTAATTACTTACAAATGTAATAATTACAAGAGCTGCTGTGTCACTCCAAATCTCAAGCACTAGACGCGGCGGACTGGAATGCATTAGTTTAAAAGCGTTATTTTTTTCCAAACGCATGGACACTGTTTCCAGATATTGGTTAGTATTGGTCGTATAGCAACCATTATCAACCCACCAACCACTACATTTCCTACAAATACGAATTGGGTGTTAAAATGTCCTTACCTGTACTTTTTTAGTCGCGTGCATAAAAAATACAGAAGTACCGAATTGAATATTGATAAGTGGACACTAAGCTTTCTTCTTCTTCTTCTTTGTGGTTGCCTGATCGGTAGCCACATACTGGAGGTTAGTATTCGGTGGCAAGAGCAAAGATTTATAACATTTACTCCTCTGTTGTACGAGTACTTGTTTTCAGTGTCCTCAGACATCATCCGCGTATTTTATCGCATTATCAGCTGTCCCCAAATAGAAGCAGAATATTGACTAATTTATGGTCTTTCATTAATATCTTCATGTAGTGGAAT
The DNA here is from genome assembly GCF_023864275.1 of Schistocerca cancellata. Classification (NCBI taxonomy): domain Eukaryota; kingdom Metazoa; phylum Arthropoda; class Insecta; order Orthoptera; family Acrididae; genus Schistocerca; species Schistocerca cancellata. Next base: position 99,081,516 of record NC_064630.1, on the reverse strand, counting down.
GACTAAATCGTGTTGAAATTTAAATCAGATGCCAATATGTTTGTAGAGAAATATATCTGACAAACGTGCAAAACCCAAAATTCAATGCCGGCCGAACAAACATATTCATCTTTACGTAAAGAAGCCACAAGCAAAACAAATATGAGATTCCTGTCTTCAGGATTAGCACAACAACATATTTCAGTATCAGTTGCTTTAATTTTCGTGTAACGTGCCAAGATTTCAGTTCAAATTTTAAACACTGTGACACAGAGAAATTAGTTGCCCTTCAACAAAAGTTTTTAGTGCTCTCATCCAGCATCCATTTTCGTAAACATGTTCATCGTGCAGTGCGTTTCGTGAAACGTTTCTTTTCATTCTTTACTTGGAACTTATCACTTAATCATTTCCCCCCCCCTAAAGTATTGTATTACGCGCTGATCCCTTAGGGTGAATCAGCTTTGTTTATGTTTAAGACCATTCTGTTGAGTCGTTTCTCAGCGAGTTGCTTCTGAAAAGTTACTTCAGCGCCTCCGGGACATCCCGCTTCAAATCTTCGACTTCTACGGATTCCAGCGTATGTCTTGCGTCAAACCTTGCTTTAGTTAAGAGGAGTGTTCGTAGAAATGTCTCTTATGTTGTGAAACGAGTAACCGGCGGGTTTTCTTCCGTCTTCGTGGAACGAGGAGACTCACGGCACTAACAAAGAGCGCTTATTTTGAGAAACGTGTATGGCCTGTTATAGTGAGTTGCTTACAAGTTGTAACTGATGGATTGCATTAACTGCGCGAAGGTGGGTATCGCCAGACATGCAGTTAGAGGAACAACGTCCGAAGACCCGGTACTACTTCTGTGAATATGTTCAAGTGCACCAGATTCCGTTGGCAATAGTGAGTTAGATTCGGACATCGACATTTCAAACGTTAGACCCGATTCTTGGATGTGGTTTAGATAAGTAATATAAAACGTGATGATTCTTGACTGGAAATGGTGTAGCATGGTCTCATTTTGTGTCTCGAGATAGCTCTGAATAGCTGCACTTTGAGCGGAAATATCGAAGTGGTAAACAATTTCTTTATCTTTTTCGATTATGGATCTGCTAGAGCTCTGAGCTCACAGATAGAGTTTTGCGTTTGGGTTTAGCTGTTTTCTTTCAGAATTTTGTTATTAAAACAATAAATAATTTCTATATATAATTGATAATATTTATAGATTGTAGTATTTTTTGTACTAAAATATTTCTATACATAATTGCTAATATTTAGATTGTAGTACTTTTTGTTCAGCTTGTCTACTACAAACATCCAAGTTTTGCATGACCTCGGTTCCGAAAGTTCCGCAACCAGTACATAAAATTGGAACAGAGATCAACATAAACATCATTTCCGCCATTTTTATTGCTCTTGAAAACCACATATTGCATGTTGTACCACCATACAGAGAGACCTTCAGCGGTGGTGGTCCAGATTGCTGTACACAACGGCACCTCTAATACCCAGTAGCACGTCCTCTTGCATTGAAGCATGCCTTTATTGGTCGTGGCATAATATCCAAAAGTTCATCAAGGCACTGTTGATCCAGATTGTCCCACCCTCAACGGCGATTCGGCGTAGATCCCTCAGAGTGGTTGGTGGGTCACGTCGTCCATAAACAGCCCTTTTCAATCGGTCCCAGGCGTGTTCAATAGGGTTCATGTCCGGAGAACATGCTGGCCACTCTAGTCAAGCGATGTGGTTATCCTGAAGGAAGTCATTCACAAGATGTGAAAGATGGGGGCGCGAAGTGTCGTCTATGAAGACGAATGCCTCGCCAATATGCTGTCTATATGGCTGCACTATCGGTCGGAAGATGGCATTCACGTATCGTACAGCCGTTACGTCGCCTTCCATGACCACCAGTAGCGCACGTCGGCCCCACATAATGCCACGCCAAAACAAGAGGGAATCTCCACCTTGCTGTACTCGCTGGACAGCGTGTCTAAAGCGTTCAGCCTGATCGGGTTGCCTCCAAATACGTCACCGACGGTTGTCTGGTTGCAGGCATATGCGACACTCATCGGTGAAGAGAACGTTATGCCAATCCTGAGCGGTCCATTCGGCATGTTGTTGGGCCCATGTGGACCGCGCTGCATGGCGTCGTGGTCACAAAGATGGACCTCGCCATGGACGTCGGGAGTGAAGTTGCGTCGTGCAGCCTGTTGTGCACAGGTTGAGTTGTAACACAACGTTCTGGGGCTGCACGAAAAGCATTATTCAACATGGTGGCGTTCGTGTCATGGTTCCTCCGAGCCATAATCCATAGTTAGCGATCACCCAGTGCAGTAGTAAGCCTCGGGTGGCTTGAGCGAGGCATGTCATCGACAGTTCCTGTCTCTCTGTATCGCCTCCGTGTCCGAACAACATCGCTTTGGTTCACTCCGAGACGCCTGGACTTCCCTTGTTGAGAGCCCTTCCTGGCACAAAGTAACAAAGTGGACGCCATCGAACCGCGGTATTGGCCGTCTAAGCACAGTTCAACTACAGACAACACGAGCCGTGTACCTCCTTCCTGGTGGAATGACTGGAACTGATCGGTTGTCGGACTTACTCCGTCTAATAAGCACTGCTCATGCATGGTTGTTGACAACTTTGGGCAGGTTTAGTGACATCCCTGAACAGTCAAAGGGACTGTGTCTGTGATACAATACCCACAGTCAACGTCCACCGCCAGGAGTTCTGGGAATCGGGGTGACGCAAAACTTTTCTTAATGTGTGAATATATTATAAGGCCATACGAGACAGAAAATATCAGGACGGTTATGACACAAATTCACAATTTTCCAATGAGATAGTAGTTGTACGACAAGACGATAAAGTATTGGCCCACGATGGGTAGAACTAGTTACGACTTTAAACAAATACGTCCGCAGACAAGACATACATGACATAGATCACAAAATAATAAACTAAAACATTTCATTTTAAATATATACATTCCCAAAATATACTTCTTAAAAATGTTTTGAAGAAAAATACCTTAAAATCAGTAGCAGTACTTCCTTAGCGAGATCAATTGACCCACTTTATTGGTGAAAAAAAAAGTAGCAAGCTGTTAATGATACACCACAGTAGTTCGAAAGAACACAGTGTAAAATTTATGAGTCGTTTTCAGATCTGGTTATACGTCTGAAGCTTTCGGTCCAAATTTTTAAGAAACAGACCCATTGTAACACACTTATAAGTCTCTTCTTCACGATGTAACATCATCTCTCTCCATTTGCTTGTAAACGGATGATGGAAGCCGTGCTAATACGATTAAATTCATACCAACGCATTTTAAATGATTTTCAAGCTTTCGGTTGCAACCAACTTTGTTTTCGTTGTCTGTATTTGTAGCAAAAGGTCTGCCAACGAGCTTCGGAGATTTCAGTATATAGCGTACAGAATGTTTAATTATTGTGATTAAGTATGATGAAAGTGGAACTGGGATGCCATAATCGCCAGTATTAACAAATTATCTCGCTTCTGAAAGAAGTAGGAATAATATTTCCACGATACGTAACCGATCTCTTTTCTATTCCCCCTAATGTGTTTTTAAGGCATCAGTGATACGTAATTCTGGTTAGAATTTCGTTAGTGGCACGTATTCGTTAGCTATGTTAAAAAATAATACGCTTTTTTGTTTGTCACGTTATTGTTTTTGGATCAGAGAGTGATGAGGCAGAGATATAGCTTGCACTTGCTCGTCTCTTTTGTCGTACATATCGTTGAAATAAGAGAAAAAACAAAAGAAAGTAGCTGACATAAAATAAAGGACTGTGGCTCTAAATCTTGCAGTAAAGAAATGCGTTACTGTGTTTAGAACGACCAGAGAACTCGCAACGCCTGACTGTACATTTAACATCGTTGTCTCATCAACGCCAGATCAGGGTGCAACAAAAAATCTGGGTGAGTATTTTCTTGTCGAACAAATTATTTAAGGTGATTCGAAGTCCAGTTTCTGTTCAGGTTCGTAAGTTAGCTTGCGTCGCATATTTTAAGACGGAGTATTACTGTGTTGCCAAATATTAAGGAACTCATTCTACACGCCCATTACACATTATCATCCCATGTAAGGCACTGGATTCCTCTTTCGGCTGATAGACGGTACTTCCTGTCTGGTTCTGGTTGCTGACGATTTCTGTCCTAGTCTTCATATCAGCTGTCACATTTCCGTAACCCATTTCTGATACGTTATGTTGGTTGTCCTTGGGGACCAATATAAGCTTCATCACGGTATACACGGTGGTACGTTTTTTTTTACACCAAGTTACTAAAGATTTTGTCTAGGCTATCATTGGCCATACTACTACATGTACCATCAATTTTTTTTCGTCGTCAATTTTATTGTATATTTATGTGTTAATCTTTTCATCAGATTTCCAAACGTCTCTAAAGCATGCAATGCTGCGTGACACATTAAACACGTCATCTGTATCTACATTCCAAGAGCCACCTTACAGTGACACCGCTGTTATTTGTAGTTCGTGTTGTAGTTTTCGAGACGCGTCTTTAGCACTCGCAGCTCAGTAGCGCCATTTGGTTGCTTAGCGACCGCAGGAAGCCATCCAATTAGGGGTTGCTCTTGGTCAAGTGGTGCGAAGCACGTTGACACGATGTTTCTAATTCCATTAATGGGACTTCTTTTCTGCAGATTCAGTTGTCACACTTGTTTCTGCAGGTATGTGGGGTGCTACGAATTACTCCTATAATCTATGGGAAGAACTTCTTTGCTTTAAAAGTCTTATAAAATTTAATTCTAATACACAATGATTTGTGTGTAGAACTTACTTACATCAACCTACATCCAATTCAGACTATCGCAGTCACTCATTACGTAAAAACTGGGGCTATGGAACACCCGAGTGCTCAGAGGCAGAGTCTATTGTAAAAGTAGGGCAAATCATTCTTTTACATGCATGTGCGTTGGGAGATTTTCCTGCTAACAGTAAGTCGCCTGTTGATATTCGGTTCGAGAGAGACAGGCAGTAATCAAGAAGAGATGAGAAGTGTAGTTTTTCAGATGTGGTTCGAAAAATCGCTTTTGAATATCTCCCAGGGCCATTAGACATGGTACGAATAATGTCCTCAATTACTCAGCTTTTCATGATAAAACGTCTATTTTGCAACAAGGTACGACGAAATTATTCAAAGGTTGAAACTACGAAATATGGATCTCAAAGTAGATACTTAGAAGCTTAATTGCTCGAAATGGTGTGTTATTGCATACTACTGTCATTAGTGACGAAGATATCAGTACGTGCATTACGCTTAAACTGGTCAAAAAGCCATTTTGTTGGCAGGTGAAAAATCGTGTTCGTAGAATCATTCGAAACTTTCTGCTGCTACTGACAATTTTGAAGAGCTAACTAATTGAAAGTAGATTGATGTAAATAAGTTATACAAACAAATCATTGTTTATACAAATTAATTTTTTGTAAAAATTCGAAAACGAAAAAGTTATCTCCATAGATTACAGGGGTAACATTCTAGCACCCCACATACCTGCAGAAACAAGTGTCACAATTGAAACTGTAGAAAACAAGTCTCATTAATGCAATCAGAAACATTTGAGAATGATTTGGTAAGTAATACGAAACTTTATTTCACGATATGACTGTGTATCTAAACATATCAAACGGTTACTAGTATATTCTTTGGGACGTATTATGACATGTTTTTTCACGTACCACTGAAATTGTAAGAAAGTGTCTAACAGTTTTTGCTAATTACCTTGTTGTATTAAATAAACGATGTCATCGGTTGTTTTTTTTTCTCCCACAAAACAGATGCGTGAGTGCGTAAATATTTGTTTGGTTACCTTTCTTAAAGCAGTTTCATTTTCTTGCTTCTTATTTTGTTTCAGTGAGGATAGTCCTAAAATTATTTGTATTTTAAGAAAATTAGGAAAGTAAATCTCACTAAATTATCTCACTTTCTGACAAAGATTTTTGCTGTTTGAGGGTAAGGTTGGCGTTGGTTGGAGAGGACTAAACAGCGATGTCATCGGTACAATTGTATTAGGACAGGATGGGGAAGAAAGTCGGCCGTGCCCTGTCAAAGGAACCATCCTGGCAATTTCCTGAAGCTATTTAGGGAAATGACGGAAAAATCTAAATCAGAATGGCCGGTCACGGGTTTGAACCGTCGTCCTTCCAAATACGGGCCCAGTATGCTAACCACTGCACCACCTTGCTCGGTGTGTGAGGATAAAGCAAAACTCGTAAAACTGCGCAAATTTGTAGCAAAGTTATAACTGCTTGTCATAAACAAACATCAGGTCAACACAGACGAATTTACTTCTACTTCTCTGTGTCTCAGATTTCACGTCACAATGTTGTCCTGGGGGGGGGGGGGCAGGGTATAACTTTGCGACATTTAGTATGTCATATTCCGAGGCCGGCCGCGGTGGTCTAGCGGTTCTAGGCGCTCAGTCCGGAGACGCGCGACTGCTACGGTCGCAGGTTCGAATCCTGCCTCGGGCATGGATGTGTGTGATGTCCTTAGGTTAGTTAGGTCTAAGTAGTTCTAAGTTCTAGGGGACTGATGACCATAGATGTTAAGTCCCATAGTGCTCAGAGCCATTTGAACCATTTTTTTCATATTCCGAGTACTTTATTGCACATCAATATAAAAGGATAAACGCTATAAAATACCATATTAGAGAAAATTAAATGCCGCAGTACAAATCTGTATCAGGTTTAGGTTACAAAAACCGCTAAAAGTGTCACAAAGTTGCCCACTTTTACGATATGTATTATACGTACAAATACGACCTATGTTTTTTCGAGGCTTTTGTTTTTGCGATTGCGAGCTGTATGCCGTGAGCAACATCTGACAACACTGCCACCTAATTGCGTGAACTGTCAGTACCAATCATTCGTCTCATGCACCACAGTTTTGGCTGGTAGTAGGATGGCCTCCTTGGTGACAGTATGTTAAACATTAATTTTCTTCATGCACATTATCCGGAGATAGTGGCAGCTCTGAGAGTGACAAGGGGAGTGGGTGGAGTGGGGCAGGGGTGAAGAGTAGTCAGTGCGGAAGGCTTAGCTGATGGTTGCCTTGCTTACCGTGATTTCCGCCTCTTGCTGGAAGTTCAAATGTTCAAATGTGTGTGAAATCTTATGGGACTTAACTGCTACGCTCATCAGTCCCTAAGCTTACACACTACTTAACCTAAACTATCCTAAAGACAAACACACCCACCCATGCCCGAGGGAGGACTCGAACCTCCGCCGGGACCAGCCGCACAGTCCATGACTGCAGCGCCCCTGACCGCTCGGCTAATCCCGCACGGCTTGCTGGAAGTCCCGAGTCCCTTTGGTGCGGCCGCTCAGCTGTTCGCCTTCTCCAGCGGCTGCTACGGCGTTAACGTCGTGGAGGTCATTTATGGCGGGTTTTATTATTTACCTCTTTTACGTTACTACCAGTATTCACGAAGAACCAGTTTGTCTAATGAGGTACTGTTCATGCAACGAGCAATTAGCTTCCTAGTTGTTGCTGTTCACAAGCGATATAATTGTCACTTAATTGCTTATTTTCTAATTAAATCGAGTAGTAACGTGAGACGTTTAGCAAAGAATTCTCTGGTACTGCTTGGCTACTTTTCTGCTTCCAACATCAATTATCCAAAAGAAGTAATCAAGTCTATATGTTTTGCACAATGGACGTTTAGCTTCAGGTATAAATATGGTGTGAATCTGATCATAAAAGAAAAAGCTTTTGCAGGTTGACTATAATGCAGCTGTAGGTGTAGGGAACATGCAGCAGTCCTTAGCAGTTAGGAGGCTTAAGTCAGTTGCAAAATCTAACAGAAAGAAGAGGGTTCTGCTGCTAGGTAGTTCGCACGATGGAGGTGTGGTCCAGCAGTTGCAGGAAGTGTTGGAGAGTGAGTACCAGGTCACCATCATTGTGAAGCCTAGTGCAGCATTGGCTCAGGTGACTGACATCATAGGGGAGCTATGTAGGAATTTTACGAAAGGAGGATCAGTTAGTGTGTGGAGCGGGGTATATAGTCTTGATAGGTGCGGGGAATATGAAGTAGGTGGTGAACTGGTACAGATAGCTACTCAAAATGGTGGCACTAATGTGCATTTCGTACAACTGTTTCAACGTCATGATCGGCCTCATCTTAATGCGGCTGTTAGGTGCGTTATCATGGGGCTGGAGAAGACACTGATGGCAGAGGGAATGGGTCACATTGCAGCGGTGCCAGTTGGGTCTATCACTAGATCGGGTTTCACTAGGCATGGCCTGCACCTCAATAGGTATGAGAAGGGGAGGCTAGCAATGGTTATAGGTGATTGTGTAGTGGGTGGTGGGGGGATCACTCATAGAAAAATTCCTGTAGTAGTTGTTGTTAGAGCTGCACATTTCTTAGATTGAAGTAAGCTGATAGGTATAACTGCTTAAAGGAAGTCGCTCTAACCAAGGGCTCACCTTCAGAGGGCGTCATGTTTCTAAGTAGAGAAGGAATTAGCATATTTCATCAAAATATAAGAAGCATTAGAGATAAAGTTAGTGAAATGCTTATAGATGTTGACTCTGAAATTATTGGTATATCGGAGCACCATTTAAATAATTTGACAATTCAGGGGCTTTCTTTACCAGGATACAGATTAGCCGGCCAGTGTGGCCACGCGGTTAAAGGCGCTTCAGTCTGGAACCGCGCGACCGCTACGGTCGCAGGTTCGAATCCTGCCTCGGGCATGGATGTGTCTGATGTCCTTAGGTTAGTTAGGTTTAAGTAGGTCTAAGTTCTAGGGGACTTATGACCACAGCAGTTGAGTCCCATAGTGCTCAGAGCCATTTTTTTTTATACATATTAGCCGGCTGTTTTTCAAGGAATTCCTTGCGGCTTGGAGGAGTGGCCATACAAGTAAAAAACAGTATTCCGTTAAGTCCATAGTGGTGTCAAGGCATTGCACTGAACAAATATTTCAATATTGTGCAGGGGCAGTTGAATTTAGTGAAACTAAACTTCTAATTGTTGTTGTTTATAGGTCCCCTAAGTCTGACTTCAGAGAATTTCTGCTCAAGCTAGAGAGGGGTCATGATTCACTTTGTAGAAATAAGTTATATGTGGTGACTTCAGTATTAATTTTGTATATGATGGTGGAAGAAAAAGGCTGTTGGTAGATATCCTAAATTCATATGACCTGATGCAGACTGTGTTTTTTTTTTTTTTTCAACTAGTGTGCAGGTAACAGTAGCACAGCCATAGACAATATTTTTTTCGTTCTTCACAACTAGATGGGCATTCTGTTAGTAAAAGGGTGAATGGCCTTTCAGACCATGATGCACAAATTTTAACACTAAAACGCTTTTGTACCCAAACAAATGTCACATATAATTACGATCTATGTAGGAAAGTTAATCTAACAGCAATAGAGAATTTTTTAAACATCGTCAAGCAACAAGAGTGGCAGGATGTTTATAGTGCCGATGACATAGATGACTAATATAATGCTTTCCTTAACACATTTCTCATGCTCTTTGAGAGATGCTTTCCATTAGAACATTCTAAACGGGGTACTAGCAGTAAAAGGCAGTCTGGTTGGCTGACTAGTGGGATAAGGATATCATGTAGAAAAAAGCGGGAATTACATGAAAATGTTAGAAGTAGTCACGATCAAGCTACAGCAGCCCATTATAAACAGTACTGTAAGGAGGTTAAAAACGTTATTAGGAAGGCAGAGAGTATGTGATACGCAAATATAATAGCTAATTCATAGAATAAATTTAAAATCATATGGTCAGTTGTGAAGGAAGTGTCTGGTCCGCAGCACGAAGTCAACAATATAAAGTTAGTTTGTAGTGAAAATTTTTCTGTTACTGATGAGTCAGATGAATATACAATATTTAACAATCATTTTCTGAGCATTGCTTGAAATAAAATAAAAATTCAGTTCCTACAGGGAATCTTTCGGCAAATGCCTTTCCGAGACTGACGTCTGAAATACTCTCCTGTGATACAGACAAGGGGAAGATTGCATCAATAATTAAATCACTGAAGATTAAGGACTCTCATTGATATGACGGAGTGACTAGCACAATATTAAAGCACTGTATTGTACACGTTAGCCCAGTATTTAGCCATATTTGTAATTTTTTCTTTAGGAATGGTCAGTTTCCTGAACGATTAAAGTATTCAGTAGTAAAGCCGCTTTACAAAAAGGGAGAAAGGGATAATGCAGACAATTGTAGACCAATTTTTATGCCATCAGTGTTTGCTAAAGTTATTGAAAAGATTGTGTATGTAAGGATAATATATCATTTTTTATCACACAATTTGTTATCAAGTGTACAGTTCGGCCTTAGAAGTTGTTTAAAAACTGAAAATGCTATACTCTTTTTTCTTTGGGAGGTACTGGATTAGTTAAACAAAATTATTCCAACGCTAGGCAAATTTTTTGATTCAGCTAAGGCGTTTGTGTTGATTACAAAATATTGCTCGATAAGTTGGACCGTTACGGAATATGGGGAGTAGCTCACAATTGGTTCACCTCCTACTTTAGCAACAGACAACAAAATGTCATATTGATAGTGTCGAGAATGGCTGTGATGTGGGGTCTGAGTAGGGTACAGTGAAGTGGGTGGGTGCCCGAGGGATCAATTTTTGGGGCCACTCATGATCCTTATTTATATAAATGATATGCCCTCTAGTATTACGGGTAACTCTAAAATATTTCTGTTTGCTGATGACACTGGCTTGGTAGTAAAAGATGTTGTGTGCAACATTGGCTCGGTTTCAAATAGTGTAGTTCATGACATAAGTTCATGGTTTGTAGAAAATAAACTAACGCTAAATCACAGTAAGACTAAGTTTTTACAGTTTCTAACACACAATCCAACAAAACCTGACATTTTAATTTCACAGAATGGGCATATGATTAATGAAACTGAGCAGTTAAAATTAATAGGTGTTCAGGTAGATGGTAAACTGTCGTGGAAAGCTTACGTTCAGGATCTTTTTCAAAGACTTAATTCTGTCATTTTTACTATTAGAACGGTATCTGAAGTGAGTGATCGTTCGACACGAAAATCAGTCTACTTTGCTTATTTTCATTCACTTATGTCTTACGGCGTTCTATTTTAGGGTAACTCTTCCCATTGTAAAAGGATATTTTTGGCTCAGGAACGGGCCGTTCTGTCAATAAGTGATGTAAGTTCACGAACCTCTTGTCGACCCCCGTTCACGAGTCTGGGTATTTTAACACTGGTCTCTCAATGTATATATTCCTTAATGTCATTTCTTGTTAACAATATTAGCTTATTCCCAAGAATAAGCAGCTTTAACTCAGTTAATACTCGGCAGAAATCAAACCTGCATTTGGATCGGACTTCCTTAACTCGTGTGCAGAAAGGTATGCAGTATACTGCTACATCCATTTTCAACAAACTACCAATAGACTTCAAAAATCTTTCAGTAATCAACACGCTTTAAAATCGGAACTGAATAGTTTCTTCATGGGTCATTTCTTCTATTCTGTGGAGGAATTTCTTGAAAAATTAAGCTGATTCTTGTTGATGGCGTTTAATTAAATTGATGGCTTGACTTTTTCGGGTTCAGACATATTTAATTTTTATCTGTTCTTACTTTTGTGTTGTAATTTCATGTACTGACACGTTCCATGACGTTGGAGATTTCCTCCTCGATTTGATCCTATGGAACTTGACGTGCAAATTAAAATAAGTAAATACTAATTTAGCACCAAAAATGACCTGTGTTGTTAGTTTACCAACTACTTATGACTGTCGCATGTGGGCTGCAACCTCGCAACCAGCTTATCTGCCATCTGGCTTAGGAAAATATGGAACGAATGTAGGATGTGTTTTAAGATTTTCTGAAGGTGTGACCTCCTAAACAAGTTATTAGATTTTATTATGTTTTCCGGATGGGTTACTCATCCTATTCTTTTCTTAGTACCCGATTATATTATTTTAGCGATAGAATCGTATGTACGTTAACAGTGGATTTTACAACAGGACGGTTATTTCAGTTCAGTCTATGTTCTGTGTGTAGGTGTGAATGGAATTAGGTGAGAATGCAGCAGAATTAATCAGACTGTCTATTCCACGTTTTAAATTTTGAAATTTTAAACGTTTTAATCGGTCAGTTTAAAATTATTTAAAAAAAATGACTCTGAGCACTATGGGACTCAACATCGTAGGTCATAAGTCCCCTAGAACTTAGAACTACTTAAACCTAACTAACCTAAGGACCTCACACACACCCATGCCCAAGGCAGGATTCGAACCTGCGACCGTAGCAGTCCCGCGGTTCCGGACTGCAGCGCCAGAACCGCTAGACCACCGCGGCCGGCTAAAATTATTTCAGTAAGGATGCTGATGACCTCGATTTTGAGTACCTATGCTTATAACAGGCCGATCGACCAACCAACCAGCCAACCAATAGACTGCCCCAATGATTGACCAATGGGCCAAATGTCGCACTGTCGTTTCCTTAGCAATAGAATCATTCCAAAATTCCCTTTAGGTGCCTCATAGAATTGTTTCTTGCGTCTTTGTATCCAAAGCCAGAATATACTTTCGTGCTGTGTTCTTGGCTGTACATGAAATGAAATGAGCGTATGGCATCGTTGGCCGGGAGGCCCCTATTCGGGGAAGTTCGTCCGCCAAGTGCAAGTCTTATTACATTCGACGCCACATTTGGCGTCTTGCGTGCCTGTGATGAGGATGATATGATGATGAGGACAACACAACACCCAGTCCACGAGCGGAGAAAATCTTCAACCCGGCCGGGAATCGAACCCGAGCCCTGGTGCACGGGAGGCAAGCACGTTACCACCCAGCTAAGCAGGCGAACTTGGCTATACATCATGTCATAGAGATGCAGAAATCTTTTAAGTTAACTCCACGTCGTGGCCAGGCATAAAAGTATCTAAACTTACCGAACAGTATGAATGTTTATTTTTGGTTACGTATGCTTGACAATGACCTATGAGACTGCCATTAGGTAACGACAAATAATAACGAATAAAGAAAAACACGTGTTCCTTCTAAAAACACTTAATCCCCTCTGCGGATATATGGCCCTATGTTTTTGGAAAGGATGTGGCCGATACCCGTCAGAATCCTAGCTCTATCCGGCTGTGTGCGCAGTCTAAGTTCTTATTGACGAAGTGCGTGGTCACTCATTTGACTCCGAGCTCTATACGTTCGCGTGAGAAGGTAAAATGAGCTCAAACATATAACGAATGGACAAAAATAAATTTATTTTGCTATCTAGAGTGGTAGTTCCCTTCTCTCTGACTCCCAGCGTTTATCCCGTCGTAGATGTCCCCTGTCATCATGATCTGGCAAATCTATATATTTTCTTGAGTGTTTTGGTTGGATACCGTTCTTGCAATCACAGTCTTCAGTTAACTTTCACAGTCGGAAGCCGTGTGCGCCGTCTATCTGTCAATCGATTAAACGCTATTGAGGGATTCATTGTTTTTTAACTGCGTGTTAATAGTTTTTTCTGTGGATGATATTAGAGGACCACCCCAGCTTTTACTTGAAATAGCGTGGGAAACTGTCTAAAAATTTCTGAGACTGACCGGTGTATCACACCAACACTTGTTAATACGCTACGCAAATTCGATCCAGATGTGTCTCATCTCTCTGTCTCTCACAGTAGTTCGTTTGACGTCAATATTTTTGCAAGTCACGCTCATTTGGTGCTGAGATAAAAGGAAGTTCAAGGCTGTACAAGTGTTGATGCAAAGCTATCCGTGATCACCATATCCTTCACATTATTTACACTGAGCAAGTAATTAATCATTAAAAAAAGAAAATAAAGAAGAGAGAGCACTACTGTAAATGTTCTATCCACAAGCATTTATTTTTTTAAACAACATAAATTGATTTTAATTTACTCTTTTAGAACAGTTTGAATTGTGTTAATATGTCGTTTGAACTGTTTCTAAATGTAAATTCGAGAAATTTAACAACAGAGCTGTCAACAGAATGTTTTGTGCGTAATTTGAATTAGAATTTCAGGTATACTCAACAATATAAAATTTATTATAGGTGAAAGAGATTTGTAGAATATTTTGTTAAACTGTATACAAAATAAAAGTAGACGTGGAAAAGAAAACATAATATTTTCTTCGCTTTTACTGAGAAAAAAATTCAAATTTACGCCAAACAATACTTCGTCTCTATTTTCCTCTCGTATGCAGTCCCAAAAAGCACACGTTTAAAACCCATTTTCTTTGTAATTTTACGTGAATTTCCCAACAGTATTCTTCCATCAGTGGATTTTGTTGCTGGCCTAAATACGAACTCTTTCTCATCATTTTCAGTTCGTAACCTCTCACGCATACATAAATTGTTTGCTAAATGCTCCTATTTGGCTTCTGGAAGAGATTTGGGAATGTTCAAATGTTCAAATGTGAGTGAATGCATAAGGGACCAAACTTCTGAGGTCATCGGTCCCTAGACTTACGCACTGCTTAAACTAACTTATGCTGAGAACAACACACACACACCCATGCCCAAGGGAGGACTCGAACCTCCGGCGGGATGGGCCGCGCAGTCAGGGTCATGACGCCTCAAACCGCGCGGTCACTCCGCGCGGCATAGATTTGGGACTCCTGTCTTGCTGTAAGGAAAACTGACAAATTCCTGTACGTCAGTGGCCTTGGGTTCAGCGAGAATAAAATGCCAAATGACTAACAAGCCAGACAAAAGCATTGCGTTTAGCGTCATTGAAAAATTTCCAGTCCAGCAGAAATATTTATTTTATTTTTTATTATTTTTTTTAGCTCTATGGGACTTAACTTCTAAGGTCATCAGTCCCCTAGAACTTAGAACCACTTTAACCTAACTAACCTAAGGACATCACACACATCCATGCCCGAGGCAGGATTCGAACCTGCGACCGTAGCGGTCGCGCGGTTCCAGACTGTAGCGCCTAGAACCGCTCGGCCACCCCGGCCGGCCAGCAGAAATATTTGATCGAGGTTTGTCGCACTACGTCGCTATAGATCATTTTAATTGAACGACAGCGCCGTTGACGGATCTTTAAACGCTGCTGTTTTTTCCTTACTTTTGTGATACGGGCTGGTTGAAGACAGTCTTTGTCCTTCTTTAGTGTTCAACCCTGTGGCTTTCTTGCAGCAGTCAGCCTTCATGTTCGTCTCCGCATATGTAGCGCATCCCCCATCATGCATAATCTGCTCCATCCTCGATCGTCCCCGGTGATTCCTTCCCTGAACACATCCTTCTGTCATTATTCCAATGATGTCATTGTGTCTTAAAAGGTGTCCTACGAGTTATTCTCCTCGTTTGGATGTGCATCCAGAAAAATTTGGTTTCCTGCACTCTACTCAGCACCTCTCCATTGGTAACTCTATCTCTACAGCTGATCTTCAACACCCTTCTGCACCAAATCTGCAGGACTTCCAGCCATTTCCTCTCTCCCCTCCTGTTGTCCATGTTTCACACCCGTATAGAAGCACACTCCACACAAATGCTTTCGTGATCCGTTTCCATTTTTCCAGACTGATCTTCCTGATTTTGCAATCACTGAAATAAAATCACATAATGGCCATCTTCACAAACTGCCGACTCTATAGAATTTCGATGTTTCCACGGGAAGTGTTGTCTTCCATGACTTTCTTTACTTGCTGAATTCCTTGTCCTGTAAACCTACGTTTACACCCCTCCTTACGTTCTCCAACTTGGCCGTCTTTGGCGAACTTCTTGGCTATCGTTTTGAAAAAGAGAGAAAACTAAAACTGAATACAATTTCGGCCTGCTGTATTCTGCTCACAATTTCTTTCCGGCTTCTACCATTCCACGTTATCCTTCTTCCCAAATAGGTAAATTCTTCTCTCAGTTCTAACTCCTCCCTTTCAGTTCTTATTCTTAGAGATTCATTTATTTCAGTATTGCATTCCATCACTTTAGTCTTTCGGCTATTTATTCTCATGCCAGAATAAAGCACTCCGTCGTCAGGCCACAAGTAGCCCATCGGGACCAACCGACTGCCGTGTCATCCTCAGTTGAGGATGCGGATAGGAGGGGCGTGTGGTCAGCACACCGCCCTCCCCGTCGTTATGATGGTGTTCTTTGACCGGAGCCGCTACTAATCGGTCGAGTGGCTCCTCTATTGGCATCACGAGGCTGAGTGCACCTCGAAAAATGGCAGCAGCGCATGGCAGCCAGGATGGTCACCCATCCAAGTGCCGGCAACGCCCGACAGCGCTTAACTTTCATGCCATAATGATCACAGAAAATTATTTCCATTGTGCTGAGGAAATTCCCTAGAAATTTTTTCGTCTCCTTGACCACAGCAATATTATGTGCGTAACGCAGCATGTGTACGTTCTGTTCATTTATTTTGACCCCCACCTCAGAAGATAATCCAGTGTTCCGAAACGAGATCCTAGAGTGTCGTCACGCGACGTGCAGAAGAACAACAAGATAAATCACTGCCCATCAGCCATAATAACAAGAGCCACTTGTACTCCGTCCACGTTCCGCGAACAAGTGCCTGTCGCCCCCTGTAATCCCCAGCCGCATTTCCATACGTCCCCCGGCGTCTCGCCGTCCCTTTATCACATCTGCCGCTCTTTCCCGGCCGGATAAATATTTAATAACGGCGCTAGACAAACTCCTTTGCGAGCAACAGTGCGCCCGCATGTTAATTGCTGAAATCGTCAGCTTAGTCTCCCCGGCACAAGGTCGGTAAAATTAATATTAATGCGGCGTTTCCCGTGCGCCGGAGGTCTCAGATTACAGCGCGATGTTCCCGCGGGGAGAAACGAGCGGAACGACTTTATTAATGGAGGGCGGCGGCGAACACAGCCGGCGCAGAATGCGCGCATACATCGCGGCGCACCGCGACGGGGCGGCAGTGTAGCCAGATTAACGCTGATGACGACAGCGCGCGCCGGCTCGTCACGTGGACAGTGGCGTCCGGCGGGCGTTCTGACGTCACAATTACTCGCAAACTTGGAGCAGAGCATTTGTTGACGAGCGTCCTTACTGTTGTAGCGCAATGTGGCACAGTGAGTGGACGGGGGGGGGGGGGGGGGCCTGCTACCCATTTACACTACTGGCCACTAAAATTGCTACACCAAGAAGAAATGCAGATAATAAACGGGTATTCATTGGACAAATATATTATACTCGACCTGACATGTGATTACATGTTCACGCAGTTTGGGTGCATAGATCCTGAGAAATCAGTACCCAGAACAACCACGTCTGGCCGTAATAACAGCCTTGATGCGTCTGGGCATTGAGTCAAACAGAGCGTGGATGGCGAGTACAGGTACAGCTACCCATGCCGCTTCAACACGATACCACAGTTCATCAAGAGTAGTGACTGGCGTATTGCGACGAGCCAGTTGCTCGGCCACCCATTGACCAGACGTTTTCAATTGGTGAGAGATCTGGAGAATGTGCTGGCCAGAGCAGAAGTCTAACATTTTCTGTATCCAGAAAGGCCCGTACAGGACCTGCAACATGCGGTCGTCCATTATCCTGCTGAAATGTGGGGTTTCGCAGGGATCGAATGAAGGATAGAGCCACGGGTCGTAACACATCTGAAATGTAACGTCCACTGTTCAAAGTGCCGTCAATGCGAACAAGAGGTGACCGAGACGTGTAACCAATGACTCCCCATACCATCACGCCGGGTGATAGTCCAGTATGGCGATGACGAATACACGCTTCCAATGGGCGTTCACCGCAAATTCGCCAAACACGGATGCGACCATCATGATGCTGAAAACAGAACCTGGATTCATCCGAAAAATGACGTTTTGCCATTCGTGCACCCAGGTTCGTCGTTGAGTACACCATCACAGGCGCTCCTGTCTGTGATGCAGCGTCGAGGGTAACCGCAGCCATGGTCTCCGAGCTGATAGTCCATGCTGCTGCAAACGTCGTCGAACTGTTCGTGCAGATGGTTGTTGTCTTCCAAATGTCCCCATCTGTTGACTCAGGGATCGAGACGTGGCTACACGGTCCGTTACAGCCATGTGGATAAGATGCCTGTCATCTCGACTGCTAGTGATACGAGGCCGTTGGGATCTAGCACGACGTTCCGTATTACCCTCCTGAACCCACCGATTCCATATTCTGCTAACTGTCATTGGATCTCGACCAACGCGAGAAGCAATGTCGCGATACGATAAACCACAATCACGATAGGCTACAATCCGACCTTTATCAAAGTCGGAAACGTGATGGTACGCATTTCTCCTCCTTACACGAGGCATCACAACAACGTTCCACCAGGCAACGCCGGTCAGCTGCTGTTTGTGTATGAGAAATCGGTTGGAAACTTTCCTCGTGTCAGCACGTTGCAGGTGTCTCCACCGGCGCCAACCTTGTGTGAGTACTCTGAAAAGCTAATCGTTTGCATATCACAGCATCTTCTTCCTGTCGGTTAAACTTCGCGTCTGTAGCACGTCATCTTCGTGGTGTAGCAATTTTAATGGCCAGTAGTGTATAACAGAGTTATTCTTTATTACATACGGGCATACAGAGTACAATGTATGACACCTGCCGTGGACTGGCATCTAACGCGTGATTAAAAATAAAATTTCTGTTCCTTAGTACACAATACCAATGTACCACTCCTTTCCTAAAAGACATTTTCCGTCAGCAGTGGAGTGTACGATGTCGCCAGACTTTCTGTAGTGCCCGCAAAATACAAGGCTAGTGATTCGAGGTCCCTCTGGCGCACAGTTTCGCAGACCTTCTTTTCTTAGCAACGCTCAGTGGCAGAGGCACATCTGCGCTTTCGATTGCGCTGTTCAGAGCTTAGCGACGTGATCACGCTACGCAATGTGATTCCGTAGCTCTCTAAAAGGAACACTTAATCTGAAAGATTAGTAAATAGTCTTTGATCAGAATCAGTAGCCTCGTTGCGACGCGCGATGTAAGATTAAAGCCGTGACTATTTTGACATTAAAACATATCACCTTACAACAGTTCAACTACTCTCAAACAAACTCTAACATCCAGCCACATAACTGGAAACAACAACGCCAACAGTCTGATTTTAACTTTCCTTTCTCTCCTCCTTCTCCTGCTCATTCTCCTCCTCCTCCTCCTCCTCCTCCTCCTCCTCCTCCTCTTCCCGTTTCTGTAAGGAGTCTTTCGGGTCTGATAATTTTCGTGACACGTGACGCTAATTTTAGTGAGACGTGACGCCAGCACTTCCCCTTCAGAATGAATCAGCGGGACCGATTTGTCTGCGTCTAATACAGGTCACAGCTTCAAGTGTAATAAGGTTTACGAAGTGTTTGCGTGAAGTCTGACCGAAGCCAGAAAGTGGATACGAGCCCAGTATTCACATTCTTGGATGTGAAAAGCTGAGTTACCATCCCTCGCCGGTAACCAGCAAACGTATTCGATCCAGGCCTGGGTTATCTCCCCGTGTCCTAGAACCGGACCATCTGCGCGTTTCAATGGAAACAATACTGTTTATTCCGAATTAAGGAGAAAAAGAAAAAAAAGCCGCATCATGTCCATTTCTTCGACCTCTTCTCTTCCAATTTTTTCCCCTGAATGGCAACACCAGTTGGAGTTAAATCGCCGTACACTCAACAATTCCTGATCAGCTCCAACTTATTAAAGTGTCCCCAGCAATTGCGCCAGGGTGAAATGAATTTCTTGAAGAGTTTCGTTCCTATCTAAGAACAGGCCGGCCGAAGTGGCCAAGCGGTTCTAGGCGCTACAGTCTGGAACCGCACGACCGCTACAGTCGTAGGTTCGAATCCTTCCTCGGGCGCCGGCCAAAGTGGCCGTGCGGTTCTAGGCGCTACAGTCTGGAACCGAGCAACCGCTACGTTCGCAGGTTCGAATCCTGCCTCGGGCATGGATGTGGGTGATGTCCTTAGGTTAGTTAGGTTTAATTAGTTCTAAGTTCTAGGCGACTGATGACCTCAGAAGTTAAGTCGCATAGTGCTCAGAGCCATTCGAACCAAGCCTGCCTCGGGCATGGATGTGTGTGATGTGCTAAGGTTAGTTAGGTTTAAGTAGTTCTAAGTTCTAGGGGACTGATGACCTCAGAAGTTAAGTCCAATAGTGCTCAGAGCCATTTGAACCATCTAAGAACATCTTCAAGGAGGTATGAAGGTTGGATCCACAACTGGCTCATCGCTCACTTCTGATTGTTCATATACGTACATTCAGCCTCTGATCTTCCACCCCGCCGCCCCCAAAAATCCAACAATGCCTCCGGACCCTAGGTGCCCACGCCAGAGCACTAAAGGTGGAACGATTGAAGAATCAGCAATAAGTAGTGGCAGGAGCAAAAGACCCAAAAACCGCTGGTAGGTAACATTCTACATGCCATAGCGTGGAAAGTCAGAAATCTGAATGTGGTAGGAAAGCCAGAAAATCTGAAATAAACTGAAATGCAAACGCTGAAAATAGATGTAGGGTGGTGAATGAAATGAAATGAAAATAACACAGACGTGTCTGGACCGATGAATATGAGATACTATCCACACCGTAATAAAATAATATGATGGGAGAGTAGGATCCACTGAGTATAGGAACTAAAGAGAAAAAGAGTATTACTGCAGACAAGTAACAGGATTACTCCAGTCACTATCGTAAAAAAAACTAACGTCAACTACGGTATTTCAAGTATAAATGCCAAGGTCACAAGCGGAAGACGACGAGATGGGGAGAATGTCAAAAGTATACGCTCTCTACATCGACGTACTTACTCCACAAGCCATCGTATGGTGCATGCCGCACGGTACCTTGCATAACTACTAGACGTTCCTTTTCCTGTTCCATTCGGAAACAGAGAGAGTGAAAAAGGACTGTCTCTATGCCCTCGTACGATCCCCAAATTATCTTATCTTTGTGATCCTTAGGCGAAATAAACGTCGGCTGCGGTAGAATCCAGCTTCAGATGCCGGTCCTCTAAAGTTTGTGAACAGTGTTCCTCGAAACGAAGGCCGGCTTCCGACCATGGAGTCCAGTTCGAGTACTCAAAACACCTCCGTAATATTTACGTGTTGGCTGAACCTACCGCTTACAAATCTAGCAGCCCACTTCTGAATTTGTTCGATGTCTTTGTTTAATTCGACCTGGTGGGTCGAGCAGTACTCGGTAATGTATCGCACTAGAGTTCTGTAAGAGGTCTCCCTTACAGATGGCGCACACTCCTAATAATCTGAAGTCTACCATTCATGTTTGATATCACCGTTCTTCCGTGCTCATTCCATTTCACATCGCTTTGCAACATTGGGCCTACTTACTTCATTGTATTGACTGTGTCAAGCAGTACATTAATAATAACTCTATTCGAAGGAATTGATTTTTCTACTCATCTTCATTAACTTACATTTCTTTGCATTTAGGGCTAGCTGCCATTCATTACACAAACCGTAAATTTTGTCCAAGTCATCCTGTATCCTCCCACAGTCGCTCAACGATGACACCTTCCCCTGCACCACAGCATCACGAGCAAAAAGCCGCAATTTCCTGGTGACCGTGTCCATCAGATCATTTACGGAGAATGATAGCGGTCCTATCACAGTTCCCTGGGACATTCATGACGCCGGCAGCTGTGGTCGAGCGGTTCTAAGCGCTTCAGTCCGGAACCGTGCAGCTGCTACGGTCGCAGAGTCTAACCCTGCCTCGGGCATGGATGTGAGTGATGTCCTTAGGTTACCTAGGTTTAAGTAGTTCTAAATCTAGGGGACTGATGACCTCAAATGTTAAGTCCCATCGTGCTTAGAGCCATTTGAACACTCATGACGATTTGCTTGTCTGCGATGGACTGTCGCGGTTGAGGACAACGTGCTGGATTCTGCTGCTTAAGAAGTCTTCGAGTCATATATCTGAGAACCGTATGCTGGTACCTTCGTTAAGAGCCTGCAGCAGGGCACCTTGTCAGACGCTTTCCGAAAATCTAGGTGGTGGTGGTGGTTGTTGGGATGTTTAAGGGGGACTAAACAGCAAAGTTCATCAGTCCCCCAGAAAATCTAGGAATACGTCCTGTAGCGTGAAGAGGTCCGTAAGTGCCTGTAGCACATACTCGTCCGACGCCTTTGAAGGCGTGATAACCGTTTGGGAGGGATCAAGACTGTAGGACGGGCGCTCGCGCATCTCCCACTTGAGCTGGCGTAATTTCTGCGTTACGACATTTGCGATATGGGGACGTACGTTATCATGAAGTAGCAGCAGTCCTTGGTGCATCGTCCTACAACGGTAGTTTTCGACAGCCAAGCTGCCCAGTACACTTTCTTCAGTCTCCGAGGGATGGCTGGTTGGTTGGGTGGTTGCTTGATTTGGGGGAGACGACCAAACGGCGAAGATATCGGTGCCATTGGATTAGGGAAGGATGGGGAAGGAAGTCGGTCGTGACCATTCAAAGGGAATTGTTTGATCGCCCCTCGTATTTGAACGGAGAATACGTCCGATAATTCTGCAGAAAATGAATGTGAAGGATGTCTGTAACAAGATTTTATTAGAGTTTTGGGAAAGTACCTGAAGTAATATTTTGCTATTGAAGTTAGACATACAGAAATGATCGTATGGCATTTCTGGCCGGGAGGCCCCATCAGGGGAAATTCCACGAGCGTAGAAAATCTCCAACCCAGCCAGTAATCGAACCTGAGCCGCTGCATGGGAGGCAAGCACGTTACCATCCAGCTAAGCAGGTGGACGTTAGACATACTGCCAACGGCCTTGCCGCAGTGGTAAGACCGGTTCCCGTCAGATCACCGAAGGTAAGCGCTTTCGGGCTGGGCTAGCACTTGGATGGGTGACCATCCGATCTTCCGGGAATTGATGGCAGACAGGGTGCACTCAGAGCTTGTGAGGCAAACTGAGGAGCTACTTGATTGAGAAGTAGTGGCTCCGGGCTCTTAACCTGACATACGGCCGGGTGTGCTAACCACATACCGCTCCACATCCACATCTAGTGACGGCTGTGGTCTGAGGATGACACGGCGGCCGCTCGGTACCGTTGGGCTTTCCAAGGCGTGTTCTGACGGAAAAATGGCTCTAAGCACTATGGGACTTAACATCTGAGGTCATCAGTCCCGCCGGCCGGAGTGGCGGAGCGGTTCTAGGCGCTACAGTCTAGAACCGCGAATTACGGGCGCAGATTCGAATCCTGCCTCGGGCATGGATGTGTGTGATGTCCTTAGGTTAGTTAGGTTTAAGTAGTTCTGAGCTCTAGGGGACTGATGAAATGGCTCTGAGCACTATGGGACTTAACGTCTATGGTCATCAGGGGACTGATGACCTCAGCAGTTAAGTCCCATAATTCTCAGATCAATTTGAACCATTTTTTGTGATACTTAGGCGAAATAAACTTTGCCTGCAGTATAATCCAGCTTCAAATGCCAGTCCTCTAATTTCAAAAAATAGATCTAATGGCTCTGAGCACTATGGGACTTAACATCTATGGTCATCAGTCCCCTAGAACTTAGAACTACTTAAACCTAACTAACCTAAGAACATCACACAACACCCAGTCATCACGAGGCAGAGAAAATCCCTGACCCCGCCGGGAATCGAACCCGGGACCTCTAATTTCATCAGTACCCTAGAACTTAGAGCTACTTAAACCTAACTAACCTAAGGACATCACGCACTTCCATGCCCGAGGCAGGATTCGAACTTGCGACCATAGCTGTCGCGCAGTTCCAGACTGAAGCGCCTACAACCGCTCTGCCACCACGGCCGGCTGTTCGGACGGAGTTCAGTTCCAGTTAGACATACTGACGTTTCCACTCCATGCCCATCTGGTAGCCGAGTGCCACTGTTGGTCGTATCCGGACCGGTTAAATAGGAAATTCAGAAGCATCACGTGACGCGAGGGCGCGTGGGCCGCAGCAAGTGGCCGGACATTTAGTGCGCGCCGTCTGCAGGTGCGGAGCTACCGCCGGCCCCGTAACTCGCGCTGCGGACCATTATCGACCGCCGTCCAGCCCGGAGGGCCAGTCGGACCACAATGGAGCCGCGGGATTAGGCTGCTAATGGCAGCGCGCGTGGGCCGCGACGGGCCAGTCTCTAAATCTCTGCGCGTCCGCTGGCGGCGAGGACTGGACGATGCGTTTCATTAGCCGGCCGCTACTGTGCCAAAGGCGCAGGCCACTAACCGATCCCGCGGACGTCGCAGAGGTGATCGACAATAACGGCGACGGCGAGGCGGCCGCGTCCTTCTAGGGAGCTCGCCGCCGTTGGGGATACGCGCGTAACCTGAGCTGGCCGGGTAAGGCGGACGCGGCGGATCGCGTGCTGAAGCCGTCAGCTTCCAAATGACAGCAGAGTAGACAGCATTAGCCGTGTTTACTCTGGCAGCTGCGATGCGATGTGACAGCCGCCGTCCGTCAAGATCCGACCGCCGAATGCAGACTCACGTCCAGTTACACCGTAAATCTTCACTTCCAGAGTTATATAATTTGTATACAGAATGGCACCATAACCGCCAAAAGCTGCTATAATGAATATTTATTTACAGACAACGTTCGTCAGTCAAGCGACCACCTTCAGGTCACGGCTTAACACTAGATTAAGGAAGACTCCATCGCATCAGATACAGAATTGCTTTTCACTAGCCTCATTATCATCATACAAAAATGGTTCAAATGGCTCTGAGCACTATGGGACTCAACTTCTGAGGTCATTAGTCTCCTAGAACTTAGAACTAGTTAAACCTAACTAACCTAAGGACATCACACACATCTATGCCCGAGGCAGGATTCGAACCTGCGACCGTAGCGGTCTCGCGGTTCCAGACTGCAGCGCCTAGAACCGCACGGCCACTTCGGCCGGCTATCACCATAACCCCAACTTATTCGATGAGTCGGCGATCGACGCTTCTCCACCAATAGACCCACATTCTGGTGGACGACAGTTCAAATTAGGGATGGGTAAAACCGACTGGTTAAAACCTACATCTGCACCTACATTTATACTCCACAAGCCACCCAACGGTGTGTGGCGGAGGGCACTTTACGTGCCACTGTCATTACCTCCCTTTCCTGTTCCAGTCGCTTATGGTTCGCGGGAAGAACGACTGCCGGAAAGCCTCCGTGCGCGCTCGAATCTCTCTAATTTTACATTCGTGATCTCCTCGGGAGGTATAAGTAGGGGGAAGCAATATATTCGATACCTCATCCAGAAACGCACCCTCGAAACCTGGAAAGCAAGCTACACCGCGATGCAGAGCGCCTCTCTTGCAGAGTCTGTCACTTGAGTTAGCTGAACATCTCCGTAAGGCTATCACGCTTACCAAATAACGCTGTGACGAAACGCGCCTCTCTTCTTTGGATCTTCTCTATCTCCTCCGTCAACCCGACCTGATGAGCAATACTCAAGACACCGGTATTTTAGTTCTCAGTGACAGGTATTTTTGGTACTTGGTCTCCGTCATAAAAGGTGTTTTTTAATTTTTTACTAGTAACTGGTAAAAAACCGAAATATCAGTTAGCCATACCAAAAGAGCTAAAATTTTTGTTTTTAAATATACCTTTGTTAAATAATGTGTTATTTTTCCGCAAAATGCTCATTGCTTTGAATTATTACGGTACTATAAAAATGGGAAAAGCGATCATTGCTATTTTAGTAACAACGCCGACAGAAACGAGCAACAAATAAATGGCAGAACTGATACAACATTGCTGAGAGAATGATGTACGTCTTACCACGAGTCGTACTCCGCTGCAGAGTGAAAATCTCATTCTGGAAACATCCCCCAGGTTGTGGCTAAGCCATGTCTCCGCAGTATCCTTTCTTTCAGGAGTGCTGGTTCTGCAAGGTTCGCAGAAGAGCTTCTGTTAAGTTTGGAAGGTAGGAGACGAGATACTGGCAGAAGTAAAGCTGTGAGGACCGGGCGTGAGTCGTGCTTCGGTAGTTCATATGGTAGAGCACTTGTCCGCGAAAGGCAAAGGTCCCGAGTTCGAGTCTCGGTCGGGCACACAGTTTTAATCTGCCAGGAAGTTTCATATCAGCGCACACTCCACTGCAGAGTGAAAATATCTTTCTGTTCACGAAAAATAGAGTTCATCATCCTCAGTTTCCACCTTTTAACACTGAATATTCGTAAAATCCACAGAGAAGTATTGTATCCTATTACAACATGATTTTTAGAAGAGTTTTAAAAAATTATGATCAATAGAAGAAACTTTACTATTTCTTGTAGGTCAAGCACTTATTACTTTTCGAGAAAAGCAGAGAACGGCGGAAGGGTTACGTTTTTTTATTTGCCTATTTAATTTAATATTTCGATTTGATTTATCTTGAAACTGAAGCAGTCAATATTTTTGAATTTCTGTTCACTTCCTGATTTTATTAGAGGAAATAAATTGGAAGAAAGAAACGAAAATCTGTTATTTCAGAATCCGGTTATTTTGAATGGTTTTAAAAGTCCGGTTAAACCGGCGTTGATAAAAGCCGGTTGGTTCAACGATAACTGGCAGCCGCAGTTCAAACCCTCCTCCGGCCATCCAAATTAAGAATTTCTGCGATTTGCCTTAATCGCTCCATCAAATAATGGGATGGCTTCTTTGAAAGGGCATTGGGTCGAGTTTCTTTTTCCACACTTTTTTTTTAAAAAAAAAGCTGTCTTAACTTGTACTCCGTCTCTAATGACGTCGGCCGGCTGGTGTGGCCTTGCGGTTCTAGGCGCTTCAATCTGGAACCGCGTGACCCCTACGGTCGCAGGTTTGAATCCTGCCTCGGGCATGGATGTGTGTGATGTCCTTAGGTTAGGTAGGTTTAAGTAGCTCTAAGTTCTAGGGGACTGATGACCACAGACGTTAAGTCCCATGGTGCTCAGAGCTATTTGAACCATCTAATGACCTCGTTGTCGATGGGACGTTAAACCCTAATCTTCCGTTCTTCCTTTTCGACCAATCATCAGTTTTAAAACTTCTCCCCTTCTTCGATGCTGTCCCAGGCATTCCTCTCTGCCCCATGTCAGATTTCACCGTCTCCTTATATCTCAGTATCGATTTCCTTTTGGTCTCTTATCTCTGAGTTTCAAATCAGACATAGGCTTGGTAGTCTGTGCTTCCACGCATATTTCAATACTACTCAGCCGCTGCGGGGTTATTTGCTCTTTTACTCTCACAACTTGAGCCTCTTCTCGGATTTCCTCATTCTGGTTTCTATCTCCCCGTGTCTCTTCGATTGTACTACGAAACAAACTTCTGCTGATGTCTTTACTTCCCACGGTCATGGTTTCACAATCATATGTTAAAATTAGTATGTAGTATGTTTCGCTGATGACACTCTTACATGTAGTGGAATTTTTTTATTCCATATTTCTTCTTTAACTATTTAACAGAGGCTGTCACTTGCTTGAACCTATAAGTGATGTCTTTGTCTATAGAACCAGTACCGGAGACGACGCTGCCAAGATATTTGAAATTATGAGTCTCCTGTAGCTCTTTCTTCTCCACATGTCCATTGGTTGCCTGTGTATTTTCATGACCATCACCTTTCTCTTCTCCTGGCTGAAGATGAGACAGAATGCTTAATCAACTTCTGCACAGGTGAAATTTTCACTCTGCAGCGGAGTGTGCGCTGATATGAAACTTCCTGGCAGATTAAAACTGTGTGCCCGACCGAGACTCGAACTCGGGACCTTTGCCTTTCGCGGGCAAGTTCTCTACCAACTGAGCTACCGAAGCACGACTCACGCCCGGTACTCACAGCTTTACTTCTGCCAGTACCTCGTCTCCTACCTTCCAAACTTTACAGAAGCTCTCCCGCGAACCTTGCAGAACAGCACTCCTGAAAGAAAGGATATTGCGGAGACATGGCTTAGCCACAGCCAGGGGGATGTTTCCAGAATGAAATTTTCACTCTGCAGCGGAGTGTGCGCTGATATGAAACTTCCTGGCAGATTAAAACTGTGTGCCCGACCGAGACTCGAACTCGGGACCTTTGCCTTTCGCGGGCAAGTGCTCTACCAACTGAGCTACCGAAGCACGACTCACGCCCGGTACTCACAGCTTTACTTCTGCCAGTACCTCGTCTCCTACCTTCCAAACTTTACAGAAGCTCTCCCGCGAACCTTGCAGAACTAGCACTCCTGAAAGAAAGGATATTGCGGAGACATGGCTTAGCCACAGCCTGGGGGATGTTTCCAGAATGAAATTTTCACTCTGCAGCGGAGTGTGCGCTGATATGAAACTTCCTGGCAGATTAAAACTGTGTGCCCGACCGAGACTCGAACTCGGGACCTTTGCCTTTCGCGGGCAAGTGCTCTACCAACTGAGCTACCGAAGCACGACTCACGCCCGGTACTCACAGCTTTACTTCTGCCAGTACCTCGTCTCCTACCTTCCAAACTTTACAGAAGCTCTCCCGCGAACCAAGCAGGTTGATATAATGTTAATCCGTGACTTGAGGATCGTCGCTTGAGCGAACTAGTTCTATGTCGATAAATATTCATTAAAGCAGCTTTTCGCGGCGCGGCGTACCCGTGTGGACTAGGCGCCTCCCCCATTCGGAGGTTCGAGTCCTTCCTCGGGAATGGGTGTGTGTGTGTCGTCCTTAGCGTAAGTTAGTTTAAGTTACATTAAGTAGTGTGTAAGCCTAGGGACAGATGACCTCAACAGTTTGGTCCCATACGAACGTACCATAAATTTCCAAATTTTTCCAAAACAGCTTTTTGATGAAGCACGGTCCCAGTCTTCAAACTACATTCATGGTGTACACTTATGTCTACAGAAGCTATCTCACATAATTAAATTATTCCTTCTACAGTATTCATAAGAGTCCTTAATTAATTGGATCGAAGTGCTAAAGTATGGCGTGCCCGCCCGGACAGCCGCTTGCATTAGCACGCCTTATGCGGGATACGGGGAGTGGTGCTGTCCCGGTATCGAATCCCGCGGGCTGAATTAAAGGCGAGGGCCGATGTGATGGTAAGACTGGGTGTGATTTTTAGGAGATTTTTCCACATACGACTAGGTGAATATCGAGCTGGTTCCACATCTCACCTCAGTTACACGGTTCGCAAACACTTAGAAAACGGTCGCGCAATTTCACTTGGTGTAGCACTAGGTGCAAACAGATGGGGAGAAGAAAGAAGTGGCAACAGGGAGGTCATCCGGCCATTCTCTGCCACTAATATAAAACCTAAGATTAGCATTTCGTTCCAGTGAAAATAATAGATATGGGACATTAAAAGGGAGAAATTGACATGATGTGGCACAGTGACCTAGTGGATGTGTGTCAAACTACAATGCTCTTATCGTCTGAGCTATCCGTGCACGGCAGACGGTATTACTCGTAGATAGCCAGTGAATCTTCGATCCTAGGAATTTGTCCGTCAGGTATCACGATGCTCTTACCATCTGAGCTATCCGGGAACGAGTGACGGTATTGTATCGCCAGTCGATCTTCGATCCTAGGATTTTTTCAATCAGGTACCATCTCTTTAAAAAATACATGCTCGTCGCCCTGAGTGTAAAACTACTTGTTCATAAAATTCGCTGCTTCATATACACTTGAAAATAGCTAAAGGTCCAAAATTTCAGAAGCGAATTGCAAGAACAAACTGTTTTTATGCTAAAACTCGACGACGACTTCTTTCATAAAGTTTTATTTGACTGTGAACATTGGCTACGAAAAATTATCTTTCATCTCTGCTAACGGCTTGTGAACGTCGAAAATCACAGTTTACATGTGATTTGGGTTGCACATTAATCTGTACTCCCCATAATAACTGCTGCATAAGCCAGTCCAGTACTCTGAGGAACGCAATGGCAAACACATCCAACACGCCCACGCCTATTAAAGCGCTGTGGCGAAACTTCCAGGAAGATTAAAACTGTTTGCCGAACCGGGACTCGAAACCCGAAACCTGACATTGGGCGTGAAATGCGCTTACCGACTGTATTATTCGGGAACGACTGGCGACCCATACACTCTGCTTAACTTCTGACTGGGTCTCTGTCCAGCTTTCCAAACGTCACACAAGTTCTCCTGCTTATCTTGCGGGACTAACACCCGCGCTCGGGCACAGAGATTTCATCTGCCACCAAGTTCCAAAGTAGCGCAAACTCCGCTGCAGACAGAAAGTTGCCAGTTGTAAATAATCTCTTAGGCTTTGGCTTCACCATTTCTCCATGATATATTTTCTTACATGAGCGATAATCCCGCAATGTATGCAGAAGGGATACCAACAGAAGTGAAGTTATGTGAGTCACGTCTACATAGATTAGTCAGCAAGAGCATTGTCCACATGTAATCCTCCAGTAACGTTTTATGTCAGTGTAGTATATCTCTTATGAGTTCCACATACTCAAATCGCGCGAACGTATTTGTTTGCACATCGGATATGAAGTTTTCTTTCACGCTAATTAGACAAGCGCAGTAAAAATCACATTAGGTGATTATTAGTGGCACCCCGTAAGCTGCCTCATATCTCATGAACTTTTATGGCGTATTCGTTCAAGGTTAAAATAGTTATTTACGCCATGAAATATATCCCTAAACAGAACAAACAATTTTAAAGGATAACGCGTCTGTGTAGAATAACGATAGGGAGAGCAAGCTTACGCAAAAGTACAACAATGGGGGAGGGTGGGGGGAATTATTCGATACTAATGCCTGTCTGAACATAGAAAATGAATTTTGAACATTTACCTCCTATTTCCATCCCCTGAAAGCAAACGAATATGAAGTTTTCTGGATTCTGTACCCTCCGAATCAGGGGCGGTAAGAAAGCACGAACAGAAGAAAATCGAAGCATTTGAGATGTGGTACCACAGAAGAAAGTTGAAAATTAGATGAATTGGTAAGATAGGGAGTGAGGAGATTCTCCGCAGAATCGGCGAATAAATGAAGATATGGAAAACACCGACAAGAAGAAGGAACAGGAGACAAAACTTGAGTTAAGACATCAGGGAATAACTTCCATGGTCCAAGAGAGAACTGCAGACATTAAGATCTGTAGGGGAAGAGAGAAATTAGAACACACACGGCATATAAGTGAGGACGTAGGATGCAAGTGATATTCTGAAATATAGGTTGGTTAGGTTTAAGTACTTCTAAATTCTAGGGGACTGATCACCTCAGATGTTAAGTCCCATAGTGCTCAGAGCCATTTGAACCATTTGAACACACACACACACACACACACACACACACACACACACACACACAGTTCAGTTCAGAGGGAAGCACGCTAGCGCGGTTTGCCCTTTACGTTCGATTGCATGAGCTCGTTGAGCGATTTCATTCAAAATTTTGATATGGATGCTGTGCCACACCGCAAGTTTTGGTTCAGGTAAAAGGCGAAGTAAATTAATGAATGTCTCTACGCAAATTGTATGACAGAGACTATAACTGAGTAAGGAATCAAATAGACAGTTCAGCTCTGATGGTTGTGCTCACACACTGAACTGGAGTGACTTTATATACATCCTGTACAGTATTTTAAAACCACATTACAAAACTAATATTCCCAAGTGGAATAAATATCTCATTCAAGTTAATAAGCAGCCTATAAGTCACTTATGGTTTAGGATGATTGTTACTTGAATGATTCTCTGATCACACGTGCTAGAAGACAAGTGCTAAGTCGAACCAAGATCCACATTCAGCACACGAAACTACAAATCCTATAAAGCTCATGTCATACGGAAACTTAAGCAATGTGCACGTCGTTATGCATCTTACCGTATTACAGTGAAGTGTGCTGCTCAAAAGCCCCTATCTTGTTCACTAACAAACTTTTGAATCACTGCTTGATACGGTGTGCTGGAAGCAACGCCAAGAAAAGTTAACACTCTTGCCCATGGAACGAAGATCAGACAAGAAGACTTGAAAACTTCGTGCGCTGCGAGCCTCGAGGCTGGAAAAAGCCCGATTGCCTGACTCGGGTTCAAATACCTTAGATGTTTACGTATTCTCGCACTAGCATTGAGCCACTGAATCGGCGCTTTGCATTGGGAATTCTGAACAAACATGTGACAAACACAGTGAGTACTGCAGATTCAGCATAAATGAAAAGACGCTCGTTATTAAGTGGTGGCTTTCCAGCTCCTATGGCGACGAAATTACTTATAGAGTAAGGTGGCCTGTGGTTAAACTTTTGTAGCCCTAGTTAGGAGCAGCTGCGTTCAAACTACTTTCTAGGTTTTCCATGGTTTGCCAAAAACGCTTAACGCGACTGCTGGGTAAAGAAAAAGTTCCCAACGGATCACTAAGAGGGAAAGGTAATGAACAAGGAACATCACTACAAATCGTTCGGAGCGTTAGCTAAAAATGCTGGTATTGTGCAGCCTTGTAAAGAGCTGTTGAACAGAACTAATGGGGATAACTTTTGTAGGGTTTAAGGTGAATACTTGACTGATTCACGTCTGCAAGGAAGCAATCTAGGACTAATAGTTCCTCTCTGTGTACACCCATAGAAGATTCGGTAGTTTTGCTGTATTATTAGTGAAAAAGATTACTGACCATATGGTGAACTACTGCACAGCATCTCTTTTGTGCCGTATTTCATGTCATACACAACAATATCTCTAATAGCGAAGTAAATCTATAAGATCCATGGCCCATTTTGGAATGTTGTATCCCAACAGCTAGACTGAACAAATATTTTATGGTAGAAAACAATGTACACAGGCCAGCCACAGCTATGACTAACCGGCCTGGGGATTAAAATCCTCTTCAGCTGTACTTAATCTTTTTAGTATCAGATCACAACCAGTTTCGTGGCACTGAAAACCACATCCTGAGATGACATATAATTGTCATAAGAACCTAACATTCTTTGTCAGACCAAACTAATAAGCCGTTAAATGATGGTACATCAAAGAATCAAAACCAACCGGTCGTAGGGATTTAAGTCAAAAATGGTCGTTTGGGCCGCAACTCCAGTCCATGAGTACTCCCGGAACTTTCAACGCGACCGTATTGCACATTACTCGTTCGTTTTCTGTATTCATGGGATGTTCATGGACTGGAGTTGTGACTTGGATCCCGAGGTGCGTCTCATTTTGAAGCATTGACATAGCGTTATTTAGCGGTTTATTAGTTTGATCTGATGACGGATGTTGGGCTCCACGTTCCGGCCTACTTAGTTCTTCTGGCTTCGTTACATGTCAGATGAAAAATGCGATTTTCAGTGCCACGAAACTGTTTGTGATTTCATAATAAAAAGATTAAACACAGTTGAATCGGCATCTTAATCCCTAGAATATTTGTAGTAGATATTCACCTCCTGGTATAAAGGCTGCTAGTTTTGAGCAGTTGCTCTGGCACACCGTCTTACTTAAGTGTCTTTTAGGCTGTTTTTCAAGCTTGTTTAAGCAAATGCTGGACTGGTCTCCAACCTCCGCCTCAGATAGTAAGATACACAGATAAAATACAGTAACGGTCAGGACAAAACGTACATGAGACACAGACTCGTGAAGCACAGATTAAAAGGCGTTTGTCGCGAGAGGAAGGCCAGGTGTCCATAAAATCAAATAAAAAATAAAATTTGTCAAATCATGAAAACAGTGGATCCCGTAGAGAGGAATAATCTCTAGGGAAGAGAGATTATGAAACGGTGGATATTGTGTGCAGTTTTGTGTAAGACTGTGGCTTTGCTTGAAAGTCTCTCGGCCACGCAGCCGGCTGGTTTATTTGTTGCTGAATAAAGTTTCGACTGTGTCATCAGATTACCTATAACGACCAATCTATATAGCCGCAGGCTCGAGAGCGTCAAGCAGAATACCATCGAGAAAATCTAAGAAGACAAACATGTGACTTTGTCTTCAAAAGGTTACAAACAGCTGTTGAACTTCGTACATACGTAACATATTTCCATTTTCGTAAGCTTCAAACGTCCGCAGCCACAGTTATTTATTTAGACTTTCTAACCAACATATATTTTCTTTTTGTTGATAGTATGGCAGATGGAACGCCGTAATACTTTCGGTACGTTCACTTGTTATCTGTCTCAAGTTCATTAAAGTGTAATAGAACGTCCAATATGCTTCCCGCCTACGGAGAGCAGCGTAGCTACTACGAATGCTTTTCCAGCGCCTTACGGCGACAAGAATCTCATCTTCTCCGTTTAGGCCCAGTCAGCTGCGGCGGCGAAGAATGCGGCCTTTGTGTCCGTACGCCGAGCGCCCCAGAACGCCCTCCAGCGCCCGAAGCCGTAACAAGAGAAGCAGCCGGACCAACACGCTAACATAATTCAGGCTCCCTAAACGGAAGCCAGTATCTCGGGCGCAGTATCTTATCCTTAATGAAGATTTTTGAGGGCAGGCGCTGTAAATATCCCTTAGTGTGGCTAACGCCACCAATTTGGTGAGCAGCGGGGCGCCGCTGGGTGGCGGTCAGGCCGTCCAATCCGACGTGTATCTCACCGGACGGTAATGCAGCGTGTGTGGCTGGACGGGGGGTGGTAGGCTCCCCCATCGGGGGGCAGACCGGGCAGTGGAGTTCACGGGCGACCTCTGCTCCCCCGACTCACACACAGGTGGGAGCTGGTTGTCGACCACATCGATTTGCGCTCTCGAGGCCTCAAGAATGACGGGTAACGGGCGAAAGAAATGAGGACGCGATGCACATCAGCGCGGGAAAAGACAGAGTTTAGTAGGCGTGACTGAAATTGGAAGTAAAGGCGTGTGAACATCATAATCTCAATGATGAAACGGGACTTTGAAATAACTGGTTGGTGGCAAAATAAGTCACAAGATGTTTCTGGACCGCACATTACTCATTACGTTTTTCGAGCTCTGCCCATCTTCATATGTCCTGGTGAGGAATTGGTAAATCCTAGAACGTCCAATCATTTTTAACAGTCTTGCAAAGTTGTACAAGTGTCTTAAAACAGGACCTATGCTAAAAATTGTTTGAACAACAAAGACATTTAAAACGTAATACCATTTAGTACAGACTCAATATACAAGTTCGGCAAGGGTGTCCAAGTGTTGAAATGTGTGTGTGTTCCTAAGGGACCAAACTGCTGTGGCCATCGGTCCCTAGACTTACACACTACTTAAACTAATTTATGGTAAGAACAACACACACACCCATGTCCGAGGGAGGACTCGAACCTCCGGCGGGAGAGGCCGCGCAATCCATGACATCGCGCCTTAAACCACGCGGTCACTCCGCGTGCAGACAAGGATGTCAATCAACGTCGTAAGATACATAAAGTTTGCTAGTTCACTCAGCAAATAGCTTTGTAACCTAACATGTGTGCTGCTTACAGCCGAATGATGTGACTGGCAGATAGTCAAACATAGGGAAGCTGGCTTCCCAGGCTCCTAGTTTTGTTTCTCTTTTTAGAATGGGTTTATACACATATATTTTAATTGGAAATACCTGTATATATTTTCCACTTGTCCTTACCTGATGTAGACATTAATTTTTATTTAAAACCTAAGAAAAGCTCACTATACATTTTATGTCAAACACAGTAATATGTTTGAAATTATCACTTGTAATTATGTACGTGTCATATACGGTAGCGTCATAGCACTTACGCCACCCAGTGTCAATATGTTTTATTTTGTGGAAATAAAATCCTGAATGTTTTTTAATTTGTCTTTGCCTAAGTTTGGCATTAACTTTCATTTATAGTGTACGAAAAATGTGTATAAACTTTGTAACAGATGGTGTTATAACCACTTGCGGTTATGTATCGGCCATTTAGCCCAGCCCCACAGCACTTGAGCTATCTAGCGTCAACAAGCTCTCTAATGTGGGACTATCCGCCAGCCACATCATCCGTCTGTAAATACTACACCACAAAATTAATAAAATGGTCCGGGCTATTCTGCAGTGGTTGAATGGGTTTCACCTCAAAACCTCAAGGTGAAATCCGTTCGACCACGGTATAATAGTCCGGAACATTTGACTAATCGTGACATTTCCGGCCGTGTTAGGTCATAAAGTTATTTGCTGAATCGACTCGTAAACATTTTATTCCTTTAGACTTTATTTGACGTTCTTGTCAAAGTCGTATATTCAGTCTGTGATAAATGGTAACACTTTGTTTCCAATGTATTTGTTGTTCAGTCATGTTTTAGCACTGGTACTCTATTAAAACACTTGTGAAAATTGCAAATTGTAAAACGTTTTCTGTGTTACCAGTTTGTCACTGGGTCATCTGAAAATGGGCAGAGCCGAAATGCATAATGAAAAATAAATAGGTACAGAAACGACCAGTAACTATTATTTTGCGACAAACCAGATACTTTGAAGCCATTTTCGCCAAACAGAAATATCCTTCAAAAAAATGGTTCAAATGGCTCTGAGCACTATGGGACTTAACATCTATGGTCATCAGTCCCCTAGAACGTAGAACTACTTAAACCTAACTAACCTAAGGACAGCACACAACACCTAGCCATCACGAGGCAGAGAAAATCCCTGACACCGCCGGGAATCGAACCCGGGAGCCCGGGCGTGGGATGCGAGAACGCTACCGCACGACCACGAGATGCGGGCAGAAAGATCCTTGCCAAGAAAAGTTTGCTAATACCAAACGTAGGCATTTGGTTGACAGAGTTCTGAAACTCTGCGCCTAGAACACATCATTGTACGAGAATGAATCAGAGAATGGGAAAACTAGCAAATCAGAGTAGTGAAGCGTTTGAGATGTGCTCTTACAGACGAGAACTGAAGGTTGGATGGATCTGTCTGGTGGCCGTGCCTCCAGAGGCTTCACATGTCGCTGCACATTTTTGTTAATGCACAGATGGTTGCATTTATTTACGAGATGTTAATGAACCTCAGTGCCCCTTTGATGTCGCTGACTGATGATCAGGATATCGTAAACAAAATACATTGTCCAGAAGAGTTTTCTGCTCCTCTGATGATAAAGTGAAAGACACATTTTTTGTTTTGTTTTCGTTGCTGTCAACCCCTGCGGGCTGTTCACGAGACTATGGCGTGCGACTCAGATGGACGCACCGGAGGGAAGAGAAACCGTTGAAACGTCCCCTTTGAAGAATTGTGTACGAGACTGTGCTTAAACTGACACACAATATTTTTAGCGCAATGCAATCTGACTTTCAGAAATCCCTACAAAAGAATGGCCCTGACTAACATTAAACTATACCTTTCACAAATCACTTACCTCACAAAAATCTTAGTTACTCGAACTACTACAATACAGCGAGCGCCACTACTGCCAGCTAAATAAAAGATTCAAACTACGGAAGGCACTAACTACTGATAGGCATAGTTAGCAAATGAAAGATTTTGATAGAGAACAAACAATGTATTTACCTTAATAATGTTGAAAAATCATAATATACATAGCAATTCATAATATCCAGTATTACAAATTTCAAAACTCCGCCATCTCTCTCCCCACATCCACCACTGCTGGCGGCTCACCTCCAACTGCGCAACGCTACGCGCTGTTCACATCCAGCTGCCGCTGCCCAACACTGCAATGGCAGACAACAATGCTAACTAGCCACAGACTGCACACAGCACAGCCAGTGATTTTCATACAGAGCGCTACGTAACGTTGCCAATAAGAAAACATAAACAGCCTAGTTACACCGCGTCAGTGTCGGTCGGACGGTATCAGTGAAGGGACTGACGGCTGATGACGTGGCAGAGTGCACAAAAATATCGATAAAATTAGCATTTGAAACAAATATAGAGTGCGCGAGTAAGACGCGATTAGTACACATAAAACAATGATACAGTTATATCTGACAACTGATTGACAAATTGGTCCATTGGATGCCAGTTTTTTTGGTGCCGACAAACAAAGTGATGAATAATAATAAACCATTCAAAACGAAAAATTGTAGATTTCTTCTTTCATTCAATCATTTTCCCACAAAACGTCACCAGCTAAGGAGCGGTACACGCAATCACGGCCTACAGCCATCTTGAAGGTAAGACGGAGCATATTGTTAGCATACCCCGGAAATCATATTTTCAAGCGTAAAACACGAATAAGGACATACTTTTCACATAAACACCGTGAGAGTCTGTGCTCAGGCATAAATATTGCATGTAACATACTCTACCAGTAATATTTCCTTTCGCTTTTATATTAAATGATAAAAACGTTGAAACCGTTGTGGAAATAAAGAATTCATGTTCACAGCATCGTAGATATTAGTAGACAATTCTTACACAACAGAACAAATATTCGAAAGAGTACAATGAATTACCCATACTACGACTACCACTTTATTGTGCATCATATTTACTGAGTAATAGTATACATGCTTCAACCTGCCAACTAGTTATACAGCATTTGTTTTATAGACCGATCAGAAATACGTCCCTTCACATCCTTCAAATAATCTGTATCTAGACGGAGAGACAGGATGATGCATTTGTTGGTACACCAGAATTTGCACAGTACTAACGGGGCCCAACCAGTGAAAAAATTGTAGAAGAAGACAGAGATGCCCAAAATTTGATTGAGAACGTCTCGTTCAACTGCTACTGAGAGTGGAATAGGTCGCCACCGGAGAAGGATGGGCATCTGAAACCAAGACCGCACAATCAATTTGTTCGACATCACGTTAAGTGTATCAGTGCATTCAGCATCAACATATCTGTGGTACAATGGAATACAAAAGAGGAACCAACTTGTATAATGAGGGGAAACCTCATTTTCACGTGGCGTATATAATGTTGAAAAAATTTTCGGGAATGCAGGCGGGTGATGGCTTCGACAACTGCCGATATTTCGAAACGTGCACTCCCAGTCATTTTGAAAGCATGACTGCAACGAGAGAGCGGTGTACATGGGACGTGCTGAAGGACCACAAACAACCAAAGATGACCAACATCAGAAGTCATCGATAGTGATTACTAAATTGTAAATCTGTGGTAAGATATTATGAGACCAATCTGTTTAGGTCATCTGTCCCTAAGCTTACACACTACTTTATCTAACTTAAAATAACTTATGCTATGGACAACACACACACCCATACCCAGGGAGGGACTCGAACCTCCGACGGGAAAGTCGAGCGGCCCTTGTCAAGACGGCTCAGACCGCACGGCTACCCCGCGCGGCAGTGATTACTAATCATCAATTGGTGAGGTAGCATTAGGTCTGCCCCTCTATTATTTGACCAGGTAGAGAGCAGAATTCTAAGAATATTTTACGGAAAAACTCCACATCTATTTATTATGTGATTTCGTAATTCAATCTCAACTGCTTCCTTCATTACACTATCTCAGTAACGAAGTGAATGACAGTAGCTCCGTGGTGTTAGATTCTATGCCCCACATACCAAGGTTTTAAATTTCCAAGGAATATATTTGTCATGAAAATTTAAAACAGCGGTATGCGAGGTATAGAGTCTAGCACCACGGAGATACTGGCACGCAGTTCGTTATTGGGGTAGTTTTATTATACAATCAGTAGAAATTAAATTTGGAAGTCACCCTAGAAATTGATATGGAGGTTTTTGCTTAAAATATGCTTACAATCTTTCTATCTCTCTCTGGCTCTGTCGAACAGCAGAGGGGGAGAGTTAATACTACCTCACCAGTTGGTAATTAATATTCACTATCGATAACTTCTGACGTTGGTCATCTTTGGTTTTTTACGGTCCTCCGGCTTGTGCCCTAGATGCAGAGGTTGTATGTAAATGTCATTGTAAAGTGCTCTCTCGTTGCAATTATGGCTTGAAAATGACAGGGAGTGCTACTGTTGAAATATAGGCGGTTGTCGAAGACTTGTCCCAGCTACATTCCCATTAGGTGTTTGTCTAATGAGACTCGAAAAGCATAAATGTTAATGTAAATAAACGTAGAAACTTACAGCTACTTGAAGCAATTAGTACATTAAGAAGTCCCATTTGCATTAGAGAATGGAAGTGCAGGGGGCACCTTCTCTCTCTCTCACTCTCTCTCTCTCTCTCTCTCTCTCTCTCTCTCTCTCTCTCTCTCCCCCTCTCTGTCTGTCCCTCTCTCTCTCTCTGTCACTGTTTCATTTTTAACCTTTCAGTCGGATTCCTTTCCTGTATTTTGGCTGGTTGTGTCATTCAGCAAATATTTGTTGTTTCTTCCTTGAGAAGATTCTCGTGAAATGTACGGTGTCTTTCTTCGGGGGCCTGGCATCTGAGATTTTGCAACATGACAAAGGATGCATATGGAGCAAAGCAATTATCTCTTCCAAAGGAGGGCATTTGTATAGGCTAATAGCTAAATAGTTGACATTTATGTTGAGCTTCCTCGCACTGGCTTCTATTCTCTCGAAACGAAAGGAAATTAACGAGTGTATTCCAAGGAAAAGACCTTGAAATTTGCCTTTAACAGTTAACGGGGAACCACGTGGAACCTAAATCTGGATTACGGTATCGGGATTTCAACTCTCCTATATTAGTTCCACAGTGTTTCTTCGCTTTGCAGATTGAATATCTACATCTGCTTCTATATTCTGCAAGCCACCAAAAGATGTGTGACGGAGGGTGCTTCTGGCACCATTGTTTCTTCCTCGTTGCATGTTCCATTGGTGAATGGTGCGTGGGAAGAATGATTGTAGATAAACCTCGGTCTTTGTTTCCATGGCCTTCTGCCCAACTCTCCACGTCTAGTGTTATCCCGTGTTATAGTGTGAGACTTTTTCAAAATATTTTCGAATCGTGTAACTGAGACAGGACGTGCTTACCAGCCCGGTATTCACCTAGTCGGGTGTGGAAAACCACGAAATATCCTCATCCAGGCTCGTCGGAAAACCGGCTCCAGTCGTTATTCTGCCGTGTGTACTCCACCCGGGGACCGGTGACC
Source organism: Schistocerca cancellata (assembly GCF_023864275.1). NCBI lineage: Eukaryota > Metazoa > Arthropoda > Insecta > Orthoptera > Acrididae > Schistocerca > Schistocerca cancellata. The sequence continues at coordinate 99,040,825 of NC_064630.1, read as the reverse complement.
TTCCCCCCAATCCTGGGAAGGGGTATGCCAACCTATGGGGATATGATGGCGGGTCGTCGGTAAACCCCTGCGTTACCTCTAATTCTCCTGATTTTCTCGTTGTGCTTGTTGAATCTCTTTTGTAACGTCCGGCACTAGAGTTTGCCGCGCGGGGTAGCCGTGTGGTGTGGGGCACCTTTCCACGGTTCGCGCGGCTCCCCCCATCGGAGGTTCGAGTCCTCCCTTTGGCATGTGTGTGTGTGTTGTCTCTAGCGTAAGGTAGTTAAGTTAGATTAAGTAGCGTGTAAGCCTAGGGACTGATGACCTTAGCAGTTTGGTCCCATAGAACTTACCACGAATTCCACTAGAGTTTCTCGAAGATCGCCGCAACCCTGTCGCCCCGACTAAACGATTCAGTGAACAAAAGTGTCGCTTTTCGTTGTATCTTTTCTGTCTGTTTTACAATTTGTATAAATTTTGTGAGGCAAAGCGACATTGTATGCACTTAAACACTTTGAAATGTCTTGACCACAATGTTATTACTCCAATACGCTTTATGGGTTTCGACAGAATGTCATTATCAGAGGCAAATGCTTAATTGCATTATTATGAGTGTCTGTCCCGATAGCTGAATGGTCAGCGTGATGGACTGCCGTCATAAGGGGACCGGGTTCGATTCCCAGCTGGATCGGGGATTTTCTCCTGTCAGGGACTGGGTGTTGTGTTGTCTTCATCATCATTTCATCCCCATCCGGCACGAAGATCGCCCAATGTGGCGTCAAATGTAGTAAGACCTGCACCAAGGCGGCCGGACCTGCCCCGTTACGGGCCTCCCTGCCAATGGTGCCAAACGCTAATTTCCATTTTTCCATTACTATGAGTCAGTAGAAACTTATCCAGATGGATACACAGTATCTAGTCAACGTTCCTTCACAACAGGCAAGTGAGAAAACTCACGCTTGCCTGTTGTGAACGAATGCTGACTAGATACTTAACATCCATTTAGACAAGTTTTTGCTGACTCATAGTAAAGACACTATGCATTTGCCTTCTATAAGGACGTACAGTGGAAACGAGTGGGGCCTATTGGAATAATAAAATAATGGTCAAGATATTCCAAAGTGTCTTTCCTGTCTCTGCTATTAATCTAACACGGTAAGAATCTCAGTCTGATGAGCAATGTTTCAGAATAAGGCGAACAAGTGTTTAGCAAGCCCATTCCCTCGTGGGTTGGGTGAATTGCATCGCAAGATTCTACATGTAACTGTGACCTGTAGTAACCTTGTCTTGTTGTCTACCAAATATGAGCTTTCCACTCGGTATTTTTGATAAACATCTGGTACCAGTTAAAATGCTGAGTTCCTGCTCATTATTTACCAATCAGATTCGTTATTATGCAGCTACATTTCTGTTTCTCCTTACCGTAGCTGTCGCGCAAGTGGAGCAAGGAGATGGAAAAGCCTAATGAATGTAAAAGCTGCCGCAATGCCAGGAGAATTTTGTAACACCCGCGCCAACGGGCCGGTCGTAGCGAGCGCGTGTGCGCCTGTGAACGTAATGCGCGCCGCAGATTGCGTGATATTCAGTCGTGGAGTAAGCGACGGCGAGATACCTGGAAATGCAAATCAGGTTTCTGCTGCGAGCCATCGATTACGCGGACGAAAGTGGTCCGCGATAGGTAGACGCTCCATCCAGCCAGGACGGAGCTAATACGGCCCATGTGAATTACTCTGAGGCGAGTTAACTGCAGACTGCGATTTGCGTAACCCACCGCGAGGGGAACCGCTGGAAATTTCGATCTCCGAGTCGGACGCAGCCGCGCGGCGTATCGACAAAAGCACCCGGCGCGATAAATCGAGGTTTAATGGCGAGTGTTGCCTAATGCGTGGTTCCGGCGACGTTTGCATGTATAATGCGATCTTAATTGTTCACGACGCCATTTTTGGGCGAGTTAATTTGTGTCTAGTCTAATTAATTCAGCCAGGGCAAATGGAATCGCAGCCGATTCTGAATGGGTATTTGATATGCGCGAGATAAGCGTTGCAGATGGACGCAGATTACTGACCTGCGGTCTTTATTCACCACAAGGAGCTCTCCGCCATAACTCGGGTAGAAACTCTACAAACAGACATTTCCGCACGTAAAGACATATTTTATGGTTATTTAGTAAAACGATAGTAAGCTATAATATCTTCAAAAACCAGGTGGTGGTAAAATTAGTGTTTGATCGAGGTAGACAATTCATGCTAAAGGAGGTGCAAGACTGAACTGCAACTTTTCACTCCTGTAGTTGAACTATGGAAGTGAAAAAAATATGTTCGGATAAGGATTAAAAGTTTAGATGAAACAGACACCTGTGCTTAGGTTCACAGACGACGTCACCCTTCTGGTCGAATGTACGGAATACCTTCAAAAACTATTAAAATAACGAGACTAAATACAAATGTAAAACCCTCTGGTTTCCTGTTAGTGAGTTCGTCGCTCTGACATTTCGACGAACACTCCACGCTGGAAATCTGAGAGCTTTATATTATTTCAAATCACTGAGGAGGCAACAAGATGAGACTTAGTACAGTTTATGACTTCAGGATAAACAAGCAAAGACAAAAGAAGATAAAGAGAGATGGGAACAAGAAGAACGATTAGCTTGTTATCAAAACTGGGAACGGCGTAGTACTGGAAGAAGAGAAATACTTCTCTGACCTTGAAAGTAAAGATTTTCGAAGCACCCAACGTACTATCGAGAGATAAGAAAGTGTAAGCCTCTATGTTTTTCTTCTACACTATATTCACTAGTGTTCTGTGCGATATTATGCATGAAAATACGTAAATAATGTATTTGATGAGACGAAGAGACAGTGGAAATATAAGTGATACACATTTGACTGCTCAACTTTCAGACATTTACGTAAAGATCAGAAATGTACTTTGTCACCGCTTTATTATTCGAAGTTTAGTTCAGAATGCAGCAGGAGCAAGTGTGTAAAGAATTTGTGTGTTTCAACGTTGGCTACACCACAACTCACGAACGGCTTATGACTTTCCTGTTGATACTGGACTGGTTTCTCCCCATGCATATCATTTCCATGTTGGTTTAAGGCCGATACGCGACAGGTATAATGCTAGTCGCCTTACTTTCTAATTTGCAGAAGACCGTATTTTGGTTTCCCTCCCATTTCTCAGCTGCCACGGCTGGATTTCTTAATTGTCCTTCGCGACTGGCCTCGCTCCGTATTTTAAAAGGTAAAGCCTCGTTTTCATTTGGTTCAGTTTACTGCATTCGGTAGAACAGGTGTCGATTAGCAGATGCTGTAAATCTATGCACCGTTATCATTTTATCTGTTTATGAGCAGCAGAAGAATGGCAAGTCAAATCATTCATTTTTTGACGGAAAATATTGCAGGAGTTGCAACATATTCTTCCTGTAAGAGCTCATTTCTGCGGATATATACGCTAGAACAAGAAAATCGGTTTTAAAATAAAACTGGCGTTGCGAATGACCTCCAACTATACTTGTTGGCGAGTCGTAACTCTTGACGTACGAAGAAGAAAGATATGTTTGCTCTCTATGTACAGTGTATTGAAATACGTCATACGTCATTCCCAGAAGGATTTGGTTTAAGCTAACACTAACAGCAGAAGTGTAAGCAATAAACTGGTACCAACGCTATTTTATACAGGGTGATTCAAAAAGAATACCACAACTTTAGGAATTTAAAACTCTGCAACGACAAAAGGCAGAGCTAAGCACTATCTGTCGGCGATTTAAGGGAGCTATAAAGTTTCATTTAGTTGTACATTTGTTCGCTTGAGGCGCTGTTGACTAGGCGTCAGCGTCAGTTGATGCTAAGATGGCGACCGCTCAACAGAAAGCCTCCAAGAAGCCCTCATCTTACCCCTGCGATTTTTTCTTATGGGGGTATGTTAAGGATATGGTGTTTCGGCCACCTCTCCCAGCCACCATTGATGATTTGAAACGAGAAATAACAGCAGCTATCCAAACTGTTACGCCTGATATGCTACAGAGAGTGTGGAACGAGTTGGAGTATCGGGTTGATATTGCTTGAGTGTCTGGAGGGGGCCATATTGAACATCTCTGAACTTGTTTTTGAGTGAAAAAAACCTTTTTAAATACTCTTTGTAATGATGTATAACAGAAGGTTATATTATGTTTCTCTCATTAAATACACATTTTTAAAGTTGTGGTATTCTTTTTGAATCACCCTGTACTTTAAATCTTAAGAGAGTAATGGCATAGTGATACAAAATTATCTCAGCAATTAGGTAGGAGGATAGCCTATGTTTGCTCCTGTCTGTTTGATTGCATTTAGTTCCATTTGGAAAATGTCTTCAATCGTGAGGATGGATATTAGGCGATATATCATTGAATGAATGGAGGTGGATTCCATAATGCACAAAAAGGAGAAACAACAGGTGCAATCTCTCCTTGTGCAGTGTAGGAGCAGACGATATGCTGTAGATGAAAACATATATGTAAGTGAAAATATTAGCTCTCGAAGATGGGAATGGTAACCCGAAACTGGTTATGGCACTAAAATAAAACATTTAAAGAGAATATGTGGCTGGTTTCGTCATTCAGTAACTATCATAAACGGTCTCGAAGTTCATAAGATCTAACATGGATAAAATAACAATTAGAAATATCCTTCAGCTTTCTACTACAGATGATGCAAATGGGCTAATAACAGTTTGCTCAGAGACTTACAAGGAATCATTCTCCGTATGACCCATACGGCTACGAACGAAGAAACCTTAATATGTGGTAGCATAGATAGTAACCTTTGTCGCGCACTTCATCTGTTCGCGGAGTATAGCAGTAGACGTAGAAAGAAACTCCGGGAGATGCATTGCACTTCAGTTGTTTAGTGGGTCACTAGGAGGGATTCAACAGTTTTCAGAAAATACAGCGCGGGCCTGCAGTAAACAACTACCATGCGCAGGGATAATGATCTTCTCGACAGTTGACAAACTGGACATCACAGGCGCTCCGTGCCATGCTGTTCTCGGCGACATTTAGCAAGTGTCCATCTGGAAGACTTAAATGAGAACTGCGCTGCACTGGCAGAGTGGTCGGGTAGCCTTCCGCGGCTCGCAGGACTGGTGGCGTCCTGGCCGCTATCTGATGGCACACAGACGTCTTGCTCCCTGCCTTTGAGGACCTACGCCGCTGCACAATCTGCAGTGCACTGCTCGCCGGGTAGCCGCACCGCTAGGCGCTGGTATGGCCGCGCCAGCTGAGGGCGCGGGAGCGTGAAAACTAACGCCGAGTTTTGTGGCGTCACATTGTGGAACTGACGATCAGAATTACTTCCGCGCGTGACAGACGCTCTATGTCCTGTTGTTTTTCGGATTTCGGCAACGTGGACTAACAAGATGCAAGATCGCGCCCTGCGTCTCAGATTGAACCGGTCGGGTGTCATATTGGAATACAGCGCACCAATTGCAAAATAATGGTTCAAATGGCTCTGAGCGCTATGGGACTTAACATCTATGGTCATCAGTCCCCTAGAACTTAGAACTACTTAAATCTAACTAACCTAAGGACATCACACAACACCCAGTCATCACGAGGTAGAGAAAATCCCTGACCCCGCCGGGAATCGAACCCGGGAACCCGGGCGTGGGAAGCGAGAACGCTACCGCACGACCACGAGCTGCAGACGCAACAATTGCCATGTTTGGTTGTTTTTCTAATAGAAATTTCGAACTAGAGAACTATGGTGTTTCAAGGTTCTTACACAATAAATAAATATAAGAGTTTCAAAGTGGGCAAAGTCCACTTTCGATTGTAAATTAATTTGAAGCGGATTTCTATTCTAGAATATACACTGCATTGAGCTACAATGATTTTCATGCAAAACGCAATTTTTAAGCGCTTAAATCAAATGAAAAGTTTGGCCTTTGGTTCGAAACATATGTCCAGCAGCAAATTGGGTTCAAATCGCAATAGATAATTTTTTCTCAGCTTCTAATGTAAGTAGTACCTAAAATACAACAATGTTTCCTTTGTAGACTGTTTATTGTTGTGGCCAACTAATCGTCCTGTGCAACAGGATTGTTGTCTACCGTTGTGTTTATGCGTGGTCTCGCAATCCGTGTGACATATGACGGGGGAAAAGGGGAATGCCAAAGAACAGAGCGTGACTGAATTCGTCTCGAATTTGAAGGCAAGAGAAAGTCATTTCAGCAGACAAAAAAGTAATAAGTTGCATCTTCCTTCAGGATTAAATATCACAAAGCTCCTAGCTGTCTACAAAGAGAGCGTTCCCGATCATTTGAAGGTAAAAAAGTGCTTTTGCAATAATATTTATCCTTAAACTTTCAAACTGAGGGTTGGTGATCATGCAGTAAATGTCTGTGGTATTTGCTTTAGAATGAAACACGAAATGAAACTTACTAAAGAGTTTGTCAAAAGACAAAAAGTTCGAGCAGAGGATAACAAAATAGTTTTACAAAATTATGGAACAGAAATTGCCCAAAAGTGTCTCTCTGCTTTGATATACAACAAGCGCAACCGTTACCAAAACTTTCCATCGGTCATGCATACTATGTGCGGCAGCTGTCATATTATGCTCTATGCGTTACCGGCATTGAAAACAATTCTCCAGACTTCTCCTGCTGAAGACCAGGCAAGTCGTGCGTCAAATGACGTAGCTTCCTCCTTGATAGATGTTCTAAGTAGATATAGATACAAATAATACACTAAAAGTATAAGATTATATTCCAGTTGCTGTGCTGGGCAGAACAGGAATTCCCATGTCGTCTATTCTCCAGGGTCAGCGCAAGTAGTAGCCTAATATTTCCAGTGCGCGGTTATTCATACTCGCAAGCTGATCGCATTTTTCGGTAAAAGTCTTCTGAAACATGCAGAAATATCAACTCCCGAACAATAGCATAGTATTTATCAGAAAATGGGGGATGTTCGAAGACTAAGAATAGACTGAAATACTTTAAACTTTAAGGACCTCTCAAAGCATCTGAAGAAGCCAGGTGGGATAAGAGAAATGAAACGAATAAAACTGAAAATGAACAGGCCGGCCGGAGTGGCCGAGCGGTTCTAGGCGCTACAGTCTGGAACCGCGCGACCACTACGGTCGCAGGTTCGAATCCTGCTTCGGGCATGGATGTGTGGGATGTCCTTAGGTTAGATAGGTTTAAGTAGTTCTAAGTTCTAGAGGACTGATGACCTCAGAAGGTAAGTCCCATAGTGCTCAGAGCCATTTGAATCATTTTTTTGGAAAATGAACTGAAGTGGAAAGAAACGTACATTATGTATCAAATGGAGTCTTCATACAAAGAGATGTAGCAACTGATCACATATCTCACCAAAATGTTTTCAGTTTGATCATAAAATGGGAAAAAAGAACTTAGTTAATCTTCTGAAAAAGCGGTTTAGTGACAGCTGGAATGGAGATGAAAGTATGTCCAACTTTTAAGAGAGACTATTTGGCAAACAATGTAGAAATGCAAGTTCAAGATGAGGAATGTAATTGGTTGAAGGAGGAATCTGGATGCCAAATATTTTGAAGACGATTACAAAGAATTCTCCTGAAAAAGCAATATGTGTAATTATATTAAGACGTTGAATTACAATTTTGGTTGTAGAATAAAAGGAAATTTCTTGTACAAACAGTGTTTTACCATTAAACAGAAATGATTAATTATGAATGTATCGTTTACACAGCGTTTGGATACGTCTTCTTGTTTATTTGCTTCATTTATTACTGCTCGAAATTTAAAGATTAAGTTCTTGAAATTTGCTTATGAAAATTTTGATCAAACTGAAAATGTCCCTATGGTTGGTGCACAATCAAATAAATCCACATATGACTAACAGCTGTGCCTTCAAATGAAGTCAGACTTTTCCTACTAATTCCATAGTTTAATATGTAGGACCGTTAACAACGTATCATAATCAAATCATAAATTCTTATAAAGCCTTACTCGCGCATTAGTGTTTGGTCTCTCTTGTAAATTTTCATTGTGGACTTGGCGCGTTTTGAAAAGTTACTCCTTTACATAAAGAACGCTTCGTTTTTGATACGATTGTCATGATACAATGTAAGGAAATGGTACGTCGGTTGCTATAAGTGCTTCCATATCTATGTTGCTCAAGCCCAAACCATGGAAACGTAAACATTCACCCAATGACATCTGACAACTGATTTAATAAAAATGAAATCTTTGATTGAGATTAACTTGGTAGTAATGCGGAAAAACGAGTTAGAAATATAAACTACGATGATCGTTGAGCTTAGTGTAGCTTAGCGCATACCACATTTGTTAGTGTACTGCTTTCCTAAGCTGGCGATCTGTATTCGGAACCCCTACGAAGCATTTTTAACTCTTTACAAGTTTTCTAAACTTTGTTTGATCAAATGTGATATCAGTGTAATTTAGTTTAGGACTAAATAGAATATTTTTGAAGATGTATTTTGTACGTGTTAAGCGTCTCAGGATCCGTAGATTCCTCCATAGTTTTTGTGCATCTCCGAGAATCAGTATCAGAGCTAACTCAACTATTAGTTAACACAAGTATTAGTTAACGCAACTATTCCATCTTCGTCCATTTTCGAAAGCAGGAGCTATGTGCTGTGCACGCCAGATGTAGCCGACAAATACCACTAGTTAGCGTCGCGGTCGTGGATCACCTTTCGGGTATCTCCCGTTTCTGAGTTCTCACCAAAATCGCTGGAATCCACAGTCACGTCCATGTCCATGTTAGCAATAACATCCCATCCGAGGAAGACTTTAGACACTTCCAGACTGGCACAGCTGTGCCTGTGTCGCGACTTGCATTTCGCCTGTCAAACCGCTCGCGGCAGCTGTGACAGTGTGTACTGGATGTGGGTGAAATGTATAAACTTATTGACAATGCTTTTTGATGTTAGAGTGAAGTGCTCTTGATATGAGGCGTGAATGTGTCAACGGATATCCGCATAAATGAGGACATGATTTACAGTTCGATGTTGAGTGCTCTGACATGAGACGTCTTCGGCAGTAGGATATGTGGCTGCAGCGCTCTTCTAGGTCAATAGCCAGTTTCATATGCGGCACTGACTACTTCCAGAAGTACACTCGCGGAAAAGGTGCTCCTGAATTCATAAACAGTTCTTGTTAAAGGGTGGAGAAAATTTGAACGAAATCGATGGAGGTGCCCTCTCACACACTCCCAGTGGCCTGGCAAAATACCGATACTGTAGCATTTACAAATAAAGTCTCGAACATTTGTTCCAAGCTATACAGGGTGCAAAGGATATAAGTACAGATACTTCTGTTGGCGACTGAGGGCGATGTACTGAACAACATCACAGCCAAGTTTAAGTCATTTTCAGACTATTAATTGTAGCTGTTAAAAGTGGCATGTTTTCAGATTGGGTGTTACCTGCACGTACGCGTGGCACAAGCAAGCCATTAATACTTACTTTCAACTGGGCAGTAGGTAAGGTGTTGAAGTGTGGACTCGTAAACTCAAAACGGGTAGTCTACAATGACAGGTGTAGTCCACTTAGAGCTGCAGTTATCGACCGAGCAGAAAATATATAGTCGTAAAATTTGCGACGTGGTTGTGGAACGACCGTTCGGAGCAAAGAAAGAGCAACCATAACACTGATATGCCTAACATTAGGCACCACATAACAGTATCTTCACTTATACCCGTTACACCCCTTATCTTCGATATAGCTGATCGTAGTCATTATATTTCTGAACGGCAGCGAAGTCCTTATAGAAAACACCTTTGCCGCCATGCCGTCCAGTTTTTCCGTATGATTAGTAGAACATGCACACACACTGTTCGAACAATTATCCTGCAAAGATTTATTCACGCATTTAACCACTGACGAATCTTTCAAGGTATTTGATTATAAGGAATCGCAGGCCGGAGTGGCCGAGCGATTCTAGGCGCTACAGTCTGGAACCGCGCGACCGCTACGGTCGCAGGTTCGAATCCTGCCTCGGGCATGGATGTGTGTGATGTCCTTAGGTTAGTTAGTTTTAAGTAGTTCTAAGTTCTAGGGGACTGATGACCTTAGAAGTTAAGTCCCATAGTGTTCAGAGCCGTTTGAACCATTTTTATAACGAATCGTAAACAAAAGTATACGTTTATAGATATGTTTAAAGCGCCGGGGCCTTGAAACGACACGTAAATTACAATACAAGAACAATCAACACAGAAATTTCGGCTTAGAAAGCTGTATTAAAATATGGTTTACTAAAAAAATTGAGGAACATTATAGTGACAAAACGATAGCAAACAAAAAATTACGATCTTTAATTTGTTGTATAAAACTATGTTACACTATGTGATCAAAACTACCCGGACCCTGGCTTAAATTGTCTTATAAGTTCGTAGCACTCTATCGGTTATGCTGGAATTCAATATTGTGTTGGTCCCCCCTCAGCCGTGATGACAGCTTCCACTCTCGCAGGCTTACATTCAATTAGGTGCTGGAAGGTTTCTTGGGGAATAGCAGCGCATTCCTCACGGTGTGCTGCACTGAGGAGAGGTATCGATGTCAGTCGGTGAAGCCTGTCACTAAGTCGGCGTTCCAAAACATCCCAAAGGTGTTCTATAGGATTCAGGTCAGTACTCCGTGTAGCCCAGTCCATTACGGGGATGTTATTGTCGTGTAACCACTCCGCCACAGGCCGTGCATTGTGAACAGGTGCTGAGTCGTGCTGAAAGATACAATCGCCATCCCCCAATAGCCCTTCAACGGTGGGAAGGAAGAAGGTGCTTGAAACACCAATGTAGGCCTGTGTTGGGATAGTGCCACGCAAAAAAACAAGAGGTGCAAGCTCCCTCCATGAAAAACACGACCACACCATAACACCGCCGCCTCCGAATTTTACTGTTGGCACTACACACGCTGGCACGTGACGTTCACCGTGTATTAGCCATACCCATACCCTGCCATCGGATCGCCACATTGTGTTCCATGATTCGTCGCTAAACACAACGTTTTTCCACTGTCCAGTCGTCCAGTTTTTCCGCTCCTTACACCAGGCGTTGTTTGTTATTTACCGGCGTGATGTGTAGCTTATGAGCAGTCGCTCAAGCATGAAATCCAAATTTTCTCACTGCCCGCCTAACTGTCATAGTGCTTGCAGTGGGTCAAGATGCAGTTTGGAATTCCTGTGTGATCGTCTGGATAGATGTGTGCCTATTACACATTACGACAGTCTTCAACTGTCGGCGGTCTCTGTCACTCAACAGGTGAGGTCGGCCTGTACGCTTTTGTGCTGTACGTGTCAGTTCATGTTTCCTCTTCATTATCACATCGGAAGCAGTGGACCGAGGGATGTTTAGGGGTGTGGAAATCTCGCATACACACGTATGACACAAGTGACACCCTATCGCCTGACCACCTTCGAAGTCCGTGAGTTCCGCAGAGCGCCCCATTTTGGTCTCTCGCGATGTTAAATGACTATTTAGGTCGCTGATACGGAGTAACTGGCAGTAGGTGACATCACAATGCGCCTAATATGAAAAACGTATGTTTTGGGTGTGTCTTGATACTTTTGATCACATACAGTACATTCTGCAATACTACCTTCAGAAACGGATACAACCTTGGTTAATCTACATATAATGTATTTTAGAGTGTATTGGCAGATAGCTGGTTTCGGGAGACATTGACGCGTGTGGAGGATGGATTTCCTCCCAATATTGCTTCTGTCACATTTACAGAGGATTTATCTCAGGCAACAAAAATTCCTCGATCGGTCATACCCCTTGGCTGAAAGTCATACCATCTGAACGGTTTCGTTTACCTTAATATGCATCCAGACTCCTTCATATTTGTCTTTTGTACCAACTGGTCTCTTGCGAAAGTAGTGTAGGGCAGTACTTGCGTTCCGGAAGACAGCTGCGGGTTGTTTGACATTATGTCACCACATCACTCCGTCCAAACGGCGGGGATTTCTCGCGGCGTCATGACTCATAGCCGTCTGGAAAAGCGTCGGGGAATAAGACAAAAAAAAACAGCTTCTAGCGTAAAAAAACTACTGGGATGACCCAAGAATACCAAGGTAAAAAGTAAGAATCAAAATTATAACTTGGTATCATGACTTTTAAGCAACAAGAAAAGATGAAGAATGATTTATTTTCTTCATTTTTCACACGTTGTACCATAAATGTATTTCAGACGAGAGTAATGAACGTGGCATAGCCGTTAGCATTGATTTGTACGAACTTCACGTACAGTGAACCTTATTTATTCCACCTCTTTTCTCTATTGAACTAATAGAACCGTGTAGAGTGGCCGAGGGGTTTGAGGCGCCATGTGACGGACTGCGCGGCCTCTCCCGCCGGAGGTTCGAGTCCTCCCTCGATCATTGGGTGTGTGTTGTTCGTAGCATAAGTTAGTTTAAATAGTGTGTAAGTCTAGGGACCTATGACCTCAGCAGTTTGGTACCATAGGAATTCACACACATTTGAACATTTCTTCAACTAATAGAGGTGATAACTGGCGTTGGTGTGCTTTATCATAGACATGTGAATGGTAAAAATCAAACTTATCGTTTATCATTTTATTTAACGTGTATTTTTAACATAACTTTGTCAATATTTTCTAGCTTTGTCCAAAACTTATCGGTATTTCAACACGTTTATAATTTTTACCAATGAGGAAACAGCATCAGTACAAATTTGAAACAGTTCTGCTGTTAACTACAGGCTTTGATGGAACATATTTCCTTGTTGAATACTAGAAATCACGTAATTTTTTCTACATAAGTTTTTCTGCAACACTCGTTTACTTGAGGCTTTATTTTTCAGAATCATTTTTTGAATGAGCTGCAAACATAAGTAGTAGTATTAGAAGCAGAAGTGGCAGTATTAGTAGAACAGCCATTTACATACTTACAGGTAGTAATCTTACTGTAACAATCGTTCCGGCATTTTCCTGAAGTAATTTAGGAAAACTACCAAAAAGCTAAATGAGGATGATCCGATCGAAATTGGAGCCTCCATCTTCCCTAACACAAACCCAATCTGTTTATAACAGCGCAACCTCATTCGGTTATGTACAGAACTGTTATGTATGTTACTGACATGTATTGTACTGTCATGCAAATAAGTTATGAATAATGAAAAAGTTAGTGTTAGACTGTACTGTCATTTCTCAGTATCAATGACCGCAAACATTACATACACGTTATTTTGTAATATAACACTATACACTAACAACTGACGCTTCCCACAATGAAACTGCCTCCTATGCTCGAAATAACATGTGAATTATCTTACGTTATTTACAATAGATCACGATTCTCTCACTACCACTTTCGCTCAATCATCGATTGAGCCTGGTTAATTACAGAAGAATACGAGCAACCGGAAAGAAAATCAGGAAAGGGGGTCTAAACTTGTCGGTCACTTTAATCTCTGCTATTACGACGTGATTCACAGGATCCGCTCTGCAGGTCAACGACTTACTTTTGCCACGTCATCAGAGACTGTGACATACGAGGCGCATGCCCTACTCTCACAGCAGCGAGCTTTAGCCAACTGCTGCTTGATGAGGGAACAGAAACCGCGGCCCCGCCACGAAGCCACGCGTCGTGCGTGAGTCATGTGGTGCGTGGCGGCGCTTTCGGCCTGCCGTCAGGACACACACGTGCTCCGAGTACCCAAGCAGGCGGCCTCTAACCTGTTCTCAGAAGCTCCACCTGGGAATTCTGCAGCGGGAAACCGAACAGCCAAATCACCGGAAAAAATTTACACGACAAAGTGGAGCTGTCTCGGGAACATTGTGTTGACCTCGTTCGATGCTGAGACTTTTCTTGCGGAATTTTATGGTGGAGAAGGCCCACTCAACTTTAGACCTTCGTATTCCAGTTGCCTTGCTCCTGACAGAGGTTCATCAGAACGACAACGGAACTGATTCAGACGTCTGTGTTGTCTCTCGTGTTCTATCGAGAAGGACTACACAAGGACAATGGACTTTTATTCCGGAGAGCTGGGACTTAAAGTCACCTTTGGCCTTGCGCATTAATATTTTCACGATTTCCGTAAATTAGGGCCACATTATCCCCTTTTAAAAGGTGAAACCAATCTCCTAGCCTTGTTCATGTCGATCTTGTGTTTTGTCTGTGAAGATATCGTCGTGGACGATACATATACAGTATATTTCTATCCTTTCGTCTCTACCTGTATAGAAGAGTAGAAATTCTGGCCATATGGTGCCGTTTCTAACAGCAAAGTGTAACATTTTTCCTCCATAATGGTCTCCATTTCTTATGGTGGACTTACGACAGTCGCCCTGTTTCGACTCTTATGAGCCATCATCAGAACCAGTATCTTGCTACGAAAGATACGCACCAAATAGTCATCCAGCGCGTATCGTTATCACTTGGTATAAACTATTTGACATGTTAAATTCATAATAAGATACTTGTTTTGCACAATGACGCAATAGGAGGAACCGGTAATCTCTTGTATGTCCATCAAATGGATCAAGGCAATTGTGAACAAAAAAGTAAATTTCAAAATAGATGGCGTGCTCCAATTTAACCATGTCAAATTTCGTCTAAATTGAACGCTGAAGGTGTATTTGCCACTGTAACATTGTCTAAAAATTTCAACCAATAATTTTTGCCCAGTATTTGTTCCCACATCTTCGATCTGCAATGAGATGAGCGAGTGGACACGTGTGCGTGTGTTTCTGTTTGTGTGTGTGTGTGGGGGGGGGGGGGGGAGATGTATGAAATAAAATATGAATGATAACAGATTTATTTGAAATGTCATGGTAAAAGCTAAACGTGATATTCATTTAACCATAATCAATCTGTCCTCAGTAGTCACACTTAAGTATCAACTGACTTAAGCCATTCGATTTTAACAATTGTTCTGCGTTGAGAGGAAATAATTCTTAATGGCACATCACTAGTAGGATATACATATTAGGATATCCTTTAGCATTATAATACACTTGAAACTTGAACTAAATCGCGATGTGAATGCCTTATAACTTACACGTGATGTTTCCCACTTGAAAATTAAAGGAATTCTTCTTTTCTTCTGTTTTAGGTAAGCGTAACACCATCTTGCATTCGAAGAGTGACTGGGATACTACTGGAATATTCTTCAGCCGCTGAACCTAATGTTATCATGGCAAGTATCTTTATTCCGTAAGGATTTTCAGTGCATTGCATATCATGAATGTTACACAAGGCGTCCCAGGAAGAATGGTCAATATTTAGGGATATAACGAAAACGATCATTCGAAGCAAGAAGTCTGGTAAACATGGTCTCTAGAATGCATACCTGAAGAGCTATGAGCCCTTCTTCATGCTCGATACTGTGAAACGAATGTGTTCTCCTGGAAGCAGTTTGTTTCCCGTATTTAGGGCGGAGGTATTATGGACAAAACCAAGAAAAACTGTCAAACATGGGTCCTAAAATGCATACGCCAAGAGCTATGAGCTCTGATTCAGTAGAAGAGATGTGTTTCACTGAGCAAGTATGAACAAGTGCTCAGAGCTCATAAGGTATTCCTTCTAGAGCTCATATTTACTCGCCATTTACTCAATATGGAAAGAGAAGACCTTTCAGTAGCAGAGAATTTGCTTCACAGTTTCGAAGATGAAGAACTGCTAGTAGGTCTTAAGGTGCACATTTTGCAACCCATGTTTACTGGGCCTTTTTTCTGCATATGAACCCATGAATATTTATCATTCCTCCTGGGACACCCTATACAGGGTGTTACAAAAAGGTACGGCCAAACTGTCAGGAAACATTCCTCACACACAAAGAAAGAAAGTACGTTATGTGGACATGTGTCCGGAAACGCTTATTTTCCATGTTAGAGCTCATTTTATTACTTCTCTTCAAATCACATTAATCATGGAATGGAAACACACAGCAACAGAACGTACCAGCGTGACTTCAAACACTTTGTTACAGGAAACGTTCAAAATGTCCTCCGTTAGCGAGGATACATGCATCCACCCTCCGTCGCATGGAATCCCTGATGCGCTGATGCAGCCCTGGAGAATGGCGTATTGTATCACAGCCGTCCACAATACGAGCACGAAGAGTCTCTACATTTGGTACCAGGGTTGCGTAGACAAGAACTTTCAAATGCCCCCATAAATAAAAGTCAAGAGGGTTGAGGTCAGGAGAGCGTGGAGGCCATGGAATTGGTCCGCCTGCCGGCCGGGGTGGCCGAGCGGTTCTAGGCGCTTCAGTCTGGAACCGTGTGACCACTACGGTCGCAGGTTCGAATCCTGCCTCTGGCATGGACGTATGTGATGTCCTTAGGTTAGTTAGGTTTAAGTAGCTCTAAGTTCTAGGAGACTGATGACCACAGATGTTAAGTCCCATAGTCCTCAGAGCCATTTGAATTGGTCCGCCTCTACCAATCCATCGATCACCGAATCTGTTGTTGAGAAGCGTACGAACACTTCGACTGAAATGTGCAGGAGCTCCATCGTGCATGAACCACATGTTGCGTTGTACTTGTAAAGGCACATGTTCTAGCAGCACAGGTAGAGTATCCCGTATGAAATCATGATAACGTGCTCCATTGAGCGTAGGTGGAAGAACATGGGGCCCAATGAAGACATCACCAACAATGCCTGCCCAAACGTTCACAGAAAATCTGTGTTGATGACGTGATTGCACAATTGCGTGCGGATCCTCATCAGCCCACACATGTTGATTGTGAAAATTTACAATTTTATCACGTTGGAATGAAGCCTCATCCGTAAAGAGAACATTTGCACTGAAATGAGGATTGACACATTGTTGGATGAACCATTCGCAGAAGTGTACCCGTGGAGGCCAATCAGCTGCTGATAGTGCCTGCACACGCTGTACATGGTCCAGAAACAACTGGTTCTCCCGTAGCAGTCTCCATACAGTGACGTGGTCAACGTTACCTTGTACAGCAGCAACTTGTCTGACGCTGACATTAGGGTTATCGTCAACTGTACGAAGAATTGCCTCGTCCATTGCAGGTGTCCTCGTCGTTCTAGGTCTTCCCCAGTCGCGAGTCATACGCTGGAATGTTCCGTGCTCCCTAAGACGCCGATCAATTGCTTCGAACGTCTTCCTGACGCGACACCTTCGTTCTGGAAATCTGTCTCGATACAAACGTACCGCGCCACGCTATTGCCCCGTGTTAATCCATACATCAAATGGGCATCTGCCAACTCCGCATTTGTAAACATTGCACTGACTGCAAAACCACGTTCGTGATGAACACTAACCTGTTGATGCTAGGTACTGATGTGCTTGATGCTAGTACTGTAGAGCAATGAGTCGCATGTCAACACAAGCACCGAAGTCAACATTACCTTCCTTCAATTGGGCCAACTGGCGGTGAATCGAGGAGGAACAGTACATACTGACGAAACTAAAATGAGCTCTAAAATGGAAATTAAGCGTTTCCGGACACATGTCCACATAACATCTTTTCTTTATTTGTGTGTGAGGAATGTTTCCTGAAAGTTTGGCCATACCTTTTTGTAACACCCTGTATACGTTTCTCTTTCAGGTTGAATTTACCTCTAATAGATATGTAATTGTAACTCGCATCACAACAACATCACGACTGATGTTGCTACAGTTCTAAGATCTTAGTCTTTTGTTACATAAAAATGAACTCAAAGACTTTTAAATAGCGCCAGCTGTACATTGAAGGTTCATTTTGTCGCTGACAGGAGTATCTCAGTTGCTGCTAGATCACTCGTTCATACATTATCGAATATGTGGCGAATAGACGTGGCGATAACAGGTCAACAAAAGCAGTGGACATTTGTGAAAGGTAAATGAAACTTTACTTGTGACCACAATTGTAAAACGTAGGCTATTCGCATACGTGTATAAGATACACGCTTGTCAAATCTGATTGTTCTTTTGAAAATAAGAAATGTTGTAGGCATGTAAGTAAGATAAAACTCTCCCCGAGTTTCTAACTTCATTAATGTAAAAGATACTCTTTTGTGTATGAGGGTGAATCTTTTTAAGATACGAGTGCCATAGAACTGTTCATTTTACTTTTAGGCCGTTAGCCGTTGGTGTGAGTTCCCCTGAGAGAAGTATTTAGGCGAAATATTGAGTGTACAGGTCTATTACACACGCATCCAACGGCATAACTTGAAAAAGATGAGCAGTCGCTCCACTGAAACGTACGCTTAATTTCAATGTTACCATCCAAGGCAACATCCGAGAGACTCAGGAACCGCATAGTAGTTACACATTATCCACGACGTCTCACGAATACTTCTGGCAATAGTCCGGTACATACTAAGGTAACTGGCAGTCTTATCCAATCGGTAACGTCTGAAAGAGGAAGAGGAGAAATACCTGTTTGCGACTTCGAACGATATACATTGCGTTTCTTGGAGCTGAGTTGCTGCACTGATGATCTCAGAGAAATAGTGGTATTAGTTATTGTACGTAAGAGGGAACGGGAGCAATTGGAAGCTGACATTTAAATTGCGGCTGCGGCTGCGGCTGCGGCTGCAGCAGTGGCCATTTGGAGCGGACAGCCCAGGCCTCTCGTGAGAGCCAGGTCTCCCACGCCCGCGTGAGTCAGACCCCGCGAATCCAGCCGGCGCTCATTCAGTTGCGGCCAGGCCGTGTGACGAACGGTCTCGCGACGCGCAAGCTAGCTCGGGTCCATTAATCTCCTCTTCCGCGGCTCACCCTTTCCGAAATTGCCAGCTGACTCATACACTTGTTCTTGTGCGAACTGCACTAACCTTCTGAACAGCTGCTGGGTAGCTCGCGTGAAAGGCGTTGTACGAAGGAAACAAAGGTTTGTTGGCAGACCTGTACGTAAAGAACACGTAGCTATTAAGTGTCTGCGGACCAAATGGAGTTTCCAGTAGGTGTGCAGCTATTATGCTTGTATTTTACTGCTGCTGTCTGCCGCAGGGAGCCGAGCACAATGCAACACGTTTATGTGGGTTTAGTAGTTGTTGGTGCTCGACTGACTGATGTGATGTCGAATTCAAGAACGGGGCTGAAAAGCACTACAACTGGCACGGTAGGAAACCTGTCTGAACGCTCACTTTGCGTAGGGATGTCATAGTTGTAATTCGGTTCACCTTCACGCAGGAAGTATTCTCTGTAAATTTCACGACGTTATGAAAGAATTCACTTGTGAGAAATTGAGAAGGGATGCGATAACCAAATTACTGTTAAATTAGTATTTAGGATCTAAGATATTAGCGATATGCCACCGCGCTTTCGGAAAGTATCATACACACATAGCATGCACAGGTAAGTGCGATTCCACAGTCAGCTTAACAGCTCATGCAACCAACTCCGCTGATAAGAATAATGTACAGAAGAATGGAGAGAAACGCTCAGGATTTGTTAGATGACGATCAATCCGTCTTTAGGAAATGTAAGGACACCACTGAGGCTGTTCTGACGCTCTTAATAACGCAGACGAGACTTAAGAAAAATCAAATCAATTTCATTGGACTTTTAGACCTAGAAAAATAGTCAGACAACGTAAATTTGTGTAAATCGTTTGAAATTATCAGAAAAGTATGCACCCGCTGTACGTAAATACAGGTTATACATAATATGAATAGGAACCAAGAAGGTATAATATTGGAAAATCAAGACTGAAATGCTCGGTTTGAAAATAGTGTAAGAAACGGATGCAGCTTTTCGCCCGTATGGTCAGTCTGCACATAGAAGTAGGAACGACAGTAATAAAACAAAGTTCAGAACTGGGATTAAAATTTGGGGTAAAAGGATACCATCGATACGATTCGCTGATGACGCTGCTGACTTCATTGAAACTGCGGAAGAGTTGCAGGAATAATCTGCCGAGCACAGAATAGGGACTGAGAGTAAACAAAAGATTGATGAAAGTAAGGAGGATTAACGGAAATGAAGTTAGCGACAAACTTAAGAACGAAGTTGTGGACAGCGTAGTGAATGAAGTGAGGGAGTTCTGCTTCCTTAGAAGCAAAATAACGTGTCGCTGACGATAGAAGGACGATATAAGATGCTGAACAGCATAAGTATAGAGAGGATTGTCCCTAAGAGAAGTCTACTAGTATCGAACATAGTTTAGAATCAGAGGAAGAATATTTACGAGAACGTGCGGTTTGTGCAGTGCCTTGTAAAGAAAGTGAATGATGGACGATGGGAAAACCTGAAAAGCAAAATTCTAGCGTTTGAGATGTAAAGTGGGCAAGAAAGGGAAAGTGTGGGTAATACACTGTAGAAGGAGTTACAGGACGATAGGTCAACAGAAGATACACCAAATTGTGATAGGGAGCCTTAAAAGATAAACAAATTACGGCAGCGGAATGATTGAAATTTATGCAACTAATGAGCGAGAGGAGTGTACATAAATGCTGCTTTCAGGTGAAGAGATTGGTACATTAGAAGAAGTCGGTGTTTGCCGTATCAAACATGTCAAAATTATGAAAAAAAGTAGCAACTGAATTAGAGTGCCGCTGTGTTGAAAGAAAGTGCCTGCCTTTCACCGCAACGTATGGAAAAGCTGGGAGTGCGTAGCTACTGGGATGACGTATGTTCTTGAAATGGGCACTTCGAGAGATGCTTTCCATTAGAACGTTCTAAACGGGGTACTAGCAGTAAAAGGCAGCCCAGGTGGCTAACTAGTGGGATAAGAATGTCACGTAGAACAAAGCGGGAACTATATCAAAATGTTAGAAGTAGTTACGATCAAGCTACAGTAGCCCATTAAAAACAGTACTGTAAGGTGCTTAAAAATGTTATTAGGAAGGAAAGAGTATATGGTATGCAAACAGAATAGCTAATTCACAGGATAAATGTACAACCGTATGGTCAGTTGTGAAGGAAGTGTCTGTTCAGCAACACAAGATCGACGGTATAAAGTCACTTCGTAGCAAAAATATTTCAGTTACTGACAAACCAGATATATGTACAGTGTTTAACAATCATTTTCTGAGCATTGCTGGTGGAATAAATAAAAATTTAGTTTCTACAGTGTATCATACAACTCTCTTGGCAAATGCCTTTCCGAGATTGATGTCTGAAATTATCCTCTATGATACAGACAAGGGGGGAATTGAGTCAATAATTAAATCAATGAAGACTAAGGACTCTCATGAATATGATGGAGTGCGTAACAGAATGTTAAAGTACTGTGCTGCTCATGTTAACCCTGTATTTAGTCATATTTGTAATTTTTCCTTTAGGAATGGTCAGTTTCCTGATAAAACCGCTTTATAAAAAGGGATAAAGGGATAATGTAGACAATTTTAGACATATTTCTATGCCATCAGTAATTGCTGTAGTTCATGAAAAGGCTCTGTTTGTAAGGATAATTGATCATTTTGTATCACACGATTTGCTATCAGATGTACAGTTCGGCTTTAGAAATAGTTTAACAACGGAAAATGCTAATTCTCCTTTCTCTGTGAGGTACTGGATGGGTTAAATGAAAGATTTCCAACGCTAAGCGTAATTTTTGATTTAACTAAGGCGTTTGATTGTGTTGATCACAAAATATTGCTCCATAAGTTGGACTATTACGGAACACAGTGAGTAGCTCACAATTGGTTCACCTCTTACTTTGGCAACAGACAGCAAAAGGTCATTATTGACAGTGTTGAGAATGGCTGTGACGTGGGGTCTGAGTGGGGTACGGTCAAGTGGGGAGGGTGCCCCAGGGACAAGTGTTGGAACCACACGTGTTCCTTATTTATATAAATGATATGCCTCTATTATTACAGGTAACTTAAAATATTTCTGTTTGCTCATGACACTGGCTTGGTAACAAGGGATGTTGTGTGCAACATTCGCTCCGTTTCAAATAGTGCAGTTCATGACGTAAGTTGATGGCTTGTAGAAAATAAATTAACGCTAAATCACAGTAAGACTCAGTTTTTACAGTTTCTAATACACAATCGAACACAAACTGACGTTTTAATTTCACAGAATGGGCATATGATTAGTGAAAAAGAACAGTTGAAATTTCTAGCTGTTCAGATAGATAGTAAACTGTCGTGGAAATGCCACGTTCATGATCCTGTTCAAAGACTTAATGCTGCCATTTTTACTATTCGAACGGTATTTGAAGTGAGTGACCGTTAGACACGAAAATTAGTGTACTTTGCTTCTTTTCATTCGCTTATGTCGCATGGTGTTATATTTTGGGGTAACTCTTCCCATTCTGAAACGATATTTTTGGCTGAGAAACGGGCCGTTTGGGCAATAATTGGTGTAAGTTCACGGACCTCTTGTCGACCCCTGTTCCCGAGTATGTGTATTTTGACATTGGGTTCTCAATATGTATAACCCTTCCTGTCATTTCTTGTTAACAATATTAGCTTTTTCCTAAAAATAATCAGCTTTCACTCAGTTAATACTCGGCAGAAATCAAACCTGCATTTGGATCGGACTTCTTAACTCGTTTGTAGAAAAGTGTGCAGTATACTGCTGCATCCATTTTCAACAAGCTACCACGAGAATCCAAAAATCTTAGGAGTAATCCCGCGCTTTCAAATCAAAACTGAAGAGTTTCCTCATGGGTCACTTCTTCTATTCGGTCGAGGAGTTCCTTGAAAAATTAAGCTGATTCTTCTCGTATGGTTGATTGCGTTTACTTAAACTTATGGCTTGACTTTTTTCGGGTTCATAAATATTTTATTTTTATCTATTTTTTTATGTTGTAATTTCATGTACTGACACGTTCCATGACTTTGGGGATTTGCTCCTCAATTTGGTCCTACGGAACTTTACGTGTAAATAAAATAAAATAACAGTCGACGGCAGAATGAGCAACACGAGCGTATTTGACCTGATCAGATCAAAGTCGTACAAAGCCAGTGAGCAGACATATCACTTGCAATTACTTTCCTGCTTTGGGGTGTAGAGCCCGTCACCACACACTATACCTCTGCTCACGTCTGGACTGATTAGTCACGGCAGACGTTGGTACACGCCGTCAGCATGCTATGAGCACGTCGAAAACCACAAAAGCGACGCATCCTGTTTACGTGATGCTCACCTTTCACGCAAGCGGTGGAAGTATTCTTGTATGTAGGACATAAACTCGGGATTGAATACGGATCCTCGTACGTCTACTTTTGCACGACTTGCAAACGGTACAGAGATCTATCTTCGATTGTGTGAGACCGCTTCTTCAACGTAAACGTTCCGTCATCTACAAGTTTATACATTAAGACAATAACACCATTTCGTAGCACTCCAGTTCTCGGAACGTTGTTTGAGGAAACCTCCACGGACATTTGTGTGCCCCTCCTCTTCACCTTCACCCACCGCTTCATCCACTACACCCTTTCTACTGAGCCGTCTGCGTCTCAGTGTCATCTCCGTTAGTCGTGGACGTCAGTTCGGCAGCAGTAGTTTTAAGATTATACCACCATGCTTCCGATGCTTTTCAGAGTCAATTTCACAACGAATCGTCGCCGTCAACAGAGCGGCAAGGGGGTGTTACACTCCTCGGCGCAAGTGTCACTCATTCATCTGCTGATCAGCATATGACTTCTGTACTGCGAACTACTGCCTATCTTCTTAGTGTCTGATGCTACAAAGATCTGATGTCTTGTGGCGCAATGTTTGTTGAGCACTTTGATGATGAATGTTTCTCAGTTTCACTTGTTTTCCGCACTTCTATATGCTCAATGAATTCGACAGTTGCTCAATGGTAGCGCCACCTTCGACCCACGAACCTGGAAACTGGTGTATCTACTAGCGTGTGTTAACAATTAGACAAAGTGGGCAGGTCTCCATCTCAATCTGAATCTTGCAGAATATCTTTCAGACTCGTATATACAATCACAGACATTATCGTTAGCAGCATCACACATCCTTTTATGGGCTTTGTTTCCGCTAGGATCATTCCATTCTGTACTGACAAGAAGAAAGGACATAATGATACGATATGTGTTAACACACCAAGGAATAGCTTCCATGCTCCTAGAGGAAGATGTAGAGTGCAGAAAAGATGTAGGAGAAGACAGAGTTTGGAACAGGGCGGAGGAAGTTGTGGTGAGCCGCGTCAAACCAGGTAGAAGACTGATGACTCTCACAAAAGGAAGAGGCCACTGGTGATGTCTCATACTGTCGTTTCCATTTTATAAATTTCATGCTTAGTTCGAACTTAATTAACTGGTTCTTCTGTCACTTGTTGGTAGAACAACGTCATAACTGTAAACGAAAAGCATACTGTCGTAGTAGTTCAACAGTATTTATTTACTTCGTGAACTGATTTTCAGCTTACAATCCATCATCAGACTGTAATTTCGTCAAATAGGATACCTTCTTCGATATATCTACTTTGACGATGATAGTCAGTTCAGATAATTGCCTTGTAAACCGAAACCCGGTTAACGAAATAAATTAATACTGTAGGACATCCACGATAGTGTGTTTTCATTCATAATTACAAACATTCGTCAGAGATTGTGTTTCCATGATTCATTTGTGTCATCTCGTACACCTAAGCTTCGTCTAAGTTTCGGTGTACAATATTTTCAGTTGACAGTGCTGCCTTTCTTCCATAGTTTGCGAAAATCATTTACATTGCATCAATAAAGAGGACCTAATACTGATCCCTGTGGTATATCAACAGTAATGCAGCAGCTGACTGATTATGCTTGCTGCCTGGGCGTTATTTTTGCAATCGAAGCTCTTACATTAGGCCACTTACTAATGAGGGAGTGTAACGCTGCCAGTCTGTGCCACAGACATGGCTGTGACGTCATTCGGTGGCAAGTTCAAGTGCACGGTAGCGCTCGCGCTGTAAAGAGGCCGCGCTGACAGCTGCGACCGCGCGCTGTCCCCATACGTCACTGGGACGCCGTAGAAACCAGCCCGGAAAAAAGGGGAGGAAACCGGAACACGCTCCGGGGCAGGTTTCCAATTCCGCGGCGGACATCTGCGGGATGAGACGCCGCCGCCCCGTACAAGGATCCCGGCGGCGTGCGTGCTGTTTTTTAAAGGGGACGTCCCAGAGGCAGCGAACCCATTACGCCTAAAAATAAAGTGTGGGAGCCGCGCTCTCTCGAGCCGAAGCTAAAGCTCTATAAAGTACGGAGCTCCGTGCTCTCACTTGAAACTCGGATGCCTCGGTGCGTTCCGAGACCGGTTCCAGACGCTGCCCGCGTCCGCGTAGGAAGCGACAAACAGGTGTGAGGCAATAACTGGAGGATGAATTGTGCCCGTGTTGTCCGCTGTGGCGAAATACTGTGCCACACGAACGGTATTTCTGTTATGAAACTTCCTGGCAGATTAAAACTGTGTGCCCGACCGAGACTCGAAGTCTGGACCTTTGCCTTTCGCGGGCAAGTGCTCTATCAACTGAGCTACCGAAGCACGACTCACTGCCGGTACTCACAGCTTTACGTCTGCCAGTTTTAATCTGCCAGGAAGTTTCATATCAGCGCACACTCCGCTGCAGAGTGAAGATCTCATTCTAGTATTTCTGTTGTTATTCGTTCTCCTATTCACGTGGTGCCACTTTGAACACTCATGCCTTACAATAATTCATAAATGACTCGAGATGTAGAAACGAGCTTCCGGAAAACGGCCGCGCCCGAAGCGGCTGCTAGTATTCGGTGTGGCTAATATATAAAGGGCAACCAGCTTCTGTTTGGGGGCGTTGCTGCAGAGTATATGGAACGTAGCTCGACTCCGATGCAGGTATATGAGCACTGATATGTAGGCAGGGGATTAGGATGGTATTCGTGTCACTCCGTCGTGCGCGCGGTAAATGCGGAAACGTGAACTATGGCGACGTCATTACCAAATTCGTCCAAACGGGACCAACTAGCTGTTACTCTTTTCTTGGCTGGCGAAGGGAAAACAACGGTAGTCAACCATCGGTGAATGGGGAATGTGTATGGGGCAGCATGACTGTCGAAAAGTACCGTTGCAGAACGGTGCACTAAGGGGTGGTGCTGCTTCATGATGACACACGTTCCCATACCGCAAGCATTTACCGCAGAAGCCAGCTCAAGTGAGAGGCACTGGAGCACCCGTCCTTTAGTCGTAACCTTTCTCCATGCGGTTATCAAGTCTTCGGCGCCTTGCAAAAGGTCTTGAAGGGTCGGCGATTCCTGTCTGATTAGGACGTGCAGCAAGCAATTACGAGCTTTTTCGCACAGCAGGACACCGTGTTTTCCCAAGCGGATAACGTCAACCTGCTGAGTCAGTGGAATGATTGCCTCAATGCTCACAGCAATTTTGCCTGGTTGGCATACCAATTGTTAACCGTACGGCCTTCGAACGGAGACTTTCTGGTCGCATGTAGTACGTTACTGGAGGACGCAGCTTCGAGTGCCAGTTTGGAAGTAAGCGTTTTTTCAAGAGTGCTGCTACTGTACGTTTGTGCTCGTAATTAGTAGGGTGCACTAGATTTCTGAGAGTGGATGAATGTAATCTAATTCACATAAACACATCAAACGTTGCATATCGTTGTAACACACTATCAGCGACCAATCAGTGTAATCAATCTCTCTCGCTAAGTATTTAAATGCGAAGGTAAAACAAGCACGTAAATCTGGCCGTTGGGTTAGCAAGTGCTTGTGCTCGCTACCTCCGTTTGGGACGATGTAGCATCACTGTTACACAGTTGCCAAGAAGTCTCCTGTTTGAGACGAACAATCAGTATTGTAGTACCAGATGTTATCCTCGTCACTCGGGAATGTGACCCACAGACATCACTATAAAGACGTAGAGGAGATACGTTTGATTGAAGTATAGTGTGGTAATGCAGTGGAACGATAATCTTGGGATATAAGAGATGGTGAGCGTACAGAGCGAATGCTTCGTGACTAAATTCGTCTTTAAGAGCAAAATAATGAAAACGATTGAATTTTGATTTCTGTGTTAGATAATTTCACGTAATTTGTGGGAGAATTGCTCCAAATAGTACTGTAAAACCAGTTAATGGTGTGTATAAACTGTTAAATGTCCTGCTAAGAAGAATGAAATTGATATATATGAACAAATACGAATGCCCGCAATCGATCCCTGCGCCTCCAGCATTCTAACCCTACATTATACTTTCTGCACTAAGCGGGCAGACCAGATTTGCATATTGAATGAAGATACTTGTTACACGTACGATTAGTATTTTGACAAGTTGAAAGTGTGTAATGTCAATTTTCTGCTAAAAATACCTCATTATGATCAGGTTCCTCGTATTCTCCTTGGCGTGTACATTTCTGGCTTTCCTTTGCATCTTTCTCAGTGTTACAGTTAAGTACTCCACTTCAGCAAATCGTCTAGCATTTGAAACCTCTTTCTCTCTCGTCTCTTATTAGAGCCATTCTGAAACTGTTTTTACGAGCCCCGTCTTATATTCACACATCCATAAATACGTGTTATAAATTTGGATGTATGTATGTACACAGAATGTTTGTTTTAACTTGAGACAACTAAATGTCTCGAAAATGACGCATCGTCCGAAAAAAATGTTACAGGTGAAAGGCTAAAATTAGTAAAGGAAGAATCTGTATGTGCTACAGATGGCCACCACCTTAGAACCTCTCCTGCGTGGGTGGGGTCAACTTTGCATATTCCAGTGGTAACACCCATTTTATTACATAGAAGGATATTACGCCAAAACCTCCCCTTACTCAATCCATTGTTTTCCGATAGAAGGCATTGTAATCGACAGGTATGAAGTGTGCCTGTTTTTGCAATTAAGAACCGACGCATTTGTTTCTACAATTCATTTACGATATAAATGTTTGGGTTCTAATGGTTGTTATTTATGTCCGAAATTTATGTTAGTGGTGCAAATTTTACCGTACAGTAAAACATGGCTAACTGTTTCGGTGTCTCTTTAAAAACTATGTTTAGCGTGATCCAGAAATAACAGCGTGGATGTAACAGTTTCCTATACCCATCGGGATGCTTGTTTTCGGTGAGTCCCCTTGCCTCGGACCAACGGACTGCTTGATATCGATGAATATCCACGGCAGGTGCGCCTGTCCCTGGCATGTTACCTTATTACTATGGTCGTGGTAGCTGTGTAACGGCAACGCGAGAGTTGGAAACACACACAGAAATATTCACCGTAATGCCGGGGTTGGAGGGTGGCCACCGAAATAAACCATTCTGATGGTTTGGCGACTTACCACAATCAGCCCCATAGTGAACAGAAAACTACTTAATCACACAAGTAGTTTATTAGACATATTACGAATATGTGTATTGTATAGTCACATTTGCAACACGCAAGTGATGTTTGAACTCAATATCAATCGTTACCACACAAAGGTTTACATGTACACTGTAAAAGTAATGTATAATCAAATGCGTCGTTCGTGATAGCAAAACCAGGCGCACTTGATATATGTCGATTACAGCGCCATCTACCACGAATGGAAAACAATGGTTTGAGTAAACCTTACGAAAGTCGGGCGTGGAATCCGAACATTCGTTAAAAATGGGGGTTCCGATTTGAAAATTCAAAGCTGACCCCGCTCCCTCAGGAGCGGTGATTAGGAGGTGGCCAGTTATGGGATGCCCCCTTTACTAATATTAACTTTTAGCCTAGAAAAATTTTGCTGTAGAATGTGTCGTTTTCGAGATATGCAATTGTCTCAAGTTAAAACTAACACCGTGTATATGTTCCACATGTCGCTAAACTAATGGACCGATTTAACCAGACTTGGTACATGTCTCGAAAAGAGACGCTATATAATAAGAACCGCCTACCTATCAGAGGGATAGGGGTAAAAAGGAGCGTAGTCCGAGACGTGCGAATACCCAGACTTTCCTCATCCAATGTTTGAGAATTAGAGCACCAGGTGACTTGCATTAAACTTTACACATAATTTCAAACCTTTACGAAATTTTTTCATTCTGACTGTTCCACAAAATAATGGAATGAAAAAAGATTATCGCTTAATACATATTCTTTGTCCATCGTGTAAAAAGTCGCATGAAGAATGACGTTTTGATTTATTACTTCTTTACTACTAACAGTATACGTGATATATTTTGCAGACAGTATTCCCATACACTTCTGAATGTATATGCGAAATTATATTATTGTATGATGTCATAAACGCTGACATGCGTGAAGCACTGCCGAGTCATGCAAATTTATTACTTCTTAACTACTAATTCTATTCGGAACAAATTTCGTGAAAGTATCCACATATGCCGATGAATGTACCTACAAAACTATATCACTGTGGACATATAGTTAAGTAGATATAACGTCATAAACACTGAGATGCATGAAAAACTTCCGCATCAAACATGAAATTTTAATTTATTACTTTTTGTACTACTAATTCTATTGGCAACACATTTCGCAGACAGTATCCAAATCTATCACGGAATGTACGTGCAAAATTACATCATTGTACGACACATTGTTCAGGAGATTTGGAGTCATAAGGATTGAGCTGCTTGAAACCGAAACTGAAAGGTGAAATTCGCTAGTGATACAAATGAAACAGGTGTACAAATATGAGTAAAACACGTTAAATATTTGTAACATGTGCATACGATGGCAGAGCCGCGGGAGATAACTTCCACTTAAATCCTGGGATCGAATTCAAAAAAAGTTGGTACACATATTACTTAGTGTCCGGAAAGAAATTTTGTGGGGGTAAGAACTAACAACCTGCTTTTGAGGCGGGGGTGATGACTTGGTGATGGGGATGATGGGGATGATGAGGAGAGAGGTCAAGCGGAGGATTTGGACTGAGATCAGGGAGGGGAAGGTGGACATGGGTAGCAGTAGGAGGTGGACAAAGGGAGAGGGGGGCAATAGATGGACAGAGAGAGGGAAGAGGAAGAGGCAGTGAGGAGGTGGACTTGGAACAAGCAGATGGGGAGGGAGGGAGAGTGGAGGAGCATATGGACAGAGAGAAGGAGGAGATAGTCTAACACGTCGGAACACAAACATACCCGGGCTACACCATGTACTCAGCTAGTCTTAATGTACGCCCTGGCCATTTCTTTCTTCCTTCTTTTTATTGAGACCAGTAATTGTGCGTTCAATACCTCCTCCTTTTTCGCTCTATACTTCCAGATTATTTTTTTCTATCCTCCGTCACGTTCATATATCAAAGGCCTCCAGCCTTGTATTTTTCTATCTCGTTGTCCTCGTTTCAACACCATGGACAAGGATACACCATGCAAAACACATCATTAGTCTTTTCCCCGACTCTTGGTCTCTGTTGCTGCAGAAATATCTCCTTCTGTTATAAAATGTTTCATTCATCATCACTACCCTGGTTTTGAAGTATGTGCTTTCGGTCGTTTTCGATTTTGCTAATGTTTCACCTTTTTATTTCTTCCTGGTACCATTACTTTTGCATTCTTTGTATTGGTTTTCATTGCACAGGTACTTTCTTTCCCTTCCATGACCTCCACTACTTCCAGAAACTCTTTAGATCCTTTGCTATAAGGCCGTGTTGTCTGAAAACCTCAAACGCTATGTTCTTATTCCTCTAGTTTTGATCCCCTTGTTATCTAATGACCAGTGCTCCGTTTTCTATGTTACTAAACAGCTGAAACGATACCCGGTTTCAGTTGCAGGTTTGCTATCTACCAGCATCCAGGGGAACATAACTTGATTTCCAGTATTCAGTATAATTGGTGATAAAATTTAAAAATTTAAAACACCGTCATAATCTATTCATTAAGAGATATAACCTCGCATTAAAGTTTAACGCGATAAGTCAGGTATTAAATCACGAAACTAGTGTACGTCGTGAGTAAGCCAACCCAAGATGCGCATATTACCCACACTACAAAATGGTTCAAATGGCTCTGAGCACTATGGGACTTAACTTCTGAGGTCATCAGTCCCCTAGAACTTAGAACTACTTAAACCTAACTAACCTAAGGACATCACACACATCCATGCCCGAGGCAGGATTCGAACCTGCGACCGTAGCGCTCGCGCGGTTCCAGACTGTAGCGCTTAGATCCGCTCGTCCACCCCGGCCGGCCCCACACTACATTAATCCAATATTTGAGAATGAGAACCCTGTGCGACTTCCGGCAAACTTTATACATAATTTCAAATCTGCGGGTGAATAATCCGAAACAAAAATATCAACATTAAAGGGATTTTTCGTTTTTAACCATAAACATTTTACCTGCTTAACGTCAAATATTCAACAGAATGACTCATTTGTAATCATACTTTGAAGCTGTTTTATACATGGGAGTTAGATATAGGTATTCTGTTAGTAACTGGTATTCTCTAAGTACGAGAGCGTGATGAAAAGGAGAGTCCACCAATTTTTATGCAGAAACTCTCAATATTCTTCAAATGAAAGAAACATTATTAACTTTCTCCGTCCTTATTCTTCATGTCTACATATTTATTTCTGAACATGGTCACCTTGTCGACGAACATATTTCTCCCAAAGAGAGAAAAGTTTGTTGATAGTGTCACTATAGAATGGTTGGCGTTGTTGATGGATCCGTAACCACAGCCTTAACTCTCTTTGCGCCGCTTCATTACTATCAAAGTAAAGACCTCGAAGGTGGTTTTTTTCTTTATTGTCATTTTTAAATCTTATACAGGTAGGCCGGCAACGGCAAAACTACGCCGCTCTTTGGCCACAGATAGTACATTCATTACAAGAGGAGACATCGAAAAACGTAACAAACACGGTGGATAAACAACAGTAGACAGACAACATTAAATTACATGAAGCCGTTCACATGTACAGTGTCCAAATAAAAAACGTTCAGCACTCGGACACGAACAGAGATGACAGAAATGACACACGTGAACGATGAAGTACAAACGACGAAACACTGAATCACTAACACGATGGCACACACAAACACTGGCGACGATCTCTGGCGCACGAATGTTCACTGTTCATGTACGAATCTGGGGACCTGCCAAAGGGGAAAAGGTGGGGGAGGAGGGAGGGGGGAAAGGTGTAGATGCCAGTGGCAGAGGAGTGGGGAGAGGAAGGAAAGGAGGTAGGGGCGGTAGGGGAAGCCCAGGGAGGGAGAGGAGGGGAGGAGGAAGAGAGAAGGGAGAGAGGGTGTCCTTGGGAAAAACACAGGGGGTGGAAGGGGAGGATCAAAGTTAGTAGGAGGGGTAGATGGAGGGGATGAGTGCATTATCAGGGAGGGCGAGTTGGCATAAGCCACCTTGGGCAAGTGTATGGAGAGTGGAGAGATAGAGAGCGGGTGGGGTGTGGAAATACAGGCATGGCAGTGGACGGGGCTGGGAAAGGATGGGAGAGACAAGCGGGTGAGGGGGATCAAGTTTGCAGGAGGTGTAGAGGATCTGTATCCGTTCGAGGAAGAGGAGAAGGTGCGGGAACGGAATTAAGTCATACAAGATCCGCATGGGGGAGGGGAGATGGATGCGATAGGCGAGGCAGAGCGTGTGGCGTTACAGGATTTGAAGGGATTTATACAAGGTAGAAGGGGCGGAGATCCAGGCAGGACAGGCATAGCAGAGGATAGGGCGGATGAGGAATTTATAGGTGTGGAGGATGGTGGAGGGCTCCAGATCCCATGTGCGGCCAGAAAGGAGCTTGACGAGACGGAGTCGGGAGCGTGCCTTGGCTTGGATTGTCCGGAGATGGGGGATCCAGGAGAGGCGGCGGTCAAGGGTGACGCCAAGGTACTTGAGGGTGGGGCTGAGGGTGATAGGACGGCCATAAATGGTGATAGAGAAATCGAGGAGACGGAAGGAAGGGGTGGTTTTGCATACAATGATAGCGTGGGTCTTTGAAGGATTGACCTTGAGCAGCCACTGGTTACACCAAGTGGTGATCCGGCCAAGATGGGATTGGAAAAGGTTCGAAGGTGTTCCTTAAGTTATGGAAACAGATGAGGATCGGCTGAGGCCAAGGAGAGACTGTGTACCCAATGCATCGGACTGTTGCAGATGTCGCAGCGGTTGTGTGTGGTCTGGCATTGCCATGCTGAAGGAGAGGGTGCTCCATGTGTGGACGGGCTTTTCTGGGCTTATAAGCTCTGTTACAACACGCGGTTTCTCGCACACCGACAAAGTAGCCGCTGGTCCGTGCTTTTGCAGTCACCTGGGCGAGCGCCATTACACACTGCCTTGCTGCAAGCTATAATTCGGAGCCCTCTAGCGGCAGAAGTTTGAAACTTGCTCAGCGAAGCGGGAAGCCGACTATGTAATACGCATGACGTGTAATACCACGAGAGAAATTGAGAAGAGAATAAAAAATTCAGGGGAATTACTTCTCAGCATGCCTTTGTACAAACTGAAAGCGGTCGAAGGTGGACAACGGCCTAATCTTACAACCTTTTGCTAATCTCTTGGAAATTTCGCCTCTCACTTTCGTTGACACTTTTCGATATAAATGTAATGCTGCCTGTATTTACAATGCGCTCTCTTTTTCCTCCTTATTAGTCTCTTCCTTTGCATTAAACCTCACTCCATAAGAATGCTATTGCATTATTAGGTACGGAACGGAATATCATCAAAAATGTTTCCGTGTAGCCAGTAGGTAAGGAATTACACTCTGCATTCCGACTGAGTGAATTTTTCTTCACACTATAGCTACAGGACGCAGGCTAAATGTGCCCCTCCTTTCACAAATTACGATTCAGAACATCTTAATGTAATCTCCCCACTTTGCCGCAGGGGCATACGGTCGTAGTGCTCATGATACATACGGGGGAGCTAGCTAGGATCAGCGGTGTATCAGCTCCGTGGACACCGCGATCACTACCCAACACTCTTCAAGCACTTTGCTCTTCCCTCCACGTCATTCCACGCAGCACACAGGTGCCTGATATTGCTATTAGAATAGAATCGACAAACCTGGCGACTGTTTATTTTTTTTTTCGGCGAGCTTACACCGTGTCGTACAGCAGCCGCAATTGTTGCGCGGGGCACTATAATTTGGCCTGCGGCCCATCAGACGCGTATGCCGAGGGCGTGGGCCGGACCGCTGACCTGCGCCAAGTAGCCGCCGCTCCGTGCTTTTGCAGCCGCCCGGGCGAGCACCGTTACCCAAACTTGTCGCACACTCCAGCCTCTCGCCGGCAATTAGGCGCACACTTGTGTGTCAGGAACAAACTTCACGTCTCTCCGTTCGGCACACAGGAAAGACTTACAGTTCTACGCCTTCTTTTGGCCGAACTTGTTGCTGAAATTGACCCTACCGTACAAACTTTGCACTGCGATTCCTCGCTGCATGACATTCTTCTCTAAGAATCCATGTCAAAATAACTCCGTATATAAAGTGTTTTTTTCAGTTACAGTATTAACGAAAAACTAACGAGTTTTCAAGCTGGTTGGCTGATTGGAGGGAGGGGACCAAACAGCGAGGTCAGGGGTCCCATTGGATTATGGAAGGATGGGGAACGAAGTCGGCCGTGCCGTTTCAAAAGAACCAACCCGGCATTTGCCTGAAGCGATTTAGAGAAATCACGGAAAACCTAAATCACGACGGCCGGAGGCGGGTGCGATCCGTCGTCTTCCCGAATGTGAGTCCAGTGTGTACTAACCACTGCGCCACCTGGCCCGGTGTTTCTCAAATCAGAAACGTATAACAGATGTTCCGTGTAACCTCCGCTTGCTCCTAGTAACCTTACGGCAACTATACAAACAGCTCGTGCAGGTTTTGAAGCCGGCCGGAGTGGCCAAGCGGTGAAAGGCGCTACAGTCTGGAACCGTGCGACTACTGCTGTCGCAGGTTCGAATCCTGCCTCGGGCATGGATGTGTGTGATGTCCTTAGATTAGTTAGGTTTAAGTAGTTCTAAGTTCTAGGGGACTGATGACCTTAGAAGTTAAGTCCCATAGTGCTCAGAGCCAAAAAATGGTTCAAATGGCTCTGAGCACTATGGGACTCAACATCTTAGGTCATAAGTCCCCTAGAACTTAGAACTACTTAAACCTAACTAACCTAAGGACATCACACACACGCATGCCCGAGGCAGGATTCGAACCTGCGACCGTAGCAGTCCCGCGGTTCCAGACTGCAGCGCCAGAACCGCTAGACCACCGCGGCCGGGTCAGAGCCATTTGAACCATTTTGAACCAGGTTTTGAATGTAAACTAATGATTCAGCCGACGTGGATTCTGAGCGTTGGCCTCTCTGGGGACGTCGGACAGTGCAGTAGACGCGAGGTTGCGGGACGTCGTTCAGGCATATTCTTGGAATGCCGGAAGCCTCCCCATAAGGTCAGAATATTGGCGTCGGCGGCTATCTGCGACGTCTAACTGCGCTCTAGGGCGTGACTACCAGAGAGTGAGCGTCAAACACTGTCCCCGCAAACCAGAAGGCAAGTACAATTAATCAACAACAGACTGTCAGTTATGCAAACATTTTTTGTTTCTTAAATGTTATACTTCAACGTTTTAAGATTTGTACTTTCCTGTGCATTTGAGTGTAGTCCACTTTAAAAAAAAACTGTGTTTAAAATTTTATTATATAACGATTGCAATTCGGTAGAACAAAGAGAATTGCGAAGGCTATTACTGAAACATCTCCCTAAAAATGACCTTGCAATTTAACGTGTGAATGCGCACTAGTCTCGAGAGTATTTCGCCGTTGGATCCCCAATTTGCAGGAGGTTTTCGCCTCATAAATGGCGGACTCATAAATGGCGGACTGCACTCTCGTGAATTTTCGTGGCGTGTTTTAACTGAATTTATATATGAAGGTTATATAAAAAATTGTTCCTTTGGAATATTCCCGAGTACAACTAAATTAAATAAGAGTAATTTTGCGTAGTGAACCTGCCTTCAACCTAGTATTTTTTATTTCAAATTAATTATCTTTATTTGAATATTTGTAATAAAAATATGTAAAGAAATTTGCTTTTATTTTTATTTCCTTGTGTGTTGAACTCTATAACACTGAGTCTGTTAAGACACTGTTCTGCCAAACAGAGCTTCGGTTTACTTCAGTTGAAAAGTCTCGACTGACAGGCCGGCCGTGGTCAGTGTATGGAACAATTAACTAACGTTTCGTCCACATCTGCGGGAACGTCTTCAGAGAGAAATCTGCAACTGCGAATCCGTAGGCTCATACAGGAGGTAGAGAAGGCACCACCATTGGTCACATAATACCGTTGGCGTCCGGTGTCCCAATGATAAAGTCCTCTGTGCCTCTCACAGTGTACCCATAGATTCAGACACGAGCTTTTAATGCAGCTGCAGATTTGCCTCTGAACATGTCTCGAGTAGAAGGGAGCGAAACTTCAGTGAATAGTTAAATGCCTCAATCACGGACTCTCAACCAGTTAAAAATAGTCGGCGAAATTCTAGATCATAGTATTAAGTAATCAGATTGTTCACAAGATTATATGAAATGGAAATGAAGTCCCATGCTTCTTTACAGAGCGTAGGGGAACGATGCGGGAGACCCGCACCGCCTTACTAGGCAAGGTCCTAATGAAGGTGGTTTGCCGTTGCCTTCCTCCGACCCTAACGGGAATGAATGATGATGATGATGAAGACGACACAACAACACCCAGTCATCTCGAGACAGGTAAATTTCCTGACCCCTCCGGGAGTCGAACCCGGGACCCCGTGCTCGGGAAGCGAGAACGCTACCGCGAGACCACGAGGGGCGGACTCACAAGATTATAAACACATAAATATAGAGGGTGCCGAATTTCGCGGCAGCACGGTATCTCGATTTGTAGGTGTACTATGGTAGATGTTGGTTCCGACTGTATTGTGCAGAGAGCGGCTCATTAAGGCAGTTTCCCCAGAGCCGAGCGGCGTGGAGTGCTTCCCGCACTGCGTCCGCTCGCCGCCAAATGTCAGCGGTTCACGGAGCGCGGAAACAGGCACAGCTTGAACAAACACCGCGCCGCCACATGGCGCCGTAAATCTGCTCGTGGGGACGCGGGGCACCGCAAACTGCTGCCGCTTCTTACCGACGTCTCTGACCCACATGTCGCATTACGTATGACGACGTCTGTATGCTGCGCTACGGCTATTACCACAGTTTGTACTGTATATTTGTTTACCTGACAACTGCCATCGTCTCTCAGCGTACTTTTCATACACTGATAAATGAGCCAAGCTAAAATCTGCTGTTTTGAAGAGCACGCCGCAGCGCGTAGTGTAAAGGAGTCGCCTTCCGTTTCTGGCGGTGGCGCCGCTGTGGCAATCGCCGCTTTGGTGTCTCCCTCTGGTGGGAAAGGGAAAAAGTTGCCTGTTCACGTGCATTTAAGGGGCGCTATGAGCTCGGAAGTCGGTCAGTCTGTCAGTCTGAGTCTGGTCAGTTGGATAGCCGGGTCAGTGTTCAGCAGTCAGTGTCTGTCTGCCGTTCGGAGTGCTATTATGTGTTAGGCCGCCAGTCTGCTCGAGTTTGTTCAGGCAATGGGCATTAGCGGTTGGATCGATTGGTTGGTCGGTCGCGCAATGGGACACAAGATGACTTCTCTGTCTTGAGCGTCGGCGCATGTGAGGCCGCCACGTCAGTCCAGTGGGCCTCGCCGTATAGCGAGGGGTAGTGGCATCGCGGTCGACACGAGAGCAACAGGAGCCAACCCACGACATCGGGCTGGCCGGGGCGAGCTGCAACGCCGTGAGACGGGGGATCGACGCGCCTTCCTGCGTTAAATTCTACTTGTTCTCTTGGTCAGTCGTGGACTGTGAGGCTGGTCCCGGCGGAGGTTCGAGTCCTCCCTCGGGCATGGATGTGTGTGTTTGTCCATAGGATAATTTAGGTTAAGTAGTGTGTAAGCTTAGGGACTGATGACCTAAGCGGTTAAGTCCCATGAGATTTCACATACATTTCAAAATTTCACTTACTGAAAGGGACACCATCGTTTTCACAAGGTTATGCAGAAAATAATGAAACAGCAGGTAAACGGCAAGTAGTTCACATCCACGGATTCTTTGTTTTGATAGTCGCGGACAGAGTTATCTTAATACCGATGCAATTAAGCTTCTATGGATCGGCGGGCACCAAACGTGGCGTGGAGTGACTTCGCCAACAGTGGCGACGCTGTTTCCGTGGAGAGTGCGAAAACTTCCGCGCGGCTCATCACTAAAACGACCGCAGCACCAGCTCAAGATCACTATGTTCTGTGTCTTCGTACTAATTAATTTCTTGTCCAACCAACAAACGTGTTATTGCGCTGAATTTATCTTACACAAATCTCTTTTTACATGATCTTCTCCATTAGCTTCCAAGGATAATTTTATCATAGAGTTGGCATCTAATTAAGTATTTGTGTTGGAAACGGACGTTCCACAGTTACACCGTAGCAAAAACGAAAGATAAAAAAATTAAATAAAAACTGTTATTAATTTGTTATGCATATAGCCAGGTGTTGATGAAGAGTTAACTGACAATTATTAATTGGGAAGAATGCAGCAGAGTCATACAGATCTGCTATTCAACCGTAAAGAATAACATAATTCAATTTTTTTTTAGAATAAGAAAGAAAAAGAAGACGAAACTGATGCCTACATATCGGGGATTTATTACATTGCAAAAACGCGTTGGGCATTATTAATCTAGGTGCAGGCGTTTGGTAGTACACTATGTGATCAAAGTACCCGGACACTCCAAAACCATACGTTTTTTAAATTAGGTTCATTGAGCTGCTACCTACTGCCAGGTACTCCATATCAGCGACCTCAGTAGTCATTAGACATCGTGAGAGGCCAGAATGGGGCGTCCCGCGGAACTCACGAACTTCAAACGTGGTCAGATGACTGGATGTCACTTGTGTAAAGAGCGCAAACATTGGAACAGTGGGGAAAGTTGTTTGGAGTGACGAATCACGGTACACAGTGTTGCGATCCGATGGCAGGATGTGGGTAAGGCGAATGCCCTGTGAACGTCATCTGCCAGCGTGTGTAATGCCAACAGTAAAATTCGGAGGCCGTGGTGTTATGGTGTGGTCGTGTTCTTCATGAAAGGGGCATGGACCCCTTGTTGTTTTGCGTGCCACTATCACAGTGCAGGCCTACATCGATGTTTTAAGCACCTTCTTGCTTCCCACTGTTGAAGAACAATTGGGGGATGTCGATTGCATCTTTCAACACGATCGAGCACCTGTTCATGACAATAACACCCCTGTAATGGACTGGCTTGCACAGAGTCCTGACCTGAATATTATAGAAAACCTTTGGGATGTTTTGGAACGCCGACTCCGTGCCAGGCCTCACCGACCGACATCGATACCTCTCCTCAGTAAAGCACTCCGTGAAGAAGGGGCTGCCATTCCCCAAGAAACCCTCCAGCACTTGATTGAACGTATGCCTGAGAGAGTGGAAGCTGTCATGAAGGCTAAGGGTGGGCCAACCCCATTCTGAATTCCCGCATTACCGATGGATGCCCTACGAACTGGTAAGTCATTTTCAGCCAGGTGTCCGGATAGTTCTGATCTCATAGTGCATTTTTAAAGTTGGAAAGTGTTTTAGGTGATAAATATGGTCGTCTTACCCTTGTATGTGATCGAGAAATGCAATCTTCCCAACAAGCGATAGCGACCTCTGCTGCGAGGGCGTGTTGGGACTTGACAATTAAATGACGAGGATGGGGAACAGAAGGTGTGGCCCACAGGTAGACCGCGCCTGAAGAGCTATTGTGGGCGTCGCAGGGTGCGCAGAGAAAGGCGGCGTCCGGGATATCGGCGAGATGATCTCTGCGCCGGGCCGCGAGCCGGGAGAAAGTCGCGAGCGCTGGACCGTTAGCCGTGCCTGCGTGTGCGTGCGTCCGTGTGCGTGCGCATGCGTGTGCGAGAGCGCGAGCCCGTGCGTGACCCAGATGGCGAGGTCAGCCGCCCGCGGACCAGTTGGCGTCTTCCCGCGAACAGCTCCGCGCCGCAGACACGCTCGCTAGCCGCCACGGGGGTCGCTGCCAGAGACTCTGCAGCTCCGCTCAAACTTCTTTTGGTTGTTGTTGTTATTGTTGTTGTCGTCTTTAGTCGCAATGCGCGAGAAGCATTCAGGAAAGACTGTCGGTTTGCCAAGCAATCGCCATCATTTGACGTTCTGCCTCTGCATTTGCTCGATCGTTATCGGCGGCACGGATTAAGCCCTAATTACCGGTTTCACCGGGTTGTATATATTGATCCCGTCACGTAATAAGCCGAGTTTCACGTTCCGTGGCCAGCAGCGCAGATTACACGTCTCTAGCCGTACTCACCACCAGACCAGTACCTCCGAGGAACTCACTCAGTCGTTCTCTGGGGTATAGAAAAATCCGGTTCCTTCGCATTTTTTTAATAAACTTTTATAGCGTGTATTGTGCCGCTCTGTTTAGAGGCACAAAACGCGTGAGTGTTTTCAGCTCGTTACTGAATGCAAATAAGTAGGAGGCCGAGATGATAGGAACTGAAGGAGTCTAGG
Organism: Schistocerca cancellata; assembly: GCF_023864275.1. Classification (NCBI taxonomy): domain Eukaryota; kingdom Metazoa; phylum Arthropoda; class Insecta; order Orthoptera; family Acrididae; genus Schistocerca; species Schistocerca cancellata. The sequence goes on along the minus strand of NC_064630.1, from coordinate 99,000,574 downwards.
CTGCAATAATATGCGGTACGGCACACTGTTAGAGAGAAGGATTATCATTCAAGAAACACATAGTACAATTCAGTGGTTTGTAGAACTGCAACTGCGGCTATGAATTGACTCTCTCGTAACAAAAATGTTCAAATGTGTGTGAAATCTTATGGGACTTAACTGCTAAGGTCATCAGTCCCTAAGCTTACACACTACTTAACCTAAATTATCCTAAGGACAAACACACACACTCATTCCCGAGGGAGGACTCGAACCTCCGCCGGGACCAGCCGCCCAGTCCATGACTGCAGCGCCTTAGACCGCTCCTCTAACCCCACGTGGCAATCTCGTAACATGGAATACCATGAAGTAATACAACATATTCTCGGGGACTAAGCCTCATGGGCCCTCCTCAGAGAATCAATGCAAACAATACAGAACTGGCTGAGGGCCCGTTATGAAAGTGCGTCTGCCTAGGTTGAAATCTAACTAAGAAGTGAACGAGGCACAATCGTTCCGTCGAGCTGCACAGCCCGCTAGAGTGCTCTGTGCTCGGCAGACGACGGGCTGCCAACCTTGTGTTGGCGCGGCGTTGTAGTAGTATCTGTGGCAATGATGCTACAGTGTGCACTGAAAATCGGTTGACTAAGTTACCATTTGACACTGTTTCTACCCAGCCAGTGTACGGTTGTTATTTGGGAAACCAGGTCTGAAAAATGTTCAAATGTGTGTGAATTCCTAAGGGACCAAACTGCTGAGGTCATCGGTCCCTAGACTAAAACACTACTTATTAAGCTTATCCTAAGAACAACACAAACATCCATGCCCGAGGGAGGATTCGTGCCTTCGGCGGGAGAGCCGCCCAATCCGTGACATGGCGCCTCAAACGACGCGGCCACTCCTCGCGGCAACCGCGTCGGACAAAAAAATAATACGAAGTGCTCGTCTGACTCACACTGTTTTGTGTTGACGATACTGCCGAGCGAGTCTAACATGTTGTCATCAGGGCAGGGAATATATGAAGATACTTGCGTTTAATGAGAGAAACTAGTCAAGCAAATCTGTAAATGGACAAGTAAATTGAGGATTTAGATACCGATAACTTTGGCTTCCTGAAAAGTAAAGGCGTCAGAGAGAGATCTAACGTTGTGCTGGATAGGCAAGTTAAGTCAGATGGGTGGCATCGTTGTCAACCGCATGAACATTTGTTCACGAGATGCCGCCAAGAGCATCTGAAGACGGCAGTTGAGGAGCAAAACCGGTTGTAATGTAAGTAGGCTGTTTAGGTTCCTATATTGGTAACGCCGCCGCCACGTAGCGCTCTCTGTATGAAAATCACTGGCTGTGCTGTGTGCAGTCTGTGGCTAGTTTGCATTGTTGTCTGCCATTGTAGTGTTGGGCAGCTGGACGTGAACAGCGTGTAGCGTTGCGCAGTTGGAGGTGAGCCGCCAGCAGTGGTGGATGTGGGGAGACAGATGGCGGAGTTTTGAAATTTGTAATACTGGATATCATGAACTGCTATATATATTATGACTATTAAGGTAAATACATTGTTTGTTCTCTATTAAAATCTATCATTTGCTAACTACCCCTATCAGTAGTTAGTGCCTTCCGTAGTTTGAATCTTTTATTTAGCTGGCAGTAGTGGCGCTCGCTGTATTGCAGTAGTTCGAGTAACCAAGTTTTTTGTGAGGTAAGTGATTTGTGAAACGTATAGGTTAATGTTAGTCAGGGCCATTCTTTTGTAGGGATATTTGAAAGTCAGATTGCGTTGCGCTAAAAATATTGTGTGTCAGTTTAAGCACAGTCTTGTACAATTATTCTAAGGGGACGTTTCAGTGATTGAGTCATAAAAAGTTAATGTATCAGAAATAAACAAAACTTTACAATAAGTCAATCACTGTCTCCGTAAACTAAATGGAGTTTTTTCCACGTTCATAGGATTCGGGATTTGTCGCCCTGGAAAAAGCATTGGACGATGTAAAATGGTTCAAGATGTTCGAAATTCTGTAAAAAAAAATGGGTCTAAGCTTTAGGGAAAGATGTATAACATAAAAAATGTGTAACAAAACTAAGGAAACAGTGAGAATAGAAAAGTAAAAACGAAATACTCGCGTTGAAAAAAGGATATAATATTTAATCTCTGTATCGAAGAAGCAATAACTGAAATAAAAGAAAGGCTGAAGAGTGGTATTAAAATCAATTATACAATTCGCCGATAAAGTTGTTGTACTCGATGGAAGCGGGAAATAGCTTCAGCACATACTACATATACTGAGCAGTATACAGGGCACAGAGTAAGGACTGAGACTAAAACGAAGAAAGTAATGACTGTAGCAGAAATGAAATTAGAAATGAACTTAACAGCAAATTTGGGCCTCGAGGTACGCGAAGTGAAATAATTAGTAGCCGGAGAAAAGAAACACCAACGAGGAAAGAACGTATACTACATTCGCAGTATTCATTAAGGTAACAATCACAATAACCAAGTAATGGTAGTAGTGAAAGGGGCATGTTTGGGGGAGGGGGGTTGGGGTAGAAATCTTTGTCCACCAGTCACCCTTAGTAGCTTAAGACGAACATTTGGACTGCTCCTTGTGGTTATGTTCCTTCCCTAATGATGTCGTCCGTGAGATGATAAACGTTATACTCCTCTCTTTAATAAAAATATGGTTAAACTACGTCACTGTTACAGTATATGATATCAACGAGAAGAAGATAAATAGCCAGAAAGAGACAGTATTGTTGCTTACGCGATTTCAGAGCAATCAGTGGAAGCAATCACAGTCGTTAAATATCTGGGATTGTGATTACGCATGGTCATTTCATTTCGGTAATCTACATCTACATCTACATCTATGTGATTACTCTGCTATTCACAATAAAGTTCCTGGCAGAGGGTTCAATGAACCACCTTCATGCTGTCTATCTACCGTTCCACTCTCGAACGGCACGCGGGAAAAATGAGCACTTAAATTTTTATGTTAGGGAATTCAGTATTCCGAGATCCACAGTGACAAAGAGTGTCACGAGAATACCAAATTTCAGGCATTAAATCTCACCACAGATTGCGCAGCAGTCGACGGCATTCACTCAACGAGAGCAGCTGCATTTCAATAGAGTTGTCAGTACTAACAGACATGTAACACTGCGTCGAATAACCACAGAAATCAGTGTGGGACGGACGACTAACGTGTCCGTCTGCATGTCAAGAGTCAGCACTGTCTTTCCGTCGGAAGGACAACACTACTTCTTCAAGACTGCATGGGAATCTACTACTGCCGTGTGCATTCTCTTTTACTGATCAGACTTTGAGAGAAAAAAAAAGAAAACAACACTGAAATTTTACTGTGATGAATGATCAGGACTGTTTTTATGGACTGTGAGAAAATTTTAGCTTTTGACCAACATTGTATCAATAAGTGTGTGCATTTGATTTCTTTGTTATTGTAATTATGAAATTTTTTTTCAAATCTGTATTGGCCACAGCCCAAAACAATTTGTAAAAATTTTTGTGAAGAGCATGGGGGCTATGTAAGTAGGCTGTTTGCGTTTTCTTATTGGCAACGTTACGTAGCGCTCTGTAAGAAAATCACTGGCTGTGCTGCGTGCAGTCTGTGGCTGGTTTGCATTGTTGTCTGCCATTGTAGTGTTGGGCAGCTGGATGTGAACAGCGCTTAGCGTTGCGCAGTTGGAGGTGAGCCGCCAGCAGTGGTGGATGTGGGGAGAGAAATGGTGGAGTTTTGAAATTTGTATGACTGGATGTCATGAACTCCTATGTATATTATGACTTTTGAACACTATTGAGGTAAATACATTGTTTGTTCTCTATTAAAATCTTTCATTTGCTAACTATGCCTATCAGTAATTAGTGCCTTCGGTAGTTTGAATCTTTTATTTAGCTGGCAGTAGTGGCGCTCGCTGTATTGCAGTAGTTCCAGTAACGAAGATTTTTGTGAGGTAAGTGATTTGTGAAAGTTATAGGTTAATGTTAGTCAGGACCATTCTTTTGTAGGGATTTTTGAAAGTCAGATTGCGTTGCGCTAAAAGTATTGTGTGTCACTTTAGTGAATGTTTGAGTACGTTCAGTTTTGCTCAGCTGTTTGAAAAGCAAATAATGTAACAGGTTTATCAGCACAGTAATTCAGAAATTTTTCTAAGGGGACGTTACACCGTTAGGGCAGTGCTGCGAAATCTGGCATTAATGGGACTGTGGCAGCAGACGACTGATGCGAGCGCCTTCGACGCCTCTCTTTGACTCGTTTCCACATCGACTGGACCCTAGACGACTGCAAAACAATGGCCTACATAGATGAGTCCCGATTTCAGTCGGTAATAGCTGATGGCAGGATTCGACTATCGCGCAGACCTCACGAAGTGATGGGCTCAAGTTGTCTACAAGGGACTGAGCAAGCTGCTGGTGGCTCCATAATCATGTGTGCTTTGTTTACGTGGAATGAACTTGGGCTTCTGATCCGACCACTCATTGGTAATGGTTATTTTCGGCTACTTGGAGACCATTTGCAGCCATTATGAACTTCGCGTTGCCAAACAACAATGGAACTTTTATGGATGAGCAGTTCGTCATGCCTCAGGGCCACATTTGTTCATGGTTGGGTTGAAGAAGATTCTGGACAGTTCGAGCGCTTGATCTGGTCGCACATCGAACTTTGTGGAACATAATCGAAAGATTAGTTCGTGCACATAATCCTGCTTTTCGCAGTTATGGACGGCTGTAGAGTCAGCATGACTCAGAATTTCTGCAGCGGATTTCCAAAGACTTGTTGATCCCGTACCATGTCAAGTTGCTGCACTACATCAGAAAAAGGAAGCTCGACACAATACATCTACATCTACATGATAACTCTGCAATTCACATTTAAGTGCTTGGCAGAGGGTTCATCTATCCACAATCATACTATCTCTCTACCATTCCACTCCCAAACAGCGCGCGGGAAAAACGAACACGTAAACCTTTCTGTTCGAGCTCTGATTTCTCTTATTTTATTTTTATGATCATTCCTACCTATGTAGGTTGGGCTCAACAAAATATTTTCAAATTCGGGAGAGAAAGTTGGTGACCTAAATTTCATAAATTGATCTCGCCGCGACGAAAAACTTCTTTGCTTTAATGACTTCCATCCCAACTCGCGTATCATATCTGCTACACTCTCTCCCCTATTAAGTGATAATACAAAACGAGCTGCCCTTTTTTGCACCCTTTAGATGTCCTCCGTCAATCCCACCTGGTAAGGATCCCACACCGCGCGGCAGTATTCTAACAGAGGACGAACGAGTGTAGTGTAAGCTGTCTCTTTCGTAGACTTGTTGCATCTTCTAAGTGTCCTGCCAATGAAACGCAACCTTTGGCTCGCCTTCCCCACAATATTATCTATGTGGTCTTTCCAACTGAAGTTGTTCGTAATTTTAACACCCAGGTACTTAGTTGAATTGAGAGCCTTGAGAATTGTACTATTTATCGAGTAATCGAAATCCAACGGATTTCTTTTGGAACTCATGTGGATCACCTCACACTTTTCGTTATTTAGCGTCAACTGCCACCTGCCACGTCATACAGCAATCTTTTCTAAATCGCTTTGCAACTGATACTGGTCTTCGGATGACCGTACTAGACGGTAACTTAGAGCATCATCTGCGAACAACCTAAGAGAACTGCTCAGATTGTCACCCAGGTCATTTATATAGATCAGGAACAGCAGAGGTCCTAGGACGCTTCCCTGGGGAACACCTGATATCACTTCGGTTTTACTCGATGATTTGCCGTCTATTATTGCGACCTGCCTGACAGGAAATCACGAATCCAGTCGCACAACTGAGACGATACCCCATAGGCCCGTAGCTTGATTAGAAGTCGCTTGTGAGGAACTGTGTCAAAAGCTTTCCGGTAATCTAGAAATACGAAATCAACTTGAGATCTCCTGTCGATAGCGGCCATTACTTCGTGCGAATAAAGAGCTAGCTGCGTTGCACAAGAACGATGTTTTCTGAAACCATGCTGAATACGTATCAATAGACCGTTCCTTTCGAGGTGATTCATAATGTTTGAATACAGTATATGCTTCAAAACCATACTGCAAACCGACGTCAATGATATAGGTCTCTAGTTCGATGGGTTACTCCTACTACCCTTCTTAAACACTGGTGCGACCTGCGCAGTTTTCCAATCTGTAGGTACAGATCCATCGGTGAGCGAGCGGTTGTATATGATTTGCAGGTATTTCGTGACGTTAGTGCATTTGCAGCATCCAACGCGTCGACCCTCTGCATTGCCGGTTGTAAGTTCGCCTATGTGCCGTCAGCTATTCTCACGCATGCCCGTTCCCGGGTGGGGGCAGCTTCTGGCCAGCGGAGCAGGTGTCTGGGAGATTGCGTCAGCTCCCGCGGCGGCGCTGGTGTCGCTGGCGGCACGCTGGCTCTTTCCGAGTCCGGAGTGGCGGTGCGTCGCGGACACGGCCGGCGGGCAGCGCTTTCTACCATCCATCAGCCGCTCGCGCGCGCGCCAGCGGCCGTACGTAATCCTCCCTGTCCTCCGCCACTTTCTTGACTCGTTTCGTTCCTTTTAGCACCTTCTCCTTCTTTTCTAATTTCCCTCCCTTTTGAGCCGGTGTCATTTCATAATTTGCACCTGTGTCCGGCAGCTATTCAATCAGCGACTATAGACCGGTCCTTCGCCAGCAGCCGCGCCGAAATGAATTCGTCACGAGTACTACCGGCGGGGGACCTCTGCGCTGAATCGCCTGTTCATTAGAGTCAGCTCCTGTAATCACCTCGTGATGTGGCTCCAGCATTCACCTGAGCGATCCCCGGGCGAAGCTATGCCGTGTCCACTCTCAAATCAAAGTAAAGGTCGACGTGTGTTTCTTTTTCTAATAGAGAAGCATGCGCAAGCCATTTTATACTTATGCGCTGGTATTGAATCTGTTTCCACTACTCATCGGGACTCCGTACCAAATGACACAGCAGACTGTACACAGTGAGTGCTCATATATGGTCAACACCACTCTCAGACTTCCCGCTGACGACGCTGTGTGCGTGCAGAATTAGCCATTATATAAACACTAGAAAATGCAGAACGACTTTCCGAACAACAGTTCTATTCGTTGATATGTTCGTGAATATGCCCATAAAAAAGCGGACATGTATACAAGGTTAATGAAAACTCCCTAAATTCCGCTTAAAAATATCTCGGTTTAATAGCACTAATATTATGTTTCAACAAATAATACACAGCCACGCGGGGTAGCCGTGCGGTCTCAGGCGGCTAGCCACGGTTCAAAAAGTAAGAAATAAAAATAAAAATAAATTGTTTCGAATGACTCTGAGCACTATCGGACTTAACTTCTGAGGTCATCAGTCCCCTAGAACTTAGAACTATTTAAACCTAACTAACCTAGGGACATCACACACATCCATTCCCGAGGCAGGATTCGAACGTGCGACTGTAGCGGTCGCGCGGCTCCAGACTGTAGCGCCTAGAACCGCTCGGCCATCCCGGCCGGCTAGCCACGGTTCACGGGGCTCCTTCCATCGGAGGTTCCAGTCCTCCCTCGGTCGTGGGTGTGTGTGTTGTCCTTAGCGTAAGTTAGTTTAAGTTGGATTAAGTAGTGTGTAAGCCCAGGGACCGATGCCCTCAGCAGTTTGGTCCCATAGGAACTTACCACAAATTTCCAATTTCCATATAATACACAAGGCGAATGGAATACTTGCGTTAGTTGGAAGAGTTCAGAGAGGGTGTTCTATATCTGTAGTAACGAAACAGCATACAAGACCCTACGGCAAATCTATGAGAATTGCTCCCTAATTTTTTCTTATCGAGTAGGCATGGCAGTAAGCATGTGATGAACTCAGAGATGGGCTTCTAGCAGATCACTACGGTTCATACGAAAGTGTAACGGACATGCTCAGAAACGTAAATGGGAATCTATGGATGTAAGGCGTCGTTGATCCCATGAAACTCTGTTGGGTTAATTAATTAATCGGCAGTTCTGGAGGCTCTATCGTATACCTTGCATGAGAACTGGGATTATGTGGAAGAACGAGAAATATTGGGATGCGTTCTGAAGGATTGTACAGTAGACGAGTGGAAAATGATCGTAAGTCGGTAATACTGGCAGGAAACACCTTCCGCCATACATCGCACACTGAAACGCAGATATCAAGTTTAGATGTAGGTACTTGTAATGGAAATGTGGTCGCACCTTTCTGTGTATTTAAGAAAAAGTCGGACTCAATGCTCCATATTCATAACACTAGTTATGGATCGATTGAAAGGTAGCAAAGAAATTTTTGTGTTTTGGTGTTCTGTAGTAACATATTTTATTGCAAGTTTAATTACATTACAGTAGACAAATATTCATAATTTATTTATGAATGGTGATGTGAGTTTGTGAGAAATTATGTTAAACACATATTTTCTCTGGAAAATACGTAGATAAAAATGAAAGAGGAAAGAAAAGCAATATAATTTCTCAACATGCCATTTTCTCAACACATACTAACAGTACAGGGCTTCTGACACTGCTTACCAATTTTACGCCAAAGCTCACTGTATGTGGAACATTTTAAGGTATTGACTATTATAGGCAAAAGGGCATCGTGGATGCCCAGCTTCATAGCTGTATTTACGAAACTAACTTATTAATCATGAATAAGAGTCTCCCCTTACATATTATCTTATTATAAATACCATTTTTTTGTTTTAAGTTACTTATTAATGGGATAATTTGTTACAGCATTGTCATGGGTATTAATAGTGATCACTGCGATAATCCATTATCTCTGACCGTAAATCGTTTAGAGAAACGAATATACTTCCCGAAACGACAAACACGTTTGTCATTGTCCACTTGAATTGTAATTTGCCGATTGCTACTACTGCCTAATGTACTTCCTGTAATTGAAAATGTCTGTCGAGTTAAAATTACAGGTTATGTGGTCGTAATGACAGTCCCTGATATCTGCCCGTCGTCAAGCCGGGACAAACATTCCGAATGTAAAACAGATTTTTCTACACATGGAAATGTATATACAAAGATGTATCGTAAATTCACCTTTATTATTTCAGAGTCGTCCATTTCATTTTTAAAGGTATTTTCTCTTCATTCTCACAACTATTCTTGTCCCAGCGACTATACTTTTCCAAACACTGTCATTACTTAAAATTATAAACGTGCGAAAGTTTCGCATGGGTCCCATGGTTTTAAAAAAATGTGAGTCAAGAGACTCCGATGAATGTAATGCTATGATATTGTCTAAAGCTTGCAGCAAAATAAGTTCGTAAAGTGTTACATATCGAAGATACAGCTACTGATGCAAAGCAGGTTCTCCAGCTCAGAATCGTAAACATGAACATATATCAACCAGTTTTATGTCTTCCTCGACCTCTTTCTTCTACCTCGTGCCAATAATGTCGTCTCTAAATACCAACATAATTCTAATGAAAGCCATTCAAGGCTGACTACGAGCACGAGAAATAAATGATTGATTAAACTTACAAGAAAATGTAAGTGAGAGATTATCATTTCAATAACTACTTACGTAAATTCTTAACTGTTACTAAGAGGACTCGGAACATGGTGTGAGTCTCAACCTCCAAAACGTTTGCAAGGGACAATCCTGCCTAGGGAAAGAATGTGTGTGATGTCTTTAGGTTAGTTAGGTTTAAGTAGTTCTAAGTTCTAGGGGACTGATGACCTCAGAAGTTAAGTCCCATAGTGCTCAGAGCCATTTTTGAACTGTCTCCATTACTGTCATTGTAAAGGAAGTATCGTCTACGTTACGCTTCGGGAGCTTTTCATTCGAGCATTAGGAAAGAGAAAAGTGTACTTGTCCATATGATTGCTTCGAGAAAATGGCGATTACCAGTATCAGCGCCATTGCTGCTTGGGAAAAAAGATATGCCGAATTTTGATATGATTATGTTCTGTAGGATTCAGCGTGGATTTTGTAAACAGCGATATTGTGGAACCCATCTAGCTCTGTTCGTTTATGAGATCCAGAGATCAGTAGATAACGACACACAGATTGATATCGTCCCTTAACTTCCAGTAGAGGTGTTTTAAATCGTTCCGCACTGTCGCCCAGTGAAAAAAATACGAGCTTACGGTTGAGATTGGATTTAGAATCAGCACTTAGTTCTTAGAATCAGCACATAGTTCTTAGAAACGAAATACATCAACTGTAAAGCGAAATACATCAACTGTAAAAGTAACTTAGATTGTAGCCCATTAGATTACAGGGTGATTCAAAAAGAATACCACAACTTTAAAAATGTGTATTTAATGAAAGAAACATAATATAACCTTCTGTTATACATCATTACAAAGAGTATTTAAAAAGTTTTTTTTCACTCAAAAACAAATTCAGAGATGTTCAATATGGCCCCCTCCAGACACTCGAGCAATATCAACCCGATACTCCAACTCGTTCCACACTCTCTGTAGCATATCAGGCGTAACAGTTTGGATAGCTGCTGTTATTTCTCGTTTCAAATCATCAATGGTGGCTGGGAGAGGTGGCCGAAACACCATATCCTGAACATATCCCCATAAGAAAAAATCGCAGGGGGTAAGATCAGGGCTTCTTGGAGGCCAGTGATGAAGTGCTCTGTCACGGGCTGCCTGGCGGCCGATCCATCACCTCGGGTAGTTGACGTTCAGGTAGTTACGGACAGATAAGTGCCAATGTGGTGGCGCTCCATCCTGCTGAAATATGAATTGTTGTGCTTCTTGTTCGAGCTGAGGGAACAGCCAATTCTCTAACATCTCCAGATACTGTAGTCCAGTTACAGTAGCCATCTTAGCATCAACTGACGCTGACGCCTAGTCGACAGCGCCTCAAGCGAACTAATGTACAACTAAATGAAACTTTATAGCTCCCTTAATTCGCCGACAGATAGTGCTTAGCTCTGCCTTTTGTCGTTGCAGAGTTTTAAATTCCTAAAGTTGTGGTATTCTTTTTGAATCACCCTGTATTATGGCGGAGTTATTGTTCGTCACGTAAACACAAAAATGTTCGCGGATGATGCTGTTGTATATAGGAAAGTTGCTAATACTCCACAAAGGTTGTTTGTGAAGTGCAGATCCGATGTATCAACATCTGAACATGTTAGTGTATAAATATAAGTTCAATTGCGTGTGATTAGCTTTGCTAATGGTACCATTACCAGCTGATTACCGACTATAATAGGAAACCGAACTGGCTGGTACAAAATGGATTAACATGATCGAAGTCATCTGTAGCTTGCGCTTTTCTCATATCTGAAATGGCAACGGTACCGGCCTATGAACTGAGTGACGGAAAAGTTACGGGAAGATTTGTCCCATTTGACGGTTGCTATATATGTCGTCCAAATGTTGCTGGTAGACGCGGCGCAGACACGCTGGCTGAGTAGTCTCTTATACAGACCTTAGTAGTGAACACGACAGCACGATGAGATTTCAGCAACTTTGAGCGTGGGATGAGAGAAGGCGAGAGACGCTTGGATCATTTCATGTGGGAGACTGTGCAAGAATTTGGGTTTCCGATATCAACAGCGTCGAGGACAAATTTTCAGTTCCTCAGAGACAATGTTCCCAATTGCATAAACCGCCGGCCGCGGTGGTCTAGCGGTTCTGGCGCTGCAGTCCGGAACCGCGGGACTGCTACGGTCGCAGGTTCGAATCCTGCCTCGGGCATGGGTGTGTGTGATGTCCTTAGGTTAGTTAGGTTTAAGTAGTTCTAAGTTCTAGGGGACTTATGACCTAAGTCAGTCCCATAGTGCTCAGAGCCAATTGCATAAACCACCGCGTAGAACGCCGACAAATATTACACGAATAGCCATCATTTCGCCTCCTCAAAGCTGTAGGGGGCGATCGACGGGCTTTTTGAATGAGACTTCAAACAGTTTGAATGTCGGGTGTCAGGAATAGTGTAAATTCCTTCCTAAATATTCCCAACTGGGCTCTGTCTTCTCCACTCACAGGCTTTTGAGATATTTGAGTGAAAAGAAAGCTCTACAATATTCTGCTTATTTATCGTGTGCCGGCCGGATGTGTGTGATGTCCTTCGGTTAGTTACGTTTAAGTAGTTCCAAGTTCTAGGAGACTGATGACCTCAGAAGTTAAGTCCCATAGTGCTCAGAGCCATTTCTAATCTCTCGTGAATAGTGAATGAAAGATGTAAAAAGTTAAGTATCCGGGAAACGCCGGGAATTACAACATATTGTAGAACCGTCACTCACTTCGAGGCGTGGAGTCCCAGCCGCGCTTATTACCATGACCACCGCACCAGACGCCGGGGAGCTGAAGACGGCCCACCTGCCACCTGCGCGGATTGCTGCGCATTCTTCTGGCCAAAGTGGGTCGGCGGCCAGCTTAACGGTGCGGGCGAGCTCCCAGATCGCAGTCGCCGGCCTGCCTGCCTTCCCAGAAAATGAATCAGCCGCCACCGGGGCACGCCAGGATCTCTCCTGCCGGCAGATTACGCCACTGGAGGCTCCGCCGGCAAGAAAGTTCCGCGTGCTTCGCAGCCACGTCGCACGTCGCTTCCTGGCCGTATAAAAGAAACGTCAATGGCGACCAGTACTGACCTACTTCTGCGCCGAGACGTAAAGCTGAATCGAGTTCCGCGGACCCCCGACTCTTGGTTCCTATTTTCAACAATTGAGGTTCACATACTGGTCTGGACTCCTTGAAGTCGCGTTTGCTTGCTGCCCCACAATAAATTTAGCGATTGAAGAATTTTCTCAGAAGAGCTGCATCTGATTCCCTGTCATCATCATTTTCCTTCGGAATTACGATTATGAACCTAATGAACAAAATATTCTCGGTTTTCAAATAAAGTCAATTGGAATAAGATTGTCGAGCTTTCGATGGCCATTTCCACTGTCGTTGTCAGTGATTTTACTCCTGACGACTAAGGCGGGGACGGCCATCTAGAGCTCGAGAATTTTATTCGAATTGAAGCGGCTTGAAAACGGAGAAGATTTCATTCAGACATGCCACCGCAAAAGATTCCGAGGACTCATGAATCTAATGACGTCGTTGTCGATGGACTGTGATGATCAGTTTGCGTCCTGCACTGGAGCCTCCATCTTCTACACTACTGGCCACTAAAATTGATACACCACGAAGATAACGTACGGACGCGAAATTTAACCGACAGGAAGAAGATGCTGTGATATGCAAATGATTAGCTTTTCAGAGCATTCACACAAGGTTGGCGCCGGTGGCGACACCTACGACGTGCTAACATGAGGAAAGTTTCCAACCGATTTCTCATACACAAACAGCAGTTGACCGGCGTTGTCTGGTGAAACGTTGTTGTGATGCCTCGTGTAAGGAGGATAAATGCGTACCATCACGTTTCCGACTTTGATAGAGGTCGGATTGTAGCCTATCGCGACGCATGAACATGACTAACTCAGCAACAGACTGCTGATGTGCTGGAGAAAGAGATATCCTGGTACCATGGCAAAAGGAATCGGTCAGCGCGTCACATCACTGCGATGTCATCAGACATTCTTTTGATCGACGTTAAAATGGAGTCCAGGATGGGAAAGGCAAACAATATTAACACATTCATTCATGGCCAGATCGTAAGTGTCGGAAGGTAGGGACACTTGACATCCAAAATAATAAACATCTGGATTTCGCGTAGGGAAAGATGGGGTTAAGTGGCCAGGGTGGGAAAAGTGGGAATTACATTATTTTGCCCCTAACAGCTCTGCTGCCTGCCAAGAAGTGTCGAAGCTACTGCTAATATCCTGCATATTTTTGAGAGTGAGCTTGACAGAGGGAAACTTTGCTGTATTTCAGTCGCCTGATGTAAGTAATTTCTATTGTTCTTGTTGTCTCACATAAAAGCAGAATAAGACATTTTCACAATATCAGTATCAAATCAACTTCTTTTTGCTTAGTAATATACTTACTAGTAGTTTCTTTCAGTCTGATAGTTTTATCTGTGAGCCATTAATGCCGGCATGGGGTCAAGTCAGGAACAGTGGCTACGCTACTCATCGGGTATACTGGCCAAGGTGGTCCAATGTTAAGCCAAACAAGACTTAAAGATGTGTCCGCCGTTGGCAGCCACAAGTAAACAACCCAGTCATAAATCACTCCGTCTTCAGGCCACGAGTGGCTTACCGGGACCATCTGACCGCCATGTCATCCTCAGTAGAGGATGCGGATAGGAGGGGCGTGGGGTCAGAACACCTCTCTCCCGGTCGTTATGATGGTATTCTTGACCGATGCCGCTACTATTTTGGTCGAGCAGCTCCTCAATTGGCATCACGAGGCTGAGTGCACCCAGAAAAATGGCAACACCGCTGGCGGCCTGGATGGTCACCCATCCAAGTGCCGACCACGCCCGACAGCGCTTAACTTCGGTGATATCACGGGAACCGGTGTATCCACTGCGGCAAGGCCGTTGCCCAACCCAGTCATAGGGAACAAACAAAAGTTTATGGAACACAATTTCTACAAAAAAATTTCTCCACATTGAAACAAAAAGGATGGTAGTTCAATAAGGAAACAAAATCGATGCTAGCTCTTCAGTAAGTGAAACAAAATAAATTATACTTGGTAAATAACGCAGCCAATAAGACTTCCGGAATCACAAATAGCTACACTGAAGCGACGAAGAAACTGGTATAGGCATGCGTATTCAAATACAGAGATATGTAAACAGGCAGAGTACGGCGCTGCGATCGCCAACGCCTATATAAGACGGAGAGTGTCTGGCGCAGTTGTTAGATCGGTTACTGCTGCTACAATAGCTGGTTATCAGCATTTGAATGAGGTTGTACGTGGTGTTATAGTCGTTGCAAGAGTGATGGGACAAATCATCTCCGAGGTAGCGATGAATTGTGGATTTTCCCGTGAGACCATTTCACTAGTCTACCGTGAATATCAGGAATCTGGTAAAACATCAGATCTCCGACATCGCTGCGGCCGGAAAAAGATCCTACGTCAACGGGAAAAACGACGAATGAGGAGAATCGTTCAACGTGACAGAAGGGCAGATTGTTGCATACTTCAATGCTGGTCATCAACAATGGTCAGCGTACGAACCATTCAACGAAACATCATCAATAGGGGCTTTCGGAGACGAAGGCCCCTTTGTGTATCCTTGATAACTACAGGACACAAAGCTTTACGCCCCGCCTGGGCCCGTCAACACCGACATTGGACTGTTGATGACTGGAAACATGTTGCCTGATTGGAGAGTCTCGTTTCAAATTGTATCGAGCGGATGGACGTGTACGGGTAGGGAGACAGCCTCATAAATCCATGGACCCTGCATGTCAGCAGAGAACTCTTCAACCTGGTGGAGGCGCTGTAAAGGTGTGGGACGTGTGCAGTTGTGGTGATATGGGAACCCTTATAGGACTAGATACGATTCTGACAGGTGACACGTAAGTAAGCATCCTGTCTGATCGCCTGGGCCCATTCATGTCCATTGTGCATTCCGACGGACATAGGCAATTCCCAGCGCAACAATGCGACACACGACACGTCCAGAATTGATATAGAGTGGCTCCAAGACCTGTCTTCTGAGTTTAAACACTTACAATGGCCACCAAACTCCCCAGACATGAACATTATTGAGCCTGTCTGGGATTCCTTGCAATGTGCTGTTTAGAAGAGATCGCCACTCCCTCGTACTCTGCTGCAGTATTCATGGTGTCAGTTTCCTCCAGCACTCCTTCAGACATTAGTCTAGTCCGTGCCACGGCGTGGTGCGGCTCTTCTGCGTGCTCGCGGGGGCGCTAGACGATATTAGGCAGGTGTACCACTTTCTTTGGCTCTTCGGTGTAAATAAGTTCCGTGTTACTTGAAAGAGTTACAAACGCTTCAGCGAGCACAATCTTAGTCTTAAGAGCTTTATGTTAAAAACAGTCAAGGTACTTTAATAGGCAGATTTTCGAAGTGCTAATAATTTAAGGTTAGGATGAAAAACAAGTTTCTAACTTCAAGTTTAAAATCGAAGTCTAAATCCAAACTTCAGTCAAGAAAAATAAACACTTAACTACTCCCATGGCATACTTCACTGAAGAAGTATTGAGTGCCAAGAGTAATGAGCTATCTGACAAATGGTACAAACTTCCATCTGTCCTGACTGAGGAGTCATTAGGTTAGCATGGAACGCTTTAAGATGTGGAATTATCGTCTGCACTGAGTAGTCAAGGTAGATGTTTATATACGCCGATGACAGGGCTTGAATACCTGGAAAGCGCATGGGAGGATGCATTGTATTGGGCTAAGGATATGTTAGTGTGCTGAGACGGACTTGATTTCGTGTGGAGGATGTTTGCTTTTAATGAAGAAGATCCCCTGACACCTGATAAATGTTTCTTAACGGCTTTGCTGCAGGAACGTCCTGTTAGGTCGTTTGTATCCATTGATTTGTCTCCACTTGCCTGCAGGCTACGACACGTAACACCATTAAGACAATAGACCACCCCATCGCTCCTTAATTGTCAGTTGTTGGAGGAAAAATCCAGAGACACGTGGATGCATTGTGTCGGCTTCCTGCGTGGTCACACCTGAGCTGTGTTTGAACGAGATCTGCACGCCTTATACCCGGCTGCGACCAATTTCAGTGAGTTGTTGGCACTGTTTGGACGACCATGGATCAGGAAGGCGTCCCAGTGTTCTGGGAGTCCGTAAGCGTGCAAGCCACAACGTTAGCCGTCGTCATCAGGACTAAATTGCGCTGTTAGGTACGTGTCTGAAATTTACCTATAGTAAACTAAATGGGCCGATGAGAAAGTCCTTCGCAGAATCGGTGAGGAAAGATGTTAAAAAACACTTACTAAAAGAAAGGCCAGGGTGATAAGACATGTGATAACACATCAGGGAGTAACTTCCGTGACACTGGACGGAGCCATAGAGGGCGAAACCCGTAGGGGAATATAGAAATTGGACTATATCCAACAAATAATCGAGAACTTTGGGTGCAAGTGCTACTCTAAGATGAAAAGTTGACTAAGGAGCGAGCAGCTTCAAACAATATGTGATCGGAGGTTTTCCCGGCGTATGTGTTGTTTCCAGGGCTATCGGGGTCCAGGCGGATGCGATCGTCGAAGTCCCACGATATTTCGGTGTATAACCTTTCCGGCATAATAAGGTGGTTCTGATGGAATTCCGTCAGAACCACAAATGGTTAAAATGGCTCTGAGCACTATGGGACTCAACTGCTGTGGTCATGAGTCCCCTAGAACTTAGAACTACTTAAACCTAACTAACCTAAGGACAGCACACAACACCCAGCCATCAC
Organism: Schistocerca cancellata; assembly: GCF_023864275.1. NCBI lineage: Eukaryota > Metazoa > Arthropoda > Insecta > Orthoptera > Acrididae > Schistocerca > Schistocerca cancellata. The sequence continues at coordinate 98,983,315 of NC_064630.1, read as the reverse complement.
GAGGCAGAGAAAATCCCTGACCCCGCCGGGAATCGAACCCGGGAACCCGGGCGTGGGAAGCGAGAACGCTACCGCACGACCACGAGATGCGGGCGTCAGAACCATCTGATGATGGCGTGGGACTTCGACGATCGCATCCGGCTGGGCACCCGAGAGACCTGGAAACAACTTCAAACAAGTCGGAAGACTGATGCCAAAAGGACGGGAAATAAGATAAAATAAAGAACTAATTCTTTATTCAGTAGGATCTATTTGTGGTTACACGAATGATCGTAACAGAATCAGCAGGGAAGTACACATACTTTGAAAGGAAAAAAATTTATACGTGCGCCGTACATTTTTCGTGAAAACATCGGAAAAGAAATGGTTCAAATGGCTCTGAGCACTATGGGACTTAACATCTGAGGTCATCAGTCCCCTAGAACTTAGAACTACTTACACGTAACTAACCTAAGGACATCACACACACCCATGCCCGAGGCAGGATTCAAACCTGCGACCGTAGCGGTCGCGCGGTTCCAGACTAAAGCGCCTAGAACCACGCGGCCACTCTGGCCGGCCATCGGGAAAGAATCACAACAATTGTTTCGCATTACCATATTATTTAATCATCAATCTTTGTAATACAATGGTTACATAGAGTGGTATAACAGCTAGAAAATACACTCCTGGAAATTGAAATAAGAACACCGTGAATTCATTGTCCCAGGAAGGGGAAACTTTATTGACACATTCCTGGGGTCAGATACATCACATGATCACACTGACAGAACCACAGGCACATAGACACAGGCAACAGAGCATGCACAATGTCGGCACTAGTACAGTGTATATCCACCTTTCGCAGCAATGCAGGCTGCTATTCTCCCATGGAGACGATCGTAGAGATGCTGGATGTAGTCCTGTGGAACGGCTTGCCATGCCATTTCCACCTGGCGCCTCAGTTGGACCAGCGTTCGTGCTGGACGTGCAGACCGCGTGAGACGACGCTTCATCCAGTCCCAAACATGCTCAATGGGGGACACATCCGGAGATCTTGCTGGCCAGGGTAGTTGACTTACACCTTCTAGAGCACGTTGGGTGGCACGGGATACATGCGGACGTGCATTGTCCTGTTGGAACAGCAAGTTCCCTTGCCGGTCTAGGAATGGTAGAACGATGGGTTCGATGACGGTTTGGATGTACCGTGCACTATTCAGTGTCCCCTCGACGATCACCAGTGGTGTACGGCCAGTGTAGGAGATCGCTCCCCACACCATGATGCCGGGTGTTGGCCCTGTGTGCCTCGGTCGTATGCAGTCCTGATTGTGGCGCTCACCTGCACGGCGCCAAACACGCATACGACCATCATTGGCACCAAGGCAGAAGCGACTCTCATCGCTGAAGACGACACGTCTCCATTCGTCCCTCCATTCACGCCTGTCGCGGCACCACTGGAGGCGGGCTGCACGATGTTGGGGCGTGAGCGGAAGACGGCCTAACGGTGTGCGGGACCGTAGCCCAGCTTCATGGAGACGGTTGCGAATGGTCCTCGCCGATACCCCAGGAGCAACAGTGTCCCTAATTTGCTGGGAAGTGGCGGTGCGGTCCCCTACGGCACTGCGTAGGATCCTACGGTCTTGGCGTGCATCCGTGCGTCGCTGCGGTCCGGTCCCAGGTCGACGGGCACGTGCACCTTCCGCCGACCACTGGCGACAACATCGATGTACTGTGGAGACCTCACGCCCCACGTGTTGAGCAATTCGGCGGTACGTCCACCCGGCCTCCCGCATGCCCACTATACGCCCTCGCTCAAAGTCCGTCAACTGCACATACGGTTCACGTCCACGCTGTCGCGGCATGCTACCAGTGTTAAAGACTGCGATGGAGCTCCGTATGCCACGGCAAACTGGCTGACACTGACGGCGGCGGTGCACAAATGCTGCGCAGCTAGCGCCATTCGACGGCCAACACCGCGGCTCCTGGTGTGTCCGCTGTGCCGTGCGTGTGATCATTGCTTGTACAGCCCTCTCGCAGTGTCCGGAGCAAGTATGGTGGGTCTGACACACCGGTGTCAATGTGTTCTTTTTTCCATTTCCAGGAGTGTAGATAGATCACAATTGTGGACTGTCGCTGTCCACTTTATGCTCGATGGGCCAGCTACGAAATCGCTTTACGCCATTTTTTCAATTTTATTTCGACGTTGCCGTTACTATGGCCTATGCTCTGCGCTTAACTTTTTGGGCTTTATGGATTTCTCTTGAGCCGAGCTTTCCTTACACTTGCATTTCTGTAATTCCGAACGTATTCACGAGTCGTGTGAGACACGGATCATTGTCCTAGCTACACGTGTTTCAACGCTGCAGCAGTTTATAACTTCACACGAAGCTAATTTCTAACAATCAGGCGCTTGAGCCTATACTGGTGTGATGATGTCACAAGCGAAACAAATACTGCGCGTCAAACGCATACTGACATAATCTATCCGTTAAGGGCTCGACCTCTGTTTTCATATTATTAGTGTCTTTGCGATTAAATGCTGACGGTAGTTTGTCAGATAAGAAAGTTCTATCGACTACAGAACAAACTTTTTAAGGAATGTAAAGTGAATTTCTGAGCTCTCCCTAGTTGTTCTAATATGAAAGTGGTTGGGTGTTCCATCACGCTCTCAGCCTGAAAATTACAGCAATCAATTTTCACATCGCTAAATGAAACCGACTTTGTTGCGGTTTAAACGTGCTGCCCGTAATTGGTAGACCGGATCCGGACCGACCACACGATCAACTGGTTATCTCAGTTCACTAAATTACTTGTGAAGGAGATGCAGTAATTTTACATTGGGGTCCCGAGTGCGCTATGTCGGTGGACGTAGTGCTGGACTGTAAGCGCTAGTGAATGCGGAACAAAAGCGAGGCAGAATAAGATGCACCCTCCGCAAGCTAAACTGTACCCCCTTTGCAGCCAATAAGCCTGAGGCCAACACATTCATAGGCAGCTACTGGTTCTCTGCACACGCATGAACCTGTTTCTCCATCTCCAGCCCGTCCCCTGGTTTCGTAACTCGTCAGAATATAATTATTTCAAGTTTCTCAATATCCACTTCGTTTTTACCTTCTGATTCATTACTTTCTCAAAAACCGCTTCCGTGTAGCATTTATGACGGCACTTAATTTTCATTTTTAAATCGATCCTATTTCGTTTTTATTCGAAGTACAGTTTCGTACAACCAGTCTCAGGTTCTTATGCTTACTTTTAACTTTTTTTGGCAATTTACTTTCTGAAACAGTTCGTAGTACATGAAACTCGGGAAGGCCTTTTAAAAGATCTCTAATACTATGGCCAGCCGCTGTGGCCGTGCGGTTCTAGGCGCTTCAGTCCGGAACCGCCCTGCTGCTACGGTCGCAGGTTCGAATCCTGCCTCGGGCATGGACGTGTGTGATGTCCTTAGGTTAGTTAGGTTCAAGTAGTTCTAAGTCTAGGGGACTGATGACCTCAGATGTTAAGTCCCATAGTGCTTAGAGCCGCTTGAACCATTCTAATACTATAGCGTTGCATCCTAGTGACTACTAAGAGTGCCCAGTAAGAACTAGAATTTATTTCCGGATAATGAGGCTGTTCTTGCGCTTTCGTCTTTCCCATCTTCGCTGGCTACGTCAAAAAATGTCTGTTACTACTTCTTAGCAAACGTAATAAATAAGGTGCCAAGGTAGCAACATTAACAACAGTACAGGCACTAGAGCAGTTTTACACTCTAGCTGATAAAGAAATTAAAAATTTAAAAAATAATGGTAGGTAGTTGCGCCGTTGGTTGAAAGATTTTGGTAAAAGTAGTACAACTGGCCAACCATGGGCGCCTATACAATGGGTTGGAAGACGAATGACAATTTCTAAGTAAGTATCCATTAAAAATTTCCAGTTCCGACCCTCTTAAAAACCTACGTAATACCAAATTTTACATAATTTTCTTGAAAAAAGAGCGCCTGACTATACTATATTTTTCCTCCATTTTTTTTTGCTTTGATCAATACGCACGTACTAGTCTTTGACTCATAATATCCAAAGACTGTACTTGAGTATTCCTTTCCGACGAAGACATTCCCGTTTGGCGGACTTTCAACGTATATTAGTCGCCAGTTGACCGGAATATTCTCATGGTGGTTGTCTCATACCTTACGGAAGGAGGGTTGTCTTCAACATCCGAGTAGCTTAGTGAAACTGTGTTAGTGTCACCATCACTACATTTTCCCTTGAAGAAAAGGAGTACCTAACTAATGATAATAAGTCTCCTAGCTTATCTCACCTTTTTCCGAAAAATAGTTACACTCACGTTGTGGGATAGGTGACGATTGGGCCAGGATGTACAAATAAATATTACAAAGAGAACATTCTGCAATGTTTTCAACAGTAAATTACAACAAAGTAAAAAAGTTTCAAATTATTATTATTACTTTTATTATTATTATTACTATTATTACTACTATTACTATAATTTCTTAAGACTGGTTTGACGCATGCTGCGACGAATTCCTTTCCTGTGCGAAACTCTTGCACCAAACGTCCTCAATTATTTTTTTGATGTATTCCAATATTTGTTTTCCCCTACAGTTTCTACCCTCTACAGCTCCTTCAGGGCCCTGGCCCTTCTTCTCATCAGTGTTTTCCACATGTTTCCAACCTCATCGATTCTACAGAGGACTTTCTTACCAGTTCAACTAATTTTCAGCTGCCTTCTACTGGACCCCATCTTAAGCCCTTCAATTTTCTTTTCATCTCTTGTGCCCGCAGTCTGTTAAATAATATATTCATATATTTGGATTGATTTCTTTTTTGTCCGTTTTTTCACAGTCACATTCAGTTCTTCCCCACACTGGCCAATCTTACTTAAACGTGTCCTATGGATGATATATTAAATTTACACTATAGCAAGATATGTCTGTTGCAGAAACACCTTTTTTGCCAGGTCTGTTGAGTCCCTTAAATCCAATCGATTCGCATTTGAAATATCAGCATCCTTCTTCTAAGCCATTCGTGTCCTCCAGCTATTACCAAGAAACGCTCATTATAACTCATTGATTTCCGAAATAATATTGGAACAACAGCGACCCTCTTAAGCAGTAGAACAAAATCAGTCATTTTAGATCGCAACTACTATGTGTTTATTCTGGTAACCTGTCTTAGTCAAACATGTTATCTGTTTTACACACCACTAATCTCTCTGTCCCAAAAATTGGAACGAGGGGATAGTATTGTGCAAACCAGAGATCTACAGACACCGGTTATTTAATATTGCCGGCACGGTAGCTCAGCGTGTTCGGTCAGAGGGTTTAGATCTCCTCTGTAATAAAAAACTGAGTGAACGGATCAACGAACAACCTGACCGTGTGTCATCGGACGTCCACCACGAACAAATTTAACGAACACTGTAGGACAAAACGATAAAAAAAATATATTGGCTCCTGTTATGACTACACACGAGACTGGTTTCCTCCCAGCTTACGTCGGTCAAGGGGCCTGAAGACGGTGTAATGGAACATGAAACTGTTTATGTTAATAAAATATTTTCAAAAAAGACGCTGTAGGTGTTTTAATTTTCATGTCATGGGATAACTTCGGTTCAACTCAAATATAGGATGCACACACAATGTGCGGTTGGAACATGGCTCCCCACGAGTGCTAGTCAGAGGTGTTATTACTGCTGACTGGAAGGGCACTACATAACCCATAGTCCGACTACGCAGTTTGTCTACCGAGAGACAAAAGACGGTTTCTATGTGCGTGATGTTTAGATGACAATAGTCTCGCAATAGCCAAGGTCCCATGCAACACCAGGGACCACACCTAACTCAGCACCCGCTGCACCAGTCGACAATCGTGTTAGCCATTTGAATTTGGTATTTTTCCTAATACCTGTCGAGTTACCATAGCCGCTATGTTTGAAGCTGGTGGTGGATACCTTGCATTCTTGTAGGTGGGCATAATTTGTGTCCTGACAGTATATTTGTACATTGTCAGCTACGGAAATGTCTGAGATTGTATCTCGCCTCGCGAACGCGCTGCGGCCAAAGATATTCATTATACGACTTACTACTTACTGGTTTGCCACGCTAACCGCAACCGATGTTTGGTCTCTCCAGTCGGCCTCCTCCGTCTTCCTCAGTCCTTATAGTCTCCTCCAGCTGGTCCCATAATACAAATATCTTCTCTGATCCCGTCAGTCCATCTCATTCGTGATCTTCCTGTCGGTCTTTTGCCCCTGTTGTCTTCTTCCGCCACCTGCGTGGCGATCTGGCCGTCTCTGCGCGATTCGCGCCCGTACCACCTCAGTCTTCTCTCTCTAATCCCAGCCACAATGTCCAGCGATTGGTAGAACTCCTGTAATTTGCGATTTTACCTTTTTCTTCAGTCATCTTGTAAGCGTATTGTCATGTCGCTGGCTTAGTTGTGGAGTATCTCTGCGGGCAGCCGCGTCTGCAGAGTCGAGCGCGGGACACGGAACTGTTGTGCTGTGTTGTGTGTAGCTCTGCATGTGCGAGGCATTGTTAGTATGGAAGTTGAAGTGTTGATACAAGTGCTATTACAGTAAAGTGATAAAATAAGCAAATGATTCAGAGGAAAGTGAGTCAAGAAGTAATTTAAAAATGAGCAGTGCTGCTGATAACGTATTTGTGTATCCTCTCGTTGCGTGTCGTACCGTACAGTACCAGTCATCCGCGCCGTGTTCGGTCTCCCAGAGTGAACTGATGTGAATTAGTAGAAATTAGTCACCATAAAAGGGTGCAGTCAAGTGCCAGTGTCTTGTAGAGAGCGTGAGAACGCGCGTTCGATCATCGCGTTTCCGCATTATCAACAATCAGCCGCGCCGCGACGGTTACGCGCACGCTCCTACAAGTGATAACTGAGAACTGAAAAATTAACTTACGGACAGTGTTATATCATTACTAGTGTGAAGGAGGACTGGTATCAAAAGAAATCTGTGTATGCGTGGCGAGTGTAAGAACTTTTGTTCGATTACTCGGCTTTCGCATCATCAACAATCATTCTCGCCGTGTTCGGTGCGCGTACGCTCGTCCAAGTGATATTGTGGACAGATAATCATCAAGACTGTCAATTGGGATTAGAGTGTAAACAGTGCAACCTGCGACTTTCTTTTATCGTCTCAGAATATAGATGTTCATAACAGACGTAGAACAGTGTTGTGCTTAACGTTGAGTGGTTCCCCTTACTCGCTTGCATATTTCGATAGATAATTTCAGGCAAGCCAGCAGCAGTGTGGAGCAGGACAATTCGACCGCCGCGGGATTACCAAGTACGTGGTGTGGTTCAAATGGCTCTGAGCACTATGGGACTTAACATCTGTGGTCATCAGTCCCCTAGAACTTAAAACTACTTAAACCTAACTAACCTAAGGACATCACAAACATCCATGCCCAAGTCAGGATTCGAACCTGCGACCGTAGCAGTCACGCGGTTCCGGACTGAGCGCCTAGAACCGCTAGACCACCGCGGCCGGCAGTACGTGGTGTGGATAGGGCGCACGGTCTAGAAGTGTAAAAGCCAGTTTTAGGGACCCCATCCAATTGTACTCCCGGGCGTGTTACAATCTCTATCCTTCATTGGCCCAAAAATCTGTCTCAGAACAGCATTCTCCAGTGTCAGAAGTTTTCTTTCTACCTTTCTTCTATCATTTGCACTATACCACAATTCACATAAACTGTGAACAGCAGATTTATCAAGGGTACACCTTCTAACAACCCTACCACAACAAAGGTCAAAATTTAATAATGATTGTGGTGTTGCTCACGCTGCTAAATACTGCATTTTCGGGCAACAACAAAGTTACTGTGTGGCAGGTGTCATTAGAGCACAGTTTATAAAGTCATTTCATGTAATAATGAATAAACTAGGCACTCATCTTTTCGTGTTTCCCACGCTGGTCTCGTTGTAAAAGCATGGCTCAATCGTCGAAAATCTAGGTGGTGATGATTCCAAGCTCGGATGGAAAGAGGCCTAGGTTTTATTCTGCTATATTCATCAGTTTTATAGATGTGTTTCACAAACCATCCTTGGAAGATTAAACTTTTGAAAGTTAGCACAACTGTGATGTAAAAAAAATAATCAGCACTCCGAATTTAAGATAGACTTCTTTTTATTGCTTTTGTTGCAATATCACGTAACACACAAAACATCACTTCACAATACAAAACATACTTGAAAACATCTTCCTCAATGTTAAAGTTCACATTTTATAAGCTGACTACAATATGCGTCTTTCCAACATGACGTCCAAGACTTGACTTTTTCAAGGTCCGACTCTCTCACTAACTAATAATAGCTTACGCGCCCAAAATTCAGAGTTACAAGAACGTCAAAGATCATAGTGAAAAAAGAAAGAATACACATAAGAATAATATCATTGCAATGTAAACATATCGATGTATCAAAATACCTCTACGTTAATGAAATCAAATCTGAATGTTGTCTCAGAAATATGTTAACTACTTTACAGAAACACAGTAGAATATTGCTGGTATCGAGAGGTTCAGGTGAGATACCGTAATGGTTGCGTAATTCAAGTACCATTACAACCTCAATTATTGCTTCGAATATTATAGGCTGCTCTTCCGAATGCCGTCTACGTCATACCTTAAGGTGTGTGATGGCAGATGGAATTTACGTCGTGGTATCCAAAGCGCCATAGCAGCTACCAACGACTGCCGCGGATGACGTCGCTTAGCGTCAGGAAGTTGGCCATCCTTACAGGGCCAGCCGACAGAAGGCAGCCGTGTACGGCGAAACCTCACGTGTGAAGTTATTGTTGTCGCAACGGCGTTCAGGAGGGGCGTAGAATGCGCAGTCGGACGGCGTTCGGCCGTGTGAGCGTGTGCGACCTCTGCGCGCCAGAATGGAGGTCAGCGGCGGCCGGGCCGGCGTTTTGAAACTGCGGCAGCATCAGCATCAGCATCAGCATCCAGGTCGCCGCCGGCCGCCGTAAATCAATGGCGGAGAAAACGGTTCGCGGCGGGCGCTCGGTGGCCACGCGAGCCGCTGCCGACCGGGTGCGCAGTCCGGGGCGCGAAGCAGCGGCTGGAGAGCTGGCGTGAAGGCACTGGCCAGGACGCAGCTGCCGGTCCCCGTCCCCAACCACAGAGCTAGTCTCCCCGTGATTTTCCGAGGAAAATCAACGAAGATGGCTCAATAATGGAAGGACCACACGAGACACCTGTGAGATTCTACAGAAAATACGCGAAAGAACGTGCTTCCCTTCCACCAGCAGAATGTCGTCGATTGCGGGAACAAAGAAGAGAAACAAAAAAAAAAAAAAAATGATTCAAATGGCTCTAAGTACATCTACATCTACATCTACATCTACATCTACATCTACATTTATACTCCGCAAGCCACCCAACGGTGTGTGGCGGAGGGCACTTTACGCGCCACTGTCATTATCTCCCTTTCCTGTTCCAGTCGCGTATGGTTCGCGGGAAGAACGACTGTCTGAAAGCCTCTGTGCGCGCTCTAATCTCTCTAATTTTACATTCGTGATCTCCTCGGGAGGTATAAGTAGGGGGAAGCAATATATTCGATACCTCATCCAGAAACGCACCCTCTCGAAACCTGGCGAGCAAGCTACACCGCGATGCAGAGCGCCTCTCTTGCAGAGTCTGCCACTTGAGTTTGTTAAACATCTCCGTAACGCTATCACGGTTACCAAATAACCCTGTGACGAAACGCGCCGCTCTTCTTTGGATCTTCTCTATCTCCTCCGTCAACCCGATCTGGTACGGATCCCACACTGATGAGCAATACTCAAGTATAGGTCGAACGAGTGTTTTGTAAGCCACCTCCTTTGTTGATGGACTACATTTTCTAAGGACTCTCCCAATGAATCTCAACCTGGTACCCGCCTTACCAACAATTAATTTTATATGATCATTCAACTTCAAATCGTTCCGCACGCATACTCCCAGATATTTTACAGAAGTAACTGCTACCAGTGTTTGTTCCGATATCATATAATCATACAATAAAGGATCCTTCTTTCTATGTATTCGCAATACATTACATTTGTCTATGTTAAGGGTCAGTTGCCACTCCCTGCACCAAGTGCCTATCCGCTGCAGATCTTCCTGCATTTCGCTATAATTTTCTAATGCTGCAACTTCTCTGTATACTACAGCATCATCCGCGAAAAGCCGCATGGAACTTCCGACACTATCTACTAGGTCATTTATATATATTGTGAAAAGCAATGGTCCCATAACACTCCCCTGTGGCACGCCAGAGGTTACTTTAACGTCTGTAGATGTCTCTCCATTGAGAACAACATGCTGTGTTCTGTTTGCTAAAAACTCTTCAATCCAGCCACACAGCTGGTCTGATATTCCGTAGGCTCTTACTTTGTTTATCAGGCGACAGTGCGGAACTGTATCGAACGCCTTCCGGAAGTCAAGGAAAATGGCATCTACCTGGGAGCCTGTATCTAATATTTTCTGGGTCTCATGAACAAATAAAGCGAGTTGGGTTTCACACGATCGCTGTTTCCGGAACTTCTGAGGTCATCAGTCTCCTAGAACTTAGAACTACTTAAAACTAACTAACCTAAGGACGTCACACACATCCAAGCCCGAGGCAGGATTCGAACCTGCGACCGTAGCGCTCGCGCGGTTCCAGACTGTAGCCCCTAGAACCGCTCGGCCACTCCGGCAGGCAAAGAAGGGAACCAAGTGACTGTATTCTCCAAGGACAAAAGCCAAGGAAGGGAAAATCCACTGAGGTGACAAAAGTCATGGAATATCTCCCAATATCGTGTCAGACCTCCATTTGCCCGGCGTAGTGCAGCAAATCGACGTTGCACGAACTCAACAAGTTGTTGGAAGTTCCCTACAAAAACATTGAGCCATGCTGCCTCTGCAGCAGTCCATAACTTCCTCCCTGGCATAACGGAGCGGTTGAGAATGGAACATATCGATCCCAGCGGCGGTCATTCGCCTGAACTGGCTAGAATGTTCTTCAAACCAACCGCAAACAATTATGGACCCGGAGACTTGACATCGTTGTTTGGGAGCATCAAGTCCATGATGGTTCCAAATGGTGCAGCCACGTCTCGATCCCTGAGTCAACAGATGGGGACGTTTGCAAGACAACAACCATCTGCACCAATAGTTCGACGACGTTTGCAGCAGCATGGACTATCAGCTCGGAGACCATGGCTGCGGTTACCCTTGACGCTGCATCACAGACGGGAGCGCCTGCGATGGTGTACTCAACGACCAACCTGGCTGCACGAATGGCAAAACATTTTTTCGGATAAATCCAGGTTCTGTTTACAGCATCATGATGGTCGCATCTGTGTTTGGTGACATGGCGGTGAACGCACATCGGAAGCGTGTATTCGTCATCGCCATACTGGCGTATCACCCGGCGTGATGGTATGGGGTGCCATTGGTTACACGTCTCGGTCACCTCTTGTTCGAACTAACGGCACTTTGAACACGGACGTTACATTTCAGATGTGTTACGACCCGTAGCTCTACCCTTCATTCGATCACTGCGAAACCCCTCCATTTCAGCAGGATAATGCACGACCGCATGTTGCAGGTACTATACGGGCCTTTCTGGATATATAAAATATTCGACTGCTGCTCTGGCCAGCACATTCTCCAGATCTCTCACCAATTGAAAACGTCTGGTCAATGGTGGCCGAGCAACTGGCTCGTTAGAATACCCCAGTCACTACTCTTGGTGACCTGTGGTATCGTGTTGAAGCTGCATGGGCAGCTGTACCTGTACACACCTTCCAAGCTCTGTTTGACTCAATGCCCAGGCGTATCAAGGCCGTTATTATGACCAGAGGTGGTTGTTCTGGGTACTGATTTCTCAGGGCTTATGCACCCTTATTGCATGAAAATGTAATCACATGTCAGTTCTAGTATAATATATTTGTCCAATGAACACTCGTTTATCACCTGCATTTCTTCTTGGTGTAGCCATTTTAATGGCCAGTAGTGTACAATTCTTAACCGTATTTGGAACTTATCCCACGCACTTAAGCCGTGTGACTGTGGCAGACACCTACCTGCACGCACACGCACGGTAGGAGATTTCCCAGAACACACTGCATTTTTTCCGTGGGCAGTAAGCGAACAATGAACACGCACTACAATTAGACTACATATAAATAGACATACCTTTACACAGCAATAAAGACGAAGAACAATCGGCATACCTAAACACACTGACAAACAGTATTTAAAAAACAACATATGAAGAATACGTGCGGACACGACAGAACAGACATGTCTATATGCAACGTAACAATAATCTCCAGAGAGTGGACAGCGACACTCACAATGACAGCGAAAACAGTGACACAGAGGACCAAGAGGAGGAAGGCGAGAGGTAACAGTAAACAAGCATAAGGTGCTGAAGATCTACCCAAGGTAGCACCAAATGCTCTACGCAGATGAGCACCGTAAGTTAATACAAAGGGTTAGCAATACATAGGATTGGCAACACTATTTTTCTACTATTACCCAAACTTTTTTGTTGTGGCTGGTGGTTGACACCTCTAAGGAACCATTGCGAGGTACTCACCGCCAGTGACAATCGGTGAAGCCAATAACAGATCTCTCCTCCATCCTATCATCTTTTTATATTCTCCTTAAAACAACAAAATTTTATTCATATTTCAACGTTAAACTATTGTTATTTTAAAAACTATTATTCTTTGCAAAATGTTGTGGATGAAAACAAAAGAAAACTACAATGAAGATGAAAAACGAAAACTGTAAGATGTACGACCCGTTTTAAAACATCAGATAACAGTTCTATAGTTTGACAACAAATAAATAAATAATGATTAAAAAGTCCATTATTGCGAGAGTATTGCTGTTGCAGGATTTTGTGCACGAACTGACCTCTTGTTTATGTCCCATGTCGTCGACATTGGTGGCCAAATCATTCGCTTGAACTGTCCAGAATGTTCTTGAAACCAATCGCCAACAATTATGACACCAGAGACATGACATTGTAGTTTGGGAACATGAAGTCCATGAAGGCAGCAAATGGTCTCGAAGTAGCCGAAAATCGCCATTTTTCAGTCAATGATCGGTTCAGTTGGACTAGAGGACCCTGCCCATTTCATGTAAATACAGTCCATATCATTATGGAGCCGTCAGCAGCTTGCACAGTGCCTTATTGACAACTTGGGTCCATGGCTTCGTGAGATCTGAGCCACACTTTAACCCCACTATCAGCTCGGACCTTACCATGGTCTTCCAGTCGCCTCGCGTGGATCTGCACGGAGATAACTTTTCCTCCGATGTGTGACGGAGTTCACAGCAGTTAGTGCTTTGCCTCCCATGCATGTTGGTGTTGCGTCTTCATATGTGGATTGTCTTCTTGGGTGTCTCCTCAGCACAGTTCTGCAGAGCTAGCTGTGCAGCGAGCAGGTGTGGCCAGCGGGTGGTGACGCTGCGGGGCAGTTTGCGGCCCAGCGTCCGGATTTGAGCGTTGTGCGACCGGCCAGCACGTTCGTAAAAGGTGCGGGCGGTCGTCTGGAAGAGGTCACGGAGCAGAGGTACTTCCGCGACGTCGTGAAGATGAGCGGTGGGAAAATGGTAAGGCAGGTGTAAGGCCAGCCGAAGGATGCGGTTCTGCAGTGTCTCCAGCTTCTTCAGGTTCGTGTCGGCGGCGTTCCCCCAGACGACAGCGGCATATTGGAGTACAGGGCGGAGCAGCGCCTTGTACAGGGTGATGCCCAGCCGCGGTGGTAGTTGGGAGCCGGGGTTCAGCACCGGGTACAGGGTGCGGAGCCTTTTCCGCACTTTGGTCTTCACTTCGCGGATGTGCGGAACCCACGTGAGGCGGCGGTCGATGGTGACGCCGAGGTAATGCGCCGTTGGGCGCCACAGGACAGGGCTTCCACCGACGGTGAGCGGTTGCAGACCTGCAGGAACGAGTCGCCTGGTGACGATCAGGAACTGCGTCTTGGCACCATTGAATTGGAGACGCCACTTGACTGCCCAGGCTGCCAGGGTGTCAACGGCGAGCTGCAAACGGCGGCGCATGACGGCGGCATTGAGGCTCCTGGTATAGAGAGCCGTCTCATCCGCGTACAGGGCGAGCCGCACACGGTCGATCTTCGGTGCATCAGACGTGTACAGCGAGTACAGGAGTGGCCCCAAGACCGAGCCCTGCGGCACGCCGGCGTTGATGGGGCGGACGGAGGACAAGCCCTGCGCGGCCCGCACATGGAAGGTCCTATCGGCAAGATAGGAAGCGATGAGACGTACGTGCGACGTCGGGACCCCAAGTTCAAAAAGTTTGAACAAGAGGCCGCGGTGCCACACACTGTCGAAAGCCTTCCAGTCGTCTAGTGTCCTACAGATCATGAGCATAGGAGAGGCGCTGCAAGTGGAATCGTGCCGTTATCAAAGGCACTCGCGTCGGTCATTTGCTACCATAACCCATTAGCGCCAGATTTCGCCACACTGTTTTCACAGATATGCACGTTGTGCGTCCCACATTGATTTCTGCGGCTGTTTTACGCAGTGTTGTTTGTCTGTTAGTACTGACCTCTCTATTCAGACGCAGCTGCTCTCGATGAGTTAAGGCAGCTATCTGCGTTATCTGTGGTGACACTCGGGCGTGGGTGTGTGTGTGTCGTTGTTAGCATCTTCAAGTTAGTTTAAGTAGTATGTAAGTCTAGGGACCGAAGACCTCAGAAGTTTGGTCCCTTAGGAATTCAAACACTGTCTGTGATCAGATGTAATGCCTGAAATTTAGTATTCTCGTCACACTCTTGTCGCTATCGCTCTCACAATATTCAGTTCCCTAACGATTTCTGAAATAGATGGTTCCATGCGTTTAATTCTAATTACCATTCCGCTTCCAGAATCTGTTAATTCCCGTCACGCTCGCACAATGTCGTCGGACACCTTTTCACGTGAATCACTTGAGAACAAAAGAGAGTTCCGCCAATGCACTGCCCTTTTATACCTTGTATACTCGATACTACCGCCATCTGTATATGTGCATATCGCTATCCCATAAATTTTGTCACCTCAGAGTGTTAATTTTCAAATAGTTATCTCAACGAGACGGTAAACACCAAACCACGAAACTTTCCTTTCGTTGCCTGTTTTGTTCCTTCGCTGTCACGGATTGCCTCAGGTAAGTATCGAACACAGTACTACTGAATGTAGGCCGCATGCAGGCTGAAGAATTCTGGCGCCACTAAATCATTAGCAAATGGTCACGACTTGACCGCACGCCTCTGACTGGTCACGAATCTAATGCAGACATCGCTCAGTTCAATATCCTGTCTGCCGGATCAAATACAGCTGTATTATTACATTCCGAAGAAATGGGGTGATAATGTCGCTGACCTGTTGCATACTGGGAAAAGTGACTACATTGTGTAATGCAGCCTGAACTTAATGTTCCCGTACTTGTGGCGTACAGCACGATACATTGCTCCGTGATGAAAGGTAATTTAGAGACTGAATTTGGAAAATGGTGGCACATTTCAGCGTTTCAAAGCGCTCAGTACAAACTTCTAAAGAACGTGAATAATTGCGGGAGCACGGAATGAAGAGTCCCTTACATCGCGCTAGGATTAAAGGTTAATTTTCGATAATGATATTTCTCACTGGGTCACTAGAATGGGATGAATCATTCGAATGTCATCGTCACAAAATAGCTATGGTATTGGTGTAATTACTCAATTATTTGCCTGGGAATGAAAATGCAAAATTTTCCCCATTGTCAAACTGATGGCTGAGAAAGTGTGAATGTCATAGCGTCGTGGAATTTTAATGTATACCTCGTGTCCCTTTAAAGAGCTGAATAAACTGATATTCTGATTCTAACGGCATGGACCTAGAAAACCACAGTTTAATCATTTTATGTCCCCAAAAATACTGAAAATACGTAGAAAAGAATGAAAATTATACCAAGTGGAAGTTTCCTCTGTAAGTATGCTGTTTAGGTTTTTATATTGGTAATGCTATGTTGTGCTCTGTATAAAAATTGCTAACTGCGCTGTCTGCAGTCTGTGGCTGGTTGGACTCATTGTTGGAATATTCGCTAATGTAGTGTTGGGAGTTGGATGTGAACAGCGCGTAGCGTTGGGCAGTTGGAGGTGAACCACCAGCAGTGGTGGATGTGGGGAGAGAGATGCCAGAGTTTTGAGATATTAATATGAGCGGACGATCTGGGTGTGAGTCCGTCAGAAAAAGCAAATTTTCAGACTGGATGTCGTGAATTGATATATATATTATGACTTTTGAACATTATTAAGGTAAATACATAGTTTGTTCTCTATCAAAATCTTTCATTTGCTGACTATGCCTACAGTAATTAGTGCCTCCAGTAGTTAGAATGTTTTATTTAGCTGGCAGTATTGGCGCTCGCTGTATTGCAGTAGTTCGAGTAACGAAGATTTTTGTGAGGTAAGCGATTCATGAAAGGTATAGGTCAGGGGTCTCCAAACTTTTTAGTCCGCGGGCCACATTGACTCCTCCATGAAGTCATAAGGGCCAAGATCTACCTAGTGGGATTAAAGCACCCTAGCACTCCACGATCACCGTAATGTAAGGCTAAAGGAAAGATGAAATCGCAAAAATCTAAGGTTGTGGGAATAGCTAGCACTGAAACGAACTACGATTTTTATTTAATTACATAATTTTGATTGGTGGACGTACCTGACCGAAATTCTGACGTATTTTATTCTGGCGGATTTCACCGACAAATAAGTATGTCACTACACATTCTTCACGAAAGTGCTCTGCAAAGTTAACGAAATCTCAAAATCGTTGTTAGCAGCACTATTACTGCAAGACGTAACAGATGTAGAGTATGTCAACTCATTGTTATTTCAAGCGGCGCAACATTAAGTTTAGTTATGTAGTCTTTTAGCTAGTAGCAGAGCCAATGTCACGGTGTCTTGGTCGCGATAGGCCTCGAAACTCAATTGTTGGCAGTGTAGGTACCACCTCAAGTATTTGGCGGGCTGGATACCGGGGAAGTCCGGCCAGCTAACACGGGCCGGTAGTTTGGAGACCCCTGGTATAGGTTATTGTTAGTCAGGGCGATTCTTTTGTAGGGATTATTGAAAGTCAGACTGCGTTGCGCTAAAAATATTGTGTGTTAGTTTGGTGATGATCAGAATAAGTAAAGAGAGAAATGTCTGAGTACGTTCAGTTTTGCTCATCTGTCTCTGTATCAAATAACGTAAGAGTTTTCTCAGCACTGTCATTCATAATTTTTCTAAGGGGACGTTTCATCTCTAGCGTAGAAGTTATATACCGCAGTCAACTGGCTATCATAACGTGAAACTTATGCTATAATTTTTTCACGTTAGATCCTTGCCCCAACGCATTCTTATCCGAAAACTTAGCGTTGAAACCGTATCTTGACTATCCTCAGATATTTCCGGGAAACTGTAATTTATAAATGCAATATCCTCGAGAATCAGTTCATCGCACCATGACTGATCAGTTGCTGCCACCGGCAAGTAGCAGCCGAAGCAAGTTTTGTCTTCTCGATTCGTAAATAGTGGTGTGTCTTATCACGGGAGGATCATGATTTCATATTTCCGATTCGTTTCATAGTGAATATGGTTAAGCAGCACGATTTAATTAGTCTCATAGACGAGGGCTCACCCGTGACTGAGTAGCTGTAGGCACTTGCATACTGTCTCTACACCTTGTTTCCTAGGACGATGAGAGTAATCATTTTTTATTCAGCTGTGATTATGAATTTCATCACCTGTTCGGATGACGGTCACTCACATCTTACTTGTTCCTTGCATGCCTTGTGAAGCCGATATAATTTTCAATTAAATAGTTTTAATGTTCAGTATTTATCTCCCTATTGTATAGTTTTCCGTTTTTTCATGTGTGTAATTGCGAAAAGCAAAAAAAACTTCTGGAGATGGCTTTAACATAAGCTGAAACCGATAAATAAAAAAATATTGTTGCGATCTCGACTGTTGATTTTAACCTAAGCAGAGACTTCCAATCCAGAAGATAGCTGACCCCTCCAGTTATTGATCTTTAATGATTATGTGAGAACCAATACCCAGGACTCATTGACGAGTGACAGTTTTCTGATTGATCGATCAGTTGCGTCACAGATTCATGTGCGTCTCTAAGCAATTTGTCTTTGTGTCGGTCCAGGCAGAACAGAATATTAAAACGACTTTAAGGTTGGTTAGCCTGAGTCGGCGTCTCACAAATTTAGAATCTGGTGTGGTCATCGCTCATTCTCTTAGTTTAGTAAAACTGATTTAATACGCCTACTGTCAGACTTGTCCAGCAAAGTTCTTACATGAGTTATTGAAACTGAACTGCACTAGCGGCGAACAGTACTTTGTCGTCAGCTAATCGAAGGGGGGTCAAATATGGTCCACCAAGACTTGTTTCCTGTTTTCCCCAGTTTAAGAATGTAAAAATTTCTTCCAGTCTGCCTGAACAAAAAATTGGAGATTAAGAAGCTCCTTATCTGCGTCTTCTTCTAGTTTCGAATTTCTAGTTACCCTTATGAAGTCTAACGGAAGATTTGGCATGAAGGATATACTCTCCACATGGGATTAAATGAGTGCCTCGTTTCTCAAGGGCTTTTAGTACATAGTTTTTGAAATTTAGGCCAAAAATACCTCAACGTCTATGAACATCGGACAAAGTGATCATTCGTCCTCTTTGTACCATATTTTAATGTCGATCACGATTTATCAAGTGGTTTACTGTGCTTATTTACTTCTAGAGTCTTTGCGTGAGTAACAGCTAATATTTTATTTCTATGCAATAGATGAAATTTTTATTATATGTCTTGTAAATTACGGGAGAAGGGGCTGATAAATAAACAGCATTTTTTAAATGTTTTTGTGGATTTTCCTTCTCCACAGGTATTATGTAAATAACTTGAAAAGTTGACCACTTTTCCTACAGTTATAACCATTTCGACTGATGTACCTCCATTCAGATCTCCTTTCTACATGGATCGAATTGCTATTACACGCGGGATGTTATTATTTTCGTTAATAACCTGTGCTTATGATTTATATAATGAACTTTTTAAACGGTTGTGTATCGCTGAACGTTAAACGGAGGACAACGGAGCTATTAGTCTTTGCAAGAGGTATAAATTTCGTCGCCGTTATCCCTGTTGATGGGAGTGATATGTTCTCAGATTTCGTGCTGACTACAGTTTCCTAATTTATGTGAAACACGATGCCTGCTATGTAAGTCTTATCTGGGTCCTTTGAGTGCGTGAATAAAATCCCCGTGCAGACCACTAAGAGCTGTCACAAATCACTGACTGCCTCCTTGTTCAGAGACCCACTAATCTTAGTTTCATTTCTTAAAAACCTCACACTCTCGATGCATCATAGAAAGACAGTGTAAGCGACTGCCTTTTCTCATAAACTAACGTTTTATTGAGCTTATTGCAAACGGATTTATATATCAGTTATCTTACCTCGTGCGTCGAGGTAAGATCCCTAAAGATCTCTTTCTGCATCCAACTTTCAGAGAGAAGTAGACTATTTCGGGTCTAGGACACAGACAGTATTATCCTGCGGGTTTCGTATTTCTGTAATTAATTTTCATTCTCCAACCAATAATTCTCGGTGTTAGATGATTACAAGTTGTTTTTATAGCCCCATCATGTAGATGTGGATACGGGTCTACACATTTAATTATTCAAACAACCAGTTTCGCGCTTCATTAGGGTGATCTTCAGGTTCCTGTACATTACCAAACAACAACTATGCAATATAGTGTAAGTCCGCTATACAAGTGTCAATGATATTATAACGACAAACTAAAGTTCACAAAATATGTACAACATATTCCTTAAGAGGTATAGAGAATTAAATTTACATCTGAACTGTAATAATCTAAGCATACACTCAGATACTGGTTGGCGTGCGTTGTTTTGTATATGGGTATATTTTTGTTATTTTCATGCTTAGTTTCGTGATGGATCCTTATGGTTCAAATGGCTCTGAGCACTATGGGACTTAATATCTATGGTCATCAGTCCCCTAGAACTTAGAACGACTTAAACCTAACTAACCTAAGGACATCACGCAACATCCAGTCATCACGAGGCAAGGAAAATCCCTGACCCCGCCGGGAATCGAACCCGGCAACCCGGGCGTGGGGTAGCGAGAACGCTACCGCACGACCACGAGCTGCGGACGATGAATCCTTATATTGAGGCCAAGTGTACTAATACACACTCCTGGAAATTGAAATAAGAACACCGTGAATTCATTGTCCCAGGAAGGGGAAACTTTATTGACACATTCCTGGGGTCAGATACATCACATGATCACACTGACAGAACCACAGGCACATAGACACAGGCAACAGAGCATGTACAATGTCGGCACTAGTACAGTGTATATCCACCTTTCGCAGCAATGCAGGCTGCTATTCTCCCATGGAGACGATCGTAGAGATGCTGGATGTAGTCCTGTGGAACGGCTTGCCATGCCATTTCCACCTGGCGCCTCAGTTGGACCAGCGTTCGCGCTGGACGTGCAGACCGCGTGAGACGACGCTTCATCCAGTCCCAAACATGCTCAATGGGGGACAGATCCGGAAATCTTGCTGGCCAGGGTAGTTGACTTACACCTTCTATGGCACGTTGGGTGGCACGGTATACATGCGGACGTGCATTGTCCTGTTGGAACAGCAAGTTCCCTTGCCGGTCTAGGAATGGTAGAACGATGGGTTCGATGACGGTTTGGATGTACCGTGCACTATTCAGTGTCCCCTCGACGATCACCAGTGGTGTACGGCCAGTGTAGGAGATCGCTCCCCACACCATGATGCCGGGTGTTGGCCCTGTGTGCCTCGGTCATATGCAGTCCTGATTGTGGCGCTCACCTGCACGGCGCCAAACACGCATACGACCATCATTGGCACCAAGGCAGAAGCGACTCTCATCGCTGAAGACGACACGTCTCCATTCGTCCCTTCATTCACGCCTGTCGCGACACCACTGGAGGCGGGCTGCACGATGTTGGGGCGTGAGCGGAAGACGGCCTAACGGTGTGCGGGACCGTAGCCCAGCTTCATGGAGACGGTTGCGAATGGTCCTCGCCGATACCCCAGGAGCAACAGTGTCCCTAATTTGCTGGGAAGTGGCGGTGCGGTCCCCTACGGCACTGCGTAGGATCCTACGGTCTTGGCGTGCATCCGTGCGTCGCTGTGGTCCGGTCCCAGGTCGACGGGCACGTGCACCTTCCGCGGACCACTGGCGACAACATCGATGTACTGTGGAGACCTCACGCCCCACGTGTTGAGCAATTCGACGGTACGTCCACCCGGCCTCCCGCATGCCCACTATACGCCCTCGCTCAAAGTCCGTCAACTGCACATACGGTTCACGTCCACGCTGTCGCGGCATGCTATCAGTGTTAAAGACTGCGATGGAGCTCCGTATGCCACGGCAAACTGGCTGACACTGACGGCGGCGGTGCACAAATGCTGCGCAGCTAGCACCATTCGACGGCCAACACCGCGGTTCCTGGTGTGTCCGCTGTGCCGTGCGTTTGATCATTGCTTGTACAGCCCTCTCGCAGTGTCCGGAGCAAGTATGGTGGGTCTGACACACCGGTGTCAATGTGTTCTTTTTTCCATTTCCAGGAGTGTATTTATCTCATTGCTACAATGAGCGAGGGGCGTTCAGTAAGTAAAAACACTTGTTGATGGCCCAGCATTGAAATCTGTAGCAATTTGCGGAAGGTTTGCACTTGTGTCACATTGAACGATTGTCTTCAGTCGTCGTTGATCCCGTTCTCGCAGGATCTTATCCCAGCCGCAGCGATGTCGGATATTTGATGTATTACCGGATTCCTGATATTCACGGTATACTCGTGAAATGCTCGTACGGGAAAATGCCCACTTGATCGCTACCTCGGGGATGCTGTGTCCCATCGCTCGTCAGCCGGCTGTAACGCCATGTACAAAGTCAAAATGGTTCCACTGGCTCTGAGCACTATGGGACATAACATCTGAGGTCATCAGTCCCCGAGAACATAGAACTACTTCAACCTAACTAACCTAAGGACAATGCCCACCCGATTGGCCGTGCGGTGCTACGCACTGCTTTCCGCGCGGGATGGAGTGCCGGTCCCCGGCACGTATCCGCCCGGCCGATTTGTGTCGAGGTCCGGTGAGCCGTTCAGTCTATGGATGGGTTTTAGGCGGTTTTCCATCTGACTCGGCGAATGCGGGCTGGTTCCCCTTATTCCGCCTCAGCTACACTATGTCGGCAAATGCTACGGAAACAAGTTCTCCACGTAAGCGTACACCACCATTACTCTACCACGCAAACATAGGGGTTACACTCGTCTGGTGTGAGACGTTCCCAGGGGTCCACCGGGGGCCGAACCGCACAATAACCCTGGGTTCGATGTGGGGCGGCGGAGGGGTGAAGTGGACTGCGGTAGCCGTCGTGGGGATGTGGACCACTGCGGCTGCGGCGGGGACGGAGGCTCTCCGTCGTTTCTAGGTCCCCGGTTAACATAATATAAGGACATCACACACATCCATACCCGAGGCAGGGTTCGAACCTGCGACCGGAGTGGTCACGCGGTTCCAGACTGTAGCACCTAGAACCGCTCACCATCCCGGCCGGCCGGCCGTACGATTAACCTGCCATTGTAGAAGCAGTAACTGATCTTATAACTGTGCCAGACACTTGTCGTCTTATACGGGCGTTTTCGACCGCAGTGCTGTATTCCGCTGTTTACATACGCTACTGGCCGTTAAAATTGCTACACCAAGAAGAAATGTAGATAATAAACGGGTATTCATTGAACAGATATATTATACTAGAACTGACATGTGATTACATTTTCACGCAATTTGGGTGCATAGATCCTGAAAAATCAGTACCCAGAACAACAACCACCTCCGGCCGCAGTAAAGGCCTTGATACATCTGGGCATTGAGCCAGACAGAGCTTGGATGGCGTGGACATGCACAGCTGCCCATGCAGCTTCAACACGATACCATAGTTCATCAAGAGTAGTGACTGTAGTACTGTGACGAGCCAGTTGCTCGGCCAGCATTGACCAGACGTTTTCAATTGGTGAGAGATCTGGACAATGTGCTGGCCAGGGCAGCAGTCGAACATTTTCTGTATCCAGAAAGGCCCGTACAGGACCTGCAACATGCGGTCGTGCATTATCCTGCTGAAATATGCGATCACGACGATGTCGACAAACACGGATGCGAACATCATGATGCTGTATACAGAACCTGGATTCATCCGAAAAAATGACGTTTTGCCATTCGTGCACCCAGGTTCGTCGTTGAGTACACCATCGCAGGCGCTCCTTCAGTGATGCAGCGTCAAGGGTAACCGCACCCATGGTCTCCGAGCTGATAGTCCATGCTGCTGTAAACGTCGTCGAACTGTTCGTGCAGATGGTTGTTGTCTTGCAAACGTCCCCATTTGTTGACTCAGGGATCGAGACGTGGCTGCACGGTCCGTTACAGCCATGGGGATAAGGTGCCTGTCATCTCGAATGCTAGTGATAAGAGGCCGTTAGGATCCAGCACGGCGTTCCGCATTTCCCTCCTGAACCCACCGATTGCATATGCTGGCAAGAGTCGTTGGATCTCGACCAACGAGAGCAGCGATGTCGCGATACGAGAAACCGGAATCGCGTAGGGCTACAATCCGACATTTATCAAAGTCGGATATGTGATGGTACGCATTTCTCCTCCTTACACGGGGCATCACAACAACGTTTCACCAGGCAACGCCGGTCATCTGCTGTTTGTGTATGAGAAATCGGTTGGAAACTTTCCTCATGTCAGCACATTGTAGGTGGCGCCACCGGCGCAAACCTTGTGTGAATGCTCTGAGAAGCTAATCATTTGTATATCACAGCATCTTCTTCCTGTCGGTTAAATTTCGCGTCTGTAGCACGCCATCATCGCGGTGTAGCAATTTTAATGGCCAGTAGTGTATATCTGTATTTGAATACGCATACCTGTACCAGTTCGTTTGGTCCTTCAGTTGATGAGACCTCACTTCCTCCCTCTCTCTCTCTCTCTCTTTCTCTCTCACTCTTTCAACTTGCAGTAAAGCCTACCTAAATTTGGCCACTCATTTTCTCTAATTTTGTGGTCCAGTACTGAGAAAGTTTGCCGGTCGGTGTGGCCGTGCGGTTAAAGGCGCTTCAGTCTGGAACCGCGTGACCGCTCCGGTCGCAGGTTCGAATCCTGCCTCGGGCATGGAAGTGTGTGATGTCCTTAGGTTAGTTAGGTTTAAGTAGTTCTAAGTTCTAGGGGACTGATGACCACAGATGTTGAGTCCCATAGTGATCAGAGCCATTTGAACCATTTTGAACTGAGAAAGTTTCCGGGCTCTGCGGTGTAGGCGGGACAGGATAACTGCCGTATGTGTGTCTGCGTGTGAGCAATCCGTGCGTGCGTGCGAGCTGCAGGTGACAGAGACGCTTGCGCGGACTCATGAATGAAGCGGCAACCGGTTAGCGCGGAAGAGACTGCGGTCGCGGCCTGCATCCCGCTCGGCTGCCCGTGGCTGCGCCTCTTCTGCGCTGATGGACGAGGCGCCCCGGGCAGCGCGCGACGCGCGGTGCGCCTCCACACCGCCGCACACCAACTGGTTTCGTGCACAACGTTATGTGAACCTTCCAGTGTACGCGTCTCTGCCCAGAATCTACCTCAGAAGTGTAATGTACCCCAGAGAAAGCTACGGTGGCAGCTTCGAAAAGATTGAGCGAAAAAGGGCTTATGCCACAGCTTACCAGGGAACTTCACGAATTGTTCTGCCCTCATCCATTTCTTTCATACTTTCGTGATTTGTAGATCAGTGCGCGGACATTAATTTTCGAAAACGTAACGACACAATTCTACAGTAAAAAAAATAAAAATAAAAATAAATAAAAAACTATCATTCTAAATTAGAAGTTTCCGAGTGCTGTTACAGTACCGGGTGAAAAAAGTCACTATAAATTTGAAAATTGAATTAATCACGAAATAATGTAGATAGAGAGGTACAAATTGACACACATGCTTGGAATGACATGGGGTTTTATTAGAACCAAAAAAATACAAAATTTCAAAAAATTTCCGATAGCTGGCGCTTCATCCGATCAGAATAGCAGTAATTAGCCAAACAAAGTAAGACAAAGCAAAGATGATGCATTTTACAGGAAATGTTCAACATGTCCACCATCATTCCTCAACATTAGCTGTAGTCGAGGAATAATGTTGTGAACAGCACTGTAAAGCATGTCCGGAGTTATGGTGAGGCATTGGCGTCGGATGTCGTCTTTCAGCATCCCTAGAGATGTCGGTCGATCACGATACACTTGCGACTTCAGGTAACCCCAAAGCCAATAATCGCACGGACTGAGGTCTGGGGACCTGGGAGGCCAAGCATGACGAAAGTGGCGGCTGAGCACACGATCATCACCAAACGACGCACACGAGAGATCTTTCACGCGTCTAGCAATGTGGGGTGGTTCTAATAAAACCCCATGTCATTCCAAGCATGTGTGTCAATTTTTACCTCTCTATCTACATTATTCCGTGGTTTATTCAGTTTTCAAATTTATACTGACTTTTTGATCACCAGGTATAAACAATATTTTTAAACAAAACAGTATTTTATATCCAATTATTTTTTTTACATAAATGCGAGAACTCGCCTCTGTAGCTAAGTGGTCAGTGTACATGGCTGTCCTGCAGTGGGCCCGGGTTCGATTCCCGGTAGTGGCAAGGACCGGTACGGGATACACTCGTGACGCTACCTGAGGAGCTACTTTTCTCAGAAGTAGCGGCTTCAGCTTCTGGAAACACGACACAACGGACGGGAGGGCAGCGTGCTTACCACATGCCCGGCCATACCGCATACGCATGACGCCACATGGTAGAGGAAGACTTGGCGTCCGGTCGACATCCTATCATCATTTAGGGTCTGGACGAGAAGCTCGTTTCAGAGTAAATTAAAATGCAGTACAAAAATACGAAACGTCAAATAGGAAATAGAACGCTTCTTGTTTCTAGACATTGAACAGTGTAATTAATGTATATGCTTTTTTCATTTAGCAAAAATGCATATCGTATGTTTTTTTATGAGATTTTAATCCGTTTTCGTAATACCAGTAATTAAATATACAAAGAAGTTATTTTTATAGAACATTCTATACAATACTCGTTAAGTAACGTTTTCTTATGTCGATAAATACGCATTTTAAATAAAAGTAGACAACATATGTTACTAGCAACATTCCAATTGTGCTACTAGCAAGGTTCCAACCTCAGAGTTCACGAATACAAGCCTAATTACACTATATTTTCACCCACCTGTGTGTGTGCGTGTTAATAGACTAACAGTCTTTCATCCATTAGCAGCGTCCGGAAATTTTCTAATTTTCAAGGGCGATTCTGCACTTTTTTTTAACTGTTTGAGGAAAATCGAAAAGGGTTAGTCCATAAGGCCCGCTTGTTAATGTCACAGAAAATCATTTAGCGCAATTTCAAGCAAGCAGAGTGACTTGTTGCTGTCAGAAATGGACATATGAGAAGTGAAACGATACGTGCACAGTCTCGTCGTGTCAAGTTGGAAGATTAACTTGCTGTCGACGACGAGGTAATTAGAGTTCGTCAGATTGGATAACATTATAAAATGGAATAAGAAATTGGAAATAGGAAATTTGTGGTAAGTTCTTATGGGACCAAACTACTAAGTTCATCGGTCCCTAGGCTTACACACTACTTAATCTAAAACTAACTTAGGCTAAGGACATCACACACGCCCATGCCCGCGGCAGGATTCGAACCTCCGACGGCGGCAGCCGCGAAAATCCAATAAGAGCGTAGATTATTTTTTTATGTATCCTTTACGGTTACAGCATATTTTCTGGTAATCTAGTACAGACCATAAACTCAAATTTTTGTGGATAGAATACTATGCACATATTATTTGTTTATTCCTAGCACAAAAATTACCAAAAGATCTAATACTACAAAAGTGCTATTACTACAATACTTTCTACCACTACAAAACTACTGTGAACCAAACTACTAATACGACAGCTCGAACTACTGATTCTCTTCTGGTGTTGTTTATTTATTAGGATGCATCTAAACTGTAGATGGTTGTTTCCGCTACAGGATCAGCCCTCATACCACACCCGGTCACCATCCATTGTCTTTTGGATTCGTTGGACATAGATCAGCACGTCAGCAGTGTTTCCATTGTAACAAGCGCTTCCACTGTTGACCGTAACATCTTCGAACATACACTTCTGTGATCAGTTGCACCAGTGCGGCGGTGGCAAGCCTTGATAGCCGTTTCATTCAGTGTTCATCGAGCTTCGGTCCATCTGCAGAATGTATTGTCCAGCAGGGGTAGCAGCATGCTGAGATGTGGTTCAAATCTTCGTGTAATTGTCCTTAGCCTTCCTGGATATGTAGCTGTAGTCCACGGTGTGTCAACGCTGTTTTGGGATCCAGCGTCCTTAACGACGGACTACCTCTACCCGCTGCACCTTGATAGAGCGCACATCTCACAACGTGTGCTCTGGAGTGGCCACACTGCCGCACGGGCAACTGTCATTCATCTTCTGTTGTACAGATAAGTAGCATACGGGGCATGAGTTATTAGGTAATGTACGAGTCCTCTAGATGGGCGAAGTAGTCTCATTTCCAGTCTCTCACTCATGTTAGGGTGAAATTCATATATTCTTCTGCCTGTGATTGAAGTGTCCCATCCATTTTGCACAAGTGTAATGTGTAATATTGTATTAATGTTTTCGTATCGACCTCAGTTCTAAGCATCCTTCGTACTTCCATTTGATTCTTTTCTTTACCCAAAAAAGGACTCATATTTTCATAAGTTCCAAGTCCATTGTCATACTCCCAGAACTGCTAACAATGCGTCGTTCAAGGTCGACATTATGCCGTCTTTAGCCTTAGCACGGCTCCTCGTTGAACTCTTCTGACTAACGACGCTGACTTTAGAGGCTGCGCTGTATGAGCTCAAACACTCGTACCGTATCCTCCAACTGATGCTAATATCCATTGGTGGTATGCAATGATTGTTTTCAAGGGAAGCCGAAAATGTCTGTCTACAGTGGTTATAATTTCGTGCATCTGATTTGATCTCTTCTGCTAGCCTCCTCCATATCAGGTATAAAATTACAAAGTTCAGCCAGTAGCACCCTTAGATATCCCTTTACGACGCTTCTCCCAATCGTTACTGTTGTGTCACCGCCAGACACCACACTTGCTAGGTGGTAGCCTTTAAATCGGCCGCGGTCCGTTAGTATACGTCGGACCCGCGTGTCGCCACTATCAGTGATTGCAGACCGAGCGCCGCCACACGGCAGGTCTAGGGAGACTCCCTAGCACTCGCCCCAGTTGTTCAGCCGACTTTGCTAGCGATGGTTCACTGACTACATACGCTCTCATTTGCAGAGACGACAGTTTAGCGTAGCCTTCAGCTACGTCATTTGCTACGACGTAGCAAGACGCCAGATTCAGTTACTATTCTGAACAGATATAATTATGAATCATGTACCATCAAGAGCGACGTTCATCATTAATAGATTTAAGTTAAGTATGAAACTAATTACGTCCGCTTTCTGAATTCTCATTCCTTGTCATGTTCCAGACCTCACGTCAATATAGTTCTTCCCTCCTAACGCCAGCCTGCGTGAGCTAAAACGCGTGCATTTCGGTCTCCTCTAGTAACACGGTGTTGGCTCTTTTTCCAACACTACAGTTACACCGTTTAACATTATTTTATTATTTCAGGAGGAGGTATGTAGTTTGTGAGATGACAGTAATAATTTGACACTTCGACAGAATCCTTCAACTTCGTGGAGCGCTGCATTACATTTGTCTTCTATAATTGTTCTGGAGTCAAATATTACAATGAACAACAAGCCATGGGCAAATTTTAACAATCCGCTTACGGTACCGCTGTGATGTAACGTCTGAAGTATATGTTCCAGTGCTACATCCGAAACCTGTGGACAACACACTGATCGCTGCTGTCAGCCTTTTGGTATAGTATCCGTCATTTCCTTTCGGGGCATATTGTAGATGCTGGTCTCCCATACTGAAGATGCAGCTTTCCCATATTGAAGATGCAGGTCTTCCGCGGCGTCATTCTATAAGGCAATTGTATAGCGCCTCTGGATACTACAGTTCTCTAAGGCGACAGAAGAAAGACGGCCACCATAGGTTATCTAAAGCACCAGTAACATCGATCATCATCTTAAGGGCGTATGTAAAATGAGTGTCTGTCGCTGGTGTGATTGTTTTATTAATTACGTCTTAAGCTGACTTACCTCTTGTAAACCGGTTGTTCTGAGGGATCATCCATCGTAGCAGTTCATGATCTTGTAACAGTCCTTCAGATACTTTACCGAGTACGTTCAGAAGACAAACTGATCGTAGGATTTGAGTATCATCGTCCGGATTGGATACAGAAAGCTCTGCTCGACATGTTTTCCGCTTAGAGGTATCTCTGAATATGAATGTCTACATCTACACCCCTACTCAAAAAGTGGCCGTTATAATGTGTAGCAGGAGGCATATAACGTACAGTGACAACTGCCTGAACGAGGGTGGCAAGCAGCCAGTGAACCTGCGGTCGTAAATGCAATGTACGGGTTCTATTCGAGTCCGCCTTTCTTCAGTGTCTCGTAGGCTACTGTGCCATTCCGAGCAGGTCAAGTAATTGAAAAGATTGTTAAGACAAGCAATCGTCTGGTGACACCACAATGATATCTTTATTATCTCTCATAGATTTTAATGGTCTTCATCGCAATATGATGCAATAACAACCAAATGTTAAACGGTTTCGGTTGGCTAACAACCATCCACAGATCATGTTTACATTACAACTGGTATCGGCGTAAATTATTAACCACATTAACATGACTACTAAGCGTAATTTGTTAAAATTAAAAGACTGCTAAACCATCACTGACTACTGGTTTTACACGCTATCACTCACGTTTTGACCACCAGTTTAATGATAGCCAAAACAGTTTTCGTGTAGTTCTTATTGTATTACAGAGTAATGCGGTCAAAAGCAATAAAATTTATAGTAATTCAAAAGTTTTGTCCTGAAAAATCTGAAACATACCGAAATTATCTGTACTTGAATTCTGTGATACCTTGTGAAATCTCAAGGGTGTGGGCAAAAAAGAGGAAAAGATTGCCAAGTTGACAAGTGAATTAACAGGGCATGTTCTCTAGCATATCTTTATCCCTAACTGTTACCAACTAAACCACAAATCACAGACACAGAATTATTGCTATAAACGTACGGGAGATACTATGCTGTAGATCGGTTTCCTTCGTGATGCTGTGAGGAACTTTTTTTCCCGTTTGGGATGAAGGACACTTTCCGTGACGGATGTTGCGGCTGACCTTTCTCGGCATCCGCAGAATTCCCGGCGAGTTATTAGTAATTGCAGAGAAAGTGCGGCCTGTCAGATGTTAGCTGTATGACAGGTGAACACCGTTAGTTGACTCAGGCGGGAACTTCTTTGTGTAATGACGAGCCCCTCGCTTACAAGGTCCCTGCTCAACTGTTCCTGTGGTTAACCCAGCGTTGTCTGTGTCAAATCCTCATGCTCCGATTACTTGTCGTCTCCATTGCGGAAGTGGCTATATCCCAGCCGTAGGTTACTTCACATTCCTTCGTGCTAACATACAGGGCTATTACAAATGATTGAAGCGATTTCATAAATTCACTGTAGCTCCATTCATTGACATATGGTCACCACACACTACAGATACGTAGAAAAACTCATAAAGTTTTGTTCGGCTGAAGCCGCACTTCAGGTTTCTGCCGCCACAGCGCTCGAGAACGCAGTCAGACAAATGGCAACAGGAGCCGAGAAAGCGTATGTCGTGCTTGAAATGCTCTCACATCAGTCAGTCATAACAGTGCAACGACACTTCAGGACGAAGTTCGACAAAGATCCACCAACTGCTAACTCCATTCGGCGATGGTATGCGCAGTTTAAAGCTTCTGGATGCCTCTGTAAGGGGAAATCAACGGGTCGGCCTGCAGTGAGCGAAGAAACGGTTGAACGCGTGCGGGCAAGTTTCACGCGTAGCCCGCGGAAGTCGACGAATGAAGCAAGCAGGGAGCTAAACGTACCACAGCCGACGGTTTGGAAAATCTTACGGAAAAGGCTAAAGCAGAGGCCTTACAGTTTACAATTGCTACAAGTCCTGACACCCGATGACAAAGTCAAACGCTTTGAATTTTCGGCGCGGTTGCAACAGCTCATGGAAGAGGATGCGTTCAGTGCAAAACTTGTTTTCAGTGATGAAGCAACATTTTTTCTTAATGGTGAAGTGAACAGACAAAATGTGCGAATCTGGGTGGTAGAGAATCCTCACGCATTCGTGCAGCAAATTCGCAATTCACCAAAAGTTAACGTGTTTTGTGCAATCTCACGGTTTAAAGTTTATGGCCCCTTTTTCTTCTGCGAAAAAAACGTTACAGGACACGTGTATCTGGACATGCTGGAAAATTGGCTCATGCCACAACTGGAGACCGACAGCGCTGACTTCATCTTTCAACAGGATGGTGCTCCATCGCACTTCCATCATGATGTTCGGCATTTCTTAAACAGGAGATTGGAAAACCGATGGATCGCTCGTGGTGGAGATCATGATCAGCAATTCATGTCATGGCCTCCACGTTTTCCTGACTTAACCCCATGTGATTTCTTTCTGTGGGGTTATGTGAAAGATTCAGTGTTTAAACCTCCTCTACCAAGAAACGTGCCAGAACTGCGAGCTCGCATCAACGATGCTTTCGAACTCATTGATGGGGACATGCTGCGCCGAGTGTGGGAGGAACTTGATTATCGCCTTGATGTCTGCCGAATCACTAAAGGGGCACATATCGAACATTTGTGAATGCCTAAAAAAACTTTTTGAGTTTTTGTATGTGTGTGCAAAACATTGTGAAAATATCTCAAATAATAAAGTTATTGTAGAGCTGTGAAATCGCTTCAATCATTTGTAATAACCCTGTACATACTCTGCATTATATGCAGCAAAAAATTGTTTTGTAAATTCATATTCGGCACCTATCGATTGCCTTGGGAACAGCTGTCTATAGAGACAACACCGAATCGCAAAATGTCGTAGAGACAAATTTACTACACTCAGTTGAAATAGAGTTTCAACCGTCAAAATTCCATGCACGTACATCTAATCGTAGTGGGCAGCTTCAAATTAGCCGGAAAAAAAGAAGAAAAATGGCGAGGTCCGAGTAGCGCTCGCACTCTGAGACTGTGTGTATAGACATATTCCCATCCCGGGAATCTGGAATCTCTACGACTCTGGTCTGTTATAGACACTGATGCTGGAAAGGTATCGATTCCGGGAATTCCAAGACTTTCGAAAATATTTAAAGTCTGATAAGAACCGACAAAAGAACAACTGTATTTTTTTGTGTAATATGGTTACAGATTAAGAATTTTGTGGTTTTTCATTTACTTGTACTGAGAAACCTTGTTTCCTGCCAAATCTCATGATTCTAGCTCAACAGGAATTACCCTAAAGGTTTTAATGAATATATTTGCGAATGTCAAAATATGAAATACATGACTGCATTAACTTAGTAGCTCGACTCTTTTACGCTACAAGGGACTATAGCCGCTAGTATGTGACATACATTTCGATTGATACGTTTACTCGTTCTTAACAGCCATACGGACAATCACAGTCGGATAACAAATGAAAAATAAAGGTTTTTCGTGTGATATAATTACAAATTAACAATTACGCATTTTTCCATTACTTGTACTGTGAAACCTTTCGTCTTGAGAACTGTCATGATTCTAGGCGAATGAAAAGTACCTATGAGTTTTGATGAATGATTTTCCGAGTATCATGTGACATAAATGGCCGTCTCCTGTGACTGCATTGAAGCTTCTAAAGCTTCAGTTCTTTACACCGCCAAAGAACCGTAGACCTAGGCATATGACATAAATTTGAAGTTGATACGTCCATCCGTTCATGAGAAAAACAGCTTTTAACAATTGGACCGAAAGACCAGCAGACAAGAAAGTGTTCTGTTCTTTCCAGTTGAGGTATGGCACCCTGAAAATGGAAAAACAAGTCTCTGTGAATCATTAAAAGTGTACGCAACAGACCGCGAGGGTTATTCAGAGTTTTAAATGTGACATAGGAAGAAAAATAATTTTGCTGAACCAATTTGTTAGCAGTAAGATATCAGGAATCGTTGCCCACAACGAAATCCGTGCGCCACAGTAGCTTAAGCACGCCACTAAAGGACAAAACGCAGAACGAGGCAACCCATCGACGAGGTGGAGTATTGTGAGTTACTTCGTTTCCTGCATTTGAAGGCGAACAGCGCTACAACAATCCACGCTGAGTTGGTGCAAATGTGCCACGACAATGGTCCCTCATGCTACACAGTAGTTAGATGGTTCCAGTTTGGTTTGGCAAGTCTTAGTAACGGAAAACGATGTGCTAAAGACTATTTCTCCGTCAACAAACGGGAATCGATAGAAAAGTTCATATTCTAGTACCCGAAGATCGGCGGATTACAATCGAGATGTGAATATCAGTCACGGATCAGCTTCCCACATCTTACACAACGTTTTAACATGACAAAGATCGCTGGGTTGCGAGACTACTTACACTCATTCACAAACCCCACCGAACCGATGCGGTAGCAGAAACGTTGAAGCTGTGTCAAGCCACTCGAAATTGCTTGTTTAGTTGCGTGATGTCCGTGGACAAGAGATCGGTGAATCACAACGATACCACGAAAAAGTAACAAACCATCCAGTGGAAATATGTGGGTTCACCTCCGCCGAAAAATACGAAGATAGAATCATCATCGGGCAAAGTGACACTACATTCTTTTGCGACTGCCATGTTGTAGAGCTAACAAGTTATCCTCTTGAGTCGCAAACCGTCCCGGGACTCTGTTAACGAAATCTCCTGAAGAGGTTACGTGGGACTGTTAAGACAAAGAATCGCGACAAGCAGCCAGAGGGGGTGTCCCTGTTCCACGATAAAGTTCCAGCTTATTCTTCTGCTTCTGCGGACTCTTAAAATTTTGCCTCAAGCCCCCTCCCTTCCCGTATTCTCCTAATATAGCATCCAGTGACGTCTGCCTCTTTCCTCTATGAAGAAACCATTCGGCGGCGGATCCTCTCAGAATGAAGACAAGATGGAACGTTTCCAGCACAACCAAAATAGAGATTTCTGCAAACGAGTTCTCCGTCAAATCATCCGTCGTTGGGAGAAATACGTTTTACTGAAGGGGAAAAGGAAAGAGGACTAGTCGTCAAGTTCCATGAGTTTATCGAGAGTAAAATTAAAAAAGGAGTGGGATTAAAATTCATGGTGGAAGGATGACAATGATACGATTCGCTGATGACGTTGCTACCCTGAGTGAAAGTGAAGAAGCATTACATGAATTGCTAAATGAAATGAACAGTATACTGAGTATAGAATATGGATTTAGAGTAAATCCAAGGAAGACGAAAGTAATGAGAAGTAGCAGAAATGAGAAATGCGAGAAACGTAACATCAGGACTGATGGTCAAGAAGCAGATGAAATTCTGAATTCTACTACCTAGGCAGCGGAATAACCAATGACGAACAGAGCAAGGAGGACATCAAAAGCATACTCGCACTGGCAAAAAGGGCATTCCAGGCAAAGACAAGGCTTCTAGTATCAAACATAGGACTTAATTCGAGGAAGAAACTTATGAGGAGGTACGTTTGGAACACAGTATTGTCCGATAGTGAAACGCGTATTGTTGGAATCCCGGTACAGAAGGTAATCGAATCATTCGAGATGTGGTGCTACAGACGAATATTGAAAATTAGGTGGATTGATAAGGTAAGGAATGAGGAGGTTCTGCGCAGAATCGGAGAGGAAAGGAAAATGTGGAAAACACTGACTAGGAGAAGGGGCATGATGTCAGTACATCACTTAAGACATCATGGAATGACTTCCATGGTACTAGAGGAAGCTGTAGAAGTCAAGAACTGTAGAGGAAGGCAAAGATTGGAACACGTCCAGAGGAAGACGTAGGTTGCAACTGCTACTCTGAGATGAAGATGTTGGTACAGGACAGGAATTTGTGGCGGGCCGCATCAAACCAGTCAGAAGACTGATGACTCAAGGAAAAACTTTCTGACTCTTGCCCGTACTTCAAGTGGGTGATAATGGCGATATCTTTCCTTCGGTTAATTTGTGAGCATGATAATAATGATAGCTTAAATGCCCCTGTTCGCGCATGAGGATTTCTCTTAGAATACAACTAAGGACTTCGCTTTTTGACTCTGTGTTTTTAGATTTCATTCGAAGACATCTATTTCACTAGCAACTAAACACGCAAGTGAACGCATAGCAGAAATCTGCGAACGGAAATAACTTCTGAATTGCAGTTTGGCGGCCAAAGTCTCAAACGTAAGCCAGCACTTGAGGTAGCCTTTTCGGATCTCAAAGGTTGAAGGAATTTTCGACCTTTGAATTTGAACGACTATAAGATGACAGGCTGGCTCCGCAAATTTATTGATCAGTAGATTACGTGCCAATTATCGTAGGTTAAACTCTCGACTGTGTCTCTTCTACTGGAGAAGTGAGACAATGTTGAATCTAGTTCGTCAAATTATGGGGCGCAAAGCTCTACATAGATCTGTATGTTGTCCCTTGTATTACGCTCTCCCTCCCCTTTCTTCCTATTGTCAACAATACGAAGACAACTCAGTACTCTTAAAGTAATCGTCAAGTTCTCTTTTCTAAAGAAGTACACCCACTCTTCACTAAAAGAAGGCACCATATATACAGTTGGAGAGAGCTAACAATATCAAGGCTGTAACTTGCCACTTCGCCCCACGGGCTGCTGGGAGCGATTGTAAGGAATTCTACCTAGTTCTCGGTTCCCAGCATCTCGCACGCAAACTGCCAAGTTACAGGATACTTACAGTATTTCACTGACGTCGTGGGCTGAAGTCCTCCAGTAATACGTACTTGGAAAGAGGTTAGATAGGCGATTGTTATGTCTCATCAACACGTATTTCAGTTTTGTCTATCTAATGATCAAGAACGGTTTGTCGTGTATTGTGACATAGGTTGAGCAAAATGTGAGCTTTCCAATAGGTAGTTTAATTGTTCCCAACAAGCGAAGAGACGTTATTTTCTTTTGTTGTCTATTTCTTCCCAAAAAAGAGTTTTTTAAATCGCTGTCTGATTTCGGGAGAATATTTAAAGCGATTCCTTCCATATGGCGGCATTGATAGTTCTCTTTGCACTGATGGTGACTGGAAGAGTGCAAGATAAGTAATGTCACATACATCCCTTCCCCTCCACGTATGCACCCATCGATCCATTCCTCAAACATACACAATGCAGTTTTACAGACCTCAAGGCTTTTTTTCTTTTCTTCTTGTTTTTATTTTTTCTATGTTAGGCTTGGTCATGTTACGATGCAGTATCTTCTACACGAACGACATTTCGACACCTCTTACGGGATTTTCTTCAGGACCTATTGGTGTTCTCGGTTAGTTGAACACTGTTAAGGACTGTTGTCGCGTTCATTATAAAAGGGGCAGCTAGTGATCAGAGCTGGATTTCTTAACGAGGACAATGAATGCATACCGCTACAATGTTTTCTCTATAAACAAGGCTTTCACTTTATTGATTGTGCGAATAAGGATAGGAACTGCTCTCTCATTATGTTAGATTACCGTTCGTGTGCCGAGTTAATGGCCATATCAGGACAATTCATTTTTAAGTCTGAACAAAATAAAATAATTTTTCCAACGTAACTGGGCACCTTCCGATTCCGGGAGTCTGTGGAGTGACTTGTGGCTGTGTCAGAGTGTATGCAAGGTGAATCACCTAAAACCTGCACGGCAGTTATTGCGGAATGTGCAACTGCTATTGACGTGTGGTTTTTACATAATGGTAGTCAGGGGCTCGAAATGTTACCCAATAAACTGAATGTAATAATACTTAGAATGTATAGTTTTTAGTGCAAACATACACCTTTCTAAACTGAACAATGCTTGTTGACATCAAAAAACTAAAAGTAAATTAAATTAGAATGTCACTGATGTTTTTTACAGACGCCTAATGCGAGTCGTTTACGACGTATCGTATTTTGAAAAGCTCCCACACCCACACTTTACTGCGCCATTAAACCTGCGTAGTTGCCAACTACGATGTTGTTATGTTTGCTTACAGCTTGCCTGTGTGTTCCTTGAGTGCATTGCTGCTTGCTAACCATTTATCGTGTGAACGATTGTGGGTGGACGATGGCGTTTACCAATGCATGAAAAGCCGAAGTGCTCATGGTGTATTGACAGTATAGGAAGAATGCAGTTCGTTTTTGCGCGGTATATGCGGCTATATATCCCTATAAACGTCAACGATTTCGGCAGTTATTTATCAACCTCTTCAACTAGTTACCTGAAAGTGCCGCTGTAACGCCTAGAAAATGAAACAGTTAACGACAGAGGGGAGGGAAATTAATGTTCTTGCTGCTGTTGCAGTTGATCCGCACGTTAACTCGCCCGCAATGGGTCGGAGAAGTGTCCTACGAATTTTCCATCGACGTAGGTTCCATACCTGTCACATCTCTCTCCAGCAAGAGCTGAATGAAAAAGCTTATGAGAATCGTGTTAATTTCTGTACACGGGCTTTACGACAGAATACTCCAGGTGTATCCAGTATCTTGCTTAGTGATGAAGCCACATTTACCAATCATGGCCAGTTAAATTGTCGCAACATACAATGTTGCTCTGTTGAAAATATCCGTTGGTTTCGTCAGGTGGAACGTCAGCGTGCATGGAGTGTAAACGTGTGGTGTGGGATAGAGAACCATCAGCCTATATGCCGGTGTTTCTTAGAGTGAACACTGAACGCGCACAAGTATCGCAGCCTCCTAACAGATCATTTTGCAAGGATGCTACAAAATCTTCCTCTGCAAACTAGGACGAACCTGTGGTAGCGACATGATGGCTGTCCAACTAATACTACACGAAGTACTAGAACGTGTCTTCACGAGTTGTTACCAAATCGTTGCAATGGACGCTGGGGATCTGTACATCTGTACCTTGGCCGACCAGTTCCCAGGATTTGACGCCAGTAGACTTTTTTCTTTTTTTTCTTTTTTTTGTACGGAAAGGTGAAAGGCGCTGCCTGCAAGGTCAAAGCAACGACACCCGATGATGTGCAACGACGTGTTACTGCAGCCTGCTCAGATGTCTCCACTCAAATGATAGCACGTGTGCAGCAGTCGTTCAATACCAGACTGGAAGCGTGTATTGCCGCTACTGGTGGTTATTTTTTACACAATCTGTGATCAGTTGTCTCGTTGCAGGTCAGTATCCACATAACTAGAGTATGCACTTTATGTTTGTTACCACAGGTATTGTGGGAACTTATCAAAATATGATATCTCGTAAACGTGTCACACTAAAATCCTCCAACAAACACCACTGTCATTCTAATTTATCCTACTTTGAGATAGTTGATATCAGTGAGCATTGTTACATTTAAAAAGTGAATGTTTGCACAAAAATACACTTTTTAAGTATTATTACTACCTGTTGATTGGCTATAATACGAGCCCCTGCCAACCAATCTACACTATGAAAACTGCAGATCAATAGCTTTCCATATCCGCAATATTTGAGATGCAAGTTTCACGTGTTTTACTGTACTGTACAAGCGAAGCTGGAAGAGCTGTGCAATAACGTATTAAAACACGCATAGGCCTGTTTCATTTCCTATCTAATGACGGTATCCCACCAATAGTAGCCGGAAGAATTTTATCCTGTAACCCCGCTTCTTCAATTGAAGAGTGGGAGACCTTCCTGTTGTAAGTGAATGCGACACTGGTCCTTGGGAGTGTTCAGCTTATCGTGAGCACAGGAAGATCCTGAAGAAGATCCCAGCAGATGAGCTGAAACGTCGATCCTGTACGAGAAACTAAAGTGTAACATCACACGACCTAACATCCTAGAAGATTGTACCTTCAACGAAACCCACTGCTGGTGCTTTTACTCTGGAAGATCGTTTCACTTCACAGTCCAACCGTTCGTTATCTAATGTCATGGACTATGCCTTTGCACCAACGCTCGCGTACCTGAGCTTTTCGTTGTAGTCGTGTATAAGGATGCGCCGTGTTGCAAACTTCTGTTTAAAATCACTTCCTGTACACACTGAATAAGGATGGAAAGAAGTTGAGGATTTAGCGTCCCGTCGACGATGAGGTCATTAGAGATGGATCCTATCAGCGATTGGACATGGACGGAGAAGGAAATCGGCTGTGCACTTTTCTAGAAAACCGTTTGTCCACTCTGAAGAATTAAGAGAAATCGCCGAAAACTGAAGTCTGCTAGTTCGGTTGAGGACTACAACTCTTTTCCTCCCGACTGCGAGTTCAGTTTCTCATTTAGTACATTTGAGTTGGTACTGAAGTAAGAGCTATGTGTACAGACTTCTGCGTATCAAACTGTGGAAAATGTCGGCGTGTCTTGGGAACAAAGAAAAGGCATATAAAACCAGGAGCTCGTTTTCTGTGGCATTAATTGTCACAGTGAACACTGGCTTTACCCTGTATGGTGTAAAATGCAAATTGCCTGTGGCCGGCATATTGATGAATAGAAAACACGAGTCTCGTGTAAGTGATTCATACCTTCAATTGCGACGTAATCACGAGCACGAACTTCGCAAATCCATTGCCAGGCACGCTCCGTGTGGTTGAGGTTGCCGCAAAGTGAGATAATGCGTCAAGAATTTCTTATTAACTGCTACATGTCTTTCTGCAGTAGTGTGCAAGCAAAGATCCTTATCTTAAGAGCTAACGTAAGTAATGCATGGATGACTAGAAACACGTGGAGCGTAGTTGCTACAGGCTAGTTCTTTGGTCTAGAGAGTACTCTGTCGTTCGACTACTTCATGCGTTTCAAGAAAAGAGGAGGTAACTCAAAAAATTTTTTGTTCTTCTCCCACCTCTCTCTCTCTCTCTCTCTCTCTCTCTCTCTCTCTCTCTCTCTCACACACACACACACACACACACACACACACACACACTTACTGACTTTACTGATGAAAGTATTGACGTATGAGTAATGAGAGGTCTGTAGCCAAGAAACTAGTTCATGAGCAAGTCGCACATAATCATTACTTGCTCAGCTAGTGTTTAGATTTCAAGTGCGATCGAGGTCAAGCCGAGATCAATTAAATATCACATTCTTGAGAACTGTGGAAGTACTGCACTAGAATTCCTACCGCGGTTGCGTACGAAGGACAATATACACTTGTCCTTTATCTAGGTTCTCCTGTAGACGCTTCAATGAACTAATATTGGAAAAAATTTTCCGCGATTACAGTGCCAACATTTTACAACTTTTAAATATTGTATATGAGTAGGAAGAACAAAATGGTTACCTAGTTTAGAAGAAAAGTCTGAAGTTTTTACAGCAGTTACACATGCGGAATACACCTTAAAATGGCTGGCACGTACCGCGTCCTTCCGGAGTAAAAACTAAACAGAAGATTGAATGGAAAATGCATGTACTGTATAGTTTTGGGTCTATTGGCGTTATTACAAATTTCAAACTCGTCTCAACTAAGGGAAGTTTTCTAGCAGATAAAACTTTCTTGAGTTGCGTTTTACGCACTGTTCCACACAACTTCCTATAATTCACATATTTGTATCAGATAATGTAAAAGAAACCTGATGAAACTCTTAAACGTCTTATGAATACTAGCATACAGTGTGCCCACAGAAAAAAGGGGGAACGTACTTCGTAATTGAAATTAAACATTTAGAACTCAAACAGAGAAGTCACACATTAAAATTTATTGAATACTGCACTCACTAATGTTATAGCAGAAATGATATTTTCACCGTCTTGATCTACGAAGCTCTTCAATCGAACAATGTAGAGCATGGGATGCTGTTTCATTTCTGAAAGTGCCGATGATGAAAAATCGTCTTTAATGTGTGTGGATATTTTTGAAGTTTCTTATGTGCTAAATAGTTATATGTAGACAAAAATTCCGCATCTCCCACAACTTTTTGCAATTAACTCTTAATATTTAAAATGCATTATTAGCAAGCTATATTCATACAACTTTTAGTATTTCCAAAAATGGGTTCAAATGGCTCTAAGCACTATGGGACTTAACATCTGAGGTCATCAGCCCCCTAGGCTTAGAACTACTTAAGCCTAACTAACCTAAGGACATCACACACATCCATCCATGCCCGAGGCAGAATTCGAACCTGCGACCGTAGCAACAGTGCGGTTTCAGACTGAAGCACCTAGAACCGCTCGGCCACAGTGGACGGCGTTAGCATTTCAGTTAAAAACAACACGCAGTTGAAATTTCGTCGCTAGTGGTTGCACTGGTTCGTATACAACATCATAACAATGACGAACTTCTTCGTTTCTCATTTTACTGAAGAACCTCGTGAATCTGATACAAGTTCCCACCTTTACACACGTTGGTCCTAAGGAAGCAGTTTTTCAAGGGCCAATTAATACGAGGAATTCCGTACTAGATAGTCCAAGGAAAGGAGATAAGGAAAGTACAAGGCAATGGAGCGAAAGTTCCCCTGTTATGTTTTCGTGTTTATATAATTCAATTGAAACCTTGGCTAGTATTGAAAAATTAAATTACATTTAATTGTAGTTACGAGTTTCTTGGTAATTTCCTAGTTTATAACAAAGTCGCGTTATGACGAAACTCTCCAACATATGGATTCTCTGCCCAGAAACGCATAGACCTAAACAATATCTAACAAAACGTAAACAATGTTTTGAGCCTATGGGTTACATTAAATTAGTTTCACTAATTAAAATTATTCACCCTAGTATATTGCGACAAAATATAATTTGTACGCAAGCATAAAGTCTGATAAATGACTATATAGCATAATTTTGAATTAACAAAATTGGAATTTTTTTCAGTTATAGTACTTCTGTATAGATTATTCGTAAAAAGTGGGGAAAAACACCGATCCCGTAAAACCGTCACAACTATACATTATGACTAATTAAATGAAGCGTAATAATCGTAACTGAATCTAGTTGCAGAAATTAAATCGTATGGCAACAGCTCTGCTATCAATCACATACGAAAATATTCTAGGGAATCACGATATAATCGATAAGCATTAGTCATACAGCATCGACCGAGTCTTCTCTGGTTTCGATATCTATAGCAAGTCGCTGTTCTGAGTTTTTGGACTCCCCATACATTTCTTCACAAATTTCAGCTGCTTTGTGTATGTTATAATCACATAAGTGTATTATCAATTCCACTCAAACGAATGTCGCTAAGATGCAGCCTTGTCTTATAGTCTCTTAAATCGAGCTCATCCTTGTGGGATTTCTTAGTTTGTTATTCCTGTTGATTTCTAGTATATGTTGTAGATTATTGGTCCGTGTG
The DNA here is from genome assembly GCF_023864275.1 of Schistocerca cancellata. NCBI lineage: Eukaryota > Metazoa > Arthropoda > Insecta > Orthoptera > Acrididae > Schistocerca > Schistocerca cancellata. Next base: position 98,940,832 of record NC_064630.1, on the reverse strand, counting down.
TGCACGTCCACCATCTACATCTACGCCTATGCTCAGAAAGCTAGCTTCTGCTATTTGGTAGGGTACTTCTGTTACCAACGTCACCTGCTGTTCCATTTGGGATAGCTTTATGGTGTTAACAACTTTCGGTAAGCCTTCTCATTAGTCTGAATTTTGCCTGATTTATTCAACAAGTGCTCTAAGAAGTTTGACAGTTAATTTTCCCGTGATGTATTACGCCTCTCTTGTAGCGTCTGCTATCGGATTTTCATGACTAATTCTGGAGTGCTCACACGCATACTAAGCGAATCCGTGATTTTAAAAAGTCTTCTTTCTACCTTCTCCATCTTCTTTATAAATTCCAACAGGTAAAAGTCCCAGTCAGCTCAGCTCGACCTCAGATAGACCAGACTCTTGTACGCCACTCCTTTCTTGCATGAATTAAATTTCCTTATCAAGACCACAAATCTTTATTCCACCTCCACTATAGTAAAATTCGTTACTTATATAGATTATATGACGATATCCTGATTCCCTTATTACTACAGTCAGTTCCACAAGAAAGTGTACGCCAAAATTCTAAGTGTTACGTCCGCAGCGACATCTCTGGTATTGGTTCTAATGTGTACTCAATGCGCTTTTGCACTGAGTAAAGATAAACAGCTTGAAAGTTGAATGTTTTGTTTTGTCGGTTGCGGTTTCGGCTATTTGCACTTATTTACGGCGAAGTGAAACGATGAAAAAATATTTATCAACAATGCTTTCTGAGGTTCGTTAAGCAGATATTTGGTTCGAACTAGGAAAAGTTGGTGCCTCAAGAGGATAATGATCCGAAACATGGCAGCCGCCTCTGTACAGCGTGGGAACGAGACAGTGGGGTGTCCACGATGGGTTGGCCTGCAGCGTTTCCGGAGGCAAAACCGATCGATGGAGATTGTTACCGAGAGAATATGCAGAAAATCTCATGAAAAGCGTGCCAGAAAGGTGCTAAATTACATTGAAGTGTCAAAGAAACTGGTATAAGCGTTGCGTTTTCAAATATAGATATATGTAAACAAGCAGAATACGGCGCAGCGGTCGGTAACGCCTGTATAAGACAAGTGTCTCGCGCAGTTGTTAGATCGGTTACTGCTGCTACAATGGCAGGTTGTTATGATTTATGTCAGTTTGAACGTGGTGTTACAGTCGCCGCTCGAGCGATGGGACACGAAATGTGCGAGGTAGCGATCAAGTGGGAACTTTCCTGTACGACCATATCACGAGTAGACCGTGAATATCAGGAATCCGGTAAAACATCAAATCTCCGACATCGCCGCGGAAAGAAGAAAGATCCAGCAAGAACAGGACCATCGACGACTAAGGAGAATCGTTCAACGTGACAGAAGTGCAGTCCTTAAATTACTGCGGATTTCAGCGCCGAGCCATCAACAAGTGTCAACGTGCGAACCATTCAATGAAACGTCAGCGATATGTGCTTTCAGAGTCGAAGGCCCACTCGTTTACCCTTGATGACTGCATGACACAGAACTTTACTCCTCACCTGGGCCCATCAACACCGACATTGGATGTTGATGACTGGAAACATGTTGCCTGATGGGACGAGTCTCGTTCCAAATTGTATTGAGCGGATGGACATGTACAGGTATGGAGGCAAACTCATGAACGCATGGACCCTGCATGGGTCGACAGAAGCGTCCGATCCCACGCGTCGGCTTTGACCCGTGACATAAGGGTGTTGTCGTGTGTGACGTCATGACGGCGCTGAGTTTGGTTTGAGTGTGGCGTGTTTGTAGATGTCGTCGTGTTGTGGTTTGTTGTACTCTCTGGTGGTATGTTCAGGGTTTTCGTTCGTGTGGTGTAATGGGCTCAGTTTGCTTTTGCTCATTATCCAGAATTGTTAGTGTGTCAGCTATGTTTGTAGTCGAATTGGTTTCAGTGAGTTAACGATTTTGTGTGAAGATTAATTTAGTGTTCGCTGTACGTCGTGTAGTAATTTTAGTAAAATTAATCGGTTGTTTTTGTTCAGGAATGGATATGACGGGTAAAATTAAGTGCGCAAGTCAAGGGAAGTGTTCGATCCCGATGTGTGGCTGTGTATGTTGGTATCAGGAGATGTTTTTGAGCTATATAGGCCAAGAGAAGTGTTTGATCCTAATTTATCGGATCGGGAGCTGCTGTTGAGCTATATAACTCAAGGGAAGTGTCCGATTCCAGATGATATTGTTTAGTGGTATTTGGTGAGTTTTGTGATGTCGTTTTTTTTCGTCTTTTTGTGTGGTTTTGTATGGGGGTGGGCGTCTAAATTTGTTTATATTTAGTTTGCCCCCCACCCAAAACACCCCATTTCCCGCGCTTGTCCCGTTAGTGCCATTACGCTTCTTGTGGAAAGTGTGTGTGTTTGTTTTTAGATGTATTTTCGTCCTCACAGTGTGTACATAACGACTCTATATGCGCCATATTGGAATCGTGGTTTATGGTCGTTTCCGCCATATTTGTGACGTCATGGGTCGCTTCCGTATTTCCCCTGCATGTCAGCATTGGACAGTTGAAGCTGATGGAGGTTCTGTAATGGTGTGGGGCGCGTGCAATTGGAGTGATATGGGACCCCTGATAGGCCTATATACGACTCTGACAGGCGACACGTACTTGAACATCCTTTCTTATCTTCTGCAATCTTACATGTCCATTGTGCATTCCGACGGACGTGGGCAGTTGCAGATCTCCATAATAGATACAGACTGGCTCCAGGAACACTCTTCTGAGTTTAATCACTTCGGCTGGCCACCAAACTCCCCAGACATTAACATTTTTGAGCATATCTGGGTTGCGTTGCAACGTGCTGTTCAGAAGAGATCTCCATCCCCCTGTACTCTTACAGATTTGTGGACAGCCCTGCAGCATTCATGGTATCATCTCTCTCCGGCGCTACTTCAGACATTATTCGAGTCCATTCCACGTCGTGTTGCGATACTTTTGCGTGCTCGCGGGCGCCCTACACGATGTTTTCTTTGGCTCTTCAGTGTATAATCGATACTGGCGACGATTGGATTAACTATTAGGTAACTGCGCAGTTAGTAATAAAATGTATTTTCATGTAAACAAATATTTATAATAGTATCTTTTATTTCATACAGATACCAGCGCAGAATTCCTTGTGGAAATTACTGTACATTCGAGGAGAGTATCTTAGACCACGTAAGGTGGGGATACAGCCAAGTCTGCTGGAAGCATTATATCAGTGAAATGTGATATTCGCAGATATATATACCGAGGTCACAGGAAGAGACTGCATGTAAGGTGATCTTTAAACAGGAAAATAAAAGGGAAATAAACCTTGTTCATTGCGCTGGCGGCGACCCAGCAGTGGACGCGCGCTACTCGGGGCCTTCAAGGTGAGGAGACTGTGCGGGTCGGAGGTCAAAGACGGCGCACTCCGCCGGGTCCCCCTGCCCCTGCCGCTGCCCCCAGTGCTCGCCTCCCTGCCGGCTCCTGCTTTAATGAAGTGCTCGTAAATCCTCTGATCCGGCCCTGAGCAAAACCGGATCGAGCACCGGACCGCGGTCCATCGCCTTAAGCCCGAGCCTTCAGATAAACCCGTCGGACAGACAGGCTCGTTTATCCGGCTCACCTACTCGCAAAGTAAACATTGTTACTCTGTGCTAAAATTATGCAGACCCACGTAACGGTGTGAAAGACCGAATTAATCGGACTAGCTGCTCTTACAGACAATTCCACTTAAGGAAGCTGTTAGTAAGCACCGTGAGCTTTTGGTGCTCGGGGCTAGCGATGTTCTATTTATTTATTTATTTATTTAACCTGATCAGATTAGGGCCATCAGGCCCTCTCTTACATCGGACCATTGTTCCACACATGCAGCATTTCACGCATCAGAGTTACATCATGACAATAGTTTAAATATGAAAATTAGATTACTCTAGTGACAATAAGAATAAAGAGTAGTGTCTAAGACCTAATAAAGTAAATGCTGGCAGTATTTTTACAACAGGTGCTATACATACAGATTATGATAAAAGCAATAAAAATAACAGTAAAAAATCAAATAATAATGATAAACATGAGAAAAATTGGCAATAGTAAAGAAGATTTGTGCCGATGTACATTAATAACTTGGTGTTTAAAGTAGATGTTTACTAGTATAGCGAGTTTTGAGGAAGGGAGATTTAAGGAGGGAAGTAATAAGGTGAAGTGCATTCATGTACAGAGGAAGGCATTACTGTTGCTTAAGTAGATACATCATTAACTGTATTTTGAAGCCGGACATGTTTGTAAGTTTTGTAACAACGAGGGAGGCTATTCCAGAGTCGGGTTCCCGCTACTGTAAAGGACTTGGAGAAGGTGACTGAGCGATGCAGTGCAACAGAGAGGATTTTATTATGATGGGAACGTGTGTTTCTGTCATGTTGTTCCGACATGAGCGTTAGGGACGAGGATAGATATGAGTGTACATTTATAAGGCAATAGATATTGCAAAATATATGTTTTAGAAGTTTTAAAACCATGTGTTTTAATATCCGTACTGAAGTCTGAACCATCCTAAAATAGATGTTGCTTGAAAACCATGATACTCGTGCGTACTTTTCATTTTGTAGACGTTTAAACGATTTCTTTCTTAATAAACGTGTCTCATCGGTGCTGTGGTTAAAGGAGCAGAAATAGCATTTATAAGAAAAATTCGTATATCGTATTTTACCCACATGCTCACCTTGGAGGCAAAAATGTCTATGGAAAAGACTAACAAATTACCTGAATTGATTACTACTGCGAGAAGGAATGTAATGTGATTTGAACCAAGGGTAGTGTTACCGCCTACATAGCCGGCAAAAAATAGATGGTTTGCGTCTCTGCCTTCGGTGCGGAAAGAGCCGCTTTCGATTCCCGGCACCTTCTCCGATTTTTTTCTGTGTTTGGGGTGTCTGGTATTGGGCTCCACTCAACCCTTCTCAGGCCAGCTGAGGAACTGCTTGAATAACGAAGCACCGCCATAATCAGGGTTCATCTACTGGAAATAGCGACTGGAGGGACTGGGGAGATGTTGATCACGTCCCACGATCGTTGCCTTGAAGGCAGCAGTCAGAAAAGCTCTAATCTAGGAGAGGTACTTACATTTATTTTACACAGCGTAGGCAAGTTCTATATGATTGAAAAACTTTTGCAGCTGCGTCCACTCACTAATAATATTCATTTAGAAGGAAAGACCAACACCAGCTGCACTTGGGCATCGACATAACTCGATGGTGAAAGTCGAAAATTTGTGCCACATCTCCGGCTTAAATGCAGATATTAGTATCGTAACTTGTACATACTATTGAATCACCCATGCTAATAGTCGCAGATATTGTAGATCTGCTCGGATAGTTGTGACATTTTGTGGCCTTTACAAGCGTCTACCTGTGAAATCTGAGGAGAAGATAAATAAGGAATATGTTGAATATCGAAATATGTGACATGAAAACAATTCAGTTGGAGAAAATCTGGAGAGTAAGATCATAACAGAATGCGAAAGCGCTTGCTACCAACTGAACGTATTAACATATTAGCCAAATGCACGTTACGGATCAGGAACGTAGTCTTTGTAGGTGCTGTAGCACGTTCGAAGGCCAATACGCATTGGCTTGCAGGAAACAGCTGTCAGTCAGGATGGGCAACACTTTGATACAGTACAACAAACAGAGATGTCAGAGTTGATTTATGCAGTGAGCGTTATAAAATACCACAATAAAAGACTAATTTACAAACTGGAACAGAAACGGACCTACCAACACAATTTAGTTATTATCTGAAAAATGGTCTTCTACGTCTTCAACAAAATCCATCAGCAGTATGGAGTCGCATCCAAAAATGGCTCTGAGCACTATGGGACTTAACATCTGAGGTCATCAGTCCCCTAGAACTTAGAACTACTTAAACCTAACTAACCTAAGGACATCACACACATCCATACCCGAGGCAGGATTCGAACCTGCGACCGTAGCGGTCTCGTGGTTCCAGACTGAAGCGCCTAGAACCGCTCGGCCACACCGGGCGTCGGAGTCACATCACTGGATATTATTCACAGTTACAAAAAACTGCACTTAGGTTTTTTGAAATGTACGAGTAGAGACACATCGTCAGTCTCATCATTAGCTTCTGAAAGCCGGGTATGTTCTCTGTCAACGACGCAGTAGACAGAAGAGGAAAATTATCTCAAAATGTTATTTTTACATTCTGTATAAAAAGAATTTGGGACATACGGAATGTTAAGTATTCTTTAATAAACTTGAAACCAGCGATATTGATATTTTACTTTTCTATAAATTCATCATTTAGTATTCAGTCTTTTAAGCGTTTGGTCCGATTATTAACAGCCACAGATTTTAAGACTCAGACGACGAGTTCAGAATCAGCATCGATCATTTGGCAGAATTGTATATTCCTACTAGCAAGCGACGCCAATAGTACAAATTGATATTGTCACACTATTTTTCACTTGATTCGTTCAACGTAACTGCTCCTGTCTTGAAAGAACTTCTCGTCACTAAAGAGGCACATTGAATCGCTCAAGCCTGGTGTATCCCCAGCGTTGATACCCATGTCATTATCGCTGTTCACAAGCAGAGGGCCGCAGGAAATTTGATAAAGGTTCGGGGTCGTTTCACGTGTGGAATTTTCTTTTTCTGAATCCTTTGACCTTCCGACTGCTGTTCATTAGTCAACTTAAAACCTCTGAAAAACTCAACGACCTCTTCTTGCAGGCACCTTTATCGAGCGATTTGGTCAGCTAATCCATGTATGACGTCCCGTGATGAAGATGGAGCATGCACCGTTGCGTCCTCGTGTAGTGGTTCTCTCCTTAACGTTGGGGACTGGAGATATATCGAACGAAGAAAACGTTACTGTAATTCCGACTGTGTGCTGTGAAGAAATTTTCCGAATGTTTTAGTTCCTTTCGTAGACGATATCGATTTTGAAACTAGTTCCAAGCATTACAAACGCAGTGCTCCACCATTTTGATCGTGGGAGTGATGTGGACGTCATACCATTCTTCGTCGAGGTCCATAGGAAAGACAAGCCTTGGCGCGTACGTCACAGCACGTGACACTGCCGGTCTTACCAGAGCCAGCATCCGTTTCTGGCGGGAAGCGAGTAACTATTTGAGACGAATTTAACACACTACTGCCCATTGAAATGGCTGTACCACGAAGATAACGTGCTACAGACGCGAAATTTAACCGACAGGAAGACGATGCTGTGATTCGCAAATGATTAGCTTTTCAGAACATTCACACAAGGTTGGCGCCGGTGGTGACACCTACAACGTGATGACATGAGGAAAGTTTCCAACCGATTTCCCATACACAAACAGCAGTTGACCGGCGTTGCCTGGTGAAACGTTGTTGTGATGCCTCGTGTAAGGAGGAGAAATGCGTACCATCAAATTTTCGACTTTGATAAAGGTCGGATTGTAGGCTACCGCGATTGCGGTTTATCGTGTCGCGACATTGCTGCTCGCGTTGGTCGTGATCCAATGACTGTTAGCAGAATATGGAATCGTTGGGGTCAGGTGGGTAATACGGAACGCCGTGCTGGATCCCAACGGCCTCGTATCACTAGCAGTCGAGATGACAGGCATCTAATCCGCATGGCTGTAACGGATCGTGCAGCCACGTCTAGATCCCTGAGTCAACAGATGGGGACGTTTGCAAGACAACAACCATCTGCACGAACAGTTCGACGACGTTTGCAGCAGTATGGACTATCAGCCCGGAGAGCATGGCCGCTGTTACCCTTGACACTGCATCATAGACAGGAGCGCTTGCGATGGTGAACTCAACGACGAACCTGAGTGCACGAATGGAAAAACGTCATTTTTTTCAGATGAATCCAGGTTCCATTTACAGCACCATGATAGTCGCATTCGTGTTTGGCGACATCGCGGTGAACGCCCATTGGAAGCGTGTTTCGTCATCGCCATACTGGCGTATCACCCGGCGTGATGGTATGGGGTGTCATTGGTTACACGTCTCGGTCACCTCTTGTTTGCACTGACTGCACTTTGAACATCTACGTTACATTTCAGATGTGTTACGACGCGTGGCTCTATTCTTCATTCGATCCCTGCGAAACCCTGCATTTCAGCAGGATAATGCACGACCACATGTTCCAGGTCCTGTACGGGCTTTTCTGGATACATAAAATGTTCGACTGCTGCCCTGGCCAGCACATTCTCCAGATCTCTCACCAATTGAAAACGTCTGGTCAATGGTGGCCGAGAAATTGGATCGTCACAAGACGCTAGTCATTACTCTTGATGAACTGTGGTATCGTTTTGGAGCTGCATGGGCAAGCTCTGTTTGACTCAAAGCCCAGGCGTATCAAGGCCGTTATTACGGCCAGAGGTGATTGTTCTGGGTACGATTTCTCAGGATCTATGCACCCAAATTGCGGGAAAATGTCAGTTATAGTATAATATATTTATCCAATGAAAACCCGTTTGTCATCTTCATTTCCGCTTGGTGTAGCAATTTTAATGGGCAGTAGTGTAATTCTTGACTAGTATTTAAATGCGTGCAGGTTACCGATAGCAGCCGACAAAATTAAGGGCTTTAAAGTGTCTCTTTTCAATTAAATATTGATTTGCCGTGGTCCTTGCACGAAGCCGAGCATTAACGAAGCGTTGCGTGCAAGCCGACTACTGTGAAGTCACAAGTTCGTTGCAAAGCCCGTATATGTCGTTGGCCTGGATTCTTCGTATGCTACTCTCGCTGGGATCGTGTGTACGAGCCTCGTAATCGTCGTTCTTGCAAGACAACGGAACACGGCTCGACACGCTGTGTGCTCGCACCGACCATCGCGTCAAAACCCCGCAAGCCAATCTAAACAGGACATTTCGCGCGTGTGTCCGGAGACGCGCAACGCAGAAGATCCGAGGTCCTCGCGAGACAGAGGGCGGCGCCGGGACAAAGAGACGGAGAAAGACGCTCAGCGTCTTCCATCCGGGCTGAGCTGAGGAACTACTTAAGTGAGTCATGCCCGCAGGCTCGTCTTCAAAGCGGCCGCCGCCATCTGCATGTGGGGAACGTGCCAGATGTAATCCCCGCGGCTCTATTTGCATGCCGCGCTGTGCTGCGTGGCGGTGCGGCGCGCGCGCACATCCACACACACACGCACTGAGATCGCATCTGCCGCAGCGCCGCGCCGCGCCCTGCTCCCACGGGCTCATCTCGGCAGCACGTGCACGTCACAGCCTCCAGCCGCCACCTCTCCTGCCCGCTGCCTGTTGCGAGCTGCGTGCACCCAACTAAGCTGTTAAAGGGCCTGTGGCGTGGGCGGAAGCAGTCTGGAGAGCAGCCGCTTCTCCGACAGTAGCTAAACATCTTCGAGGGCCAAAGGGGCTCTGTTCGAAGCGGGATTCGTAACTAAGACAGTCTTACTCCCCTCAAAGAGACACCGGGCAGAACGCGTTTCTGGAGACGTCTCAGACAGCGGTGGGATACAAATCTGATTCTCGCCCAACATATAGCCCGACAGCCGAGAGTGGTGGCGTGGCGTGGCATTTCCTCTCACAGAGGGGTCAATTGGGTTCTCATCTGCGGCATCTGCACAGCACCGAGCGAGGTGGCGCAGTGGTTAGCAGCCTGGACTCGCATTCGAGAGGACGATGGTTCAATCCCGCGTGCGGCCTTCCTGATTTAGATTTTCCGTGATTTCCCTAAATCGCTTCAGGCAAATGCTGGGATGGTTCCTTTGAAAGGGCACGGCCAACATCCTTCCCGTCCTTCCCTAATGAGACCGATGTCCTCGCTCTCTGGTCTCCTGTGTCAAAACAACCCAACCCAACCAACCTTCACAGCACAGTGGTACGTCGACGATATTCTACGTTCAGTTTAGTTGTCCTTCATGGCAAGCCATCCTGGGCTTATATTTCGGCAGAACAATAATCGCCCGCACACAGCGTAAGTTTCTACTGCTTGTCTTCGTGCTTACTAAACGCTGCCTTGACCAGCAAAGTACCCAGATCTGTCACCAATTGTCTTGCTGTAGTGATATGATACTTCCCATTCCTCGACTGAGAAGTACCACGTTCTTAAATACGTATGTCACAGAAAAGATGTTCGTGACTGAGATTAGTCGATAAATGGGAAGCACCCCACTATTACGAGGTGTTTTAAATCGTAGATGCTGATACCAGAGCCACCGATACAGTGACTGTACGGAAGTTGGTAGCAGTCAGACGACCCTATCTGTTGAGGTGAAGATAGGAGTTCCATGTGCCTCAGGAATGGATGTGTGAGATGTCCTTAGGTTAGTTAGCTTTAAGTAGTTCTAAGTTCAAGGGGACTGATGACCTCAGATGTTAAGTCCCATATTGCTCAGAACCATCTGAACCATTTTGAGTCGTCGCAGCTCGTGGTGGTGCACTAGCGTTTTCGCTTCCCGCGCCCTGGTACCCGGGTTCGATTCCCGGCAGGGTCAGGGATTTTCTCTGCCTCGTGATGACTGGGTGTTGTGTGATATCCTTAGATTAGTTAGGTTTAAGTAGTTCTAAGTTCTAGGGGACTGATGATCATAGATGTTAAGTCCCATAGTGCTCAGAGCCATTTGAACCATTTTGAGTTCCACGGTGAAGAGCGGTGCGGAAGAAAGAGCCCCATGAAGTCTAAGAACGCGAAATTGTTAATTATCAAGTTGAATACCTGATCCGTTATGTCCGTAGTATAGAGAGGCAGCGTACGAGCTTGCAGCCGTCCTCATTTATCATGTACGAGGGTTGGAACTTTAATAGTGGCAACTATTTATTTACATCTCGTACATTTGGTACACTCAGCGTCAACCAGTTTAATTCCACTACATTCCATTATCCTTGTTTTACTTTATTACAATCTCTTTTCAACTAGCCTCCATAATGAGGTCGCTGACGCACGCTTTTGCGTTGGAGCTCGACTAGGGGCACTGTGGTTCGAACCCTGGTGTTAAAAAAGAATTTCACTGCCAGTGTTTGGCAAAGGGAGGAGAGGTGGTGGCGTAAAGTTCCTGAGCAAAGGTCTTGGATTAAATTCCAAACACATTCCGCTGTGTCTTATGAGCTGAGAGCAGGTGACACTGTTGATGGTGGTCCGTCCCTGGAATGGGGATGCTAAGCTCAACGGCCCCCTTTGGTTCTGTCCGCAGGGAGTAGGCTATATGCCGGCATCAGGTTTTACCCACTCCCTTCCCTGATTATCTCCAGTATGAGCATGATACTACACTACAGACAAACCCTCGAGTCACCTACACTTAACAGGTATACTTATACACACAACTCTGACACTTCGCGAAGGAAAGATACCTGCTGGCGCGAAGGATACGATAAAACCTTTACAACTAGGCAGTTGAATCTGAACTTCGGGAACTCCCAGCTATTCATGTCATATGACTTTACTTTCCTATCTCTTTTCAAGACACTATCCATTCCGTTCGACCTATCTTCCAATCTCGTTGCCGCCTCCGCCGCAGTTGTAAGAACGCAGCATGTCATTCTCAATGGAGAGAAGTCTTCCGAAGTAAGAGTGATTTCAGGTGTGCCGCAGGGGAGTGTCGTAGGACCGTTGCTATTCACAATATACATAAATGACCTTGTGAATGACATCGGAAGTTCACTGAGGCTTTTTGCGGATGATGCTGTAATATATCAAGAGGTTGTAACAACGGAAAATTGTACTGAAATGCAGGAGGATCTGCAGCGAATTGACGCATGGTGCAGGGAATGGCAATTGAATCTCAATGTAGACAAGTGTAATGTGCTGCGAATACACAGAAAGAAAGATCCCTTACCATTTAGCTACAATACAGCTGGTCAGCAATTGGAAGCAGTTAATTCCATAAATTATCTGGGAGTACGCATTAGGAGTGATTTAAAATGGAATGATCATATAAAGGTGATCGTCGGTAAAGCAGATGCCAGACTGAGATTCATTGGAAGAATCCTAAGGAAATTCAATCCGAAAACAAAAGAAGTAGGTTGCAGTACGCTTGTTCGCCCACTGCTTGAATACTGCTCAGCAGTGTGGGATCCATACCAGATAGGGCTGATAGAAGAGATAGAGAAGATCCAACGGAGAGCAGCGCGCTTCGTTACAGGAACATTTAGTAATAACGAAAGCGTTTCGGAGATGATAGATAAACTCCAGTGGAAGACTCTGCAAGAGACGCTCAGTAGCTCGGTACGGGCTTTTGTTGAAGTTTCGAGAACATACCTTCACTGAGGAGTCAAGCAGTATATTGCTCCCTCCTACGTCTATTTCGCAAAGAGACCACGAGGATAAAATCAGAGAGATTAGAGCCCATACAGAGGCATACCGAAATTCTTCTTTCCACGAACAATACGAGACTGGAATAGAAGGGAGAACCGATGGAGGTACTCAAGGTACCCTCCGCCACACACCGTCAGGTGGCTTGCGGAGTGTGGATATAGATGTAGATGTAGATGTAGATGTAATGACATTTACTTTTTCTTTCTGAACTTTAATGTATTTCTGGAAATTTCTCACTGATTACCTTCACTGCTTTTTCAATATGTAGATTAAATAAATTCCTGTCAGAGTTACTGCTTCCCTTTTATGTCCTTCAATAACTGCAGTCTGGTTTCTGTACAACTTGCTGATAACCGTTTTCTGCCTGTGTTGTATCTTACTGTGCAATTTGGGATTATGGCACGCAGTCGGAAACAGACAGCTCTCAAATCACTTCGTAGTCAACCGGTAGGCACAGCTACCTTTTCGGCACAGTAACGGCAGAGCCGTGAGCTCTCCATGGAACCTTGACAGTCGTGACCACAGCGGACGAAGCACACAGAAATGGCACTGTTCGGCGTAACGTAAGAGTGCCAGAAATGTCCGAAATGCCAATGCAACGAGAAATGGACATGCACAAGGCCGCCTGAAACTGGTGCAAGGTCACGTGGATGTTAACGTACGACAGCCTAGACCCTAGAGTGTCAGGAGACACTGGCGCCCTCCGACGGACCTTCCCAGCCGCGGGGCGGCCGCTAGGAACCCGATCGTGGCGGCGATGAGATCTTAAAGCCGCCACAGTTTTCATCTGCCAGTCTGCCACACTCGCCTTCATCAAACGCAACCGGTTTCGGAAGATTAATATTCTATCTTAACGCAGCTGACCGTGGACAATTATAGCCTCGTGGCTCAGGGTGGTTTATTGTTGTTGTGGTCGTCACTCCGAAGACTGGTTTGATGCAGCTCTCCACGCTAATCTCACCACTGCAAGTATCTAGGTCCCTGAATATCTACTGCAGCCTACACCCATCTGAACTTGTAGATGTAGTGAAGCCTATGATATCTCGGCGATGTGTCCATTCAACCTGTCCCTAGATTAGTCTTGTCATAAATGTTTTTTCACCCTCATTAGACGCTAACCTCCTTGCTGCTTTCTAGGACGGTTTATCATCTTACAATTACTTGGACCATAGAATCAGTTATTGTTCTGGAAGGTTATGTACAATATTTCACAGCACGACTAATGTAACCCGTAATAATTTCACAGTATAGCTGATGTAACCCATTATGACTTTAATCGTATCGTGACGCCATACATTTAGTGGCCGATAACCCATCCTATGCAGTGTGTCTTACGCCTGAATGCGGAAGATCAATCTTCAGAAACCGAAAGTCTTAAATAAAGTGTGCAAATGGCGAATTTCATTCACCGAGATTAATAAAAGCCGCAGGCAGATCACAAATTGATAAGCTTAAAATACACAAAACGTAATGAGAAAATGCTTGTAAACAATTAGTTGTAGCTGAAAGTACAGCAGCTACAGTCACATACTGTTGAAATGAAAAGACATCCATCTTGTAGATGGTAGTGCCTCCTTTCGCCTTGATAATAGTGGTGATATGTCGGGACCTAGGCTCTACTACATACCGTATTTTCATCAGTGAAGAAATTTCTAACTCACAGAAACATATCCACTTCCTCTCCAGTGACGAGCCGTCCGCAGTGACCGAGCGATTCTAAGCGCTTCAGTCCGGAACAGCGCTGCTGCTACGGTCGCAGGTTCCAAACCTGCCTCGCGCATGGATGAGTGTGATGTCCTTAGGTTAGTTAGGTTCAAGTAGTTCTAAGTCTAGGGGACTGATGACCTCAGATGTTAAGTACCATAGTGCATTTGATCCATTTTAATCCAGTGACGACCTCGTCATCCCAGAGTAGCACTTGTAACCAAAGACCTCAACTGTTTGCCCGATGTATTCCAATCTCTGTTTTCCTTCATAGTTTTTACCCTCTACAGCTCTGGATAGTACCAAAAAGGTTATTCAATGAGTCTTAATAGATGTCCTGTTATCCCATACCTTCTTCTTGTCACTGTTTTCCGTCTATTCTTTTCCTCACCGATTTGCCGATTCTGCGGGGAACCTCCACATCCCTTATCTTATCAGTTCACCTAACTTTCAACATTCTCCTGTAGCACCATATGTCAAATGCTTCGATTCTCTTTTTTCCTGGTTTTTCCACAGTCCATGTCTCACTACCGTACGATGCTGTGCTGCAAACGTACATTCTCGGAAATTTCTTCCTCAAATTATGGTCCATGTTTGATATTAATAAATGTCTCTTGGTCAAGAAAGCTATTTTTACCAGTACTAGTCCGCATGTTATGTCCTCCTTGCTCCGTCCGTCAAGGGTTATTTCGCTCCTAGGTAGCAGACTTCCTTAACTTCATGATCACCAATCTTGATGTTAGGTTTCCCGCTGTTCTCATTTCTACTACTTCTCGTTATTGTCATCTTTCTTCGATTTACTCTTAATTCTTAGTCTGTACTTAGTACTTTTCATTAGTATCGTTGAATTCAGGCCTATTTTGTAGCAGTAATTTTGAGAACCACTCCTTGATAACTGTGGCGTTGTTTTTTGATAGTCACCTTGCTTCCTGAAACAGGAGTTAACAGTTTGGAATGAAGACCCGAGGTGAGCCAGCGCGAAGAACGATTATCCTTCCATCAGTGCATTTCTTGTTTCTTCGACCTTGCGATTCGTTCAGCAATTTGCCATCGTGTTACGCACGCTGAGCCACGTCTGGTCAAGCAACACGATGTCGTCGAATTAAATTCCTCTCGTGACATGCCGATATCGGGCCCCTACGTCACCGATAATATACGAGACAATAACTTTTCGTGCTAGAAACCACTCATGAAGACAGCATCGCAGAGACAACTTGCTCCCATCAGGAAACCCTGCTTTGTTGAGACTAAAAAGAATCAAGTTTCACACTGGATGCTCCTTGCCTTCATAATAATCATACACGTGTTATCGTAGTGTATCCTCGTGAAAATCCCTCTGGTCACTTCATTTCTTGCCCCGTGTTTCCAAGAAAGTGTGACCTGGTTCTCACCCTCCATTTCTTAATTCTCCTTTCCAGTTTGCAGCACCATTGATCAATGAATATTAAGTGCAGCGTTCTGTCCATCACTCTTGAAACATCTAATACTGGGTCTCGACTAACGCACTGCTGTTCAAAGTGCACAGATCGTAAACGCAGCGTTGTTTACGGGATGGAACTCAAAAGGGCAGTACTTTTGAACCTGGCGAACGTGTTCTGAGACGTCCTCTTTCACGGACAGCCTCTTCTTGAGACATGACCAAAACAATAGTAATAGAAGAAACACTAGCAACAACTGATGGAATAAAGAAAACTCGTACGCCCAAAAGACTCTACACAACGAGAGCAGAGGGTGACGGAAGTATTGGATGCTCCCCGGCACACCACACTCTTTCCTATCAGATTGACGACTGAAGCACTATGGCTGCCGTTATTGGTGATATCTGGCGACTGCATCACATTCTCACCACCGTACTGAATTGTCAAAAATCTTACGTTATTTTATTCTCACAGTATACACTGAAAGCCATCCCTTATGAAGCCTGCTCAACCGCAATGGATGATTCCCACTGAGTTTATGGTTCAGCGGTCAGCTTCAACATATCTCGTTCAATAATGTTCAAGTTGTTTTCACTAAGATTAAGGTTTGAGAATTCTAGAGGGAGATACACGAGCACAATGTCCTCAACCATTCTGATACATTTCGGAAGCAGTAGCTGCAGGTTTAACCTGCCTGCACTATATTTACCAAGATTTACATAAGCAGCATAAGGTGAATTCTGGGATGATTCCTTTGAAAGGAAATGGCCGTGTCGTTCCAAAGCCTCACCTGGTCCAAGCTTGTTCTCCGTCTCTAATGACCTAGTCGACGACGATATGTTAAACACTAAAGTTACCTCTTTTTATTCTTCAAATCAGTCCAGTTACATCATCCATATTCAAATTTCTCATAAATTTCATTAAAACACGATGTAAGAGCTGAGACATCGAAGTCAGGAAAGCTCGAACTTTTGATTCGTATGAGCCACTGCCACGAGAAAGCGTTTTAAAAATTTAGCAGTACAATTTCAACTTGAGATACATTACATGGGAATCAACTGCGTCTGGTGAGTAGCAAAAAAGAAACTGAGACTCAAAACAGAAAACTTTGTAGAAACATCGCTCTGCGTAAATTCCAATTACCTTCGGCTGATTTGTTATGCAGTTGTTGTGTTTACACTCTGACAGCAATAAATTACCTCGGCTTTCAAGTTACGGCCTCTTACGACAGGAATGGTTGATAGTAAATTTTATTCGAGCAGCTTTGTAGACTAAGGTGCGATATGCGTACTATATGACGGCACAAGCAACAAAATGATGCTGTAGTGATAGATGTACAAGTATATTACATTACAGATATCAGCAATTCTCATCGTTAGAGGACATACACGGTGCCACTTTGAGTTTTGTTTCTGGTGCATAATCACGTCTAATTTCCTTCCATTGCTGCTCTATCAGTATTTCCGAAATAAAAACTCTGACTGCAGATTAGTTGCTAATGTTTATATGTGTGACTTTTACTTTCGATACAATATTATTTTCAGTAACTGTTTTCTTTATTATTTGTCACTATCCTTAAAACGACATGTCTTTTTTGCCAACAGAAATTTTAAATTATTACGCTTTTTGAATACTATGTGGCGTAACAATCCCATACTGTAGATTCTCTACAGTATCTCGTATAATTCATAGCTCAGAATAAGACAGGTCGCTTACTGATGCATGTTTATCCTCACACAACTGCTAGAATGAATTGTATACTTCATAGTACTGAATATGTCGGCCGACATATATTAAACATCTCTGATGAAAGACTACACAGCCGGTGGGAGTGGCCGTGCGCTTCTAGGCGCTACAGTCTGGAGCCGAGCGACCGCTACGGTTGCAGGTTCGAATCCTGCCTCGGGCATGGATGTGCGTGATGTCCTTAGGTTAGTTAGGATTAAGTAGTTCTAAGTTGTAGGGGACTGATGACCTCAGGTGTTAAGTCCAATAGTGCTCAGAGCCATTTTTTTAAGGGACACGTACAGCACAAAAGCATAAAGGCCGACCTCGTCTGTTGGCTGACAGAGATCGCCGACAGTTGACGAGTGTCGTAACGTATAATAGGTAGACATCTATCTAGAACATCACACAGGAATTCCAAACTGCATCAGGATCCACTCCAAGTACTATGACAGGCGAGAGGTGAGAAAGGTTGGATTTCATGCTTGAGCGGCTGCTCATAAGCCACACACCACGCCAGTAAATGCCAAACGTGAAAGAACGTGAACATTGGACGATTGAACAATGGGAAAACGTTTTGTGGAGTGACGAATCACGGTACACAATGTGGCGATCTGATGGCTGGGTGCGGGTATGGTGAATGCCCGGTGAACGTCGTCTGCCAGCGTGTGTAGTGCCAACAGTAAAATTCGGAGGCGGTGATGTTATAGTGTGGTCGTGTTTTTCGTGGGGATGGCTTGGACCCCTAGTTGTTTCGCGTGGCACTATCACAGGACAGGCCTACATTGATGTTTGAAGCACCTTCGTGATTCCCACTGTTAAAGAGCAATTCGGGGAAGACGACTGCGTCTTTCAACACGATCGAGCACCTGTTCATAATTCACAGCCTGTGGCGGAGTGGTTACACGAAAATAACATCTCTATAATGGAATGGCCTGCACAGAGTGCTTACCTGCATCATACAGAAGTTATGGAACGCCGACTTCGTGCATCGATACCTCTCCTCAGTGCAACACTACGTGAAGAATGGGCTGCCATTCCTCAAGAAACCTAACCGCACCTGACTGAACGTATGCCTCTGAGAGTGCAAACTGTCATCAAGGCTATGAATGGGCCAACACCATATTGTATTCCAGCATAACAGACGGGGGGTTCCACGAACTTTTAAGTCATTTTCTGCCAGGTGTCCGGATACTTCTGATCGCATAGTGCGTAGTCGCAGATTCTTAAACTAGGTACGTGAGAGGCTATCCTCCTGTGGTCATCATCTGTCTCGAATTTCGAGCTTGCACAGCGAGGCGGAATGTCCTGGGGGAAGACGTGACGCTTTCGCAGGAAATGGCAGGAGCCGGGCGCGGGCCAGCTCTGCGTTCGCGGAGGCCCGCAGCCGCGCCTCAATATGTACGGTCCGCAGCGGCGGCCCGCGACGCCAGGTGGTAACGGTCGGCCTGAGTCAGCTGGACGCTCGCCAGCCGCGGCCCGCGGGCCCGCGCTGTCAACAAGCGGCAGGGAATGCAAGGACGCGGCGGCGGGCCAAAAGAACGTAAATCCCATCCCAGTGTTGGGGCAGGACACAAGTACGCGGAAGAAACAGAGGCGCTGCGTCCTTCAGCGAGGAGGTAGCAGGAGGTGGATCACTGGTGGAAAAAAGAGACCGAATGAACATACTGGGTAGTTCCACCACATGACGAATGATCTAATGTCGCCAGACCTGTGAGCCTAGCATCAGTCGTGTCTCAGAAGGTTCCTTGGGCTTGCTACAGATGACATGCAGTGCGGAAAATGTAAATGTCTGCCATCGTATACACTTTTCCCAGCCGATTTTGATCTCATAGAGACGAAGATTCCTATCGTTGTCTTTCGAACAATTATTCTAGTTACGTACAATATTTGTTATGCTCTATTAAGCCCTGTCTAATGTTTTTACACAGATTTTAGGGAGAGGATTTTAATTTGCTCACTGTGTGACAAGCTCGCCCATTTTTTATGTAAGTGGCCAGACAATAACAATTTACTGTGACATTTTTGTTGCTATGTTTCCCCTTTCCTTAGGTTTTACTTTCTTATGTAGCATTTTCCTTCTTTTCCTGCTTTCTTTGAGTGTGTGCTTTAGTTTTCTTAGGTCTGTCCACATTCGTTCCTTTTAATGTGTGTCAGGGCGCTGATGACCTCGATGTTGAGCGCCCATAAGCCCCAACACACACACACACACACACACACACACACACACACACACACACACACACACACACACAAACACACACACACGCTCTTTAACAGTGGGAATCACGAAGGTGCTTCAAACATCAATGTAGGCCTGTGCTCTGATAGTGCCACGCGAAACAAAGCATTTGAGTACGGAGATCAAGAACAATAAAAATCTTATACTTTGATGAGCATTGCAAAAAGCACTGAGTTTTTTTATCGTCCTTCACTTTAATAGTAATGGAAATTTATCGTAATGTACTATTTTTTATTGATTTCAATAAATACGCAGAGCAGGCACGTAAAGGAAGAGCCTCATTCTGAAATGCTATTTCTTTCTCAACAAACCCACTACTGCACGATCCGTTACAGCCATGCGGATAAGGTGCGTCTCATCTCGACTGCTAGTGATACGAGGCCGTTGGGATCCAGCACGGCGTTCCGTATTGCCCTCCTGAAGCCACCGATTCCATATTCTGCTAACAGTCATTAGATCTCGACCGACGCGAGCAGCAATGTCGCGATACGATAAACAGCAATCGCGATAGGCCATAATCCGACCTTTATCAAAGTCGGAAGCGTGATGGTACGCATTTCTCCTCCTTACATGAGGCATCGCAACAACGTTTCACCAGGCAACGCCGGTCAACTGCTGTTTGTGTGTGAAACATCGGTTGGAAACTTTCCTCATGTCAGCACGTTGTAGGTGCCGCCACCGGCGCCAACCTTGTGTGAATAATCTGAAAAGCTAATCATTTGCATTTCACAGCATCTTCTTCCTGTCGGTTAAATTTCGAGTCTGTAGCACGTCATATTCGTGGCGTAGCAATTGTAATGGTCAGTAGTGTAGGTATATATAGGAGCAACCCTGCGCACACGCCAAGAATATTTGTAGCCTAGAAAATGGCGGCCAGGTAGACTTGCGGTGTCAGTTTGTGAACTTTGTCCCTTTATTCTCTGCCGTCTCTGCACGTACTCCATCTTGAGATTTGATGCCTACAGTACTGACTCACTCAGAAGAAAGTACATAATCCATTCGTTGTCGCTAGAGAGATAATGTTTTTCACTAGGGTAACATCTGGTAAAGCACTATAGGAGAAGGTATGCATTATTCAGCAGGTTACGTTTTCAATAGGTTTCAGCAGAGAAAAAAACTGAACCACAAATATGTTGTAGCCTGTAAAGGACTTCCTCGCACTAGTTGAGAATTTTTCTCCATAATGTTATCATATAATTAAAGAAACCTTTCAGCGTTCTTTCAAATCTTATGTCTCTGGCGTTTTTTAATCTGCAATTTGCTCTCCAGATATCGTTCCTGGTTTCTGGATTACCTTGAAAAGAAACAGTGGATGAAAGGTTGAACAAGAAATCATGTTGGCAATATCAAATCGTTTAGCAACTCACCCCATTATTACAGAAAATCCAATACAAATGGCGTGCACGCTTCTGATAGGACTACATCCGCTACATGTACTGCCGGAGTAAGAATGCAGAGTAACGTTTTTTGTTCTCCACGTTCGGTCGGTTACATATGAAAATCAGTAGGCAGCAGAGATGCATTCCTTCAAATGAGTGCCTAATCGATATAAAAACAAGCATAAACGAAAAAATAGCAATGCAAACCCTTCATTACAACGATGAAGTTACGGGTGTTGCAGACAGTGGAAACGCGAACTATTACAAGTGTCATTTATCGTACTCTCATATGTTTAAGGCAACGGCCTTGCCGCAGCAGACACACCGGTTCCCGTCAGATCACCGAATTTAAGGGCTGTCGGGCGTGGCCACCACTTGGATGGGTGACCGTCCGGGCCGCCATGCGCTGTTGCCATTTTTCGGGGTGCACTCAGCTTCGTGATGCCAACTGAGGAGCTACTCGACCGAATAGTAGCGGCTCCGGTCAAAGAAAACCATCGTAACGCCGGGATAGCGGTGTGCTGACCACATGCCTCTCCTATCCGCATGCTTAGCTGAGGATAACACGGTGGTCGGATGGTCCTGATGGGCCACTTGTGGCCTGAAGACGGAGTGATCATAAATTTAACGAATCCTTTGGTTTCCTATATTTAAAATTTTCTAATCAGCATTAAGTGAACTGTTACTTACTCGTTCTGTGACTGGTTTGGCTCGATGGTCTCACAGAATTTCTTAGTTAAATAAAATTAAAGTACGATAAGAAGAATTTGTTGTGACAGGTTGTCTCAAATGAACTGTATTTTGAACAGGTGATAAATGACATGATTATTTCATGCGCAAAATGTAAGAATTGTAAAATATTTACTGTCACAAATGAACACTTAACATTCGTTATACAACTTCTTCTTTGCTGTGACTGTGAATCAGAGCGTAAGTACATTTATATATTAATACATTGACCCAACGAGTGTAGCACTTGTGATGAAATAGTCTGTTGTTGGTAATAAAACTCAAGCACTGTTCAGCAGAAACTCCTGTAGCACTTCTTGTAGTCCCGTTCAAAGACAAAGTTCACAAACGTATACACGGACTTGCAGATTAACATCACGAGTCTTTCTGATTGTCTGTATCTCTGTTGTCGCTGGCCACGGTACTCTTCTCTCTGCTTGCTGTAGACTGGGAGTTGGCTGGCATAGAGCAGACCTCGTGTCGCTGTGCCGTGTCTCTAACCTATGACATAGCATTTGTATTTGCACCAAAAGATGCACCTTCAAAGTTGGGAAACGGGTTGTATCGCGTGCACACTTCTGATTATTCACCCTTTACGAGTGCTGCCATAACAAGAATGCTGGGTAACCTTCTTTGTTCTTCACTTTCAGTTACGCTTCGAAAACATACGGGACGCTCGTAGCTTGCCTTGTCATCTGCTATTTGGGTGGCATGGAAATGCCGTGTGGCTAGGGTCTCCCGTTGGGTAGACGGGTAAACCGTTCGCCTGGTGCAAGTCTTTCGATTTGACGCCACTTTGGCGACTTGCGTGTCGATGGGGATGAAACGATGATGATAAGGACAACAAAACACCCAGTCTCTGAGCGGAGAAAATATCCGGCCCAACCGAGAATCGAACCCTGGCCGTTACGTATGACATTCCGTCGCGCTGACCACTCAGCTACCAGGGGCGGACATGTTGGTGGCAAGTACACATGAGCGTGTCGTCTTTTGTCACTACTACAGGGCCCATTACTTCCCAGAATAACATCTATGAGCAGCATTTTGTTGCCTGACGTAGTCCGACAAGAGCATATGTTTCTAGAACGAAATTTTCACTCTACAGCGGAGTGTGCACTGATATGAAACTTCCTGGCAGATTAAAACTATGTGCCGGACCGAGACTCGAACTCGGGACCTTTGCCTTTCGCGGGCAAGTGCTCTACCAACTGAGCTACCCAAGCACGACTCACGCCCCATCCTCACAGCTTTACTTCTGCCAGTACCTCGTCTTCTACCTTCCAAACTTTACAGAAGCTCTCCTGCGAACCTTGCAGAACTAGCACTCCTGAAAGAAAGGATATTGCGGAGACATGGCTTAGCCACAGCCTGGGGGATGTTTCTAGAGCGAAATGTTCACTCTACAGTGGAGTGTGCGCTGATATGAAACTTCCTAGCAGATGAAAACTGTGTGCCGGACTGAGACTCGAACTCGGGACCTTTGCCTTTCACGGGCAAGTGCTGTACATGCTGGACATTTCTTTCAGTTTAATTTTGATTGTCTTAACACCTGTATTTTGAAAACACTGTTCACTGTATTAATTGTCAGGCAATCGTGTATTTCAAGAGAGGCAGCCGATATAGTGGTGCTAAGTCCTATGGACGCATCTTGCTACTGAAACGTCCCCTTAGAAATATTTATACACGACTGTGCTTAACCTGACACACAATATTATTTAGCGCAACGCAATCTGACTTTCAAAAATCCCTACAAAAGAATGGCCCTGATTAACTTTAACCTATACCTTTCACAAATCACTTACCTCACAAAAATCTTCGTTACTGGAACTACTGCAATACAGCGAGCGCCCCTACTGCCAGCTAAATAAAAGATTCAAACTACTGAAGGCACTAACTACTGATAGGGATAGTTAGCAAATGAAAGATTTTAATAGAGAACAAACACTGTATTTACCTTAATATCATCAAAAGTCATAATATATGTAATTTCAAAACTCCGCCATTTCCTTCCACACATCCACCACTGCTGGCGGCTCACCCCTAACTGCGCAACGCTACGCGCTGTTCACATTCAGCTGCCGCTGCCCAACACTACAATGGCAGACAACAATGCAAACTAGAGACAGACTACACACAGCACAGCCAGTGATTTTCATACAGAGCGCTATGTAACTTTGCCAATAAGAAAACATAAACAGCCTACTTACACTACTTCCGTCTCACTGGACCGGCCGGTGTAGCCAAGCGGTGCTAGGCGCTTCAGTCTGGAACCGCGCAACCGCTACGGTCGCAGGTTCGAATCCTGCTTCGGGCACGGATGTATGTGACGTCCTTAGATTAGTTAGGTTTAAGTAGTTCTAAGTTCTAGGGGACTGATGGCCTCAGATGTTATGTCCCATAGTGCTCAGAGCCATTTTAACCATTTGAAGTGTGTCACTGCTGTGGCCAGCAATGCTCCGAAAGGTACGATTATCTTTGTGGTGTCGATGGCAGGCACCAGCGCTACTCCTAACAAATGCACCACAGAATCACGTGTGTGCAAGCATCTGGTCACTGGAATACACACAGAAGCACCCTACAAGAACTGACACCAGCAATCACATAATGATGTTATAGTGTGGCATGGTTATTCGTCGCGGCGTGAAAACCCCGCATATATAACCTCATAGGCCCTCATGTTCAGGCGCGGTCCACATTCCGTGCAGGTGTTCGCTCCAGTTCGCGCGCGTAAGTCATCGGCAATTGTGGCGGGGCGTCAGAGGCAAGATAATCTCGCGCGGTTAGCGTGGCGTAGCGCGGGACAGGCAGTCTGCTACGGCTACCAGTCCAGCGACTTTCGTCGTCCATTCATTTTGGCAAAGAGCTCAGCCCGTGATTGCTGCTGACGCGAACCGAGCCGCAGCAGTGGAAAGGTGGAGCAAGGATTCGGAGGGAACAAGGAAGGGGGGAAAAAACGACGAAAATGAAGAGAGAGAGAGTGAGAAGAAAATAGATTAATGTCGCGGCGAACGCTAAGCTGCATAATCAGCGAGGCGGTCGGCCTTTAAACAGATTTATCGCGTATTTCAGAAGCTTAGTCGCGACGCGGGCAGGTCGGCCAGAGTCTCCCGGGTCTCGGAGCCGGCGCGAGTGTTTGTCATTTTTATTCACACTCGATACTCTGGGGCGTAAAAGCGATTACCCCCGGGGCCATTACCATCCATCAGCCACGCACCGACTCCGTTGATAAGCCGCCGTTTTATAACCGACCATAATTCCGGGCCGGCGATCGTAAAGAGGTGGTGCACGGCGCGCGGTCTGTAGCGAGTGCGCCGTGTTATTTGGACGCGCGGCCGAGTCGCGTTCCCCGGACTCCGCCCCGGCGCCGAAACACCGCTCCGAGCGCCGCGGGCTGTACCGCGAGGTGTCGACTCGTAATGGGCGCGCGCGGTCCCACCAAATTGTAGCCCTCCGCCGCGACTCTTACAGTCGCAATGAAGTTTACGACGACCATCGCGCGGCCCGCGCATGCGCACTCGCGCGTCCCGCGTGATTTGTTAACGGAAAAACGCCGACGCCCGCGTCGCTCACTTTTAATTCACACTCGCCCCAGTGCGGTACCGCCGTGTTTTATTATCACTCTCCCTCTCCGGCGAGGAGACGTCCGGCGAATACATTAGCATAATTGCATTTACAGTAATTCTACATTTGCTTAATAATCTGCGTGCGTGCGACCGGCTTCGATACTTAGCCACAATTTACGGGTCATTCGTGTACCACAATTTGGAAGTGTGGACAGGTGACAAGAGATCTTTCATAGCGCCCTTATAAATATTTATTCCCCACCTGCGCCGGCCGAGGTGCCGACACGTGAACGCGGCGCTGATGCAAGAATTTCCCGTTCACGGAGGGAGAATTTATCAGCGCAAGAGCACCATAATCTTGTAATTTCCCCCATTAAGTGACACCGCCGGCCGCAGGGTTGCCTCGTTTCTTTTCCTACGCCGATAACCGTCCATTTATCAGATACTTAGCACTCTTTTACATCAGTGGCTTAGTTAATGACCAAAATTTCGTGATATACTTCAGTCTTGAAACAGCAAAGCGGTCATCGTTCCCACGTTTCAGCTCCATTAATATTCATAAGGCGGTCATTAACAAAGTTCTAAACAGCCACGCCATTTCACTGTACTTTGAAATTCCGACTGACAGAACCTTCGTAGTAAACCGTAAAATCTTACTGCAATTTACAGAGCTTACAGTCCTAACGGATGTGCAAAAACTTCTTTAATTTTATACGAAACGTGTTAAAAAGGAAGTGGAGTACAACCATCGCACAGGCTTAGCAGAAATTACCACACAACTCTTCAAGGTACGTGCTGGGTCTCTGTTGCAAATAGCAGCAGCTTCACAGTTGTTACAGTGTTGGGCGACTGATAAGTTCTGCAAGTGAATCACTCAAAAGACGCTTACACATCACAAACACACACACACACACATAAAAGTAATTTAAATGTTCGTCTGAGACTATGGGCAACTTTGTCCCAGAAATATATAACAGGTCCAATCTCCCAGTTACGGTTCAGGTTTTCTTCATATATTCACTAGGTGTGTACCTGAACTTGAAATGCTCTCCAAGCTGTTCGCAATTGAAGATCTCGTTTGTAAACAGTGATAAGGGGTAAGGGACAGTCGATGAGTTAGAGAATAGCATAGAAAACATGGTTCGTGAAATGGTGCTTTACTCTCACAAGTTGATAATTCCACAACAAGCCGAAAAATCTCTAATTTCAGATTCTCACTAATAGCAACTTTGTCAGGATTTGCTTGTAAACTGTGGCATGTGTCCAAAGATGTCTACCAGTAGCAGCAATGCGTGCGTTATTGTTGCCAAGAAAACATTTTTCAGTGAAGATTTGTACAGGTCCTTGAAGAATTGATAACTTTTGTTTGCTTTCTTCTTTTAGTCACCAGTCTTCTGACTGGTTAGATGCGACCCGCCACGAATTTCACTCCTACAGCAACCTCTTCTCCTCAAAGTAGCACTTGCACTGTACGTCTTCAATTATTTGCTGAATGTATTCCAATCTGTGTCTTTCTCTACAGTTTTTACTCTCTATTGCTCCCTCTACTACCATGGAATTTATTTCCTGAAGTCTTAACAGGTGTCGTGCTCAAAAATGTTCAAATGTGTGTGAAATCTTATGGGACTTAACTGTTAAGGTCATCAGTCCCTAAGCTTACACACTACTTAACCTAAATTATCCTAAGGACAAACACACACACCCATGCCCGAGGGAGGCCTTGAACCTCCGCCGGGACCAGCCGCAGAGCCCGTGACTGCAGCGCCCTAGACCGCTCGGCTTATCCCGCGCGGCGATGTCGTATTACTCTGTCCCTTCTTCATGTCAGTGATGTCCATATATTCTTTTTTTTACCACCAAGTGTAGGGAGAACCTCCTCATTCCTTATCTTATCAGTCCATCTAATTTCCAGCATTTCTCTATAACACCACATTTCAATCGCTCTGAAGTTCCGATTTTCCCACTACGTTTCAAAAAATGATCCTGAATATGTTCCCGAAAGCAAATGCGCTTCAGAAGTTATTGCCAGTCAGATAAATGTGAATAATTATTTAAGCAAGTAAACAGTGTTGTGTCCCTTACTGTGCTTTGTGTGAATTTACATGACAGTTTAACGGCACAAATGTTAAGGGTCATAATTGACATTGTTTACGCTGTCTAGTAAGGTGACAATATAATTATTTTTATATGGTGTTGAATAACAGATTAATTTTTGTGGTTGTCATATTTAATTACTGCAAAAATTGGTAATGCGAATCTTAGTATCATAAATTGAAACAGTTTGGACCTGTTGGACGTGAATTTTTGAGATGTTCGACGGTAACGTTCCGTTAACTCGTCCAGCAAGTAAACAGTGTAAGTCAATGCTAAGCCACGTTCAGTGCGCTTCGTTTTGAAGTAAACAATGTTAAGTATCCATTTGAGTATTTTTAAGAATAAAATTTTGGATAGAATTTAAGATATTAGAAGTATAATGTTGCTCCAGATTTTTTTCTTCCCTCTGTCTTTTGACTGGTTTGATGCGGCCCATCACTGAATTCCTTCCGTGTGCCACACTCTTCATCTCAAAGCAGTTCCAGAGATATTCGAGAATAATTACTTATTTTAATAAATAAATCACGGTGAATGTACTTGGAATCTCTTATTTTTGAAGTTTTATTGAAACGTTGCCGCGCTGTTACTCAAAGCAACCAACTAGTCGCTTACAACTGTTTGCAACCGAGGTCTTCATTTGGGAAACCTCTAGAATTTTGAGTGGAAAGAATGGAATAAAATTTTATAGCAGCCCACACAGTTCTCATACCTAGGGAGAGAAAGTTGTAAAAACAAAAAAATATATATACAGTAAATAGATACACGACATACACACACACACTCTTACAAGCTGCGCGGCCCCTCCCGCCGTAGATTTGAGTCCTCGCTCGGGAATCGGTGTGCGTATTGTTCTTAGCGTAAGTTAGTTTAAGTAGTGTGTAAGACTAGGGACCAATGACCTCAGCACAGATATTTCTGAAGCTGTCTCGGACTGTGGACGACACTGTCCCAGTAATGAGTTAACGATAGTTCCAGTCCCACATTTTCGACCAAACTTTTTTGAGAGTTTTCTCTTAGTTACAAGGGAAAATGCCGAAACTAGTAACACCCTCCCTTTTCTTCTCAACTGAGATCTGACCCAGCTCGCCTAGTAACTAGCTAAAAAAAATTATGACTCTGTAACGGAGTGCATCTCAAACAGTCCGCCCTGCCCCATGGAGTACAGAATGGATGAAGAGTATCAGCTAGAGCACCCGATGAAGTGTAGACCTTGACGCGACTGAATCGCTGTGCGCCAGTCACAACGATAGCTGCAACCAAGTTCGACGTGCATTTGTAGAGAGGTGAGAGCAACCTACGTTTACAAAAGCTTTCTCGAAAATATCCGTCGCTGAAACAGGCACTCACGTCTAACCGCAAGACTAACCTTAAAGTCTCCATCTCCGCCATACATGCACAGCCTGTAGTGTTAATAAACGTGCGATACGTGCTGAGATCACAGGTAAACAATTTTGTGGCAGGAAATTACTGTAACGGTGTGGAGACGCGTTGTGCTTGCGTTGTATACCACCGGAAGAACTAACGACCGTCTAATGGGTTGAGCAAATGGCCGTAGCTCTGGCGCTCGGGTACTCAAACACGCAGGCGCGCGCGCCCGCAGCACGACGGCGAATGGGAACGGACGCGACGCGAGCGCAGAGAGGCGGACCATTCCGACTGAAGTAGTGCTGGAGCTAATAAAAGCTTTAAGCGGCTCTTATCTGCGCACTTTATTTGCCACTGAACTTGTACATGGTTGAATTTTCAGTTTCAAGGATTATTTTCTTACACATATCATTCTCTGCCCGTGAGTGTAACGCGACTTGTTTTAAGATCTCGGCCCACTGCGTATCTCGGGTTTATTCAGTCAAATAGCGGCGAACTGGGACCAGGTGACTGCGGTGGTCTACTGCGAGAATTGTAGGAGGGGATTCCCTGTCGCGTCATTCATCTTTCCAGTAAGAGAGGCAAAGAAGGGGTTAGATGGGCAGCCCTGCGGGAGGGGATCCCGGGCCGCTCTTTTCCCCTCAGGCAGATTAAATTCCCATTTTGAGATGGCTGTATGGGGACATTCCGAAAGCCAATAAATTAAAAAGAAAAACAGGTTCTCCTTTGCTTACACTCGCATGTGACTGTCACGTTAAAGTGGTTATGATAGGAGGCTGAGTCAATAAATGCACAGTGTGACGCAGTCCGGTTAGGACTGGTTGTGGGAAATGCGGCGTTATTATCCTTGAAGTCAAAGCGCTGACACTCCTGCAGCATGCACTCTGGCCGCGTATCTGACACTTGTCGGAAAATAGCAGTGGACCAGTGAGGCAACATCAAGTATTTTGAGTCCTCAAGCGTTTGTTGACGAGCATTTGTCAAATGTGACCCAATTTCATCTTTGTTTTGATTCTGGAGGAGACTAGTTCGAATAAATACACTGATTTTGTGAACATAGTCCGCGACTTTTATTTTTCATAGCCACACTGTGTAAGACACAAATGCGAGAATACCGCCTATCGTTTTAATTTCGCTCTTATATATATATTGGCTGTGGGAAACTGTGTATTGGCTACCTTCCACGTGACATCTGCTGCCATCTTCTAGGTATATATATACCTAGAAGATGGCAGCACGTGTCATTTATATATATGATCCGAAGTCAGACCAAGGTGGCAGGTGTGTTTGATTGTGTACCCGACTATGACAACGCGATGTTTGTGAGCCGAGGGACTGTCTCCAGAGGGACTGTCTCCAGAGCACGTCCAAAAGCGAAATTCGTTCCGTATATGGTTAGAATTGGAAAATACTAACGCGAATTCTTTACAGACGAATGGAAAAACTGGTAGAAGCCGACCTCGGGGAAGATCAGTTTGGATTCCGTAGAAATGTTGGAACACGTGAGGCAATACTGACCCTACGACTTATCTTAGAAGCTACATTCATGAAAGGCAAACCTACGTTTATAGCATTTGTAGACTCAGAGAAAGCTTTTGACAATGTTGACTGGAATACTCTCTTTCAAATTCTGAAGGTGGCAGGGGTAAAATACAGGGAGCGAAAGGCTATTTACAATTTGTACAGAAAGCAGATTGCAGTCATAAGAATCGAAGGACATGAAAGGGAAGCAGTGGTTGGGAAGGGAGTGAGACAGCGTTGTACCTCTCCCCGATGTTATTCAATCTGTATATTGAGCAAGTAGTAAAGTAAACAAAAGAAAAATTCGGAGTAGGAATTAAAATTCATGGAGAAGAAATAAAAACTTTGAGGTTCGCCGATGACATTGTCATTCTGTCAGAGACAGCAAAGGACTTGGAAGAGCAGTTGAACGGAATGGACAGTGTCTTGAAAGGAGGGTTTAAGATGAACATCAACAAATGCAAAACGAGGATAATAGAATGTAGTCGAATTAAGTCGGGTGATGCTGAGGGAATTATATTAGGAAATGAGACACTTAATGTAGTAAAGGAGTTTTGCTATTTGAGGAGCAAAATAACTGATGATGGTCGAAGTAGAGAGGATATAAAATGTAGACTGGCAATGGCAAGGAAAGCATTTCTGAAGAAGAGAAATTTGTTAACATCGAGTATAGATTTAAGTGTCAGGAAGTCGTTTCTCAAAGTATTTGTGTGGAGTGTAGCCATGTATGGAAGTGAAACTTGGAGAATAAATGGTTTACACAAGAATAAAATAGAAGCTTTCGAAATGTGGTGCTACAGAAAAATGCTGAAGATTAGATGGGTAGATCACATAACCAATGATGAGGTACTGAATAGAATTGGGGAGAAGAGCAGTTTGTGGCACAACTTGACTAAAAGAAGGGATCGGTTGGTAGGACATATTCTGAGGCATCAAGGGATCACCAATTTAGTACTGGAGGGCAGCGTGGAGGGTAAAAATCTTAGAGGGAGACCAAGAGATGAATACACTAAGCAGATTCAGAAGGATGTAGGCTGCAGTAGGCTGCAGGTACTGGGAGATGAAGAATCTTGCACAGGATAGAGTAGCATGGAGAGCTGCATCAAACCAGTCTCAAGACTGAAGACCACAACAACAACAAAATGGTTAGAACTGAGTTTAATCGGAATTTGTGTTCAAATTAATACAAGAATTCAACAAAGGGCCTGAAAAAGTCACAAACAAGGAGCATCCTGGTAGCTTTGGTTACCCAGTGATGGCACACTGTTTCACCATCTAGGGGTATTTCGCTACCCTGTTGACACAGAGGTCTTGTGGACTGCAGCAATTTAAGGAACCAAATAAAGTTGTTACGTCCCGACAGGTCACTCGTTACATGCGAAACCTGTCGTAAGATTTCTGTGCTGCAGCTTTTAAGACCTTGTGGAACGATGGGATAAGTGTTTAATTTTGGAAGCGTAATATGTTGAGAATGGAGAAAAAAACTTCAGGCTGGCAAACATGGCTCCGATGCCTCTATCCCAATTTGTGACTTACTGATTGACTAGCCATTGTATAATGTTAGGAAACATCAGTAAGACAGCCTGACGAAATTGACAATTCGAAAATATGCAGCAGTATTGTGGCTGCTGTTCCTGACGTTGAGGATGTCGAATAGTTGATCAATGTGGAAAAAAGTCCTTAATTAAATTTGCGCGGTATTGTGTTAGTATTACGTATAACTGTGAAATCTCAAAGCCACTTCGAGGCCGCTGACCTCCAGTGGAAACTTCAGACGCCATCCAGCCCCGGGCTAGCGCCACGGGCGGACTGTTGCGGGCGTTCGCAGCTGGCCAGTTTCCGGGATTGAACGGGGGATCCCGGCATTCCAGGGCGAGGCGAGCTCTGCCCGGCGACGAAGCAAGGGCGCGTCCCGTTACTGCGGGCACAGGGAAAGGGCCCCCTCGGCAATTACCTGGGCCCGCGACAATCGTAATTAACGTCGCAACGAGGTGACCGGCCGCTTTCCCCGGGTTCAAAGGCGCCGCCATATGGGAGCTCCTGCCGGCGGCCGCGCACCGCTGCACTACATCTCCGTCCAGTGCGCATTGTCTCACGTGGCTGGGCGCCGTTAGCTCATTTGCATTCCCACATTCATCTGCGCAGTCGCGGTTCTTTGGGGACCGCGAAAAGTTGTTCGCGTGAGAAAATATGCGCACTATGCTGTCTTGAGAGACTGAAGCTCTGGAGAAGAATTGCCGTAATAGACTGTCCAACTAACGGACTCAAACGCCATATCAGCTCCTTTTCCGCAACTTT
This sequence comes from Schistocerca cancellata, assembly GCF_023864275.1. Lineage (NCBI taxonomy): Eukaryota > Metazoa > Arthropoda > Insecta > Orthoptera > Acrididae > Schistocerca > Schistocerca cancellata. Next base: position 98,908,525 of record NC_064630.1, on the reverse strand, counting down.
TCTCAAGTTTGACAGTTTCTTCGGAATTTCTGGGGTGGAGGTGGTGAGCACTCGATCATCTTGTATCCAGTGTCGCGCTATTTCGTGGCCGAATACCCACCTTGTCGCTATAGCCTCACCGTGAAGCCCAGTACACACGTTTGATTTTACATCTACATCTATGCATCGCAAATGGCTTTACGATGTGTGGCAGAGAATACTTTTAGTAGCACCAACATTGCTGCCTTCTCCGTTCCATTCCCCATTGGTGGGCAGGAATTTCGATTATCGACGTATCTCTGTATGAGTTGTTTTTTTTATTTTTCTCGTCGTAGCGATCTTGCAAGACAATAGTGGGAGGAAGTAATATGTTGCCTTCTTGGGAGAAACGCTCTCAGAATTTCAGCAGCAGACCTCTGCGTGGTACAAAACGCTTCTCTTGTAGAGAGTGTCTCAGCTTTATTGAGCATCTCCACAACTTTTACTGAACGAGCCCTTGACGGAATGTGGAGCCCTTTCTTGGATATTCCGTATCTCTGCTTTTAACCCACACTGTAAGAAAACCCACATTGTAACGAAACATGCTGAAAAACACTAATGAAATGTTCTCACCATCGCAGGCCACTTCTTTTGTGGATCACTTACTTTTCCTTAAGTTTCTTCAGATGGATATCAGCGTGGCAACTGCTTCTCCTGCAATCAGTTCCTCGTGGTCATTCCACTTTAGATCACCCCGAAGGACTACTCCTAAGTGTTTCATGGTTGTTGCTGTTGCCTATGGTTCATAGCCAATACCGTAGTGTAGTCGAACAGTAACTAATTTCTTCTACGTCCTAAAACATGTCTATTGATTCGACTATAAACATCTACTGAGTGTGAGTTGCAGAAGTGTCCCCATAAGATCATGCTAATTTAAAAGAAAGAAGGTCTCGCTAGGGTCGCTGCATGTTAAGTGAAAAGTTGTAGCATAGTTAAGCAGGAAATATGTGTACCTCACCCCATACGGACATATTACTGACGGCGTCCATTCAAACTACGAAAGGAAACTAAAAGTCACTGTATCAATCTCGTTTACTGCCAAAAGACATAAAAAATGATTTACCTGCTGAATCAAGAATAAAAACATGTAACAAGCTGACAAGCTTTTACTAACCATTGCCTTGGCACAGGTGAGTGGACACATAAAACAACAACATAAAAGTATGTCACAAATACGACCAATGGCTGGGAAAAATGTTAGTGGTTTAAAGAAAGATCCCAGAAAAACTTGAACGAACACCGATACTCTCACCTATGCACATAGTAGGTACGACCAACTGGCTGTGAGCGTTACATCTGTGAAATGGAAACCTGACGCACATTAGCCGAGTTGGTGCTCGCCTCGTTTTTATGGCTGCAATGACGGGGGCTGCTTACCACTCTTAAGATACACAAGAGCAGAGGATGGCTGCTGCAGTGAGTGTAAATTCTAAGTTCCGCACGGCCTCTGTGGTCAGCTCTAACTCAGAGACCATTTCCCTTCCAGCTCTTAGCCACAGTGTAATGCCTCAAACTCTGGAACAGGTTTCGTCTGTAGCACCACCACAGCAGGTCTCTTCTCTTCGGTCTTCCTGAAGCAAGCGTCGTCTGATTTTTCTCCATGAAACGTAACTGGTTCTGCCAGTGTTGGAACCTTGCCGGACCGTTGCAACAGACCTTGCTAGTTCTGACCACACTTTAATACAAGTTTAACAGTTTCCTACGCTTTTGCATTTTATCGTTGTTAACAAATAAGGTATATTTCTCCTGTGCGCAGGGAGAAAGGTAGAAAATCTCTACCACTACACGACAGATTTTAAGTCATACCCAACCAAAAGATGGCAACATACACATATGCGGATAGTCGCTCCTACAACAGAAACAATTACTGTGAGCCAACCCTTTACTAATACTTGAAGAAACATTTCATCTGCTTCCAACGGGTTTCTTTAGTAACTGCTTGCACGCTACAAGGAGTTGTGTTCTCTCCTGTCTTTCAGATTCTTAGCTATAAAGGATTCCGTTCACTTATCACACATTGCAGTATTATGGCACGCTGCTGCGTCGCCACTCCACGCTCCTGCTGGGATGGAATGGCATACTGTCATCCTCTGCTTTGTACCTGCAGGGAGAAGAACTTTCAGCAGGAACAAACTTTACGACTGTTTGTTCCCTTTAGTGAAACTTCCCCTTCACATTCCAGCTAAAAGCCCCAAGGCTTCCGTAATTATAAGACAAGCTCGCCGTACCAAGAGGACAGGAGATATGGGAATAATTAGAAATGTAATCAATGGCAGGAGTGAATACTGCTTGTAGTTTTCAGGCAACATTAGTCACTTAGTGCCAGTGGCTATTGGGATCTGCATATTAAATTATAAAAAAAGGTTATGGGACAGTTCGGGAATAAACGGCCACATAATGTAAGCTAATCTCGTATTCCGTTCATAGACCAAAAATAGTGCCGGTCTAAGATTACCCTTTCGAAATGGGAGATGAGTTGCAACAGTTGTCACGCTGCACAGCATATCGACAATGTGGACATCGTCTGAGGTGAGATGGCTTCTTTTCGCCTCTTCCAATGTAGAATCGATTCTACTAGCAATTTTTACTTCCTTGTTTCTCATTGAACGTCTGGTCAAACGGAAAGCTTCGGCATTTTTTGAGATCTATATGCAGCCTTTCTCTCAGAGACGTGACGAATTCTGACAACAAAAAAACGCTGTTAAATGTGTCACACCCTTATCAGTGGTCGGAAACCCAATGTGACAGTGCTATAGATAAAAAAAAATACTGAAACTGAGAACCTTAATGTAACCTGAACCACACCAAAGAAAAACCTACAGCATACATGCAGACTCTGTCTTAAAGAAAACGATTTTCTGATAGAATATTTACAGACTTTGACTTAGTTTTGTCATTTTCAGACACGTTACGTATAAAGATGTCAATCAGAAGAGCACCTAGTATATGGTTGTATCTTATTGAAAGTACTTCTCGTATATTCCAAACAGTGAATTTTAAGAAAAGTAGGAAATGATAAATTTGATGGAAACAGTTAGCTGGAGTTCGGCCAGTGTCTTTGTACTAACTTGGCCTAATTGATCTCTTGTTAATCAGATTGACCCTTTTTTTAAAGTAAGGTGAAGTCAACTAAATTCATTCGGTCTATAGTGAAGTTTATTTCTGTGGATACTTCAAGTGATCCGAAATTCTCTTAATCAGCAACTCTCATTAGTCGGAGGACGGATCTAGATATTAATAGCCTGTATTGTTGCCCCGTGCAGCCAAAGAGAAAAAAGATAAAGAGCAAAATTAATAACAAGTGCCAGACGGGAAATCTGCAGTTAGCAGAATACGAATAAGATATCAGGGCGTCATTATAACCTTCGGCCCACATGCAGTGATAACCACAGTGAAATTCCCCATTAGCCCGGAGATGCTTACGCTGATAGCGGCGTACGGAGCACACGTAACTACATAAAAAGGGCGTATTAGAGCAGATCTCCGCTTCGTAACGACACACAGGCGGGCATTATGTAAAGCAGTAAGGCTCCTAACGGGAAAATAAAAGCCTATCGCGCGGCGGGCGCCTGATTTACGAAGCCTTTGTCCCGTTTTTATCACCTGTCCGGAATCGGCGAGAATTGAAGCAAATAAACGAAGTTAGACGACACGAATTCGCCATCAAAAAGGCATTAGTAAATCATCTCGGCGGTTAGCTAACTTGCTGACAGCTTCATTGACCAAAATGGATCTCGAAAATAAGTTTTAACCTGCTGTCCCGGTATTGTGCATGAATATTTAATGCGCACACTGGCGGTCCGTCAACCTCCCGGGTGTTGACGACCACCTGTGCAGAGACAAGTGCGTTGCGGGTCGTCGTCGACTCTACACGGCTGTATCCCTGGTTCCGGTCACACGTGGAAGGTAAATCAGTTGTGTACGATCTGATGAGTAAGTGTGCGCGAAGATGTTCATAATTACGGCGGAACGTTTGCGAACTACACTCCTGGAAATTGAAATAAGAACACCGTGAATTCATTGTCCCAGGAAGGGGAAACTTTATTGACACATTCCTGGGGTCAGATACATCACATGATCACACTGACAAAACCACAGGCACATAGACACAGGCAACAGAGCATGCACAATGTCGGCACTAGTACAGTGTATATCCACCTTTCGCAGCAATGCAGGCTGCTATTCTCCCATGGAGACGATCGTAGAGATGCTGGATGTAGTCCTGTGGAACGGCTTGCCATGCCATTTCCACCTGGCGCCTCAGTTGGACCAGCGTTCGTGCTGGACGTGCAGACCGCGTGAGACGACGCTTCATCCAGTCCCAAACATGCTCAATGGGGGACAGATCCGGAGATCTTGCTGGCCAGGGTAGTTGACTTACACCTTCTAGAGCACGTTGGGTGGCACGGGATACATGTGGACGTGCATTGTCCTGTTGGAACAGCAAGTTCCCTTGCCGGTCTAGGAATGGTAGAACGATGGGTTCGATGACGGTTTGGATGTACCGTGCACTATTCAGTGTCCCCTCGACGATCACCAGTGGTGTACGGCCAGTGTAGGAGATCGCTCCCCACACCATGATGCCGGGTGTTGGCCCTGTGTGCCTCGGTCGTATGCAGTCCTGATTGTGGCGCTCACCTGCACGGCGCCAAACACGCACACGACCATCATTGGCACCAAGGCAGAAGCGACTCTCATCGCTGAAGACGACACGTCTCCATTCGTCCCTCCACTCACGCCTGTCGCGACACCACTGGAGGCGGGCTGCACGTTGTTGGGGCGTGAGCAGAAGACGGCCTAACGGTGTGCGGGACCGTAGCCCAGCTTCATGGAGACGGTTGCGAATGGTCCTCGCCGATACCCCAGGAGAAACAGTGTCCCTAATTTGCTGGGAAGTGGCGGTGCGGTCCCCTACGGCACTGCGTAGGATCCTACGGTCTTGGCGTGCATCCGTGCGTCGCTGCGGTCCGGTCCCAGGTCGACGGGCACGTGCACCTTCCGCCGACCACTGGCGACAACATCGATGTACTGTGGAGACCTCACGCCCCACGTGTTGAGCAATTCGGCGGTACGTCCACCTGGCCTCCCGCATGCCCACTATACGCCCTCGCTCAAAGTCCGTCAACTGCACATACGGTTCACGTCCACGCTGTCGCGGCATGCTACCAGTGTTAAAGACTGCGATGGAGCTCCGTATGCCACGGCAAACTGGCTGACACTGACGGCGGCGGTGCACAAATGCTGCGCAGCTAGCGCCATTCGACGGCCAACACCGCGGTTCCTGGTGTGTCCGCTGTGCCGTGCGTGTGATCATTGCTTGTACAGCCCTCTCGTAGTGTCCGGAGCAAGTATGGTGGGTCTGACACACCGGTGTCAATGTGTTCTTTTTTCCTTTTCGAGGAGTGTATTAAAATGACGTAAAGCATTTGTACACCACAGATACTAGTGAGGGGACGGATGACCTCAGATGTTAAGTCCCATACTGCTCAGAGCCTTTTGAAGCATTTGAGATACTAGTGCCGGTGGATTTTACTCGATTCGGAAATGTTGTTTCCAGTGTGGCTAGTGATATCAGCTACGACATCCTGGCTTAGTTTCCGGTGTTGATTCAGACAGTGACGCCTATAAGAACGAATTCCAATAAGACGACAGAAAATATAGCTGCGAATTATTGTACAGGGTGCATCACAATTCAGGGAGAAAACGCATACAGTTAAAAGTACACGATACTAGAAGCAAAAAAGTCTTGTAAAAATGGGCTCTAAAATGCATTCCTTAAAAACTATAGACACTTGTCTATCTTGGATTCTGTAAAACACATATCTTCTGCTGAGCAAGTGCTCATAGCTCTTACGGTATGCACATTGGAGTGCATGTCTACTGGACTCTTTTTCTTGTTTTATTTCATGTTAGCACCTTCAAAAATATGGAAAGCAGGGGGCTTGCAGTAGAAGAAATTACTGTCACAGTATCAAAGATGAAGAAGTGCTCCTTGCTCTTAATCTAGGTGTTTTAGAGCCCATTTTTAGTGAGTCTTATTTGCTTCTACCATCGTGTACGCAATTACATTAAATATGATACACCCTTTACAGGGTGTCACATTTATCTTTACCATGCAAAAACAACTTTTCGTCCAGATGCAAAAATATATCAAACAAACGTTATTTAGCGACCAGTGGGACATTAACCAACGTGATTACTTTCTTTGCGACTCTATTAACGATCAGCAGTACATATTTTTTTTTTTAAAAAAACGATGTCTAGTTTCCTTATTCAATAATGCACTACCTCTCCTCAAGACCTCTTGGAAAATGCATCGCACTGTAACATTCCCGTCGGTAAGAGGTTATTAAGAGCAATGGGGTTATTAATAACATAATTCATAACTGATGCTGACTTTCCCTTACTAACACACGGAGAGGTACTCCGGGAAACGAAACTCATCGACTTGATTGAAGTTGATGGTAAGTTAATGGAAACAAAAGGAAAATGCACTTTGTTCAATCAGTAAACCGCCTTCTGGAGAAAGTTTCTGTGAGTAGAACGTATACCAAAGAAGAAAGGTTATTAACGCAACTCATTAGTGGAGGAAGTAGATTAGACGGCAAGTTAGCATGACACGATTGCAGTTACAGTTTTGCTAACCTGCATTCTCCGTAGGTGAATAGCATTTCGACCATCTTTTCGTTGTTGTGCACTGGATTCACCCAAACTTTCAAGTTGGTTGACTAAATGGGCGGTCTCCATTTTCGTTCTGTTTCCATTTATTTACTGGAGTTTCTGGTATGAGCTGACCAATTCGCTAAAGTTGAAAACGGGGTGGCATAAAATATCGATGCATTTCAATGGGTGATCTGTTGCTGTAGTTAGAGACACGGTCAAAAGCGAGTGGAACAAGGCGTGGGAGATTGAAGATCTGCACAAGCGCGTCTGGTACATACTGATCCAGAATCAGTAAACCGTCTTCTGTTGAAGGTTTCTGTGGGCACAACGTATACCAACGAAGAGAGGTTATTGACGCAACTCATTAGTGGAGAAAGTAGATTAGACGGTAAGTTAGCATGACACGATGGCAGTTACTGTGAGACATATTTGCTTCTACTGTCGTGTACGTAATTACATTAATTCTGTGCTGAGAAATGAGCTTTGCAATGCAACTCATCTGGCACATGGAACGAGACACAGTTTGTAACGATTTTTGAGATTCAACTACATCTGCTAGCGGCAGCCCTTCTACACACTCCACATCGTACCGTCGACATACTACTGATGTAGGGAGATGCAGGACTTCAACCACATTTACGTTGGCTGTGTTCGATACAGAAGACAATGAGACTGGCTACTTAAGGATCTAGCCCACATGAATCAAGGTTTTGCTTCGAATGTCTTTTAGTTCTCGATTACATTCGTAAATTGCTTGTGGAATTCCTGTTGAGAGTTGGGATTAACTTGTAACACCTTTAAGTTTAAGTGTGTGTGTGTGTGTGTGTGTGTGTGTGTGTGTGTAGATGTTATATCGATTTACACTGTTGTTGTTGTGGTCTTCAGTCCTGAGCCTGGTTTGATGCAGCTCTCCATGCTACTCTATCCTGTGCAAGCTTCTTCATCTCCGCCGGCCGGTGTGGCCAAGCGGTTCTAGGCGCTTCAGTCTGGAACCGCGCGACCGTTACGGTCGCAGGTTCGAATCCTGCCTCGGGCGTGGATGTGTGTGATGTCCTTAGGTTAGTTAGGTTGACCTCAGATGTTAAGTGCCATAGTGCTTAGAGCCATTTGAACCATTCTTCATCTCCCAGTACCTACTGCACCCTACATCCTTCTGAATCTGCTTGGTGTATTCATCTCTTGGTCTCCCTCTACGATTTTTACCCTTCACGCTGCCCTACAATACTAAATTGGTGATCCCTTGATGCCTCAGAATATGCCCTACCAACCGATCCCTTCTTCTAGTCAAGTTGTGCCACGAACATCTCCATAATCCTATTCAATACCTCCTCATTAGTTCTGTGATCTACCCATCTAATCTTCAGCATTCTTCTGTAGCACCACATTTCGAAAGCTTCTATTCTCTTCTTGTCTAAACTATTTATCGTCCATGTTTCATTTCCATACATGGCTGCACTCCATACAAATACTTTCAGAAACGACTTCCTGACACTTAAATCTATACTCGATGTTAAAAAATTTCTCTTCTTCAGAAACGCTTTCCTTGCCATTGCCAGTCTACATTTTATATCCTCTCTACTTGGACCATCATCAGTTATTTTGCTCCCCAAATAGCAAAACTCCTTTACTACTTTAGGTGTCTCATTTCCTAATCTAACTCCCTCAGCATCACCGACTTAATTCGACTACATTCCATTATCCTCGGTTTGCTTATGTTGGTGTTCATCTACTATCCGCCCTTCAAGACACTATCCATTCCGTTCAACTGCTCTTCAAGTCCTTTGCTGTCTCTGACAGAATGACAATGTCATCGGCGAACCTCAAAGTTTTTATTTCTTCTCCATGGAGTTTAATTCCTACTCCGAATTTTTCATTTGTTTCCTTCCCTGTTTGCTCAATATACAGATTGAATAACATCGGGGAGAGGCTACAAACCTGTTTCACTCCCTTCCCAACCACTGCTTCCCTTTCATGTCCCTCGACTCTTATAACCGCCATCTGGTTTCTGTACAAATTGTAAATAGCCTTTCGCGCCCTGTATTTTACCCCTGCCACCTTCAGAATTTGAGAGTATTTCAGTAAACATTGTCAAAAGCTTTCTCTAAGTCTACAAATGCTAGAAACGTAGGTTTGCCTTTCCTGAATCTTGCTTCTAAGATAAGTCGTAGGGTCAGAATTGCCTCACGTGTTCCAACATTTCTACGGAATCCAAACTGATCTTCCCCGAGGTCGGCTTCTACTAGTTTTTCCATTCGTCTGTAAAGAATTCGCGTTAGTATTTTGCAGCTTATGAAACTGATAATTCGGTAATTTTCACATCTGTCAACACCAAGCATCGGAATTCATGTATCACGTTTTGGAATCATCGTAATTGTCCCCCAATCCGATTCGTAAGTTTCAAATTTGGCTCAAAGATGCCTACAAACCTCTTCTATAACGGTGCAAAAGCATGGCACTCTGCTTCTTCGTAGTCGGGCTCGACTAGGCTTCGAACAGTAAGGTATCGACACATGCGAAGAAAGGCCAGAGTTTGGCAGTTCGTGTGACATGTAAAGCGGGTCAAAGATGTAGAATTGACACCAAATTTCACGCCAGTTCTGCCTATCGCCACCACGGACGCGTCACACGATTGGAAGGTCCTCACAGACCCTCTTACAACATTTTACCCCTTCCTTTGACGCCTCTGCGATGTAGGTCACATTCGCGAAACCCAGCATTCAAATCACGCGGTTTCCTTGTCGGTGGCTGAAGACTATAGAACACCAACACTCAGAATCTAAACGAAAAGGTGCCATAAAAGGCGTGAATGACGCCACCTCTTCCGTTGGGACGTTGATTTCCATGTTTTTCGCCGTAGAATACGATATCAGTGAGAATAGCAACAATAAGACATTCTTGACAACTTTTGGCACAGTTGGGACCTTACAGGCGATTCGGTCCTTCTCGGCGGACTTCACACGGCTGCAGCCCCACTGAACGTTTCCTCACTTCTTTGGAGTGCAATGCGACGACAATATTTGCTCTGGTATGCAGGGTGGACCGTTCAAAACCATTCGACGAAAATTGAACGCTATCTGAAGTAGCGAAGGGTCCTTACGCCTTTTCAATGCGCTTGATTGGTGCTCTCTTGTGCCCTAATCTTGGAGGGGTTCGCCATTGACACATGGATGAATAAAACGGCAAAGGGTCCCTATAAGGCCCCACAGTTCAGTAAACCCTCCGTGGTATCTCTCCACATTTATTGAGAATTTTAAAAATGTACCTTTACAGAGAAAAACCTACAAAGTTACGTAAGGCCCTCGCAGGTAGGCAAACACCTGACACACCTCCAATGACAGTTGCCTACCTGCAGTCAGTTACACGCCAAAGTTTTATATGTGTGTTGTTCACCATGTCACTGAAGTTTGTTTTAAATTTCGAAGAGTTTGTAGCAAAAATACACTATGTGATAAAAATTATCCGAACACCTGGCTAAAAATGACTTTAAAGTTCGTGGCGCACCCCATCGGTAATGCTGGAACTCAGTATGGCGTTGGCCCAACCTTAGCCTTGATGAGAGCTTCCACTCTCGCAGGCATACGTTCAATCAGGTGCTGGAAGGTTTCTTGGGAAATATTAGTCCATTCACCACGGAGTACTGCGCTAAGGAGAGGTATCGATGTCGGTCGGTGAAGCCTGGTACGAAGTCGGCGTTCCAACACATCGCAACGGTGTTCTATAGGCTTCTGTGCATGCCAGTCCATTGCAGGGATGTTATTGTCATGTAACCACTCCGTCACCGTCCGTGCGTTATGAACAAATGCTCGATGGTGTTGAAAGGTGCAATGGCTGTCCCCGAGTTGCTCTTCAGCAGTGGCAAGCAAGAAGGTGTTTAAAACATCAATATAAGCCTGTTCTGTAATAGTGCCACGCAAAACAACAAGGGGTGCAAGGCCCCTCCATGAAAAACACGACCGCACCATAACACCAATTCCTGCGCATTTTACTGTTGGCACTACACATGCTGACAAATGACATTCACCAGGCATTCCCCATACTCACACCCTGCAATTGGGTCGACATATTGTGTACCGTGATTCGTCACCCCACACAACATTTTTCCACTGTTCAATCGCCCAATGTTTACGCCAAGCGAGACGTCGTTTGGCATTTACCGGCGTGATGTGTGGCTTATGAGCAGCCGCTTGACCATGAAATACAAATTTTCTCACCTCCCGCGTAACTCTCATAGTACTTTCAGTGGATCCTGATGCAATATGGAATTCCTGTGTGATGTTATGAATAGATGTCTGCCTATTACACATTACGACTCTCTTCAACTGTCGGCGATCTCCGTCAGTCGTCAGACGAGGTCGGCCTGTACGCTTTTGTGCTGTACGTGTCTCTTCATGTTTCCACTTCACTATCACATCGGGAACAGTGGACCTAGGGATGTTTATGAGTGTGGAAATCTCGCGTACAGACGTATGATACAGGTGGCACCCAATCAACTGACCAAGTTCGAAGTCCTTGAGTTCCGCGGAGCGCCCCATTCTGCTCTCTCACGATGGCTAATGACTAATGAGGTCGCTAATAAGGAGTACCTGGCAGTGGGTGGTAGCACAATGCACCTAATATGAAAAACTTATGTTTCTGGGAGTGTCCGGGTACTTTCGATCAGATAGCATAGATTGACGTATTCAAGGGATACGCTTCGACTGGCTGTATCGGTGTACTTAAAGGTCAATAAATAAATAAATAAAAACTCTAGATTCAAAGGTAGTAGAAGTTGCAATAATTACTCTTTTTTTTCATTTGACTACGTGTGTTCATGAATGAGTGGCATATTCTTCCAGAACGGATCAAGTGCTGAGAAGAATACGGGGAACTAGATCTCCCTACACGCACATACAAATCAGAAGGGACAGACTTGTGGGACATATTTGAAGATACAATACTCCAGTAATCTGTGAGTTTGTGTTCCATATACCTCTAGTAACGCTTTTCTCCTGTGAGCATCTGTGCGCTTAGATATATGCTGTTGCAAATAAATCCGAAATACGTCAAGTGAGCAATAAGTCATTTTTCACTGGCTGTTTGACTTTTTTGAAGAGACCTATTCAGCTCGAATACAGTACTACATTATAACAGCAGAAGGAGGTGTCGAGGGATGCCTTCGCCAGGCACGTCAAAGGGTATTGTCGTACATGCAGCACGTAATGAAAGTTGTGTTAGGTATACGGAAATAAAGAGGACGACAGATGGGAGATTGAATTGCGTACTATTGCAAACCAACCTCAGGTTGAACAAGAAGAAGGAAAAGGAAAACAAGAAGAAATACATAGTGGTGGTGATGATTATGAGGAAGAGGAGGAGGAGGATAGGATGATGGGATGGTGTGGCCATCCTTTTGCTTTCCAGTCATTACGTTCACCAACGAGGAAACCGCCTGGTGGTGAAGCCTATTTGTGGCCTGCAGGTGTTTTTGGCAGGGAGCCTCCTGAACAGCTGCGTCTGGGAAGCGAGCCAGGGCTACCCGGCGCGGCGCGGCGGTCTGCGCAGGTACCGTTACCGTTAGCCGCCGCTCGACCGCTCTTCGCGTTCCAGAAGGTCGCCGCCGCTGCCGTGCGTATGTGCGTGCGCTCGCTGCTCGTTTGTCCGCAGCCGTCGTGCCCCCTGGAAGGCGATTCCACTCACAACCGCTAGTGCGTGCTCTCGCCGCTCCGTTCACTGTCCTGCCACACTTCGCTGCCGCTCGCGCAACAAGTGATGCGCTCTTCTTAGAAGGTCGTCTGCTCGCCATTTGTTTACGTTTGAGAGGTTACGACTGGTACTAAAGGGCCAACTTCACTGAATGATTATTTTTATTCTCCACCGACACGCACGATAAACAGTCATTTCTTGTCCACAGTGTTGAGCTGTGACACAACTCGCGACCGAGACAGCTCATAGCAAAGGACGAAATGTCTCACAGAGAGGCTAAATACGATCTCAGCCGTTGTGAGAAAGCGGTTCTTGGGGTCATGCATCGGTCTTTACCTCATTTCTTCCGTGTTTCTGGGCGCTTCAGGCCGTAGGTTAGTTAGGTTTAAGTAGTTCTAAGTTCTAGGGGACTGACGACCTCAGATGTTAAGTCCCATAGTGCTCAGAGCTATTTGAACCGTTTTTCCTTGTTTCTGACACTGATAATGTACGTGGAACAGCGATAAAGCGTTGCTTGTTGTCCTGCTGTAGCCCGTAGTGACATCTTCAGATAAATTTTTCAGAGATGGCTCTACGGTTCTTTATTTTCAAACGACCTGAGAATAGACCTGAGTGAATAAGCAGCGAAAGTGTCGCACGAGTAGCTGAGATGACGTCTTTTCGAAACGCATGCACTGCCCTGTCTATAACAGTTGACCAAAACGAAGTTTCGTCCCATTTTATACCAATGTTATTCTGACAAGTGACGAAGACATATAAAATACGCACACGCGCACAGCACACATCACACAGCACACACCACACACACACACGCACATACACACACACACACACACACACACACACACACACACACACACACACACACACACTGGATTATCCTACATAATTCAATTTCATACTTTTCACTGTTTTTTTAGTTATATTCTTAATTTTTCTATTTTTGAGACGTGTTGGTAGTTTGGGAGAAGCTGTTGTAAACCCTTGTTTCAGAAATTAGTCGACTCTGCTTCGTCATCATCCTCAACCTACAAGTAACTGTGATGCGTGTTGTTTCTAGTACTGCGTCAGTTCTTTCCTCAAAGTTCCTCGGACGTGTGTGTGAAATGAGCGGAAACTGCCTCGACTTAAAAGAACGAGATACCCGGAAATAGTGAGGAACTGTTTGTCGTATCGTAGTCCTGTCAGTGAGTAGCGTATCAAAGAGCGACTTATTTAACTAAGAAGCACGTACTCACGCTGAGTCAACAAATCGAGCATTTCAGTAGTGGTATACGTACATGTGGAAATGTAATTGGTAAGTAAAACAAATAAGAGAATGTCCACCTCTAGAACAGATGAAAATAGGCTGTGCAACACATTTAATCACCTGTTTGAAGCTCCCAAATTATTTCCTGTTGCGATTCCGAAGTTTTAAGTCTGGCTCAGAGGTGCCTACAACCTACCTACATAAAGGTGCAAAACCATGCCGCCTTGCGAAGTCATCCTCGTGCACAGTGACGCTTCAAACAGTAAGATTTCAACGCATACAAGAGACGGCCAGAGACCAGAAGTTAATGGGAGCCGTATGGCCGGTAAATGACGTGATATCGGCACCAAATTCCACCATAATTTTGCCCAACAACACCATGTACGTGTTACACGGTGAAGGAAGGTCGTCACAATCCCTCTTGCTCACATTTCAACACGTCATTTGATGCCTCTGCGATGGAGATCAGAACAGCGATACCTAGCATTGAAATCTTGTGGGTGGCCGAGGAAAACATTTCAAACACACCGCCGCTCAGAATCGCCACGAAATGGCCTTAGGAGGTGGCATAAATGGCGTTCATGAGACCATCCCTTGGGGCGTACTTTTTCAGAAATTTCGCCCTCGAAAACGACAGTTTGCGGTGCGATGTACAACAAGATGAGTTCATGAAAATTTGCCACTGCTGACACCCCCTGAACGATTCAACCCACTTCTATGCACATTGCACGTGATTTCATCCATTCTGAGGGTCTTCGAGGGACCGTGTGCTGTTTCATTCACGTGCGTGTCAGTTTCGCACCTGTATGTGCCCACGCCACTGGAGGACGCGGAAAAGAAGGAATGAAAAAGCTTAAACAGCCTTTTTAGCTTCAAATTGTTGTTATGGTGATGGTGGGCTTCAGTCCAAAGGCTGGCTTGATGGAGCTCTCCTTGCTACTGTATCCTGTGCAAGCCTCTTTACCTCTGAGTAACTACTGCAATCTACATCCTAACTAATCTGCTTAGTGCAATCATCTCTTAGCCTCCCTCTACGTTTTGTACCCCTATTCCCCTAGAAAACTAAACTCGCGATTCGGTGATGTCTCAGAATGTGTTCTATCAACCGACTCCTTCTTTAGTCAAGTTATGCCACAAATTTCTTTTCTCTCCAATTCTGTTCAGTACCTTCTCATTGCTTACATGATCTACTCATCTAGTCTTGTGCATTCTTTTGTAGCACTACGTTTCAAAAGCTTCTATTCTTTTCTTGTCTAAACCTCTTGCAGTCCATGTTTCACTTCCGTTCAATGCTACACTCTAAATAAACGCCTTCAGAGAAAGCTTCCTAACACTTAAAATTGTCAAGAGTTAAAGGAATTAATGACATTAGCTGCTAGTGGGCATTGATTTAAATCAATGGGGAAAGTTGAAATTTGTACTGGACCGGAATTCGAACCCCAGTCCCCTGCTTACTAGGCAGCTGCGCTTAACACTGCGCTATTCGGACACAGTTCACATTCAACTGCGTAGACCACTCTAGTACGCCTCCCACTAGAAAAAGTTCTAAACTTACCCACACACTACTGGTGTAGTGCCTATTGCCCATTATTCTCATTACCCACTGCTTTTCGCTGGTTCCTGTAAGTGTTCTAGTGTGGTGTGCATTTGCAGTGAACTTTTCAGTTCGTCCACCGTACCTTTATTATACACACATAAAAAAGTTTTACATCGCCTCGGTTCCGAGAGTTCGGCAACCTGTACAGAAAATTGGAATTGAGACCAACATAAACATCACTCCCGCCCTTTTTATTAATCATGAAAACCACACATTGCATGTTGTACCACCATACATCGAGACCTTCAGAGGTAGTGTTCCAGATTGCTCAACACGCCGGTACCTCTAATACTCACTAGCACGTCCTCTTGCATTGATGCATGTCTGTATTCGTCTTGGCGTAGTATCCTCAAGTTCATCAAGGCAGTGTTGGTGCAGATTGTCCCACTCCTCAACGGCGATGGTTTGTGGGTCACGTCGTCCATAAACAGCTCTTTTCAATCGGTCCTAGGCATGTCCGATACGGTTCATGCCTGGAGAACACGCTGGCAACTCTAGTCAAGCGATATGCTGCCGATATGGTTGCACTACCGGTCGGAAGACGACATTCACGTATCGTACAGCCGTCACGGCACCTTCCATGACCGCTAGCGTACATCGGCCTCACATAATGCCACTCCAAAACAGCAGGAAACCTCCACCATGCTACACTCGCTGGAAGGTGTGTCTAAGGCGTTCAGCCTGACCGGCCTAACTCCAAACACGTCTCCGGCGATTGTCTGATTGAAGGCATATGCGACACTCATCGGTGAACACAACGTGGTGCTAACCCCGAGCGGTCCATTAGGCATGTCGTTGGGCCCATCTGCACCGCGTTGCATGGTGTCGTGGTTGCAAAGATGGACGTCGGGAATGAAGTTGTGCAGCTTGCAGCCTATCGCGCACCGTTTGAGTCATAACATGACGTCCTGTGGCTGCACGAAAAGCATTATTCAATATGGTGGCGTTGCTGTCAGTGTTCCTCCGAGCCATAATCCGCACTTAGTGGTCATCCACTGCATTAGTAGCCCTCGGGCGGCCTGAGCGAGGCCTGTCATTGACAGTTCTTGTCTCTCTGTATCTCCTCCAAGTCCGAACAACTTCGCTTTGGTTCACTCCGAGACGCCTGGACACTTACCTTGTTGAAAGCGATTCCTGGCTCAAAGTAACAAAGCGGACATGGTCGAACCGCGGTATTGACCGTTTAGGCATGGTTGAACTACAGACAACACGAGACGCGTACATCCTACCTGGTGGAATGACTGGAACTGATCGGCTGTCGGACTCCCTCCGTCTAATAGGCCCTGCTCATGCATGGCTTTTTACATCTTTGGGCGGGATCTCTGAACAGTCAAAGGGACTGGGTCCGTGATACAACATCCACAGTCAACGTCTGTCTTCAGGAGTTCTGGGAACCGGGATGATGCAAAACTTTTTTATGTATGTATATGTGGTGCTGTTCTATAGGAAATGTCCGAAAGAACAGACTTCACAAATATGTTTAAAATATATATTCAATATCAAAAAGTTTCTCTTGTTCAGAATCATTTTTCCTGGCATTGCCAGTCCATTTTACAATATCTCATCATGAGTTATTTCACTGACAAATTGCGGAACTCATCTATAACCTTTAGTGCTTCATTTCATAATCGAAGACCCTCAGCATCGCCTTATTTAATTCGACTAAATTCCATTACCCTTGTTTTACTTTTGTTAATGTTCATCGCATATCTTCTTTTCATGACATTGTCCATCGGTTTCAACTGCACTTCCAGTTCTTTGTTTACAATATCATCACAAAGCTGAAACGCGTTTGTTCCTTTTCCCTGAATTTTAATTCCAGATTTTTCTTTGTCTTTCTCTACTGATGGGTCAATGTACAGATTAAATAACATTGGCGATAGGCTCAAATCCTGTCTCACTCCCTTCTACGTCGTATTCAATCAAAATGCAATTGGAATATTACAATCTGAAGACGAATTCTAAAGTGAAGAGGAGAAACTAACGGGCGAAATACTGATGTGCAAGTTAGGACGTGTGGCGCACTCTGTTGAGAGGCAGAGGCTGAGTCTACTTTGCAGTGTCTCAGTGGCCACTGTTCCTACTTCAGACCCTCCCCAGTGGCATTTCTATGTTCCGTAAGCTATCACTGTCGATTTTTAACTAACAGTTTTCGCTTTTATTTTGTGCCACCCATAATGAACACTACACCGCAGAGTACTTTCACCGTACCGAGACTGACAAGAAACTTGAACTCTGTGTTCTGCCTTACGGCAGGTCTCGTCATGGGGGAAACCTCGTCAGAGAGGTCCACCGCATGTGCGTCTAGGGAAGTGATTCCAGTGGTGGTTTCCCGTTGCCTGCCACTGATGATGATGAAATGATAATGAGGACAACACAACACCCAGTCCGTGAGCGGAGAAAATCTCCGATCCAGCCGGGAATCGAACCCGGGCCCCTTGACGTGACAGACCGCCGCGCTGACCACTCAGCTATCGGGGCGGACAAACTGACAAGAAAATCAACGCTAAATGTTCTCCACCCTCCTCAAAGCGCTGTTAACAGGAAGATGCAGCAGAACGGTGCAATGGGCTGAAGTGTCGTGTGATACACTGCTCTTTGGTACAGTGCACCCCTGTACCAGCCGCCTTCTTACGCGAACACCGCGAGCCTGGCGCCAATGTAGAGAAAAAATATCACTGAGCAGAACAAGCGGCACATAGCGAGGTAGTTACAAGAGGTCTACTGGTTGTATCTGAAATTTAGATTATTAATGTGGTGTCACCGCCAGACACCACACTTGGTAGGTGGTAGCCTTTAAATCGGCCGCGGTCCGCTAGTATACGACGGACCCGTGTGTCGCCACTGTCAGTGATTGCAGACCGAGCGCCACCACACGGCAGGTCTAGAGACACTTCCTTGCACTCGCCCCAGTTGTACAGCCGACTTAGCGAGCAATGGTTCACTGACAAATATGCTCTCATTTGCCGAGACGATAGTTACCATAGCCTTCAGCTACGTCATTTGCTACGACCTAGCAAGGCGCCATTACCAATTTATATTGAGATTGTTATTAATGTACCGTCAAGAGCGATGTACACCAATTATGGATTAAAGTTAAGTATTCCAGCAGTAACGTACCTTATTGGCTATATTAATTACATTGTCCTGTTCCAGACCTCACGCCAGTCTGCGTGAGCGTAAACGCGTGCCTTTCGGCTTCCTCCAAACTCCGTGAATTGGCTCCTGCCAATTCACAACAATTAATCCAAGGCATTCCAATTAGCATGAGTCAGTCAGTTATCGACTTCATATATGCACTCGACCTGTTATGCATGGCAGTCAGCTGATAACTGGAAAAATATCACATCGTCTTTCCTCGTACATGGTAATCGGAACCGAATAAGGGCGGCTTCTTTCGTCCGGCCGCTGATTGAGTAGACAAGCTGAACAGCCAACGGCAACGGCTGTTCCGGGAATCCCGCGCCTGGTCATCACACGCCATCAACCGCCCACGTACGGCCGCCACGCCCTGTCCTGCTACCGAACGACCAGAGGTCACGTCCCCGTCCGCTGAAAGACAAGTAACTGGAAAGAACGGCGCTACCGGTCCGTAAACGCGTGATTACGGTTTAGGTTTACCGCGCGGTGAACACCGCGGAAATTACCGGGGCCAGGCACGTCGCGTATTTACTGCTGTGCCGCCACGGGTCACTGCGCTCGCAGCTGCGTCTTCCCCAGGTACTGCCCCATGGTTACCCTTGCGCATACCCAAAAGGCGAAGGGTTAGGACACAGGATCATGGTACTAATCTCTCCTCCAGCCTCCACTTTCAACACGTACGTTTCCATAGTTTCCCTACTCCACTTTCGATGAAACCCGAATGATTCCTTAAACGAAAAGAAGGCTGAAATTGTTCCATATTTGTATGTGATGCACTGTTATAATCGATTACTCCTGTTCTAGGCGTCCATGTGACGTTAACGTTCAAAATTCACCCTATCTTGGTAAGTAATTAACATTACGCATAACACGATATCTTGGTAAGTCCCACTGACATAAATGCAGCGTGACACAACACAACCTTCTTGTCTCAGATGTACTAACGTCTGCAGAGTAGAGTTGATGGTAATATACTAAGAATTATTTCTAAGATTCCTGGTAAAAAGCATTGTCTGTTCAAATGGCTCTGAGCACTATGGGACTTAACTTCTGAGGTCATCAGTCCCCTAGAGCTTAGAAGTACTTAAACGTAACTAACCTAAGGACATTATACACATCCATGCCCGAGGCAGGATTCGAACCTGCGACCATAGCGGTCACGCGGTTTCAGACTGTAGCGCCTAGAACCGCTCGGCCACTACGGCCGGCAGCATTACCAGTCCGGGATACAGAAAATACTAGCAGAGTGCCCGGCGTTGCCTGGGTACGTATTCATTCCAATCTTCTGCTAATCCATCTTTTCCTTCCCTCTCTCTCTTTCCATACCTTTTTTCACCCTCTCTCTGTCCATCACTTCCACCCCCTCGACCTGTTCATCTCCTCCACTCCCATTCTGTGTATCTCCTTCTGCCTATCTCTCTTTATCCATTTCCTCCTGCCCCTCACTCTCCTTCCCCCGCTGTCCATCTCATTTGCCCCCTTTGTCCATTTCCTCCATCCCTCTCTTTCTCTGTCTCTTCATGCCACCCCCCCCCCTTTCCCTGTACATCTCGTCCTCCTCACTTTCAAAGTCCGTGTGTATTTGTTCTTCTCCCTCTATCCATCTCTTTCTGCCGCCTATCTGTATCCACCTCCTCCTTCCCCCTCGCTGCCTGACCATCTTTTCCCCCTCTCCTCCCCACGACCCCCCACCCCTTGTCTCTCCACGTTACCACGCTCATCCCAGTAGGAGGCTGGTGGTTTTAAACCCACAGTATTTCTTTTTACAGCTCGTAACTAGCATGTTTACCAAATACGTTTGAAATCGTTCCATCGGTTTTTTGGTGGTGGTAAGTTCCTATGGGACCAAACTGCTGACGTTCGAATTTCGCCCTGCGGTTTTACTTTCATGCAACTCAATTTTTATGACGTAGTATCTTCTGAACTCTAAGCTGTACAGTGATAGAGTTTTGCATCTTCAATCAGTGATATGTATGGTTAATCTCTGTGGTATGTATTGGGAATTGAGTAGGCAGTAAGGAAGTAAAAAATTAAAACGTCATGCTTGATGCGGCAGTTTTTACGCGTCTCAGTCTTCATGACGTCGTATCTGCTGAACTGTGCCATACGATGATATTATTTTGAAAGTATGATAGGTGTATAAGTGAAAATTATCTTCAGAGTGTGTCGCGAGTACTGTCTGTGGAAAGTGGTGCGAATAGTTTAGTTACAATGAAGTAAAAAGTTTGAAAATCTTGCATGATGTGGCAGTTTTTCACTCATCTCACTGTTCATGACGTCGTATCTCGTCAACTGTGTGCCATACAGTGTTGACTCTTTCAGACCTCAATATTTTCTCGAGAAAGTAAAATTGTTCTTTATGTGGTAATGCTATTATATAATTTTTAAATGATTACAGCCGCAAGATTTGTACAAAAATACGTACCCGTTTCCAAGATATACTTTCTGCACTTTGCTTCATTTTATAGACTAAAATAAATAATTACGAAATATTTTCTATTGTAATAAGTAATAAAATTATCATGCAGTAATTACCATGCAAAATAACAATAAGAATATTCAGTTATATAGTGGAATATAGCGAACCAACCCACCCGCGTATTCAGGTGGTCACGAACTGCTACGGACCTCTACATTGACTTGCTGATATTTTCATAGTGGAGCTCAACAGATGGCAGCACTTGTGCTTTATGAAAAGACTGAAAAATTACAAATGTGTATCTCAGGTTTCCATTGGGAAAAAGTACTTCTTTTGTAGCTAAGACACAATAAAGGTTAATGTACACAATTGTAGCCAGAGGTCTGAAAGGAATATGATTTTGGAAGTACAGTCAGTGATATACGTGAAAACTGTCTACAAAGTTTGTCGTGAATACAATTAGTAGTATAGAAGTAATACTTAAAAACAACATGCCTCTTGTGGCAGTTTTACTTCAAGAACACCGTAAATGTTGTAAGCGATAAACTTCCTCCTTTTCATCATTTTGTAAAGGTTGTCAGTGAGAAAAGGTTTGAAACTATACGTAAAGTTTGTTGCAGCTTAGTAAGTGCTCTCATCCTCAAATGCTGGATGAATAATATCGGGGTATTCATGCGCCATGAGCTACAATGCTTCTTCACTCCCAAGGCGACAGTGAGCAGGCTCATTAGTAGACATGTTACATTTTCTAAGTATTCTGCCGATGAATCGCAGTCTTTGGTTTGCTTTGGCCACAACATTATCTACTTGATAGTTCAATTTAAGTTTCTCGTAATAGTAAACCCTAAGTCTTTAATTAAGTTTACGACCTTTAGATTTGTGTGATTTATCGTGTAACCGAAATTTACCGGATTCCTTTTAGTACTCGTGAGGATGACTTCACAGTTTCAACCATTTAGAGCCACTTTTTGCACCATACAAATATCTTGTCTGAATGATTTGGCAGTTGGTTCTGATGATCTGGTGACTTTACAAGTTTCTGAATGACAGCACTATCTGCAAGCAACCTAAGAGGTTCAAAAATGGTTCAAATGGCACTATGGGACTTAACTTCTGAGGTCATCAGTCCCCTAGAACTTAGAACTACTTAAACCTAACTAACCTAAGGACATCACACACATCCAAGCCCGAGGCTGGATTCGAACCTGCGACCGTAGCGGTCGCGCGGTTCCAGTCTGTAGCGACTAGAACCGCTCGGCCACACCGGCCGGCCAACCTAAGAGGACTGCTCAAATTGTCTCCTAAATCGTTTGTGTAGATCAAGAACAACAGAGGCCCTATAACTTTCTTGGGGCATGCCAGATATTACTACTGTTTTACTCGATGACTTTCCGTCAATTACTACGAACTTGATCTTTCTGACAGGTAATGGTTACTGAAGTACTATCACTCGTCATAACAAAACTACTGGTATGCGAGTCGTAGCTAGTCTTGGACAAAAATGATCACCAGTGGCGGCGTTGT
Organism: Schistocerca cancellata; assembly: GCF_023864275.1. NCBI lineage: Eukaryota > Metazoa > Arthropoda > Insecta > Orthoptera > Acrididae > Schistocerca > Schistocerca cancellata. Next base: position 98,886,232 of record NC_064630.1, on the reverse strand, counting down.
CAAAGAGGGTGAAGTACGGACAGAATGTAGCGTCCTTGCCGCTGGTATAGAGAACAGCCCCTAAGAGGCCGATGAAAAGCCTGAGCGGCGGAGGTTCGAATCCTCCCTCGGGCATGGGTGTGTGTTTGTCCTTAGGATAATTTAGGTTAGGTAGTGTATAAGCTTAGGGACTGATGACCTTAGCAGTTAAGTCCCATAAGATTTCACACACATCTGAACATTTTTGATCAGCCTGAGGACGCACACATAGAGACATAATGTATTTCTACGGGACATGTGGCTTTCAACTGGAGAAGTGTCACGGCTAAACTGTCCATCGCCAAAAGATTCCTGATTTTCGTCATAGTTGGCACTTCAGCAACAAATGTAATTAAAGAAGCCTTTAAAACTCTTGGCTTTTTTGAAATAAGACAGACAGGTTAGAATTCGTAATTGAGCACCCCTGCCGTACGTTATCCACACAGCAAGGCACACGAACCGTGGATCCCTGGAAGCAGCCTTCTGTTACTTTGTACCGCAGTTGGTTTCTTGGTATATCTCTTAGCTCTTCATAAAGGTGGACCCTAACGAAACGGCAGAAGATAGAGTGACGTAACAAACAGTCTGTCATCCGTATTACGAAGTTCTTCGTCGCCCATTTTTGGGCCTGGTTTAATTGGCGGCAAGCAGGCGGGTACCACTACGTCTTTTTTACTTCCTATTTTTTTGCCTTCAGCCTGTGGGACGTACAAGGCCCGTGCTACAAGCGGGGGTAATTTCCGGCTAAGTGAGGTAGATTTGTCCCGCAGTCCGGACACGAGTGGGCGGCGTTAGGAACACCGCGGCGGGGCCCGTTTGCTTCGTGTAATGGAGGCCGCGGCCCACGCCGCTCGCTAATTAAACGCTTCTAATGAAGCTATACTGGCGGGGGAGGGGGGCGGGGTAAAAGAGGGAGGGGAGGGGGAGGAGCGAGGAGCAGAGGTTGCCTTCTTATAGAGAGAGAGAGAGAGAGAGAGAGACCAGCGGGACCGTAAGGAGCACACGTTAGCAGCAAGTCGACGTACGGTAGTGACACGTTTCACGTCCCACCTTCCGCAATGAATGCCGCCCTCTAAGTTACACTCTCTGCAACTGCAGCACTGTCACCGATTTCCTAATCCCATACAAGGTATGTGTAACCACTTAATCACTCTGTGCTCACCTTTTTTTGTTGTAGGTTCAGCAGTAGTGTGACTAAGGTAACCGGAGCCCCGGGATAATATTGGATTCTCCCACCCCTCCCCCCACACGTTCTCTGGCTTCCCCATTTTCTTATTTAATTTACATCTACGTACTGCGCAAGACACTGAATGGTGCGTGGTGGAGGCTAACGTGTACCACAACTCGTCATTCTCTTTCCTGATCCAGTCGCAAATTGAGCGAGGGAAAGACAAACGCCGATATGCTTCCGTACGATCCCTAATCTCTCTAATTTTATCGTCATCGTCCTTACGTGAAATGTGTGCTGGCTGCAGTAGAATCGTTCTACAGTCAGCCTCAAACGCAGATTCTCTAACTTTTATCAATATGGTATAGTGCTCCTGATTCTCATTGGAGTTCCCGAAGCATTTCCGTAATACTTGGGTGTTGTTCGAACCAACCGATAACAAAGCTAGCAGCCCGCCTCTGAATTACTTCGGCGTCTTCCTTTAATACGACCACAGATGGATCCCAACCACTATAACAGTACTCAACAAGGGGTCGCACTAGTGTCGTGTATGCGGTGTCCTTTAGAGATGAACCACACCTTCCTGAAATACTCCCAAAAAACGGAAGTCGACCATTCGCCTTCCCTGCTACGATCCTTGCAGGCTCATTCTACTTCATATTCTTTTGCAACGTTACCCCTAGATATTTAAATGACGTGACTGTCTCAAGCAGCACAATACTAGCCTACACTCGATATCAAGAGTTTGTTTTCCCTGCTCATCTGCATTAACTTACATTTTCGTACAGGTAGAAGTAGCTCCCATTCATGACAACAGCTAGAAGTACTGTTTAAGTCCTCAATTCCACCTGCCCTACAAACCTTCTTTGTTATTTTGGTTCATTTGATTGCGTAAATAAAGCAAAATATCAATGTACGTGCTTTCCGTTACTCGTTGAGCATTTTAGACAGAGCAACTTTAAATCAGGAACGTTTTGTTTGCTGTTACAAAGAGAACTCATCAAGCTTCATTTCCAAATTCCATACCAGCCATGCAACCCTAAACTTCCAAATGACTATGAAAATGCAGTGAGCTTCTGATTAAATTAAATTAATTAAAAGGTGCTGATGCCATTAATACCCTTTTGTTTTATTAATTCTAAACATTAAATAAGTCACAGCGTAAAGACGTATTATTTGTAGCAATAACACTACTACTCTTCATTGATTAAATGTTGCGTAGTGGCCGCGCGGTTTCAGGTGCCATGTCACAGATTGCGCGGCCCCTCCGGCCGGAGGTTCGAGTCCTCCCTCGGGCATGGGTGTGTGTGTTGTTGTTAGCATAATTTGTTTTAAGTAGTGTGTAAGTCTAGGGACCGATGACCACAGCAGTTTGGTCCCTTAGGAATTCACGCACATTTGAATATTTGATTGAATGTTGATCAGTGCAAAACCACCACATTGCTTACTTGGCGTGACACGGATGCTCCATCTAGCAGTCGAAAATCATCCCTTTCCAGCCTTATTGCCATCCAATTATTTTCTTTCATCTTATTTTCTTTCTTCCTCATCATCCGCCTCCTCCTCTTCATCCTTCGCTATAACTCTTCCCCTTCTATTTTCCCTTCTTCGTTTGTAGCCCATTACAGAACTGTGCCATCACAAAACGTCGACGATATTCTCTGCTGTGCCAATATCTTCGAGTGAAACTTACATCCTACTTCCTCAGTTATTTGTTGTATATGCTCCAATATCCATCTTCTCCTACAACTTTTGCCCTCTGTGACTTCCTCTAGTACCACGGAGCTTATTCCCCAGTGTCTTATCACGTGTCCTGTCATATTATCCCTTCCTTTAAGTTTTTCCACACATTAATTTCCTGACCAGTAATAAAGATGACCTCCTCACTCCTTGTCAGTCGAAAAATATCTAAGTAATCTTCTGTACCTTTCAAGTGCTTCGATTCCCTTCTTTCCAGACGTTCCCGTAGTGTGTACACTTCTGTGCTCCAGACGCATAGTCTTATAAATGTTTCTCTCAATTTGAGGCCTACTCTTGAAATAAGTTCTTTCCGGTTGAACACACTATTTGCGTTTGGGCGTCTGCTTATTATGTACTCGTTGCTTCATCCGTCATGTGTTACTTTGCTTCTGAGGTGAGATAATTCCTTTGAATCGTCTACTACTCAGTCCCTATGGTCCCAAACGTTGGTGATAAGTTTGTTTCGTTTCTGCAACCTGTCAATACTTTCGTCGTTCTTTGGTATACTGTCACTCCACGCTCTGTATTCAATAGGGTGTTCATTCTGCGGACCTCTTCACTCTCCCTCCCGCCGCAGAAGCTACTAAGGGAAATGAGAAATGACGCTAGTTAATTATTTATGTAGATCTGTTCCCGAAGGAACCAAGCCAATTACTCTGCGTGCAGTGGAGTTAATAAAGGCTAATTTTCGGCTCTGTAATGGATCAGTAGGTGGGAGTTATCACATAGTTCATTAATTATACACAGGAATGACTAGCTATGAAATTAAATTCAAAGATACGGTAAATTCCTGAGCTAATTAGCAGAAGTTGTTTTCGTTGAAAAAATTGTTAAGTAATTCAGTCTAAGCAACTCCAGCTGTATCAACAGCAGCAGTAAACGCAAAAAAGATAAAACTGAAGTGTCTTATGGTTGGCAGAGTTCATTAAGGGCAGCATAAGGGTCGCAGGTTAGAATCCTACCTCGGGCATGGATGTGTGTGATGTCCTTAGGTTAGTTAGGTTTAAGTAGTTCTAACTTCTAGGGGACTCATGACCTCAGAAGTTAAGTCCCATAGTGCTCAGAGCCATTTGAACCTGTTGCGTAACTGTTAATTAAGCACTAAATCCTGAGGAGCGACCTGTCTCGTTGCAGAAATTTACGACAAGGAAAGCGACAACACACAACACAACGATTTCGCACTGTCACAAAAACGTGAGTGCGAGTCTCCTTGCTTCAAATAAGACCGGCCTCTCATTCATCTCATTTATTTCAAGACAACTGGGAATGACACGGCGGCAGCAATAAAACTGATTAAATGAGCGCCTAACTCTGACGTAGGTAATCTTTGTTGACCCCCAGGTCTGATTCACATAATTACTTAAGCTCCTGGCGCATAAAATCAAGCCGGCCGTTGTGGCCGTGCGGTTAAAGGCGCTTCAGTCTGGAACCGCGTGACCGCTACGGTCGCAGGTTCGAATCCTGCTTCGGGCATGGATGTGTGTGATGTCCTTAGGTTAGTTATGTTTAAGTAGTTCTAAGTTCTAGGGAACTTATGACCACAGAAGTTAAGTCCCATAGTGCTCAGAGCCATTTGAACCATTTGAACCATAAAATCAAAACGTTACGGCCTGGGACGTTATTTTTGTTGGGTGACGCACGGATATGAATGGCGCCTATTTTCCGACACTCCTGGCCAAAAATTATGCTTCCAAACTCGCTTTTTTTGAGGGTACATTCAATTTATATTGAACACCTTTCAGATATTTACATTGTTTCTTTACTTACGGCGTTTTACAACAGTAGTCTTAGAAATTTTAGTTGCAAAATTGTGCAATGCGTTTGGCAAAGAAACATTGTTGACGACACCTAAATATTTGTAAATGTCTGCAAAGGTATGCCAGGCATCTTGAAATGTCATCATGAAAAAATGAACATTGAAAGGAACTAATTGCATATAATGATTATAATTATTACCTAGATTATCAACAACTGCAGTATTGTGTTATGTCCACAACAGACAATGATTATTTATTAATGTTAACACGAGATAGAAAAAAAAAGAAGAACATACGACAACTGAGCTCCACGATCAATTCAGAGTAACAACGCGATTTTTGGGTGCAGGCACTTCATTCGAGTGTTTGAAATTTAGTGCGTTAATATCCAGAAACACTGTTGGCGAGCATTATATAACATTTGCCCAAAAACAATTATGATGACTAATGGCATAGGGAAGGATTGTTTTTGTAGCGCTGAATACATACAATCGAGTGCCTAACTGAAACCAGTCGTGGGCTGGATCCAACCCGCGGACTGCTGGTTGCCCTAAACAATAATAAAGGATACCTGACGAAATGGACAAAAGTGTTATATGAAACCATGAAACTAAACACAAATGGTTATGTCGGTGGGTGTTGTATATACGACATCCGGAAACCAGTACCTGTTAAGACCTGGGTCAATCTGTCTTCTCATTCGGAACTGTCGGTGACGTAAAAGTAGATGGTGCAGATGGTTTCCACACACCCTGACATACCATTCTTCACGTCTTCACACTTTCAAAAACACATGGCTCTTTTCGGATTGCCGCACATTTATTGGTCACACCCTCCTGTAACGTCTGTACATTGTCGATGCGTTGGGCATACAATAATGTCGTTAAGTGACCTCATAGCCAGATATAGAACGCACTCAGGTCCAGAAAATGGCGAGGCCTTGCTACGGAACGTCCTTGATCAATCCATTGCTCATGAAACATTTCGATGAGGTACTGTAGCACGATCCTTAGCAAATGGGGTGATTCGCCTTCGTGCAGAAACCACAGTCGTATTTCTGCAAGGGTAACGTTCTCTGATAGCGCAGGTAATTCATCGCGCTGAAATTGGTGATACACAGCACCTGTTAATCTGTCTGGTAAAATTTGTGGTCTTATGAGTCTGTCACCGACAATTCCTTCCAAAACATTGATTGATCATAAGGCGATCCTCATGTCTCAGTCTCCATGTTTACTAGAGAATCTGCAATTGCCCCCACTTACGTATTGTCTTAATTTATCATTATTAATCATCACGTGTGACGGTCCACAGCGCCGAATACTATATACTACACTCCTGGCCATTACAATTGCCACACCACGAAGATGACGTGCTACAGACACGAAATTTAACCGACGGGAAGAAGATGGTGTGATATCCAAATTATTAGTTATTGGGAGCATTCACACAAGGTTGGCACCGGTGGCAACACCTGCAACGTGCTGACATGAGGAAAGTTTTCAACCGATTTCTCATACACAAACAGCAGTTGACCGGCGTTGCCTGGTGAAACGTTGTTGTGATGCCTCGTGTAAGGCGGAGAAATGCGTACCATCACGTTTCCGACTTTGATGGCTCTGAGCACTATGGGACTCAACTGCTGTGGTCATAAGTCCCCTAGAACTTAGAACTACTTAAACCTAACTAACCTAAGGACAGCACACAACATCCAGCCATCACGAGGCAGAGAAAATCCCTGACCCCGCCGGGAATCGAACCCGGGAACCCGGGCGTGGGAAGCGAGAACGCTACCGCACGACCACGAGATGCGGGCCGACTTTGATAAAGGTCGAATTATAGCCTTTTACGATTGCGGTTTATTGTATCACGACATTGCTGCTCGCGTTGGTCGAGATCCGATGACTATTAGCAGAATATGGAATCTGTGTGTTCAGGAGGGTAATACGGAACGCCGTGCTGGATCCCAACGGCCTCGTATCACTAGTAGTCGAGAAGACAGGCATCTTATCCGCATGCTGTAACGGATCGTGCAGCCACGTCTCGATCCCTGAGTCAACAGATGGCGACGTTTGCAAGACAACCACCATCTGCACGAACAGTTCGACGACGTTTGCAGCAGCATGGACTATCAGCTCGGGTGCACGAACGGCAAAACGTAATTTTTTCGGATGAGTCCAGGTTCTGTTTATAGCATCATAATGGTGGCATCCGTGTTTGGCGACTTCGCGGTGAACGCACATTGGAAGCGTGTATTCGTCATCGCCATGCTGGCGTATCATCCATTGGTGCCATTGGTTACACGTCTCGGTCACCTCTTGTTCGCATTGACGGCACTTTGAATAGTGGACGTTACATTTCAGATGTGTTACGACTCGTGCCTCTACCCTTCATTCGATCCCTGTGAAACCCTACATTTCACCAGGATAATGCACGACCGCATGTTCAGGTCCTGTACGGGCCTATCTGGATACAGAAAATGTTCGACTACTGCCCTGGCCAACACATTCTCCGGATCTCTCATGAACTGAAAACGTCTGTTCAATGGTGGCTGAGCAACTGGCTCGTCACAATATGCCATTCACTACTCTTGATGAACTGTGGTATCGTGTTGAAGCTGCATGGGCAGCTGTACCTGTACACACCATCCAAGCTCTGTTTGACTCAATGCCCAGGTGTATCAAGGCCGTTATTACGGCCAGAGGTAGTTGTTCTGGGTACTGATTTCTCAGGATCTATGCACCCAAATTGCGTGAAAAATTTAATCACATGTCAGTTCTAGTATAATATATTTGTCCAATGAATACCCGTTTATCATCTGCATTTCCTCTTGGTGTAGCAATTTTAATGGCCAGTAGTGTAAAATTAAAGCGGCCCACATCTCAACGCTAATTGATTTCTGCACATATAAGAAATTTTCTTCTACTTACCTACCTACCTACTGTTTCTAAATTCCCCGTGTTACATTGATCCAACGCCGCTGCTCGACGAGTATTCAATAGGCTCGTAAAACTCTGAACCCCAATTTCTCGAAAACGCTTCACGGCGGAAGCATTGTTTCCGGCGCATGTTTCGCAAGCGTGAATAATGAGCAGGCTCAGTGACTCATCAGATCTAAGCTTCCCTTGCGAGTCATTTCGCACTGTGCCCACGGTGTTTGCAGCAGACGTCGGCTAGCTCGGATGTCAGCTGCTAGTCACGACCCCGGGCGTCCACTGTGTGTTTGCGATGTCGGGCTGCGGCACCGCCGCGTCGGCTACGGCCCGGTGTCGTCCCTGCCGCGGCTGCGTCGCTATTTCCGTAGCGCGGCGTGGGCCGCCTCCGTAGCACCGGAACGGCTGGAGGCGCGCTAACGCGGCGCGACCGCCCGGCGCCGTGACGGATGTCCGCTGCGAGCAGACGCGACGCGTGACATTAGCAGCGGGAGGGCAGGGCCCGCCGCGTGACGTCACCGGCTGCTCCGCGCCGCGCTTTCGTCACATCGCGGGGAGGACACCAGCGGGTCCGCATACAAAGCAGCCACTGTCTCCGGAGTGATTTCCGGCCACGCTGTCCGCTGTCAAGTGGGCACTCTCATGTTGCGTCAGGTGGTCCCCCAATTCCCTGAGGGCGTTAGCATTAATGTTATCAAATGTTCTAGGCATACAAAACGTCTTTACAAGTTAATATTTGTATTTTATGACCAAATCGCAGCAGTTGGTTCACCTCTTCCAACCCTCTCGGACCTTTCTTTAAAAGCAATGGTCTAACGCTACTGGAGACGTTAACAGTCTAGTGAAGACAGCCTGATTACCAGTTTCCTGCCTAACAGTCAAAGGGCGGGTATAAGACCTTAAATTTGCATGCGCTTCACCTGTACAAAAAGGGTACGGTCACACACTGTTGCTTTAAGTATTTATAAAAACATATATCTACCATGAGGCATATTAATTTAGCACAGAGAAATCAGTGAGTTAGCCCGGGTTCCCGGGTTCGATTCCCGGCGGGGTCAGGGATTTTCTCTGCCTCGTGATGGCTGGGTGTTGTGTGCTGTCCTTAGGTTAGTTAGGTTTAAGTAGTTCTAAGTTCTAGGGGACTGATGACCATAAATGTTAAGTCCCATGGTGCTCAGAGCCATTTGAACCATTTTGAACCAAATCAGTGAGTTAAACAAATATGTTAACAACTGCACTGAGAATATTAAAGGGAAAGCATTAAGGGCATGACTCCGTAATAACGTGGAGTACAGCCAAGGGCTTTTACTGAGCGAAGTGGCGCAGTGGTTACCACACTGGACTCGCATTCCAGAGGAGGAGGATGGTTCAAAACCGCGTCCGGTCATTCTGATTTGGGTTTTCCGTGATTTCCCTAAATCGGTTCAGACAAATGCCGGGATGGTTCCCCTGAAAGGGCACAGCCGACGTCTTTCCCCACCCTTCCCTAATCCGAAGCCGCCGCCGATCTTGCTATTTGGTCCCCTCTCCCAAACCGGCGAACCAACCACCCATATTTCTAATTATAGCTATTACAGTTCGTGTGTTTTCAGGTTGGTTAGTGTCTCCAAATATGTGTGCCAAGAGCAAGCAGTAATGCTTATTTTCCCCTGGGCCGCAGGTCAGGTGTTGAAGAGTGGATGCAATGACGCAAAACTGATAGTCCATACTGACTCTCCTCTTAGCGGTGCACTTACAGTCACGCAGAAAATTCTTTATAACAGCTGGTGTATTTAATTTGCAGTAATATCTTTTATGAAGTCCAATGCTTCTTGACAGAGCGTAGAGACCCGCACCGCTGTACTAGGCAAGGTCCTAATGGAGGGCCGGCCGGGATGGCCGAGCGGTTCTAGGCGCTTCAGTCCGCAACCGTGCGACTGCTACGGTCACAGATTCGAATCCTGCCTCGGGCATGGATGTGTGTGATGTCCTTAGGTTGGTTTGGTTTAAGTAGTTCTAAGTACTAGGGGACTTATGACCTAAGATGTTGAGTCCCATAGTGCTCAGAGCCATTTGAACCATTTTGAACTTAACTGCTAAGACGTTAAAGTAACCTCTGGCGTGCCGCAGGGGAGTATTATGGGATGGCTCTGAGCACTATGGGACTTAACTTCTAAGGTCATCAGTCCCCTAGAACTTAGAACTACTTAAACCTAACTAACCTAAGGACATCACACACACCCATGCCCGAGGCAGGATTCGAACCTGCGACCGTAGCAGTCCTGCGGTTCCGGACTGCAGCGCCAGAACCGCTAGACCACCGCGGCCGGCAGCAGTTAAGTCCCATACAAGTTCACACACATTTGAAAGTTTTTTTGATGGCCGGCCTCTGTGACCTAGGGGACTGATGACCTCAGATGTTAAGTCCCATAGTACTCAGAGCCATTTGAACCATATGAGTTCTTGTGGTAGGCCGTTTCATTCCTCCGCCTGCGCGGTTGACACCTGTTGGATGATGGTTGGTACATGTTGACGTGCCCCCACCCCGCAATCCCCCTAAATCATTCCACATGATCTCGGTGGGATTTAAGTAAGGGTAACGGGAAGGCCATTCGCCGAATATTGTCTCGTTCCAAGAGCTCCTGCACTTGCCATTTGAACCATTTTGTGAAATGATGCTTGTATCAGTGGTCGTGTGAACATTCTCATACACGTAAATGATGTTCTGGACCTCTACGCACGACAGAATTCTGCCGGGTTCGTCGTATTTTAAAGACAGCAGTGACAGGTCGTGGAGCTACCACACAATAGACAAGAGGGCTTGAAAGACCAGCACGAGCTATTGCGAACCTGTTAGCAGCAGTGAGATTACTGGCACGCACACCTGTAACCGTCTTCCCATCAAGCGGCACCATTGACGTGCACGGCCCGACTGGAGCCTCTCAGGACCATTTGGTGGATGGAGTGGCCCGCCGTTGTCTTCCGTGATGAGAGCAGAGGTTGCCTGCAAGCAAATGATGGTAGTTTGCGCGTACGACAAAGACCTGGTGAGCGCTGTCTCGTGAAGAGTATCAGTCCAACACACAGTGGTCCCACCCCAAGCCTTCAAACTGCCTGTGAAACTCAAAGTGCTCTGCTAGACGTGCAGCGACTACCCTAGCCAGCATGATTTCTGGATTTGTCTCTAACGAGCACAATTGGGATATGACGGGAAGTGAAGGACTCGCGAGACTCGTCAACCAACGTGTCTTACAGAACTACGTGAACAGGTTAGCGGGCGTGGAACAGCGTATCCCGGCACAGTATTCACCAACAGTGCGATCGACTGGATGCCGGAGTGAGCGTCTGCAGAGCCGTCCGTGGAAGCTGCACCATATACTAATATGCGTGTTTTTGTTTGAGTCGATACCTTATACATCAGAACCGCTTCTGCTGTTGCCCTGCAAATGTAATAATTTCATACGCTGCGTATACGCCGTTGCAACATAAATGTCGAGTGAACTGGAAACCTCTTAAGGGGGTTGGACGTCAAACGGGCCGACTTGGAGCAGGAGAGACACCAGAGGACATTTTAATTTCCACTGTCTATACTTTTACAAGTAAATTCATAAAACTATGTCAGCATGACCAGGAAGGATTCAGGATTCACACTCGTAGCAGCGGAAGTTCAAAAACATAAAAAATAATTTGTTTACATGTAAAATTTCATCATTTTTTTTCACTATTGGCTGCATTTGTTGCTATAGGTACACTTTTCTTCATGAGTAAGAGAGACTGTTCGATGAATTTTACTCAGCATACAAACGATACTTACAGGTGTCTGATACTCTAGAATCTATTTAATTTACGAAAAAATGAATGAGCTGTTACGTTTTATACTTTATGTTTAGAAAAAAAATCAAATTTTGTAGTTAATTATCTCAATTTTTACCACAGTTTTTAATAGATTTGGAAAATTCTACAGTTTCATACACCTGTAAGTATGATTTGTATGCTGTGCAAAATTCATCAAAGAATCTCTCTTACTTGTGAAGAAAAATGTACCTATAGCAACAAATGCAGCCAACAGTAAGTGAAACAATGACGAAATTTAATATCTAAAAAAAATTATTTTCTTATGTTTTTGCACTTCCACTGCTATGAGTGTGAATCCTGAATCCTTCCTGGTCATGCTGACAAAGTTTTATGAATTTATTTGTAAAAGTATAGACAGTGGAAATTGAAATGTCCTGTGGTGCCTCTCCTGCTCCGGCCGGCCGGAGTGGACGAGCGGTTAAACGCGCTGCAGTCTGGAACCGCACGACCGCTACGGTCGCAGGTTCGAATCCTGCCTCGGGCATGGATGTGTGTGATGTCCTTAGGTTAGTTAGGTTTAAGTAGTTCTAAGTTCTAGGGGACTTATGACCACAGCAGTTGAGTCCCATAGTGCTCAGAGCCATTTGAACCATCTCCTGCTCCAAGTCGGCCCGTTTGACGTCCTAACCCCCTTAAAGGGCATACTACTTGAAGTTAAAATCTTCTGGGTCATTAAACAGCGTGATTTTCGAGGAAATATGACGCGGACTAATAACCCACAAGATTTTAACTTCAGTGACAACGGCCACGAAAGCGTGAAGACTTAGGGGGCTTGTTTTCCGGCAGAGCATTCCATGATTACTGTGCAGTCGAGGCCCGGGCTACAGCTTTCGGAGTGAACGTCTGAGGCAGGTAGCGGATTGTAGTGTGGACATCACCCCGTGTCGGGTCAGGTGGGCGTGTCGTCGCAGCGGCGTGGCCGCGTGTGCTTCCCACGACTGCGTCTGTGGTGGCGCCCCCCAGCGTCACGAGGTGACCCGCGTGTCGCAGGCCGGCTCACGACGCGGCCCGCGCCACCGCCGCGGCCTTTCTCTCCGGCCGCCCGCTCACTACAATCTTCCTACAGGAGGTGCATTGTCCTTCCTGTGTGTCCACTGGACGCGCTGAGGCGGCGTCCTCACGTCTCGGTACGCTCACTCGCGTTTTACTTTTTATCCGTCGTAGCAATATGGCGAAGGACATCTAATCTTTAGTTCGGGATCTCCCTTGTCTCTACGGTTTATTTTATGTACCTTCTCCAAGTCCTTGTGTTTATCTGACTTTCCTTCTGTCGACTGGGCATAAGGTGTAGTCTCTTGTAACTCCTTTTTCGTCTTCATATCCTACGGTTCTGACATGGATGCTTATGGCCTTAGTTGTTTTTGCACCCTAAAATGAAACAAAACGCAACTAGCAGCAGTGATGGCTGCACGAGTGTAGCGTCCTCTCGTGAGTGACACGTACGTCGCTCGCGATTTCCGTGATAATTCCTAGGAATTGTGTTAAATTCCTCTCTATTCTGTGACTACTACATTACAGACCTATAAAGTTGCATCTTCGTAAGAGTGACATGCAACAACGTCAAGTCATTTACATTATCCACAAACCAAAAACACACGCATCAGCTTCTCATTCACAAGTCGCATTTTAATTATGCTTGTTAGTCTAATGATTGTGTTATGTATCGTTTGGGAAGGAGATAAGTCTTGCAGTGGTTAATAAAAAAGAAAAAGAGATGAAAAGAAAAGGTTGAAAATGTGGGAAGAAATGGTGAATAAAAAGGGGGTTTTAAAGTCGTTAATGCCCGTGAAAAAAGGGAAAGAATGAAATGCAAATCGGACTTCGTATTACGGAAAAGTTATCGGACTTCGTGAATCGGAAAAGCTATTGTTGGGGTGGTCCTTGTAGCGTTCCTGAGCAAAAGTCAAACCAATTTCCACTACAAAAATTATTTAAAAAAAAAAGAGAATAACAAATGTGACTAACAGGGGGAAATGGCGTAGATAAGAGTTCATCCTTTACCATGTTAACATGTCTTCTCGCGTGCGGCGTCCAGGTCTTCAAAAATCTCCTACTTCATTTCTGCGTGAAAAGTCTTAGCTGCTTCGAAATCTTGCAATAAATTTCCATTGTCCAGGAATTACTAATGTATACAAACTAAAACCATCTTGGTGTTGACTGCAATATATTTTACGTTGCTGCTTTCAACCTCCAAATTTCATACAAACTTTCAAAACACGTCTCCACGTCAATAAGTTTTTTTGCCTTCATCCGACCAAGACTAGGTAATAAGATTTTACGTCTGTTAAGCTTCCGCTCTCAACAGACAATAAACGGATAGAAAACAAAAAAAAGAGTTACAATTTTAGTATTTTCTCTGCCGTCGAGCGCTCATACCACTGCGACGGTATAATTTATATCTGAGGAACGAGTGTAGCGCGGCGAAATTCAGAGTCCCGCTACAGTCTTCCAATCGGTGGCACAATTCGGCAGTGACAGCACCGTTGCCTATGGAGAGTGTCGTCCACTGTTCCACGATACAGCTGCTAGCGATGGTGGATATTACACGCCTGTAATGCGAGTATGGAATGAGTGTGTTCAGGTGCCAATATTCTAAGTCGTAAAAAGTAAAAATAACCCAACGGATCAGCGTGCCTAGCGCCCGAGAGGTAACACACTTTGTTCGCTCTGCCGTGCAGTATCGTACTGGTTATTACGTGGTTTCGTTACAGATATCACAGTTGCATACAACCAATACATTTCTCAAATAATGTTGCAATTGTCTATTCATTATGCTAATGTATTCTATTTATATTTTTGTCTGTTTTCTCAGGTATGTGAAGCAGCGTCTCAGATATTACTCGATTCCTCCAGTGAACTTTATACGTCACTAGGTAAGCTTATTCTATTCTGTTTCTCATACCACATTGCACTAATGTCCTTAAAAACTGTCTTAATTGTTAAGGTTTCAGAGTCGTCTTGATACGTTGATGATATGATATACTTAGCTTATCTGAAAACATTTCATCAGATTTGACTAAATTAGTTCGTTTGAGTTGCTTAAAATGTCAAAATACGTACTAGGCATAAAACAGTAGCTAGAAATCAAAAGTTCAACTTCAACATTTCTCCCTTGTTAATAGGCGTGTTTCTTAATTAGTACCGTTCTGAAATAAAAATAAAATAAGTAGACTTTCCTCACCAATTCCATTTTCACGTGAAATCCAGTACTTTAATCTAGTTTTATACATAATTCCCACCAATATTCGGCATTTTTACGTTTGTATGTGTCTGAAATGTATCCTCCGATTGGGAATCCCGCCCACCTTGAAATAGTCCTGTGATTCGTTTTCTTAGTGCTAAAGGCATGAAAGTTGCTTAAATCCATCGTTAAATCAGTGAGGCGTATGGCGAAAACATTATGAGCGGTGGTATGGTTCAGAAATGGGTGACACTTTTTTAAAAATGGCCGTAATATTTGCGTGATGACTAACGAAGTGCGCGACCTTCTGTCATGACTGACGATTTGGTACAGAAATTTGATGAAAAAGAAATATACAACAGACGCTTTACGGTTTAGACGTTATGTAATGAGTTTCCTCAAGTGCCAACAAGTGTGCTTTATGCAACTTTTGCCTAACCAGAAGGCAGATTTCTACTACGATGGAATTTAAAAGCCGGTTGTGTGATAGATCAATGCCCTGCTACTCGTGGAAGCTACACTCCTGGAAATTGAAATAAGAACACCGTGAATTCATTGTCCCAGGAAGGGGTCAGATACATCACATGATCACACTGACAGAACCACAGGCACATAGACACAGGCAACAGAGCATGCACAATGTCGGCACTAGTACAGTGTATATCCACCTTTCGCAGCAATGCAGGCTGCTATTCTCCCATGGAGACGATCGTAGAGATGCTGGATGTAGTCCTGTGGAACGGCTTGCCATGCCATTTCCACCTGGCGCTTCAGTTGGACCAGCGTTCGTGCTGGACGTGCAGACCGCGTGAGACGACGCTTCATCCAGTCCCAAACATGCTCAATGGGGGACAGATCCGGAGATCTTGCTGGCCAGGGTAGTTGACTTACACCTTCTAGAGCACGTTGGGTGGCACGGGATACATGCGGACGTGCATTGTTCTGTTGGAACAGCAAGTTCCCTTGCCGGACTAGGAATGGTAGAACGATCGGTTCGATGACGGTTTGGATGTACCGTGCACTATTCAGTGTCCCCTCGACGATCACCAGTGGTGTACGGCCAGTGTAGGAGATCGCTCCCCACACCATGATGCCGGGTGTTGGCCCTGTGTGCCTCGGTCGTATGCAGTCCTGATTGTGGCGCTCACCTGCACGGCGCCAAACACGCATACGACCATCATTGGCACCAAGGCAGAAGCGACTCTCATCGCTGAAGACGACACGTCTCCATTCGTCCCTCCATTCTTGCCTGTCGCGACACCACTGGAGGCGGGCTGCACGATGTTGGGGCGTGAGCGGAAGACGGCCTAACGGTGTGCGGGACCGTAGCCCAGCTTCATGGAGACGGTTGCGAATGGTCCTCGCCGATACCCCAGGAGCAACAGTGTCCCTAATTTGCTGGGAAGTGGCGGTGCGGTCCCCTACGGCACTGCGTAGGATCCTACGGTCTTGGCGTGCATCCGTGCGTCGCTGCGGTCCGGTCCCAGGTCGACGGGCACGTGCACCTTCCGCCGACCACTGGCGACAACATCGATGTACTGTGGAGACCTCACGCCCCACGTGTTGAGCAATTCGGCGGTACGTCCACCCGGCCTCCCGCATGCCCACTATACGCCCTCGCTCAAAGTCCGTCAACTGCACATACGGTTCACGTCCACGCTGTCGCGGCATGCTACCAGTGTTAAAGACTGCGATGGAGCTCCGTATGCCACGGCAAACTGGCTGACACTGTCGGCGGCGGTGCACAAATGCTGCGCAGCTAGCGCCATTCGACGGCCAACATCGCGGTTCCTGGTGTGTCCGCTGTGCCGTGCGTGTGATCATTGCTTGTACAGCCCTCTCGCAGTGTGCGGAGCAAGTATGGTGGGTCTGACACACCGGTGTCAATGTGTTCTTTTTTCCATTTCCAAGAGTGTATATATAATTAATAGTTACAATAATATTTTTGCGACAGTAGTTTACACAGTATATCATATTGACATCTATGACAATTCAAAGAACAGCTTCCCATCTTTCATCAAAAGAACAGTAGCAACAAGAAACATCCCGATGAAATAGTGAACAATATTAATTAAAAATTATTAGATTTACTTAACATTTTTTGTGTTCTGCCCTACGAGTATGTATTAACAGAGTCAACAAGCATATGCCCAGCTGCCTGTCTTTCTTTTTAATAGCAATAGTCTGAAAAAAATTTGGCCTACGATATGAAAAAAAAATGATGAAAAACAGAGGCCTCATGTTCTTAACTGAACCAGATGCTTTATTATTTATACTAAGTCATAGATTTAAAAGTTAATATGTAACAACTTTCTGTAAAAGCTAAGAAATTATACTGAAATATGAGGATGCACAAACGAAATGTCTTCGTATTTCCCCCTCAACAGCACAGACAAAAATATGGGGTGTGCACCATAACGATTCAAAGATCAGGCACTTGTTAGTTTTTCAAAAACAGACGTAAAATATGTCTTGCTTAAAGGAAATTTTATTACTGCCTTTAATGGTTTCATTAAAACTGATAAATAAAAATTATTTACGTTACTACCTTAAAATCTCATAAATTATTGAAACGACATCGTCAAAATTTGCAGTCTGTCTTCCTCAGTTGCTACTTACGCTTCATCATATAGGCTAGATCAGAAATATTGCGTATTTTTCGGACTTATATCTTATTTGAGCGTACTAAACGTGTATCGGCTTTTCTTGCTAGGGATCTTCAATGGTATTCATTTTATATCCTTTTCATGCATACGTTTGTTCAACACAAGGATGCATCAACTGGACGTAAAATGAATACCACTGAAGATCCCTAGGTTGAATAGGCGAAACATGTTTGGTACACACAAATAAAACATGTAGTTGCAGAAGACGGAATATTTCTTATCTATACCATCAAACATAATAAATTGACACTTTCCTATGATAGTGTCCAACGCAAGAATGGGTGCACGCAGTTAACTAAATGAAAGGGAAGATTTACTGTGGGAAGTCTCACATTCCATTATCAAGTTTTTTTTTCAGTCGGTAACATCTTTGGCATGGTCACTTCAGCTTTATCGAAGTTATCGAGGTCCAAAATCACCTACTCGTTCCAGATTCTGGTCGTGCGTTTCTGGGTCTGAAGAGGAAAAAAACAGCTTTTTGCTTTGAAGAGTTGTTAATTGAACGAAAATGCTGGATACATGCAGACATAGAAATAAAGATTCAAGACATAAACGTGTTTACTGGTGTTGGGCGCCAAGGGGAGGAGAATATGACGTTAATTTTCACGTCAGGCGGATGACTTCTTAATGTTACCGGAGGTACTAACCGGACTATTTCGACGAGCTGTAGGTGAAAGATACGGGGTCTGAATGATAGAAGGGAATCGGGCGTAATTTTCCTAGCGGTGCCCCAGCATATTACTAAGTTGTAAGACTCGTCAGACGTTTCGTGCTGTGATCGTAAACACGGGTGGCGTGTGCAGGCTGACGGGCGGGCTCAGAAAAACCACGCAGCCGCAGGCGGGGCGATGCTTGCCCGCGGGCCGAGAACTGCGGGCGGTGCCGGTGAAGACATCGCGTCAGCCTGCTGCTGACAGAATGGGGGGAGCAGGATGTGTCGTCCAAGTGAGGGGCAGATCGGGAGCGCAACCACCTCCACAGCTCGTCCTCGTTTGTTGTCTCAGCAGCCTCGTCTTGCAGAAACTGTCTTTCTGCTAGATATCTGTGTGATTATTATCAGAAGTGACATATTTTGGATACGTACGAAAGAAACCTCTGTGAAATTCTAGACCTAAAGATGTTCGCGCGATCTTTACTGCTAGTATACAATATCAGTTATCTATTTTTTACACTGTTAAAATTGCAAACACCAGTAAGGGTATGAAGTGACGAAACTTTGCTTAGCGCCCGTATACAGTACCAAAATGACAAATGCTCCTGTTGTTGTGGTCATCAGTCCTGAGACTGGTTTGATGCAGCTCTCCATGCTACTCTATTCCTGTGCAAGCTTCTTCATCTACCACTACTTACTGCAACCTACATCCTTCTGAATCTGCTTGGTATATTCATCTCTTGCTCTCCCTCTATGATTTTTACCCTCCACGCTGCCCTCCAATACTAAATTGGCGATCTCTTGATGCCTCAGAACATGTCCTACCAGCCGATCCCTTCTTCTAGTCAAGTTGTCCACAAACTCCTCTTCTCCCCAATTCTATTCAATTCCTCCTCCTTAGTTATGTGATCTACCCATCTAATCTTCAGCATTCTTCTGTAGCACCACATTTCGAAAGCTCCTATTCTCTTCTTGTCCAAACTATTTATCGTCCATGTTTCACTTCCATACATGGCTACACTCCATACAAATACTTTCAGAAACTACTTCTTGACTCTTAAATCTATACTGGATGTTAAAAAATTTCTCTTCTTCAGAAACGCTTTCCTTTCCATTGCCAGTCTACATTTTATATCCTCTCTACTTCAACTATCATCAGTTTTTTGCTCCACAAATAGCAAAACTCCTTTACTACATTAAGTGTCTCATTTCCTAATCTAATTCCCTCAGCATCACCCGACTTAATTCGACTACATTCCATTATCCTCGTTTTGCTTTTGTTGATGTTCATCTTCTATCCTCCCTTCAAGATACTGTCCATTCCGTTCAACTGCTCTTCCAAGTCCTTTGCTGTCTCTGACAGAATTACAATGTCATCGGCGAACCTCAACGTTTTTATTTCTTCTCCATGGATTTTAATTCCTACTCCGAATTTTTCTTTTGTTTCCTTCACTGATTGCTCAATATACAGATTGAATAACATCGGGGAGAGGCTACAACCCTGTCTCACTCCCTTCCCAACCACTGCTTCCCTTTCATGTCCCTCGACTCTTATGACTGCCATCTGGTTTTTGTACAAATTGTAAATAGCCTTTCGCTCCCTGCATTTTACCCCTGCCACCTTCAGAATTTGAAAGAGAGTATTCCAGTCAACATTGTCAAAAGCTTTCTCTAAGTCTACAAATGCTAGAAACGTAGGTTTGCCTTTCCTGAATCTAGCTTCTAAGATAAGTCGTAGGGTCATTATTGCCTCACGTGTTCCAATATTGTTACGGAATTATGCTCCTATCGTAGCACAAAAAAGGCGAATATGTCCTCGGCAGCGTTAGGGATGTAAAGGAACTAGCTTTTCATCTTATCCGGCTGCTTCAAAAACATTTAACTCAATCCAGCTTGACATATGCGTGTTTTCTTAACTGTCGGTATTAGTACCCGAGTCATGTAATATAACGTACCGCGTCAAATAAAGCAACATGATACACTAGGTCGTGTAATATGACACATACCATCATGTCATCCAATATGGCTTTTGTCAAGTCGTGCCATATGGTTCAGCATCCCAGTCTGGGTTACTTCCTATTGCTGTTGCATCCGACTCCCGGATACTTTTTATTTTAGCTGAAGCCCACTCTCTAGAGGTATATAAATTTTTGTCTCTGAGCTGGCCATAAAGAAAGCGGGAATAAGTCAAGATGTCTTCGAAGAAGCTGCCAGACAAGTCGAAAAGCTGGTTCCCTTCTTTTACACCCCTAACTGTGCCCATCACATATTCACCTTTTTTTGTTGTTTTTTTCTGCGATAGAAGCAGTTTTTATGCTGTTTCGCAATATTTACTCTATCATAATTTCGGTGTTAGAGCCCCATAGCTTGGTAACAGGCGTAGATTTTTTTTTTTTTTGACACTGGTGACAACTGATTCTGGATAGAATTTTTAATTGTCTTTCAAACCTTATTGCAGTTTTGTTTTCACGAAGCTTAATGTTTATAACGTCCGATCTCCTGAACGATGTCTCGTGCGATGATACTCTTTTGTAGGTATATTCAGTGGTATACGTGAATACTGTCTGCAAAATATGTCGCTAATACGGTTAGTAGTGGTGATGCAATAAATTTAAACCTGATGCCTGACTCGGCAATTTTACTGCATGAGCAGCGGAAATGTAGTAAAAGATATATTTTTTCTCCTTCATCGTTTTGTGGGGTGTATTCAGCGAGCAAAATATTCATAAAGGCTTGAAAGTATGGGTACAGTCCGTTGCAAGTGCTTTCTGAAGTACCGGATGGGGCAAGTCTGGGTATTCGCGCTTCATTAAGTAAGCTTTTTTTTCACCGCCCCCCTCTCCCCTTGATTGGCAGGTGGTTCTTAGCTCCTTGTCGATTATTCCAGACAGTAGGCGATATGTGTACCAAGGTTACTTGAAATTGGTCCAGTGGTTAGGAGATTTGGAACATATATACATATATACATATGTACATACATTTATACATGTATGTAGACGGCGATCCTGTTACCTGCATAGTGCGGTTACCCTGAAGTGCTCATGGTTTGAACATAATAGCATGCATTATGTTTCATGCCAGTTTGGCGTTTGTTGCATGCAGTCTTCATGGCACTGCTATTTCAATTTCCAGCAGTATCTCCTTTTTAATTCGACAATTGCTTGGTCTCGGATTAATCCAACTTTAAGAGCTAAAGTGGGTTCAACAATTTGTTACAGCATGCAAGAAGCCTCTCTATTGCCTAAAGAGAAATAAACACTACATATTAGACCAGCGGAAGCTCTACCGTTGTGATTTTCGGTAGTTCAGCATGACATTCACAGTGAAAGTTCCGGATGTTTCGAGCCTGAAATGTAACTTGCGTTACTTGATAGTGCTAGCTTTTGTTATGGCCAATTCAGGTTTACATTCTGTGTTCTTTATCATTATTTCGGTCACCATTCCACCATACCTTTCCCAGCTTATCGAATACTTTGCATCCTTTCATAATTGCAGTACATCCAGGATCTTGTGTGCACTTATGCATACAACTAAATCTTCCTCTTTTTTCATCTCAGCCCTTTATTTTTGAGCGAACTAACCAGTAACCTCTGATTGTTCCAATAATGTCAGTCATGTTCATTTTGCGATATGTATATTTTATATAACACTAGCAGAAGTTACGTGCTGCTAACAAGGAAAACTTTAGCCTCCTATTTAAATTGGCGTTCAAGAAGAGACTTAAGTTTTTCCTGTTATCATCGTCTCGATACGTCACATCTTTCTTCCTCCAGGATCTCTGTTAGTGCTGACATACTCCTCGCTTTCTTCATTTCTGTTTGTTTCCTTTTCCCTCTCTCTCCATTCCCTACCTTTTCAACCGAGCGAGGTGGCGCAGTGGTTAGCACACTGGACTCGCATTCGGGAGGACGACGGTTCAATCCCGTCTCCGGCCATCCTGATTTAGGTTTTCCGTGATTTCCCTAAATCGCTTCAGGCAAATGCCGGGATGGTTCCTGTGAAAGGGCACGGCCGATTTCCTTCCCCATCCTTTCCTCACCTGAGCTTGCGCTCCGTCTCTAATGACCTCGTTGTCGACGGGACGTTAAACACTTATCTCCTCCTCCTCCTCCTCCTACCTTTTCATTACCTCTTCCTCTAAACTCTCCTCTATTATGTCACACCCCTCTTCAGACGAGTTAACTTCTTCACCAAAGCTGTTTCTGTTATAAAGGCTGTCAGATATTTCTGTTAGTGTATCATTACACACGTTAAATAGGAAAATTTTATTATGAAAATGTACGTTTTAACATGTGATTAGCGTTAACATTACAAAAGAAATCATGGGTATTAATGTAACTGAACTGTTAGCTGTAACTCATTTCCCATGCAAATTTAAATGTCGAAATAAAGAGAACATTTAAGAATCAGTAGTTAAATTTAACAGAGGAACTGAGACCCCTAATCTTACCAGGTGAAGTTAATGCGTAAATACATTTCACTTGTGCTCGAAATACGAACAAGCTGATGTGGAGCATTTGTGCCAAGTCGGACTGTTTATAGAACTTCAATAGCTTTTTTGAACGCGTGTCTTACGAGGTTGTGTATCTTCTGCCACATTTTCCCTTTATATCCGTATATGATTTTGCTCTGATTGTATTCATGAAGTAAATCTGTATCTCATCACCTATGTACAATTTAACCATAGGTCTCAAGCAAAAGTTAAACTTGTTATTTCATCAAACGTAATGACACATGAAAAAGAAAGGTGGGATGTTAAACGACGCCACCATTAAAGTCTTCAGTGACGGAGAGGTAAGACAAATAATAATATTTTATAATATCAATGCCGTTTTGGCTCTCGCCCTAAGCAGTTCAGAAAAATTTATGTGAAACTAACATGGACGACCAGACAAGAACTGGACTATTCACAATTACCAGGTCACTATCACATCGAATGAATCAAGTCTTAGTGGACTCAGGTCCGGATGACGTCGATCACATAAGAACACGTTTATAAAGCATAATTTGACCTCCTGAAGTCAGCTGGAAACTTCTTGGAATAAGGTACGTATTGAGAGTAATGACCGTCGGCATCCGAACCAAGGAGTAATTCCCGTCGACATCCGAACCAAGGATTAGACTGAATAACCAGGCAGTCTGTACTGTAGAGGACCCCGTTTGCAAGTATTCCGCCAGAAAATGGTACAAATGACAAACCTGCATTGATTGTTCTTGTGCATATAACAAATAATGATGTTTTTAGTATTCAAATGGTCATTTCCTTAGTCAAGAAGTACATTTTGAGAAAGGAAAAAAAGCACAAGGGCAAGGATCCCTAAAGTAGACTTGCCATCGTTTCAATTCTCATTTTGACCCTAAAATTTTTTTTCATTACTTTTCGTTTATAATATGTGACTAAATCAGTTCATCAGAAATCAGAGCAAGGCAACGAATCATGCCTAACAGAGCACTGTGATTGTCTCCGGACTGAGGACAGATCCACATTTTTTACGAATTAAAATAGTTTATCACAGGGAAAATATGTAATTGGAATGCACATTTCACTTGTTGCTGTTACTTTGAGCATATTGTCTCAGTTGACACCGGAGATGCTGTTGACGTAAAGCATCCTCCAGATTGTGTAAATCGCTTCCCTTTTCGACGCTGTTCGTTGCAGATAAATAGTATCCACATGCACTTGATTGGCAGTTTTGTTTTCTTTGCTCTGTGTGAGATTTAACATATGCCAGTAACAGCTTTTTCTGGTTGTTACAGCTTGTCATTTTCACCCTTTTTATAATTCCGTAATTATAGTCCACACCGCAGGTAGCTGCGGAGATGCTGGAGCACACCGCAATTAAACATCATTTCTTCTCAGACACGCATTGCTTTCGCTAATGCCGGGAGCGAATTAATTTGAAACGAGAAAATGCAGTTGATACATTCCTTACAGTACGTGGTTGTTAGGAAGAATTTGTAACGTAAAAATTGCCTTGCTTTATATACCATGTTAATTCCTTGAAAATGATATAATTATACGATCTTTTTGCTAATTATGCCACGTCGGATCACTGTTGCATTCGTGCTACCCGTGGACTTAGGCATTATTGTTCTACGGAATCGAAATGATATCGATAGACTTGATGCAGTAGTTATGACACTGTAATTGCTTTTACAATGAAAGGGTTCAAATCAACGTTCGGCATACCTTATTTAGAAGTCCCCTGATTTCCTTACCCCGCTTCACACGCATTCGTTTCTTTAAAGTTATCATCGCCCAAAATTTTGGTACGCACCGGCATTGGTGCTGGAATGACCGTAATATGCGCGAATTTCTGGAGTAAATTCCGACATTCTATGCAGTATCTCAGTAATTTATTGTATGTGGCACTGCTGACTGTGATTATCGGAATGAGACATCAAGCTCAACGCATACCTGGAGTTATTCAAGAGAAGTATGTTACGTGCAAGTAGTAGGGTTCAAACTGCGATTTATCTTTAGCTCACGTTCATCCAAAAAATCTTGGACATAAAATTGCAGTAACCTAGAATTCATCCCAATCATTCTTTTAAGTAGACAAACGTGGCTGAGGAAATGAGGAGCATTTCCCTCGGCATGTTAGTATGTCCAGCGGACATTCGTGAAAGTGAATCACAATGTGGCGGCTCTAATGAGAAAGAATTATTCTTTTTTTCGTGAACTGTGCAGCATTGATTGCGGAGGAGTCTTTGCCATTTGAACGATGGTCCCATCAGTGGCGAGTATTACATGATGAAATGGTCAGCGATGTATTTAGTGAATGGTGTTGCCACGAATTGACCATAATAGGCCTGTTTTATCTTTGAACGTTATCTAAATACTTACCAATGACTGGGGTCACCTTAGTCATCGGTCTTCTGAATGGTTTGATGTGGCCTGCTACGAATTCCTCTCCTGCGTCAGCATCTTCATCTCGGAGTAGCACATGCAACCTACATCCTAAATTATTTGCTGGATGCGTTCCAATCTCTGCATTCTTCTACAGTTTCTGCTCTCTGTAGATCCCTCTGGTACCATGGAAGTCATTCCCTGATGTCTTAACAGATGTCGTATCATCATGTCCCTTCTCCTAGTCAGCGTTTTCCATACATGCCTTTCCAATTCTACGCAGAGCATCCTAATTCCTTGCCTCCTAATTCTATACCTTATCAGTCCATCTAATTTTCGACATTTGTCTGTAGAAGAACATCTCAAATGCTTCGATTCTCTTCTGTTTCGGTTTTCCCACAGTCCATGTTTCACTGTCATAGAATGCTGTGCTCCAGACATACATTCTCAGAAATTTCTTCCTCACATTAATGCCTATATTTGATACTAGCAGGCTTCTCTTGGCCAGGAATGTCCTTTTCGCCACTGCTAGTTTTTGCTCCGCCCGTCATTGGATAATTTGTTGCCTATCAAGCAGAATTCCTTAACTTCATCTACTTCGTTACCATCAATCCTGATGGTAAGTTTCTCGCTGTTCTCGTTTCTGTTACTTCTCATCACTTTCGTCTTTCTTCGATTTACTCTTAATCTATATTCTGTACTGATCAGACGGTTCATTCCATTCAGAAGATCGTGTAATTCTTCTTCACATTCACTGAGGATGGCAATGTCATCAGCGAATCGTATCATTGATATCCTTTCGCCTTGAATTTTCATTCCAGTCTTGAACCTTTTTTTTTAATTACCGTCACTGTTTCCTCGATGTACAGATTGACCAATAGAGACGAAAGACTGCATCCCTGTCTTACACCCTTTTCAAACCGAGCATTTCGTTCTTGGTCGTCTACTCTTATTATTCCCGCCTGGCTATTGTACATATTGTACATTACCCGCCTCTCCCTATAGCTCACCCCTATTGTTCTCAGAATTTCGAACATTCTGCTCCATTTTACATTGTCGAACGCTTTTTCCAGGTCGGCAGATCCAATGAACGTGTCTTGATTTTTTCTTTAGTGTTGCTTTAATTATCAGTTGCGTCTCTGCTGCCTTTAGCTTTCCTAAAACCAAATTTATCGTCCTCTAACACGACCTCAGTTCTATTTTCCATTCCTCTTGTCAACAACTTGGATGCACGAGCTGTTAAACTGACTGTGCGATAACTCTCGCACCTATCAGCTCTTTCAGTCTTTGTAACTGTGTCGATGATATTTTTCCGAAAGAGATGGTGTGTCGCCAGACTCATACATTCTACACACCAGGGTGAACAGTCGTTTTAGTGCCGCTTCCCCCAATGATTTTAGAAATTCTGATGGAATGTTAACAGTCCCTTCCGCCTCATTTGACCTTAAGTCCCCAAAGTTCTCCTAAATTCTGCTTCCAATACTGGATACCCTATCTCTTCCAAATCGACTCCTGTTTCTTCTTCTATCACATTAGACATGTCTTCCTCCTCGTAGGGACCTTCAATGTACTCTGCCGCGCGGATTAGCCGAGCGTTCTAAGGCGCTGCAGACATGGACTGTGCGGCTGGTCCCAGCAGAGGTTCGAGTCCTCCCTCGGGCATGGGTGTGTGTGTTTGTCCTTACGGTAATTTAGGTTCAGTAGTGTGTAAGCTTAGGGACTGATGACCTTAGCAGTTAAGTCCGATAAGATTTCACACACTTTTTTTTTTCAATGTACTGTTTCCATCTATCCGGTCTCTCCTCTGCAGTTTGTAGTGGATTTCCCGATGCATTCTTATTGTTACCACCCTTGCTTTTAATTTCATGGAAGGTTGCACTGACTTTCGTATATGCTGAGTCAGTCCTTTCGACAGTCACTTCCTCTTCGATTTCTTCACATTTTTCACGCAGTCATTCAGTCTTAGGTTCACAGCACTTCCGATTTATTTCATTCCTCAGCGAATTCTATTTCTGTATTCGTGAATCTACCTGAACATTTTTGTACATCCTCCTTTCGTCAGTCAACCGAAGTATTTCCTCTGTTACCGACGGTTTCTCTGCAGTTATTTTCGTTGTACCTGTGTTTTGCTTTACAACTTCTGTGAATGCCCTCTTCAGAGATGTTGATTCGTTTTCAGTTGTACTGCCTAGTGATCTATCTCTTATTGCTGTATCTATAGCCTTAGAGAACTTCAAGCTTATCTTGTCATCCATTAGTACTTCTGTATCCCACTTCTTTGCGTCTTGATTCTTCCTGACTAATCTCTTGAACTTAAGCCTACTTTTCATCACTACTGTATTCTGATCTGAGCCTACATCTGGTGCTGGATACGCCTCACAATCCAGTATCGGATTCGGAATCTCTGTCTGACCATGATGTTATCTAAATGAAATCTTCCCGTATCACCCGGCCTTTTCCAAGTATACCACTTTCTCTTGTGGTCCTGCTATGAAAAGAAACTGAACCCCTCACCATCAATCCTGGTGCTCGAGCAGTATGGCCGGCTACATTTAGGCAGGTATCCCTACCGTATCCGTGGCGTCTCCACACACGTCTCCGCTAGTAATTGGGGCTGAGTTCGATGCAGGGCTCATGAATCAAGAGAATTCTACTCCAGTCTACGAGATTCCAGACCTTTCTAGTCGTTATGAAATGACCCTTGACCGTCTTTCATTACTAGAAAGCACATTTTTGTTTATTTTATTAAATTAATTTTAATAACGTGCGCAAACCAAACTGTAATTTTTCCAAGCCATGCATAGCTATATAAGGACTTAAGGGTCAGTGAAATGTTGAAACTTAGTATCTGTTGCCGCAGTCGCGCAGAAGTATTTATGGTATCGCTTCAGTTAACTCGTATATTGTGTAGTTAGGTAATTCAAATGGCTCTGAGCACTATGGGACTTAACATCTGAGGTCATCAGTCCTCTAGAACTTAGAACTAGTTAAACCTAACTAATCTAAGGACAGCACACACATCCATTCCCGAGGCAGGATTCGAACCTGTGACCGTAGTAGTCGCGTGGTTCCAGACTGAAGCGCCTAGAACCGCTCGGCCACAAAGACCGGCAGTTACATAATTTTTTGTTTCGTTACACATGTCATACACTAATGAAGCGAAACATCATGAACACCCAGATAATAGCGTGTCGCCCTATCTCTAGAACGTAGTACAACAGAGATGCTGCGTAGCATGCGTCTGACAAATGTTTCCTTCGGTATGTGTCACCATACGTCTACGCAGATGTCACGCAATTACTGTAAATTATGGGCCGGTGGCTCGTAGGCGCGGAGATGGCCCCTGATAACGCCTCAGATGTGTTCCTTTGGGTTCGTGGGTAAGACATCGATTGTTCACTATCAAGCACCTCAAATCAGTGTAGCAGATTCCTGACCTTTGGAAGTTCACAGATCCCGTGGAAGCTCAGGTGCCGGCCGCGGTGGCTGAGGGGTTTTTGGCGCTTCAGTCCGTGACCGCGCGACTGCTATGGTCGCAGGTTCGAATCTTGCCTCGGGCATGGATGTGAGTGATGTCCTTAGGTTAGTTAGGTTTAAATAGTACTAAGTTCTAGAGGACTGATGACTTCAGATGTTAAGTCCCATAGTACTCAGAGCCATTTGAACCATTTGAAGCTCAGGTGAATGTCCCCCAAACAGATATCCACCAGTCTGCGTCCGTGAAGCAGTGCATCTTTCCAGCAGCCGTTCTCCTAGTTGACGGCGTACCCCGGCACAACCATTGTTTTGGCTAACAAGAAACATCATTCATTCCAGGAGGCGACACGCTTACTTTTATCCCGTGCCCACTGCTGTCTTCACTGACGACGTAGTTGTTTTCAGTGGAAACACGTAGTAGTAGTAGTAGTAGTAGTAGTAGTAGTAGTAGTATGTAGCAGTCGTATGTTCAAAAATGTTCGCAGATCGATTCCGTCCGAAACACTTCATGACTGCACCAGCGTTATACCCTGTCGCCAGTTCGACCACAGATCGCCGCTTACCCTGCTGTATAGAGCAACCTCCACATTCGATGACGGAGCGTGGACATCCACACCATTTCACTGCCTTCAGCCACTTTTCAGAGACACCTACGACTGACTTTGTCGTTTAGTGTATGCCCGTTCCCGGCGCCTTATGTCAATGGTTTCTCAATATGCGCCCAGTATGGTGTCCTGAATGATTCCCCGTGCTTTTTTGCTCCACTTATAAATCCTTATTTCGTCACGTACCTGCAAAGCCAGCAGGCGATGGGCAGTGGTCACAGTCTTTGGAACTCCTACCAGTGTATATCTAAGCCTACTTGTGTACCTTTTCTTGTTTTGTAAGGCTGTTGCTAATTGCTGGACAGTCAAAGCTTGTGCAGCTACTAAACAGTTTTTCTCGATGTTAACTGATTCAAATGGTTCAAATGGCTCTGAGCACTATGCGACTTAACTTCTGAGGTCATCAGTCGCCTAGAAATTAGAACTAATTAAACCTAACTAACCTAAGGACATCACACACATCCATGCCCGAGGCAGGATTCGAACCTGTGACCGTAGCGGTCGCTCGGCTCTAGACTGCAGCGCCTAGAACCGCACGGCCACTCCGACCGGCGGCGTTATCTGATATAAAGCTTGTAGTGGAAAGTAATGTGGTCACAAATGCTCTCGCCAGGAACAAGGTAAATACTCAGAAAAGCCCAATGCTCACGTCTGTGGGGGCTCCTCAAGGAGACTGCAGTTAGTCTAAACTAGTTCCTACGTAAGCGTAGCAAAAACCTTACTGCAGTAGTGTGATTTCACTTCAGAAACTGCTACGGATAGGGAACACGGTATTGTTCGCGCTGTTGGGCGGGCTTGCAGCCTGCCCCTGACAGCAGGTGGAATTCGGCTCTCCTGCGTGGCCCCGTCAAGTGGAGCGAAGCCCGTCGCCTCGCCGAGGTGGCGGCCGCTGTCGGTGGTCGGCGGTCGGCGTGCCTGCACTCCACTGCAGACGCGGCGACGGCGGCGGCGGCCAATAAAACGCCATAAAACATGGGCCCGCCTGCCTATAAAGCGCGCGCCGGGCCTTATCGCCGGCAGCTCTTAACGAGGCCTGGCGCGGCGCTGGAGCTCACAGGCAGAGGTGCGAGCCGAGCCGCGTGTTTGTAGGCGGCAATCAGCACGGCTCAAATTCCTCGCTCTGTTAGCACGCGGACCTCGAGGAACGTGGCCAGCTAATGGAAGCGGTAGGGTCGCCCTCGCAGCTACATATTTCCCGTGTTTTAACACGCGATGTACGGAATCCTGCAATAATTCTACTTACGACTACTGGCACTAACGGGTGGACGTAGTCAAACAGCGTAAATCTAATTTGAAGTTGGTGCAAATTGTGTACCAGTTCACATTCTCCCTAAATATTCCATTTGAGGGTGGTGCTCGGTAACTACGGACGACCAGGTGTCGTGACGTGATACATACATAGAGGGTAGCCCAGAAAGTAATGTACCGCGTGTATTTTTTTTTTTTTCAGCCGAAAACAATGCTACGAATGCTAAACGTTACGTATGTATTATTTGAAGTCTCCCCTCATCAAACTATATCATAACAGCATTCTATCATCAATAGTAGGTTGTACGTATGGGGTCTGGGCTCACAGGCTCACGAGGGTGATGCTGGCCATGGCCGTGAGAAGGGTGCAAAGAAACATGATAATGCGGTCTGTAGGTGCCTACAGAACGACTCCTGGGGGGGGGGGGGGCTCTATTGGTGCTAATGGGATTATGCCCGTTAGACATGAAGATAAGGGAACAGGCCGCATGGTACTGGGTCACTAAGAGAAAGATAGACAAGACAAGGGACATTTTGGGGGTGCAGGTAGGAGATAAACCTGCCATAAAGAGAAGGGGGGAGGAGTTATGGCAAACATCTTGGCAGAATGAAGAAACTGGTAGAAGGGTCTTTCAGCTGCTGACGAATATCAAGGAGCGACTTGGGATGACCTACTTCGAGCCAAGCAGGGGACTATTGCACTTTCTCACGGGACATGGACCATATCCGACATATCTATGTCGGTTTGGAAAAAGAGCTAAACCAGCGTGCGACTGTGGCGCTCAAGACGGAACACCTGAGCACATCATCTATGACTGCCCGTAATATGATGATGTGGCGCATGACCTGCGAGCACAATTACCCGATCAAGACACTTATGCCCTAATACGACGTGCCGATACCTTTAGTACCCTCAACACATTGGCAAACGAGGTATCACGGAAGATCTTGCGAGAATTCTTAAGAACCCAAGACAGATGATATTGAACCCGGAATAGACTGAGATGTACTCGCCATACCGCCAGGTGCGGAGCTGGCCAGTCTCCCCTGACTGGAATCCGCCGCACTACCGGACCAGGTCAGCGAGTGCATCACCCATCAGACCACGACAACTGCACTCAACTTAGACATAGAACCAATTAAAATAGCAGTAGTAGTAGACTTAGAACACTAACAACACTAACAAGTAGGGACTGCAGCGACAGTACAGACTTGGCCAGCCCAGTGGCAGGGGCACGCTCACATGGGTTTAGCTCAGTGAGCAGGCCTTAAAACAGTAGGTTTGTAACACCAACTGGCACACCTGTAACCGCTGCAGAATACAGCAGAATAGTAGAATAGTCTAATAGATTAACCTTGCCCACAAGCTAGCCAGTTACAATATTAAAATGTAGAACTTGTAGTATTATAGTAGTAGAATAGTCTAATACAGGGGCGGGCAGGAATCCTGCCCATGTGCGGTGCACTTGGGCAAGCTGGCCACCCGCTTATCTCCCATCCCCACCATACCTTCTGTCCGCTCCTTCCTCTGTAATGCGTTTTGTTTCCTAGCTTGCTTTATTGAGTGAATGAATAATGTTAGTAGGAATGCTGGAAGGCAATCATGGTTTGAAAGAGTACCTATTACCTACGATAGGTTTTATTTAATTATCACAGGTGGAGTTTACAATACGTTTAACATCTGGAACAAAATTTCTACATACAGACAAACACAAGCAGTTACGCAAATTTTCATCACTGATGTTTGCTCTTAACCGAGACTTATTAATTCAGCAAATAGTTTTCCAGCTCTCGCTATATTAAGTGCAGTCTTATAACTTGCACATTCCGCTGGGCTATTATTGTTGTCGTCCTGAAAACTTGAAAACAGTGATCCATAAAATTTTAAATCAGTTAGATGAGAGACATGACGAGAGAAAGTCGCAGATCTCTCGTGACAACAGCAACTACGACAAATTCAAATGGCTCTGAGCACTGTGGGACTTAACTGCTGTGGTCATCAGTCCCCTAGTACTTAGAACTACTTCAATCTAACTATCCTAAGGACATCACACACATCCATTCCCGAGGCAGGATTCGAACCTGCGACCATAGCGGTCGCGCGGTTCCAGACTGTAGTGCCTAGAACCGCTCGGCCACTCCGGCCGGTCAACTACGACAGATTCACCTGGTATCGTCAGATCGCTCTTCTTAAGCTCAGTCAATTCCCCATCCGCTCAGAATCCGACAATAAATTGTACTCGTCCTTGTGAAATTTATTATAATGGCCTTCAACACTAAACTTCCGTTGACCAGCGAGAATGCTGCCACATATTAAACATTTCGAATTTCCACGTTTTTGCACAAAGAAAAAATGATTCTCCCATTACTTTTTAAAAGATAGCAAATCTCCACTTCTCCGTTTCTTGAAATACAACGTTCACTACATTGTGCTCGCTTCGCATCAACTTCCGCTGCTTAGCCTGGCACTACACTGCCGCAACCTGCCGGCTGTCGCCACAGCCCCGGTCGACGCCTGCACGCGAGCAGCACACGTGCAGCGCTGTGCGCTCATGAGCCGTGTGCAACGTTTGCCCGCCCCTGGTCTAATAGATTAACCTTGTTCACAAGTTAGCCAGTTACAATATTAAAATGTATAACTTGCAGTATTACCAGTAGTAGTATAATACATAGACCCACTAATTATTGAGGTGGTGGGTTATTTCTGTATTTCATATAGTTGTAATGTATTGTGTTAAATAATTTTTTTTTAAAAAAAAAGTCTCCTGAGTGGCGTCGCCCAGTTTCCGTCACTTACGAAAGATGGCGTAGCTACAGGGCAGTTTCAAAATGGCGTCTGTAGATGATGTGCGTTACAAGCAACCTGCCGTCGCTGAATTCCTCACTGCAGCAAAAGAAACTGTAGGGAATGCTCACAAACGCTTGTGCAAAGCCTTTGGAGCATCTGCTGTCGACAGTACAGTTTTTCGCTGGGCACGCAGGGTGAGGTCATCAGAAGGCGGTTCGGCGGAGCTCCACGATTTGCAAAAAATGGTTCAAATGGCTCTGAGCACTATGGGACTTAACTGCTGAGGTCATCAGTCGCCTAGAACTTAGAACTACTTAAACCTAATTAACCTAAGGACATCACACAGATCCATGCCCGAGGCAGGATTCGAACCTGCTACCGTAGTGGTCGCGCGATTCCAGACTGAAGCGCCTAGAGCCGCTCGGCCACACCGACCCGCCCACGATTTGCAGCGGTCTGGGAGACCATCCACGGCCTTCACATGACATGTTGCAGCCAGCTGACATTGTCACTGGCGTTGACAGACGGATTAAAGGATGCCATTCGTGGAAGACATTTTGAGGACGATGAGGAGGTGTTTCACACAGTGAAGCATTGGCTCCGCCACCAAGACAAGGATTGGCACCGACAGGGCAAACGCGTCCTTGTTTCGCACTTGAGAAAGGTCATAGAAAGGGATGGAGATTACGTGGAAAAATGGGATGTGTAGATAAGACACTATTCGTTCGTGTACGTAATTCTCATTATGTTCAATAAAGAATTGTTGAAGAAAAAAATGCGGCGCATTACTTTCTGGGCAACCCTGGTACATGGGAGGAAAGCACTGATTCTTGACTGATATCGAAAAGTGAGCTCTCTTAATTTTTATTTTTGTTTAATTTATTTTATTTAACATTTTTCTTCAGGGCTTTTAGGCCTTCTTTTACATCAGCCCAGAGACTACATATATAAAAAAACTGTAAATTTTTTTAAAAATGTTAGCTCAAAGGCATGCTTTTTCTTTTCCTTTTTTCAAATTTTATGACGCATTTCGATTTGTACGCTGGTTATCAGATATGTCTGTCTCGTTAAACTGGTCCATAAATATTTTAAAAAAGTCTTACAGCCAAGAGAGGGAAACGTGAGACAGAGTACTTCCTGTACACCTTTGAGATACAAGTGACAGAGTTGGAGATGAGTAATATGAGTGCAATGTTAGAGGAAACGGTAGAGCAAAGAGAGCCATGATAATTATTCACCGCCAGGAGTGATACAGTCGATAAGATGAGCGTAACAAATATATCGCATAAAACTTTCATTGTCACATTCGTTAGGCTTGATCTTCAAAATATGCCAAGAATTGGGAATTTTAGTGATTTTACAAATTTCTGGAGAGAATCCGAGGACTTCTTAAAGACTGCAGTGGTTTGTTCATTATACAATAAAGTTCTTTGCTGAGGAAAAAAGTTATCTATGTGTCGGTTGGTATTACATGTGGCATGAACTCTGTATCGGGGTGTAATAAGTCTATTGTGAGTGTCTAAAGTTACTTGTGTTTAAGCCAGGTTGAGTTTCAAAACTATATTCTGTGGACCCTCTGGTAAGACAAGAAATTTAGAGTTTAGATGTTGCATAGCTGTTCACAGATTTGTTGGACTTGCCCATAGGTGTGATCAAAGATAATCATCGTAGGATTAACGTCTATAGTAGGAGGCATGTGTTTACATGCTATTAATAAATAACGAGAAAAGTGAAGAACTCAGTACTGAGTCTTGTGCTATCTGTTATACAACATCCCTGTACCTTGTTGCTCTGATCGTTACTACACTGTTGTGAGGATTTAAGGTACGATTGGAATCGCCTTATAGCACATGAAAGAAACTTTGGCTTGATTGTCAAAGTCAACATTCCAACGACTTATTCGGCGTGTACTTCGTTTCGGTTCTGTTCACTGTCTCTCACATATATTAACCCTTTTTCAGCACAACATGCGGAGGGCTTATTTCAATAGTGGTACAAGTCCATTTTTGTTCATTCTGAGATACAGAGTCCTAAAGTTACCAGAAATATTCAAGTATATGTACTTCAAGTATATGTACTTGAATATTTCTGGTATCTTAACTGCAGATTTTTCAGCGCTGATTTAACTTTAGGACTCTGTTTACCTTTATCTTTTAGTTTGTCACACTGCGGCCTTATGTTTTACGATGTGTCACGCCATCTCTTACCTCGAGCGTAACACCAACATATGAAGGGCTTATTTCAATAGTGGTACAAGTCAATTTTTGTTCATTCTGAGATACAGAGTCCTAAAGTTACCAGAAATATTCAAGTATATGTACTTCAAGTATATGTACTTGAATATTTCTGGTATCTTAACTGCAGATTTTTCAGCGCTCATTTAACTTTGAGATACAGAGTCCTAAAGTTACCAGAAATATTCAAGTATATGTACTTCAAGTATATGTACTTGAATATTTCTGGTATCTTAACTGCAGATTTTTCAGCGCTCATTTAACTTTAGGACTCTGTACCTCAGAATGAACAAAAATTGACTTGTACCACTATTGAAATAAGCCCTTCATATGTTGGTGTTACGCTCGAGGTAAGAGATGGCGTGACACCTCGTAAAACATAAGGCCGCAGTGTGACAAACTAAAAGATAAAGGTAAACTCTTGGACGATGGCAATCAATCTTAGATTCAGCAACATTCTTTGAAAAAGTATGTGTTTGTGTCTACAGTCGCAATTTATTTTGCCTATTGCCTATCTGTTTCAATACACGCTACTGTCCACAGTCCATTCTATGATCAAAATAATTGGTTCAATAGTCAGAACAGTAGTTCAAAAGCAATTTACAAATTTGCTATTCTTTATGACAGCAAATGTTTGGCGTACAGCGACCTTAAAACGTATGGGTTTTAAATAGTTGAAATAAAAAATTGATTTTAAAGTGATAGGGGCATTATTAGCAGGAAAATGCTGATAATGTTATATGTTGTGTTGCACTGTGTAAATGTTTTCCCTGATATGACAAATTCGCGTCAGCTCACAAAATTACACACTTCTCACGATGCATATGCCTTTAACACCTCCTTATATTTCCGTCTCCAGCGTTTAACAACAGTTAGAGTAGTGAAATCTGTAGATATTTACTAGGGAATAGTCTACAAAATAACGCAGCATATGACGGTTTGGTTTCCCTCCTTTAACCCTGACCTTTCTGTAAGTTGAAAGTAGATTTTGTTTTATGAACCTGAGTTTAAATGCTCTTCATCTCGCAACACATTTTGCGAATTAATTTAGTTTTCAAGTTGAACTCCGCGTTTCGAGTCTTTATACCTGCATCATAAGTACAATTCATGTATCCAAAGATGATGGATAACTTAAAATTTTATCTATCATTTTAAAAAAAGAACGTAATATTTTATTTGTTTAGTAGCATCTACATACGTGTCTTCAGATCTTGTAGAGATTGAAATCCCCGAGCTGCACTATTTTGTGTGGGCTCCTCCAGCCATGTTTCGCGGTACTGTGATTTATGATTGTGTCTTCCTCCCAGACCCTTGCCTTACCAAGGGCTTATGTGCAAAACAGTTCGGGCGTTGTACAATGGCAGTATCGAAAGAAAGAAAGAAAGAGTGAACATAGTTTTCTGTTTCTGGCGACGATGGCCATAGCAGATCAAACTAAATTTGTTGGCACCCGGCAATGCTAAATAAATTACATTATACATATACCATCACTCCAAAAAGTCCCGAGACTTGTTTATTCCCGACATGTAAGTGACGTCAGTACTCTGGCACCTTGCACGATGTGTGTAAACAACAGTTGCACATACGAACAGTTCTCAGCAAGAAGTGTTAACTAGTGGAGGTCCGGTCGTGGTGTGTCAACGTTGTCATTTCACAGATTGCTGTGGAGCAACACCTATAAATTAAAGAGAAAATTGTATGCAAAATTTGTCTCGCGCACCTTGACTCCTGGACAAAAACAACGACGTGTGGTCGCCTGCACGTACACCGGTTGCACACGTGGCTTGGGTGCGCGGGTTTCCTTGCAGACAGAGACGCGACGTCAGCATGACCGTAGGGATGTCGCAGCGTGATGCGATGGGGGGGACCGTTCGTGGGAATCGGGAGGAGTCAAGTCTATCGGCGCGATCTGCAGCGGCTGTTAAAGAACAGTTAGTTATCCCGTTGGGCCC
This sequence comes from Schistocerca cancellata, assembly GCF_023864275.1. Lineage (NCBI taxonomy): Eukaryota > Metazoa > Arthropoda > Insecta > Orthoptera > Acrididae > Schistocerca > Schistocerca cancellata. Next base: position 98,849,132 of record NC_064630.1, on the reverse strand, counting down.
GGACGGCGCTCGGAGCGCCGCCTGTGTGACGTCACGCGGAGCCGGTCACCTGCGCATGCGCCAGATGCTATCGGCTGCCGGGTCGCGCACCCTAGTTGCTCCCTGCGACGACCATTCATCTTTCGCGTCCATCCCGCTGCTTCAGCGATCCGTAGACACCGTTGTATAGGGCAGCATCGTAATTTAATTTATTCGACGAGGCTAATCGCGCACAGTTACGGAAGCAATCTGACGATTCGGGCGCTAACGTCTTTATGACACCGTGCTTTTGCCATCGGTGCTAATTTGACTCTCGGTGTACGTAATTGGCCGCGTGAATGAGGTTCTCGGAGTACCGTGTAACCCAAGCCAACTTACCAGACACAGCGAGCTACATAGGTGAAACGGAGCTGTTCTACAGACATTTGGGATAAGTCACCCATGCGACGTTGTATAATCGTTATCTGTTCGCTAACAAAAAAAAAAGTAAAATGTTTTGATCACCTTGCAGCCATTGTGTGCAGTACATCCGTCTGCAAAACCCAGAGGTATCCTGTTTTTCATTAAAGACATTAGTGATTGCACGGAGAAAATCGCTGCAGTCTCAACCAAGGACGCTTGCAGAACGTCGAAAACAGCAGGCATTTACCAAATACTGTATAATTGTGGAGACGTGAATGTGATAACTATAAAAATTACATAAAAAGACTGGAAGCACGTAAAAGAAACGTTTAAGGGGGGAAACAGATAGGTCAATTGTTGCATAATAGTTTGTAGCCAGGACGCCATCACGAGCAGCTGTTAGTATATGGTACAAGGAGAAACGATGGAGAATATTAAACGCGCCAGTGAGTTTAATCGGAATTAGGAGGGGTTTGGGCGATGGTGCCTGCGGACGGCAGCGACCTACAACGGCCGTCTCCACTCTAGTTCTGTCTGGGAGCACTCGGAAGCGAACTCTTTACTAGCGTCGGTCCAAAGCCAGAGTGTGAATCGAACATTCATACACACTACAATCCCCTTTGAGATGTTCTCTGAAGATACAGAAGAAGATTCGGGTTTATCCGTGATATTCACTCGACCAAGACATAGTATTTTAATATGTTAACAAAAAGGAGAGAGAGAGCGAGAGAGAAAGTGCTTTCAGTCTGAAGCCTGATGCAGAATACGTTGACGGATACCACGTTATTAAAAATTGTGATTCGAAGCATTTAGCAGCTGCGCAGAGTCCAGGCAAATGACGTTTATGCGTCGCCGCATGGAAATTGAATGCTACATATTTCTTAACTGATTGAGATTATGGTAGTAGAAAATTTTTGGAAAATTAACCAAGATGTGACGATCAATAGAGTTCACGAAACAATCTGGCTGTACCACATAGCGAGGAAATATTCTATCGGACACGGTAGCACTACCGGTTTTGCTGTTTACCGCTGACAGAGACTGATTTTCTGCACTAAGTTTCGCCAAACAGCTGTTACGTCACCAAACACTCGACGGCTAGCTTGTCAACATCAGTTTGTTGCCCACCGTAGCTGATAATGCGAATGATGGTTTTCCTTTAAATGAGGTGTACGGCGCATCCCTTCACACGCCGATACGTGAGCAGTTCCAGTACCTGCTTCACCCCATTTATAGTGTCTCAGCTTTCGACACTCGCAGTCAAATGTGCGATGTCATATATGTTATATGTACTTCGCTCGACAGCCAACTGCTTAAACCAGATTAACCTAAGGGCATCACGTACATCCATGCCCGAGGCACGATTCGAACCTGCAGTCGCGCAGTTCCACTGCTTAGTTCTGATTAACCTAAGGACATCACATACATCCAGGCCCGAAGCAGGTTTCGAACCTGTGGTCGCGCGGTTCCAGACTGTAGCGCCTAGAACCGCTCGGCCACCCCAACCGGCTACAGTGTTGTCTCTCCAACACATTTTAATTATATATTTCTAATTTAGTTAGTTGTAGATGTTAAATATGAACGCACCTGCGACACGCATACGAGAAGTATCAGCCATTCACAGTTTAAAACAGAACAAAACTGTTTTTGCTTCACCAACAAGTTTTACTCTCAACTACGTACGGGATATATGATCAGTGGTATCCTTGCTGGCGTATTCATAAACCATATGGAAAATGATATCCCAGACAAAATTGTGAAACCGAAACAGTGCAAAATGAAATATTGATATCGACATATAGATGATGTTATGTTAATGAAACCATCTTGATGGGTAAATAAATTTCTTTATATATTACACCTTTTCCGCTATTGTCATTACGATATATCAAAAGAAACTTCGAACTTGGGACTCGCAGCTTCAGAGTTTCCTTTGATATTTGAAGATGCCATTAGCCGAAATGGCGTTATAAGTACAGAAATTTATTTAGCGATCGAGACGAATTTATTCATAATGATCACAGACTTATATAGGACATTTATTGTTTTTATTAATATGTAAATGATGTAACTTGCCTAGCAGACGAACCACACATTCATCTAAAAGAATTGCACAATGAAATGAATCCTATCCATTCTCAAATACAGTTCACCATTGAGACGCAAACATATGAAAGACTTAATATCTTCGACCTCACCGGACAGAAGACATACAGTGGACGGGAGTTCATTGTACACAGAAAGCACAAAACCAGTGGCACAATTATCCTCAACCAATCCAGTCATCGTACAACACGCAAACAAACCAGTTTCAGATACTTATTACAAAAGCCACACAGAACACATATGAGAAAAAAAAGTGACTGCGCTTAGGTACTAAAGATAGTAAAGGAAAAAGCACACGAGAGTACTATGTTGCAAAGGCAGTACAGATAACATATAACTAAGAAACATACACAGAAATAAACACCACATAACACACAACAAATCAGCAGAACGTAAGCAACAGGCGACACCTAATGACAACGAAGTCATGCACATGATAGACAACATACTGAAGAGTCAAGGTCTCAGTATAACGTACCAGTCTAACAGTTGAATACAGAACAGACTTGGCAAACAAGCTACCAGCAATGACAAACATAACCAGTCTGTTATCTGTCAGTTAATATGTAATTTCTGTCAGTTAATATGTAATTTCTGTCAGTATGTGTATAGAGGCCAAACATGTAGGAATTTTAGAACCACATATACAGGATATTTCAGAACATTAAAAAGTAATAGCTCTCACTCAGCATTTACTGATCTAATAGCACGGAATCACCATCGAAGAAACAAAAACTTATTTCAAAATTCTTAAAATTAACAACAGTTTGCACCAAATGTTAACACCTCTTACTCTATCTCACACACACACGCACACGCCAACAAGCACACAATCAACACATTTCAGATGTGAACAACACTTTGGAATCGTGCGCTACTCTGCCATGAAACACAAAACAAATAAACATCACATAACTGCAACACGTGAAATGACGGCAGAAAGCAGAAACCTTGGGTATTTTTTATGTGATGTATCGTATGCTTGTACTTATAAGACAGCTAAAAACGACATAGCAAAAGAGATAAATGCTTCAACACGGTATAAACAAGGGAAGCTAGATGACGGCATCCAAGAAACCCAACACTCTAAATAACACGATATAATATAGTGTTTTTCAGTCAGAAATGAAATAAAAGCAGAAAAACAGAAAACGTTTCGTTGTTTGCTGTTGACAAACTGTAGAATGCATTATGGGTGTAAAGCTACCAAATAAATAACTGATAGTGTGATGTGAGGTACGGAAAAAAAGTTGTAACATCCTTATTTCCAAATTACTATCCTATCCCTAAATTTATCAGCGTAGCGTAAGTTCAAATGGCACTGAGCACTATGCGACTTAACTTATGAGGTCATCAGTAGCCTAGAACTTAGAACTAATTAAACCTAACTATCCTAAGGACATCACACACATCCACGCCCGAGACAAGATTCGAACCTGCGACTGTAGCGGTCGCTCGGTTCCAGACTGCAGCGCCTAGAACCGCACGGCCACTCCGGCCGGCAGTAACGTAAGTGAACAATTTCTAATACCTCTAATAAGTGAGAGGTATGTTTAACTGCATATGTAAATTAATGTAAAGTATGACGCCTAATTATAGATCCTTTGTACACGTGAATACGTTTCAGGCAAAAACTCATAACTTCCACATGATGTACACATGTAATAATAATTTTCAGAAAGAAAGTAAATAAAAACCCAATGAAGACAGCACAGAAAGTGTTGAAACATATTTGGATATAACAAAACTACTGAATCAGTGTCTTGCAAAAGATGGAATTTCTCTCCAATTTTTCTGAAGAGCGTGAACAATAAGAAGAGCTACAACATCCAGTACATGGTTATTAAGGAATTATTTGCCATTATTGCACGCCTGTATACTTTTTCTTTTCATCTTCAACTGTTTCCTTACACTGTGACAAGTACAATTAAAATTATAATCCGAATGGTGGCACAGAGTCAACAGGAAGTGACGAGAACTTAATATGTTTTAGACATTCGAACTTGCACATTGAAAGTTAATAATAACCAGATACAGGTGCCAAGTATCCATATTCAGGTTTCCTTCGAAATGACGAACTTTAAGGGTACTTATATTAGTGTGTGAACTCAATAAGAAACCTCTATATATGATAGAAAAGGTCCTGACTGATTGACTGACTGAGTGCTAAGGATAGAAACTTGAAATTTGGAGAAGGTGTGGAGCTTATACTGCAGGCGTCATTTAAGAAGCAATTTGTCGAAATTCCAACTGTAAGGGGGTGAAAGAGGGGAGGAAAGGTTTCTTGAAAATGTCGCTATTATGGCAATTTTGATGCTAGACCTACGAAAATTGGTGTTTGGTTTCTCAGTCAGAAATGAAGAACTACTTGTTTCAGCACTTTCGAAAATTTAACCCTATGGGGGCGAAATAGTAGGTGAAAGATTTTTTCTGAAAATATAGCGTTATTAAAGAACTGCTAAAGTATTTTTAAAGTTACGTCTATAAACACTGGTATTTGTCTTCTCGTTTACAAATAAAAAGATACGTGTTTCAGTGTTTTTGGAAATTGAACCCCAAAGGGGTTTAAGTAGGAGATGAAATTTTTATGAAATACTTTATTATGGAAACATTTTTAAAGCTAAATTTATGGAAATTTAAATTTGGCTTCTCGGTAATAAAAAAGACACATGTTTCACTGTTTTTGGAAGTATAAACCTTTTGAAGCTAAATCTATGGAAATTTGTATTTATTTACTCTGTTAGAATTAGAACATACGCATGTCGCTATTATTGTTTGTTTGTTTAGTGGATGTCGCTGTTACTGGACTGATTCACTGACTGATCATCGTCCAGCCCAAACCGCTAAGGATAGAAACTTGAAGATTGATTAGGGTTTAGGTCTTATACCGTAAACATCGTTTAAGAAGTGATTGTGAGATATTTCGTTCCAAAGGGGGTGAAACAGGCTTTTTGACAGTATGTCACTATTAAGGGAATTTTGAAGCCAGAACAACAAAAACTGGTATTTGGTGTCCCAGTCAGAAAATAAAATAATACGTGTTTCAGCATTTTTTGGGAATACCACCACTAATGGCGTAAAATATTGGGTGTAAGTTTTTTTGAAAATAAATTATTACTAAAGAACTATTGAAGCATTTTCCAGGCTACATGTATGACAACTGGTATTTCTCTTCTCTGTTAGAAATAAATAGAATGCGTGGTTCAGTGTTTCTGGAAATTCAACCCCAACGAGAGTGCAGTAGGGAATGAAAAGTCTTAAGAAAATATTCCGTTACATTAAAAAAAGTTTAATGCTAAATTTATGTAATTTTGTAGTTCAGTTCTCGCTTAGATGTAAAGAAATATTTGTTAGGGGATGAAAGTTGCTATGGAAATATCTCCACAAGAACGTGAAATGCATGATCAACAAAAACTTTGAACTCCAACTATCAGAATCGCTTTTCGGTCAGAAGTCCATTCAGACAAGACCATACTTATATTCCCTTAATTAGCGTGAAAAGCGTAGAACATGTAGCAATTTGTGGGCAACATAACAATTCGATTAAATAAATAAAAAAAGAATCTCTGCAGCCCATACAGTCTACGCGAGCGAAGCAGCGGGCGCTAAGCTAGTCTACTTATATAATCTGACAGGTAGGATACCTAAATATAGCGATGAAGGTATCACTTCGTCACAGAGATATTACAGAGAAATTACAGGTACTTTATAGCCAGCCTCAGTTTACAATTGTAGTAGTCATACTACAAAAAATGTAGCGATCAAACAGCATGGAAGTATTTTAAAAGTAATCTTCTCTGCCTCCTTCTGTTGGCCGCAACACGTAGAGATATCCCTCACTGCGCAAGCGGCGCTAAGTCACAATTCATGGTCGAACAGGAGTCGCCCAGAAATGCAAGAAACAATACGTTGTATATTAATGTCAGCAGTCTCATTTAATTTGCGTCGCATAGAAACTTTAATCCACAGATATAAATGTAGAAGCGAAAAACCCATAATATCAAAAATCATATGCCAAATTTCAATGGAGTTAACATTACGGCATTGGTGAGATCAGTAAAACAGCATCTAAGAGCACACACTGCAGCAGCATACATCATATTAGGTAATACAACAACCAGACGTCAACATAGCAATCGAGAGCGAGGTATACATGAAGCTACCAAAAGCTTCTGGAGGTGTTAGTCCTTATCTACATATTCACCCTTCAGTGTGGCACATCTTTCCTAAGGATGGATGACTTGGCGAATGCCTTAATTGTGGAACTATGAAGTTTATATCAGTTGGTTGCAGAAGCCCGCATTTTGCTAGTGAAGGATCTTTCCACCTGGAAAATCAGCTCTACGTCATTCTGGAAATAGTTGCGATCAAAGGTTTATTCATCCGAAGAAAGAGGAAAAAGTTTTGGTACCATGTTAGAAAAATGTGAAGTCAAGCAAAACCTAACCTTTCTCTTCTTCAGAAACGCTTTTCTTGTCATTTACAGGTTACGTTTTACATTCTCCTTACTTCAGCTATCATCAGTTATTTAGCTGCTCAAATAGCAAAACTCATATATCACTTAGTGTCTCGTTCCCTAATGTAATTCCTTCAGCATCATCAGATTTAATTCCTATCCATTGTCCTATCTTTTCTTTTGTCGATGTTCGTCCCCCTTTCAAGAGACTTAATTCCGTTCAACTGTTGTGCAACCAGTTTAAAAAAACACTCAGGATCACCTTTCCCAATGATGGTTGCGTATTCGACTTTTTCGGCCGTGGTGAATCCGCGTGTTTCCTCTGTTTGCTTCATTTGCATCTATACCTAGTGACAAGTCTCCAGTTCGCACTTAAGTGGATGGCTTTGCTCATTTGATTCGGAATCAAAAAGATACATCTAGAAATCATCCATGGTGATTAGGATACTACAAGAGCCATTTGAATTAGTCTGACAGAATTGTAACTTCTGTGCTGCTGCTTCGGTCAGGATTATTTTTCCAGTAGGTGTGAGCCATCACGAAGCCTGGCGGGTGGCGATCTTTGCCATGATCAAGATTTCTTGCAAGTTGTTGGAAAACCGTCCACGACTAATTTTTCGCTCTTTCAACTATTTCCTCGTGATACGCCAATTTTCATATACACAGGACTAAAAACCTGACAATAATTATCAGAATAATAATTGATTTTTAGTATACCATGTTTCTACATTGGACTAAAAAGTATGCAGTAATTTCTCGTATCCCCATATACATTTTTAATCCGCATACAGACAATCCAGAAAATTTCTGATTGTGACTTTTTAATAGTTATAAAAAAAATACGGGCCGGGTAATTTAGCGGCAAACCGACTGCCTGGAAACCGAGGGATAGCGGGATCGATTCCCAGTCGGATAACGTATTTTTAAGTTTGTGTTTTAACTTAGCGTTCATCTCTCAACGATATAAGGAGTAGCCAGAAACTACATGTGCTTCGAATTCTACGTTAAACTGTCGGCGCCCTTTCCCCAGTGGGATAAGTGGGATTGGCTAGGTACACACGAGTCGCCGAAGTGGCAATCCACACGAAAGAATTATTACTATTATAAAACGAAAACAGTGGGGTGGTGTTGCAGGAATATTTCACCTCTATAAAGGTTGTTTATAAATGAATATCGGGGTTTTAACGCTTTATAGTATTTATTACATTAAATTTACAGTTAAAAATGATACGTCAGATGAAAGAGAAATTCAAACAGTTTTACCAAGCACATTATAAATGTTCAATGTGAGCACCATTTGTCACACGGCACACATCAGGTCTATAGCAGAGTTCTTCCCAGGTGTTGATAAGTGTGTCTTCAGTGATTATAGCAACACCTGCTTCAATCCGGTTTCTTAATTCTGGGTGGTCTGCTGGTAGCAGAAGCACGTACACACGATCCTTGATGAAGCCCCAAAGGAAAAAAATCGCATGGCGTTAGGTCGGATGAACGTGGAGGCCATGCCAAGCAAGCCCTGTCATTGGGCCCCTTGCGGTCTATCCAGCGCTTGGGTACAGTGAAGTTTAACCAATCGCGTGCTTCGCTATTCCAGTGAGATGGCGCACCATCTTCTGTTCTCTGGCTCATCTTCTTCCAACTGAGAGAACAGCCATTGCTCTAGTGCATCAAGGTAAGAAGTGCCAGGTACAGCAAGTTCACCAAAAAAGAAAGGCAAATAAACTTTCCGCCGGGATACGGCTCACATTGAACATTTATAAGGTTCTTGGTAAAACTGTCTGAGTTGCTCTTTCATTTGGCATATCATTTATAACTGTAAGTATAATATAATAAATATTATAAAGCGTTAAAACCTCGATATTCATTTATAAACACCCTGTACTATTACACTACTTAGCAACTGATGAGTCAGTAGTTCATTTTCTCACCATTATCTATTGAGTGCTTCCCAAGTTTATCGCTTTAAATCGAATAAGTATTTTCATAGCTGTTAACAAATTTTCTCTGCTATCTGTATGGCGTTAGTACGTGTATGTAACTATGGGAAATTATTTTATATATTTTAACCAGATTTAAAATCATGGTACATTAATAATTTATCATTATTATTTAAATAATTATTTATTTCGTCTTTTAATATATGTTGTACATGTAATTAATTTGACACTGAAAAAATGAAACGTAAATGTGTGGTCTGGGGTACCACGGGTGACAGGTGCTCGGACGAGACTGCGACCTCCACGTCGGAGCGCAGAGCTCTCGGTGAGAGGCAGGGAGTGCCTTCTCATCAGGCAACCGGCTGGCTTTCAGTGGTTCGTCACGAACCATTGGGCGCCACGCGCCGCGCCGAGCCATGACTGGAATTACGTCGCTAACAGCGGGAAGGCGTGACGGCCTGCGGTGGAAAGGCGCCGATATTTGCCTCTGATGAATGTTATTAGGAGCTGGCGTATTTATTTGTACACTCACTGAAGGTAAAAGCTCCAGAGGATACATCAAGAGCTTTGTTTGCGCAGTTACCCTCAGGGCATTCGGTGACCGAATTTCACATTAGCTTCGCACCTCCATTTCTGTAAGGTACACGTGGCATTCATAATACTTTTTATTTGTTTTAACTGAATTCTTCTACAGTCAAGGTTTCAGAAACGTGTTGCTGCCATCGGCATTTATAAATTTACCAATGCTTCATCAAGATCTTATGTGACTGTGCCACCCACGTAAGGAAACGGATAAACCAATTCAACAGTTTGAGCGGCTGTCTGAATATCAAGAAGCGGTGATGTGGTTCCAACTCTTTTATTATTTATGTTTACTATATTTTGACAACCGCGTTATATAGGATGCTTAACTGCAGTGTAGTGTAAGTAACGAGAAAGCGAAAATTTTCAAACTGGCGGTCGTAGCCAAACAACGTTTTTGTCAACGAATAATCATCTGAGTACGTCTTATCATTTGGAAGGTGTAACATATTTACCTTCCTCCCATGTCATTCCATAGTTTCTCTGTAATGTTTCGTACTCGCTGCTTATTAAGCGATTTGCCACTACGGGTTCTTCTTTTCTTTTGTGATTCTTCCACATTGCGTCGAAACTCTTGAGCGTTCCATACATATCAATAATCAGTTATTTATAGTAACAGAGACAGTTTTTAGTCGTTCCCACACAGCAGGACACTGACATCGATTTCAAATTGCAGGGCTCTCAGTAAACGTCCCCGAAGAGTGCTTATTAGTGCTACAATCGTTTCTAACAAACTGAATCCCAGTATTAGACACGCAGCGTTGTGACTGTGCTGAACAAGACATTGATTTTTCAGTTCCTGAACGTAAAGATATTTAGCTATCGCATGGCGTTCAGCACTTAACGCTTCTTGCTTATCACGGGGCAACAGCGACTGAAATCAGGCACTTCACTGAGGCGAGCGCGAGTCAGTTGGCGCAGTGATTATGGCACTGAGCTCGCGTTGGCAATGGTCTAGCGAGAAGCTAGGTTCCCAAGTTTATTTCAAATCTTTCGCATGTACAGCGCCCACACTGTCTGATCTAAATCGGATACCAGCACGAACGATAGAATATGTAAAACTTCAGTAATGGTCGATATTGCGGGGGATGCTGAAAAGTAATGGCTCCGAATTATTTGTGTGGAAACTCTTACAGTTTTCTGAATAATACAAACGTTATTAACATTGTACGTCTTGATTCATGTCAACATAACTGTTTTCAAACATATTGACCCTGACGAAGGACACATTTCTCTCAACGAGAGACCAGCTTGGCCGGCCGCAGTGGCCGAGCGGTTCTAGGCGCTTCAGTCCGGAACCGTGCTGCTGCAATGGTCGCAGTTTCGAATCCTGCCTCTGGCATGGATGTGTGTGATGTCTTTACGTTAGTTAGGTTTAAGTACACTACTCGCCATTAAAATTGGTACACCAAGAAGTAATCCATTGGACAAATATATTATACTAGAACTGACATGTGATTACATTTTCACGCAATTTGGGTGCCTAGATCCTGAGAAACCAGTACCCAGAACAACCACCTCTGGCCGTAATAACGGCCTTGATACGCCTGGGCATTGAGGCAAATAGAGCTTGGGTGGCGTGTACAGGAACAGCTGCCCATGCAGCTTCAACACGATACCACAGTTCATCAAGAGTAGTGACTGGCGTAGTGTGACGATCCAGTTGCTCGGCCACCATTGACCAGACGTTTTCAATTGGTGAGAGATCTGAAGAATGTTCTAGCCAGGGCAGCAGTCGAACTTTTTCTGTATCCAGAAAGGCCCGTACAGGACCTGCAAAATGCGGTCGTGCATTATCCTGCTGAAATGTAGGGTTTCGCAGGGATCGAATGAAGGGTAGAGCCACGGGTTGTAACCCATCTGAAATGTAACGTCCACTGTTCCGTCAATGCGAACAAGAGGTGACCGAGACGTGTAACCAATGGCGCCCCATACCATCACGCCGGGTGATACGCCAGTATGGCGATGACGAATACACGCTTCCAAGGTGCGTTCACTGCAATGTCGCAAAACACGGATGCGACCATCATGATGCTGTAAACAGAACCTGGATTCATCCGAAAAAATGACGTTTTGCCATTCGTGCACCCAGGTTCGTCGTTGAGTACACCATCGCAGCGCTCCTGTCTGTGATGCAGCGTCAGGGGTAACCGCAGCCATGGTCTCCGAGCTGGTAGTCCATGCTGCTGCAAACGTCGTCGAATTGTTCGTGAATATAGTTGTTGTCTTGCAAACGTCCACATCTGTTGACTCAGGGATCGAGATGTAGCTGCACGATCCATTACAGCCATGCGGATAAGATGCCTGTCATCTCGACTGCTGGTGATACGAGGCGGCTGGGATCCACGAAGGCGTTCCGTATTACCCTCCTGAACCCACTGGTAACAGTCATTGGATCTCGACCAACGCGAGCAGCAATGTCGCGATGCGATAAACCGCAATCGCGATAGGCTACAATCCGACCTTTATCAAAGTCGGAAACGTGATGGTACGCATTTCTCCTCCTTACACGAGGCATCACAACAACGTTTCACCAGGCAACGCCGGTGAAGTGCTGTTTGTGTATGAGAAATCTGTTGGAAACATTCCTCATGTCAGTACGTTGTAGGTGTCGCCACCGGCGCCAACTTTGTGTGGATGCTCTGAAAAACTAATCATTTGCATATCACAGCATCTTCTTCCTGTCGGTTAAATATCGCGTCTGTAGCACGTCATTTTCGTGATGTAGCATTTTTAATGACCAGTAGTATAGTTCTAAGTCTAGGGGACTGATGACCTCAGATGTTAAGTCCCATACTGCTCAGAGCCATTTGAACCGAGACCAGCTTGTGTTGATACCGTCTCTGTAGACTCTTTGGCTTTGTTGGCGGAGTCACCATCTCACCTTCGCTTGCAAGATTTCATCACTATCAAAGTGAAGTTCTCGAAGGTGTTGTTTAAGTTTTGGAAGCAGATGAAAATTGGATGGGCCAAGTCTGTATTGAGGATGATGGACGACAGTGAGTCCAAGGCGTCGGTTTGTCACCGATGTCGCAGCGCTCGTGTGCGCTCGAGCATCGTTATGTTGAGATAGAAGGAGCTGCATGTGTGGACAAACTCTTCGAATTCGAAACTCGATTACAGTACGCTGTTTCTCACGCGGTGACATAGTTACGTTACACACCGCACTGGTGCATGCTATAATTGGAAGCATCCAAGCGATAGAGAGCTGCAGATACTTAGACACGACGAATAAAGGAGTAGAATGTTAATATCGTTTGATTTAAAAAAAAAAAAAACTGTAGGAGTTCTCATATAAAGACTTAGAATGAATTAATTTTTAACTCGCCCATGTATTTTGAATTCTATAAAAATGACTGCGTATGTAGGTACATATGTAGATTGGCCCCTGTAGGTACGCAGAGTCTGTGTATAAATATGACACAAATAAATGGTGCTTAAAACTTTGCGGGCGAGACTTGTTCCAGCAACGCAACCATCTTCCCTGTCATTCATATGCAGCCCACCAAGTCTCCAGAAGAAGCGAACCTCACCAGGCCTACAAAAAAGTGAACTTGGGTGCGAATCTACTAGACCTGAGAACAAGTCACAGGGCAATTCGTGTATTTTGCTAGCGTCTTGTGAATCTCCAGGCAGTCACAGGGCCGTAACCCCCACGATGCCTACTTCTGACATTTCCAACGGCCTTGCGCAATGGTAATACCAGTTCCCGACAGATTACCGAAGTTAAGCGCTATCGGGCTTGGCTAGCACTTGGATGGGTCACCGTCCGGGCCTGCCCAAGTGCTGCTGGTAAACGGGGTGCACTCGACCCTTGTGAGGGCAATTGAGGAACTACTTGATTGAGATGTAGCGGCTCAGGACATGAAAACTGACAAAGGCCGGGAAAGCGGTGTGCTGACCGCATCTCCCTCCGTATCTGCACACGGTGACGCCTCAGGGCTGAGGATGACACGGCGGCCGGTCGGTTCCGCTGGGCCTTCAAAGCCTGTTCGGACGGCTTTTGGTTGTATTAGCTGACATTAAATTCCTATCTCTGTATATCATTCAGCCTTGTCTTAATCTGTATCTTACGTTTCTCTTTCATAAACTTTACTTGCAGTTTTTTTGTGGGGCTCAATTGGCTCTATCTCGGTTTCCCGATTTGTTGAGATCTTATTTGGTGTCCACTGCCGGCTGGTCAATTCCGGAAGCATTGTTAGGTACTCTTGCCCCTTGCTGATACTCATTGACACCAATACTCTGGTCTTATGGCGGCGCCTTCCATCAATCCAAGACCATGTGTGTGGGATTTGACCTGCCAGCGGTACCGCTATATTGCGTCTGTCACCTTGCATAGTGCAAAGAGAACCCAACGCACAGAACTCATGTCCCTTGCATTTTTGAACTATCCATATAAGAACTGTACATAAGGCTTGTTGTAACTGTCATTCAGCCCAGTTCTTAACTGTGCTGGTTACGAGGAGACAGCACTGTGCTCGTAATCGATGTTTCATTTTCCGTACGTTGAGCAAGCTGGCACAGTAGCTAAGATATTCGGCAGAAGCAGTGTTTCCAACTTCGTCGGATAACTCAATTTGGGTTTTCATTGGTTTCTCTAAATTGATGAATGTGATTGGGTTATTTATTCTTGTGATAGGGAGACAGCTGATTTCTTAATCTGTACTTGTCCTATTGGAGTTTCTGCCACGTCTTTATTGATTTCATGGTCAGTCTGATGTTAAACGTTAATCTTCCTTGCCTCCTATTATTTTATTTATTTTTGGTCCACCATTACGGAGTACACTCTCATCTAAGTTCCATTTTACATCATTAGAAAACACCAAGCGTTATGCCCGCATCTCGTGGTCGTGCGGTAGCGTTCTCGCTTCCCACGCCCTGGTTCCCAGGTTCGATTCCCGGCGGGGTCAGGGATTTTCTCTGCCTCGTGATGGCTGGGTGTTGTGTGCTGTCCTTAGGTTAGTTACGTTTAAGTAGTTCTAAGTTCTAGGGAACTGATGACCATAGATGTTAAGTCCCATAGTGCTCAGAGCCATTTGAACATTTTGAACCAAGCGTTATACACGAGATTACTAGAAGCTAATAAGTTTTAGCAGAGGTCGAGGTACAGCCCAACAAAATGCAACCGTTTTTCAGAATGTTGGTTGGCACTTGTGACAGTCCACGCGTGTGTGTGTGTGTGTGTGTGTGTGTGTGTGTGGAGGCGGCGAGTGTATAATCACCTGGCAAACTGAATCGTGTCCAGCGTTTTCTACTTTTAAAACTATCATTACATTAACAGCAGCAGGAACATGATAGATGTTACCCAGATATGAAGTTCGGCGTCGGTCCTGTAATCTAGCCGGAGAAAGCTGTTCCCCGACGCGTTAATCACGCCTCTTAATGAGGCCCGTCGGATTTCACTTCTCACTACGCAGCGACGCAAATACATAAGCGCGAGGTGCCGCTTCCTCGTGGCCGATGCTGGAACTAGAGTACTGCACCACTTAAAACACGCAGCTGGTGGCAGGAGCGGGCAGCAGCGCCGCATGCGTCCACCTCCTCCTTGAACTTCTCACCTGTGCCGGCCTTCCGCGCGCTGCCTTGCGATACACGTCGGTGTGGGTGGCAGCGCCTTCCACGGAACTCTCCCTGTCTTTCACAAAGATAACTGTCTTTCAGAAAGATAACTGCTAGATTAACAGGTTCCCTTGTGTCCCATTCAGGACACAAATCTGAAGAATGCTATTGCACATTTCGCCATTCGGCCCAACAGCAATTACACAACAGAACAGAATTTGTTGTCACATTAAATGTTTCAACATTTTCATATACATCCGCACTTCGAAACGTATTGTTTGTCATCTGGGGGAGGGTACTTTGCCTCAACGAAGACCTGTCCATGGCAAAGTGTTGCTACAATCCATAGTAAGTTGTAATTTTCTTTCGTGATATTTAAGCGAGATTTTTTTTAGAAGAAATGTTTGCTTTTAGACTCACATTTGGAAATAACTTGTGAGGTGTCATTATCCTGCCAGGGAAAGCCAATTGCAAGATTGTCACTCAGTATATTCAGTTTTTCATCTGTGTGCATTAATGTCGCAGGATTCTTCCTCTTAGTAATTATCTGTGTAATACATACTGCATTTAGGCACTGGATGCAATACTCATTGGCTTACGTTAGGGACTGAGAATTACAGGCAATTAAATCACTTAATCATGCAGCTGCTAATGCGAGGCATCTGGAGAAAAAATTCAGTTACATAATATCGTATGAATAGCACCACCTATTAGAGACTTACAAAAAACCACCAGCCACACAAGTGGAAAAACAGGAATAAATCTAAAATTAAATCACTTATTCTCATGTGAGTTACTTTTAGTGTCTATACGTTTAGTCAGCGACATCTGTTATACAGGGTATCCCATAAATGTTGCCACAAACTTCGACAGGCTGTAGGCAGTGTCTTGAGGAACAAATCGTGGTTAGTAACCCGTCTCCAGAAATTACATCCAGTGAAGTTACAGCGTATCAGAATTATAGGTGCTTGCCACTAGTCCACCCCTTTGGCCCCAAATGTGTCTTTGTGCACTGAAACACTATATGTGGACAGTCTTGCAATATTGTTTGTTACTCAGTGATTGCAGCTCATTGCCACGATCGCCAGTCGCGGAGATGGAGCCAGAGCATAGGAGACAAGGCCTGTCTACGCAGAAACTAGGCCCATGTGCAGCAACTGCTCTCCAGAATATAAAATCCATAGGAGACAAGGCCCATGTATCCAGAATGAGATTTTCACTCTGCAGCAGAGTGTGCGCTGATATGAAACTTCCTGGCAGAGTTCGAGTCTCGGTCGGGCGCACAGTTTTAATCTGCCAGGAAGTTTAAGGCCCATGTATATTGCTACTAGCTCCATCTTCTCCACTGGTGATCGTGGCAGTCAGTTACGATCACTGAATAACAAACAATATTGTAAGACGATCTGCGTATGGTCTGTAAAAAGTCATGTTTGCTGCTGAAGTGATGGCCTAGTTGCACGTACCAACACCTAAAACTTCGATGCTCTGTAGCATCATTCGATGACTTTTCCAGATACGGTTTCCTCTTCTCGATTTTCTACTCAAGACACCCCCTAGAAGTCTGTCACAACACATCTGGGGCACTATTTATATATGAAGTAGTGTATGCGTGTATGTCTGGGATCTCCTTCCAAGCCCCTGGATCGATTTCAACCAATTTTGCCACAAAAACAGCATTTATCAGCGCTGTGGGGGCTATAACCCCATAGTTCCAATAGGATTGGAGATGTGAGGATACATGCATTTTCCCAGCCCCTGGCTCATAGTCTGCACTGCACAGTAGGCATGTTCTGTGGGAACAGTATAGGCCTATCACATCAACCTGCTTTGAATGGTGGCTGCATGTCAAGGGGGAATAAATGATTTTCAAGCTCCTGGTGTGTAGCTGGCAGGTTGTGGTAGTAGTATCATCCTGCTGTATTGAGGTCTACAAGGATTACACATGGGCACTGGTTGAAATACGTGGAGGAGGGAATGTACAGAATGAGGGGGAGATTCATGAGGCAGATGGAAGGTGTGGAGGGCAGATGGAAAAGGAAAAGAGGAAGGTGGAGGTGAAAAGAGAGAGAGGAGGATATGGTTAGAAGGGAAAGGGATGAAGATATGGTCACAGATAAGGCATGTTGTAAATGAACAAAGAAAGGGTGAAAAGGAGATGAAGAGTGTGGGGAGAAGGAGACACATAGACAGAGATATGAGGATGACAAAGACAGACAGAAGGAGGAGGAAGAGGTGGGCACAGAGAGAGGCAGGAGGATATGCATTCAGTATATCTATCGAACACATATGTGGGTGAAGCCATGGGAAAAAGGGTAGTTTTAGAAATAAGTCTGTCATTTACAGTGGACATGCAAATTTGCAACATACAAAACCCATCAAGATAATGTGAAGATGTACTAGCAATGGAGGGTAGCACCAGTCATCATATGTATGCATCTGTGGAATTCATGATGAATAGCAACTTATTCTAAGAAATCATACAAGGTGAAATAAATGCCTCGTTTCAAAACCTTCTCTTTACACACATAGCCATATCTATAACTTCTCTGTTTGGAACTCTCTAATGCCATGTGAACGAACGCATGACGAAATCCATACCTCTCATATCTCCGCCCTCCCCCCATCCCCCCACCTCACCCCCCCCCCACACCCCCCCGAACTCCTTTCCATTCGTGCAACTTGGAATGAATTTCACTTTAACGAATAATATTCAAGAAACTGTTGGCCAACAAGAGGATACGGAGCGATCTCTTCCAATGATCCTGAGTACTTTACCCACCACTGTGAACATTTATATGTTCAGGTCACCCAAAGTCCGTCCAGACGAATGAGACTATATAACTGACAATTGTGACTCATGCCGACAACTGGTCGTCGGCCGTATAAACTGTCATAATTTTCATCCCTATTTATATGTATTGCATTTTAAACTACATTGAGGCCAAGTTGCTAGTTTTTGTACTAGATGTTGATCATTAGCGGCACTTCCCATAACTATTGTTAAAAAAAGAACTGTACGCCCACTGCATACACCTGCTTTATATGCCAACAGTGTCTTAAAGCTTTCACACTGTGTCTCAGACAAGAGAATAATTTTCGAGTGACAAGGAATGGTGATAAGTAGAAAGGTTGTGAGGCTGCTGTTCACAATTGAATTAATTCTGACCTTCATTTCTAATTCGAAGAAAATCGTACCTAAAATGAAGAATTTTTGTGACTGAGCTGAGAAAACACTGAGACATATTCGCCAACATTGTCTGACCACCGCATATCTTGCATCTGATGTTTCTAGACTTGCAGAATAAGCTTTGGAACAGCTGCAACATCTAGAATGAGTCTTCGTCCTTTTCCTTGGTGCTTCTCTCGTCTTGTACGGGGTATGCTTTTACAGTATTTGGAAAACTTTATTTTATTATTTAACCCAGTGGCTGAATGCCTTTCTGGCGCAACTATCGTGATCCTGATATAAGGGAGAGAATGCGTGAGCGCCTTCTGCCTGTGAATCGTGTAAACTTTTTTCTATTTGCCATCGTATTTAACCTTTTGACTACCCACAACTGAAATTTGGGGACCAGCGCAGCATTTACCTAGAAGAGCGTGGGAAACCGCCTAAAATCCACATTAAAGCTGGCCGGAGGACAGTAGGAGGGTCGTTCATTCGGCGCGCGTATTCGACCCGTGTCCAGATGACTTTATCTCGCAAACAACCGTGTTGCGCATTACGCTGCATTGTCGTGTCAGCAGCTGGAAGGAGTCACCAGCTAACAAATTTAGAAAGCAGATAAAATACAGTAATGTGTATAGACTTTAAAGGTATTAAGCGGCAAAACAATGAATTATTTTGTGACTTTCGATCTAAGAGACAACGTGACACACTGAATCAAACAGACTTGGAGCAGCGTGCATCGGCACATGAAGAGCTACAGTGTTGGTCACCGGATAAGGACCACAGACGTCACCATGCGATGAAGTTTCGAAATTTTAGACCGCCGCATCAGTGCCAGTCTGTAGATTTGGGTTACATAGGACGGAACATTGATGGTGCCTGATGTGTGCCGCGCACGAGCTGTAAACAATTAATTTGTAATTTCAGTAAGAAGTTATCAAGAACTTCACTACAAACTGCAAGAAGGAACATTTAGAAATCGTTTCGAAGCAATGCGATAACCTGTGTGGTCTGTACGTAGTAAGTATAACGATTGTCAAATAGAATTAATTCGATGTTACAGTTAATATTCTATACACCCAGCGACGTGGAGCGCTGGTTACCACAGTGAACTCGCATTCGAGAATATCGGGTTTCAAATTCCCTTCGAACAATCCACTTGGGGCTTTTCGTGATTTCCTCCAACAGCTTAAAGCAATTGCCAAGCGATTCCTTCGCAAAGAACGCGGCCGGATTCCTCCCACCACCTTTACCCTATCCGATCATTAACTCCGTATCTAATGACATCTTCGTCTCCGTGACGTCAAATCCTAATCTCGCTTTCACAGACTTCTACCAGAGGTCCGAATGGACATTATCATCTGAACCTGTTTCCTACACGGGGAGCAGCAGCAAGAGTTCAGAACGAGATAGGTTTGTTTTGACCTTGCAACAGCGCGGAAGAGGAATGTGGCAGTCACCATAGACACATGTGTGCTGCTTTCTCACTGTCTACCGTAACCGGTCTGAAGACCTCTTAACCTACAGGTAATGCTGCGTGCTGTCAGTGAAGGGAATACGCATTAAGTGTGTTACGATGCTACCTTTCCTTTGTGAGTGAAACAGGGGAAGCAGCATCCGTTTTCAATACGCGTTTTAGCAGTGCAGGTGAGAGGAAAAGCATCTAAGTAATAAGAGGGTGAATATTTTAGTTTCAGGGTTACGACGAGATCGCGCACAAGAACGGCAGAATCAAAGAAGTATAGAATGTTGTTAGTAGATGGTTCTAGTGGTAAAGCGATTCGATAGATTGAGAAAGCCGCGAGGGCAACACGATAATACATAGTCCGGTACCTCGCCCCGCTTTCTAATAGAACTGACCATTTACGGCCCAAACACCTCATTTGCTCTTAACGTGGAGATTACATTGTATCTCAGGAAATATACGGAACTGCTGCGTTTATGCAGAAAAACTGAGAAGTTCACACATAGCCGTGCGGCTTTAGGCGCTACAGTCTGGAACCGAGCGACCGCTACGGTCGCAGGTTCGAATCCTGCCTCGGGCATGGATGTGTGTGATGTCCTTAGATTAGTTAGGTTTAATTAGTTCTAAGTTCTAGGGGACTGATGACCTCAGAAGTTAAGTCGCATAGTGCTCAGAGCAATTTGCCAGTTCACACATAAGAGGCCTCCAATGTGTTTTAAACGATAGCAAGAACTGATAAGAGAGGGAAAAACGTGATACCATGCGTTGTCCGTATTGCGGCTTGGGTTTCGGGAATTACTGCATATAATATAGCCGTGCGAGATTTCACTGCAGCGGATTTCCTGCAATGCTTCTGCTAATAGATTGTTGTGACTTTCGAAGTCTAGTGTAAAGTAATTTAATAGTAACATTGATTATTACTCGCTTGTAACATTGTGTTACGAAGCCTTTCGAAGAAATAGACTCATTGAGTTTCATTGTTGTGGGGATAAACACTATTGTTTTCGAGGAGACCGGAAAGTTAGATTTCAACGTGAATTTATGACCTCTCATTCTTCAGTTCTTATCAACACTTTTACTATCTTAGATCTCCGGCGACGGTAGGAAAACGTCAGTAGGAGGCTAAATGAGGTTATTTGCACTGTATATATCCAGTCCTGTTGGGCTTCATTTGCGTGGAGTAGGTTGGCTATAGTACCCAGGTCAGTTAAGTTTCGAGTCTTACCTCGTAGGTTAAATCATTCATCCGTAAATTATACATCCGCCACATGTCCTCTTGTACTTCGATACTTCCTCTTCCAATTCAGATTTCATATGCATACCAGCATCGTCTGCAAATAGGTCGACGGAGCTGCCGACGATTAGATAATTGTTATATACGTATTTGTATCTATAACAACATCCATTATCTGAAGACCATTATGAGGTGTATGGCAGACGGTACTTCTCATTCTACCAGCTATTAGGGACTCTACTCGTTCCATTCGCATTTGGATTCCGAGAAGCATGATTAAATGTCTATTTGTGCCATATACATAGTCTAATATTGTCTCGGTGATCCGAACGAGAAGTAGGTTCTAGTAGGTTTCCACGGGATAGTTTCACGACCGTCCTCAAGCTTTTTCCAGTTCAGTTTCTTCAGTATCTCCGTAACACCCTCACAAGACTGAAACTAACCTGAAAACATTCGAGCTGCGCTTACTTGCACATTTTCACCTTACCCTGTTAGTCCTCTCTGGTACATGTCTCACACATTTGAGCTCTTTTCTAGGATGCCTCTGTTGATCCTTCATGGACATGTGATACCGGCTGGTTAATTAATTATCTATGAAATACGCCAACAGTCGTGTAATTGAGATGTTATTTTATTATATTTTGACTACAATTTTCGGCATTCCACTATGCCATCTTCAGGCCACATATGCATCTCTAAAAATAACACACATGGTTGTACAGGCCATATATTCCTGAATGTTTTGAATTAAAAACCGTATCGCAAGTGCTCCATTGAAGAAATGGTTCAAATGGCTCTGAGCACTATGGGACTGAACTTCTGAGGTCATCAGTCCCCTAGAACTTAGAACTACTTAAACCTAACTAAACTAAGGACATCACACACATCCGTGCCCAAGTCAGGATTCGAACCTGCGACCGTAGCGGTCGCGCGGTTCCAGACTGTAGCGCCTAGAACCGCTCGGCCACTCTGGCCGGCTGCAGCTTTTTCTCAGACATTACTTTAGTACATATAATTTCATCGTGTGCGAAAATCTGAGGTTACATTTAATACCGCCTTCACATTTATCAATATAGGACTACAAAACGAATAACAAGGCTCTCTGTGGCACATCTGTAGTTATTGTATTGTATTGTATGTTAACCGCGGGCCTTGAAACGATGGAGAGGCTCCGTCCGCGCCGCAGCCGCAGTGGTCGACAACTCCACGACGACTACCGCAGTCCACTTCACCCCGCCGCCACCCACACCGAACCACTCTTTCACGGTTATTGTGCGGTTCGGCCCCGGTGGACCCTCCCAGGGAACGTCTCACACCAGAGGAGTGTAACCCCTATGTTTGAGTGGTAGAGTAATAGTGGTGTACGCGTACGTGGAAAACTTGTTTGCGCAGCAATCGCCGACATAGTGTAGCTGAGGCGGAAGAAGGGGAACCAGCCCGCATTCGCCGAGGCAGATGGAAAACCGCCTGAAAACCATCCACAGACTGGGCAGCTCACCGGACCTCGACACAAGTCCGCCGCGCGGATTCGTGCCGGGAATCAGGCGCTACTTCCCACTCCAGAAAGTCGTACGTTAGACCGCACGGCTAACCGGGCGAGAACATCTGTAGTTAACTCTCATCTGTTGCCATCCAACGTAACATGCTTCGAGCTCCATACAAAGCACTTCTAAATCCTGTCACAAATTTTGCTTGATAATCGATTCGATAGCACATTCGATAAAAATCATGGATGTGGTACCGAGTGAAATGATTTCGGGATCAAGAAATATTGGCTCTACCTGGCCGTCTTGATCCATGGCTTTCAGGAAGTATTGTGAAAAAAGCATGACTTGGGTTTCACATGACCAATGTTCCGGAATACATATTTGTTGGCATGGAGGAGGTCATTTTGCTCGAGGTACCTCGTTAAGTTTGAGCTCAGAGTATGGTGTTCGTATTTCAAGTAGTAATGATCCTATAGAATTCTCTTGGGTACGACCGTAATTATCTTTACATCTGTTGACCCCGTTAAGAAGTTTTTCTGCTAGAAAGTACAAGATTCAGTGATGTATCTAATCCACTATTTTGGGAGCAAAACGGCTGTGGTCAGTTGTTTCGAATGCCTTTCGGAAGTCTAAGAAGACGGCATCAACCAGGTCAGCTATGACTACGAATTTCCGTATTCCATAGACGAATAGAGCGATATGTTTTTCGCAAATTCTCTGTTTGAGAAAACCATATGGATATTTTTAGAGACTGAAACTTTGTGGCAGATTAAAACTGTGTGCCACACCGAGACTCGAATTCGGGACCTTTGCGGGCAAGTGGTCTAGCGACTGAGCTACCCAAGCCCGACTCACGCCACGTCCTCACACCTGTACTTCCGCCAGTACCTCGTCTCCTACCTTCCAGACCTCACAGAAGCGTTGCCGGCTGGTGTGGCCGAGCGGTTCTAGGCGCTTCAGGCTGGAACCGCGCGACTGCTACCGTAGCACGTTCGACGGTTGGTTGGTTTTGGGGAAGGAGACCAGACAGCGTGGTCATCGGTCTCATCGGATTAGGTATGGATTGGGAAGGAAGTCGGCCGTGCCCTTTCAGAGGAACCATCCCGGCATTTGCCTGCAGTGATTTTAGGGAAATCACGGATAACCTAAATCAGGATGGCCGGGGCGGGATTGAACCGTCGTCCTCCCGAATGCGAGTCCAGTGTCTAACCACTGCGCCACCCCGCTCGGTCGCACGTTCGAATCCTGCCTCGGCCGTGGCTTTGTGTGATGTCCTTAGGTTAATTATGTTTAAGTAGTTCTGAGTTCTAGGGGACTGATGACCTCAGAAGTTAACTCCCATAGTGCTCAGAGCTATTTGAACCATTTTGAACAGAAGCGCTCCTGCACGTCCGGCCAGAGAGTTAACTGCCCTGTGTAGTAAAAAGGAAAAATAGAAAAAAATGAATGAACGGATCAGCGATGAACTTGAACAGGTGTCATGGGATGTACGCCCCGAACAAATTCAGCGACCATTAACATTAAGGAATAAAATGAGATAAAAAAACGAGGTTTAGCTGCCCTCTGTAATAAAAAAAAAACTGAGTTAATGGATGAAAGATGAACCTGAACAAGCGTCATGGGACGTCCGCCCCGAACAAATGGAACAAACAATTACGAAAATATTGAGATTAAAAGAAATGTATGTGAAATCTTATGGAACTTTACTGCTAAGGTCATCAGTCCCTAAGCTTACACACTACTTAACCTGAATTATCCTAAAGTCAAAGACACACACCCAGGGAGGACTCGAACCTCCACCGGTTCAAAAATGGTTCAAATGGCTCTGAGCACTATGGGACTTAACATCTGAGGTCATCAGTCCCATAGAACTTAGAACTACTTAAACCTAACTAACCTAAGGACATCACAAATATCCATGCCCGAGGCAGGATTCGAACCTGCGACCGTAGCGGTCGCGCGGTTTCAGACTAAAGCGCCTAGAACCGCTCGGCCACAATGGCCGGCGAACCTCCACCGAGACCGGCTGCACAGTCCATGACTGCAGTGGCCTAGACCACTCGGCTAATCCCACACGGCTATTGAGATTAAAAAAAAAAAAGTCGGTAGAGCACGTGCCCGCGAAAGGTAAAGGTCCCGAGTTCGAGTCTCGATCCACCAAACAGTTTTAATTTACCAGGAAGTTTCATAACACCGCGCACTCCGCTGCAAATTGAAATTTTATTCTGGATTTTTAGAGACTATTTCTGTTCTAAGGTCATCGGTCGAATGAAGCGCAATTTTTTTTAACAGATTAAATACTTTTCTTTTAAAATTGTTGTCTACCAGTCCCCAGGAGTTAGGACAGTGGTGTTACAGTCAGAGCGTGCAGACGAATTACCCTCTCGGCTGTGGAGCGCGACGGACGGTCTGCACAAAAAGAACGCGCAGCCTGCGAGTATTTGGCGGAGCCACGCCCGCTCTCGCGACGTGCAAACGCGCAGAGTAAACACTGCTGATGGCGCACCACTCGATTGGAGCGTCCGGCGGCCAATGCCGGCGTGTGCCGCCGGAGAGGCGCCGCCGGCGGGCCAGAGCACGCGCTCGCCCACGCAGCCAGCGGGCGGGTGGCGCCGAGTGAGCGCCGGCCAGCAGACTGCTCCACGAGTGAAGGAGTTAATGACTAAACCTGTTTCTACAAAGTTATTTTTATCTCGAACAATACGAGACTGGAATAGAAGGGAGAATCGATAGAGGTACTCGAAGTACCCTCCACCACAGCCCACCCCGTTGGCCGTGCGGTATAACGCACGGCTTTCCGGGCGGGAAGGAGTGACTGATCCCCGGCACGAATCCGCCCTGCGGATTTCTGTCGAGGTCCGGTGAGCCGGCCAGTCTGTGGATGGTTTTTAGGCGGTTTTCCATCTGCCTCGGCAAATGCGGGCTGGTTCCCCTTATTCCGCCTCAGCTAAAATATGTCGGCGATTGCTGCGCAAACAAGTTCTCCACGTACGCGTACACCATCATTACTCTACCACACAGGGGTTACACTCGTCTGGTGTGAGACGTTTTTTCTGTGGGGATCCACCGGGGTCGAACCGTACAATAACCCTGGGTTCGGTGTGGGGCGGCGGAGGGGTGAAGTGGACTGCAGTACTCTTCGTGGGGTTACGGACCACTGCGGCTGCGGTGGGGACGGAGCCTCTCTGTCGTCACAACAGGCAGTATTGGGGAAAACTTAAAGAAAAGTTTCTAAAATGATATGTCTGGAAAG
The DNA here is from genome assembly GCF_023864275.1 of Schistocerca cancellata. NCBI lineage: Eukaryota > Metazoa > Arthropoda > Insecta > Orthoptera > Acrididae > Schistocerca > Schistocerca cancellata. The sequence goes on along the minus strand of NC_064630.1, from coordinate 98,823,506 downwards.
CAGTGTGAGCCATTGAAGTTCCGCAGTTAATACTCTGAATTTTTTTGATAGGTAAGGAACGATTCTTCCTTAAAATAAGATAGTCTAGGTTGCAAAATGTTATTTATTTACAGGAAACGATGCGTTTCGCCCTTTTGGGCATCATCAAATTGGCGTAAAAATTAATGTAAAATCCAGTGTTCCGTACATAATTTTATCTTAATGCCAAATGTGGGCATTAACTGACGAATCCCGGCCGAAGTGGCCGTGCGGTTCTAGGCGCTACAGTCTGGAGCCGAGCGACCGCTACGGTCGCAGGTTCGAATCCTGCCTCGGGCATGGATGTGTGTGATGTCCTTAGGTTAGTTAGGTTTAATTAGTTCTAAATTCTAGGCGACTGATGACCTCAGCAGTTAAGTCGCATAGTGCTCAGAGCCATTTCAACTGTCTCATTTCAAGAACTTCATAACAGTTTGCTGTACCAGGCACCCAATGTGGACTGGAACCAATTTTATTTGAGAACATTCACAAGGGTGGCATGCTAAATTACAACAATACACACTTGTGGTTACATACAAATCCGCGACTCATTATGGAGGTGACGTATCAATATTACTTTTGTGATTTACCACCACTATTCGTGAACGACCCTGACAGAAAGTTAATGACTGTGGTTTGCGCACATCGAAGTATCACGGCAGTTTCTTGTAGATGGTTCAAATGGCTCTGAGCACTATGGGACTTAACTGCTGAGATCATCAGTCCCGGAGAGCTTAGAACTACTTAAACCTAACTAACCTAAGGACATTATACACATCCATGCCCGAGGCAGGATTCGAACCTGCGATCGTAGCGGACGCGCGGTTCCAGACTGTAGCGCCTAAAACCGCTCGGCCACTTCGGCCGGCTAGGGAGAAGAACCACACTGTAACGTTTCATGGGCGACTGTTTGGTCGAGGAAGTCCTGTAGCATGACTTCTCTTTTCTCCGCATCTAATACTTTGGATTTCTGTCTATTCAGTAATTTAAACGGATTTGTGCATCCCTACCCCATCGACAATGCAGAGACGTTACAGAAATGGGTGACCAGTAGATGTTACGCAATGCGAATGGAGTCAGGTGTTTTTGAAAGAGCTCGTGAATCACACCGAAGAAGGGCTGAAGGAGGTGTCTAGATGCATGGTAACCACATTGAGGTCTACCTATGTTTTAGATATCTACGTTGCAGTCAGATGGCAATGAGAGGACAGATTTGCCCATATCTCATAACGTATTCGTTGCCAGACGCATCACTACAGAAACTTTTACAATGATTAGCCAAAACATTATGACCACCTGCTTAATAGCTTGTTTGTCCGTCTTTGTTAAGAAATACGTAAGTTATTCTGCGTAACAGGGATCCAACAGATTTTTGGTAGGTCTTTGAAGGTATTTGGCATTAGATGTCTACGCACAGGTCATGTAATTCCCGTCAATAATGGGCCGCTGATTTGCTTATGCGGTGATGCCACCAGACAGTGCCCTGCATGGGTTCCATGGGATATACATCAGGCGAATTTGGTCGCCGAGAAGCCAGTGTGACTTCACTATAATGCTCCTCAAACCAGTATATCATGGTTATGGCTCCGAGACAGGGACAAATATACTGCAGAGACACGACATCGCCGTCGGGGAAGACATCAAGCATGAAGGGCTGCGGGTGGTTCGCATCTGTAAGAGTGTCTTCGATTCCTACCACAGGTCTCATGCAAGCGAAGTAGAATGTCTCCTATAGCACAATACTGATCCCACCAGTCAGCGTTTGTAGAGACTACCAGCGCCATAGTTTAGCAAAAATGTGATTCATCCGAAAAGCTGACATGTTTCCACTGATCGACGGTCGAACCCCTATGGTCCCGTGCCCATTGCAGTCGTAATTGACGATGTCGTTGGGTCAACATGTGAACACGTAGTGGTGGACTGCTGCGCAGCTCCATGTTCAACAATTTACAATAAACAGTGTACTCCGAAACACTTGTGCGTGCACCAGCATTGTTCCCTTTTGGCAGAGATGCCACAGATCAGCATCTATCCTACTTTACAGAGCAAACAAGCCTCCGAACCCCACACATTGTTAACAGTCGTGGACGTTCACTCATTTTGCGCCTAGTGATAGTTTCCGTACTTGCTCACGACAGTAGCACGTGAATATTCGACCATCTTTGCCGTTTTCGAGATACTCGTTCACGGGCTCTGCGTAATATCAATCTGCCCTTTGCCCAGAGTCGCTTATCTCAACTGATTCCCTCATTTGTAGCTCATATTTTGGCTATGGTGTTCCCCTTCCCTGTCTGCTCCGCTTACATACTTTAGTTACCGCGTCGCGTGCCCATAACCCCACCAGGTTGCATTCATCGCCGCGGTGGGCAGTAATCATAATCTTTTGGCTTACCACTTTAATTCCACACTACTGGCCATTAAAACTGCTACACCAATAAGAAATGCAGATGATAAACAGGTATTCATTGGACAAATATATTATACTAGAACTGACATGTTATTACATTTTCAAGCAATTTACGTGCATAGATCCTGAGAAATTAGTACCCAGAACAACCACCTCTAGCCGTAATAAAAGCCGGCTCGAGTGACCGAGCGGTTCTAGGCGCTTCAGTCTGGAACTGCGCGACCGCTACGGTCGCAGGTTCGAATCCTCCCTCGGGCATGGATGTGTGTGATGTCCTTAGGTTGGTTAGGTTTAAGTAGTTCTACGTTCTAGGGGACTGATGATCTCAGATGTTGCATTATCCTGCTGAAATGTAGGGTTTCGCTGGGATCGAGTGAAGGGTAGAGCCACAGGTCGTAACACATGTGAAATGTAACGTCCACTGTTAAAAGTGCCGTCAATGCGAACAAGAGGTGACCAAGACGTATAACGAATGGCACCCCATACCATCACGCCGGATGATACGCCAGTATGGCAATGACGAATACACGCTCCCTATGTGCGTTCATCGCGGTGTCGCCAAACACGGATGCTACCATCATGATGCTGTAAACAGAACCTGGACTCATCCGAAAAAAATGACGTGTTGTCACTTGTGCACCCAGGTTCGTCGTTGAGTACACCATCGCAGGCGCTCCTGTCTGTGATGCAGCGTCAAGGGTAACCGCAGCCATGGTCTCCGAGCTAATATTCCATGCTGCTGCAAACGTCGTCGAACTGTTCGTGCAGATGGTTGTTGTCTCGCAAACGTCTCCATCTGTTGACTCAGGGATCGAGACATGGCTGCACGATCCCTTACAGCCATGCGGATAAGATGCCTGGCATCTCGACTGCTAGTGATACGAGGCCGTTGGGATCCAGCACGGCGTTCCGTATTACCCTCCTGAACCCACCGATTCCATATTCTGCTAACAGTCATTGGATCTCGACCAACACGAGCAGCAATGTCGCGATACGATTAACCGCAATCGCGATAGGCTACAATCCGACCTTTATCAAAGTCGGAAACGTGATGGTACGCATTTCTCCTCCTTACATGAGGCATCACATCGATGTTTCACCAGGCAACGCCGGTCAGCTGCTGTTTGTGTATGAGAAATCGGTTGGAAACTTTCCTCATCTCAGCAGGTTGTAGGTGTCGCCACTGGCTCCAACCTTGTGTGAATGCTCTGAGAAGCTAATCATTTGCATATCACAGCATCTACTTCCTGTCGGTGAAATTTCGCGTCCGTAGCACGTCATCTTCGTGGTGTAGCAGTTTTAATGGTCAGTAGTGTAGAATACTACATTCGAAAGTTTTTATTCCAGAGCCCTGAGCAGACAGAGTAAACAAATCAGTTTGGCCTCAAGAGAATAAATATGTATCGTTCGCCGCAGGTTGCGGACTACAACAATTTTGTAGGCTAGACGTTGCGTTCCGAACAAGTTGCTTCCACCGTCATTGTATTCCTTTGGACAGCTACCAGTACGCTTACCGCCTGTTTTGGTTCACAGAGCTGGCAATCTTCCACCGTTCACTCCGCTAGATATGGCATGGACGTCCAGACTCTTGTCTTGCACTACCAGTATCTGCGACATTCGTCCGCGTGCTGTAGACACTAATGATGAGGACATGAAAACATCCGACCCTTGTCTACGCTTGATAGCCGTTGCTAGACGCTGTGCTACCACATTTGCTCAATTGATATCTGCTTCAGTCAGCGGTTTCCCCTGTTTTCTACACGCATAGAACCGAATGGTTTCTCCGGAGCTGCTGCGAAATAATATCAATAATTGCTTGTGGCCTACGTTCGCTAATTTTCACAAAGAGCGACAGTATTTATCTTACGGCTGTTGTGTATTGCACGTAGCTTATTACATTGTTTCTCTATCTACTAACGCGGTAGATTTTCATTTCGTCCCAACAGCATTAATTAGTACAATAAATAATTGTTTAATACGGTACCTACGAAACTAATGAAGCACGATCAACAAGTAAACACGTTTTAGTTTTACCCAGATAAACGGGACCAATAGGTTTAATTACTTAGCCTTTACAGCTACCGAGAGGATGTTATCGTGAATTTACTCTACTTACGGTGGAGCCGTAGAATAATAAAAAAGTCGTTTTTTAAAGTGACACAACAGTTATGTCAGAGAAACACATATTTCTACTTTCGTCAGTTTTATTATGGTCTCCTATACTAAATTTAAAACATTTTGTTACAATGTGTGTATAGATTCTTGTACAGTTATATGAAGGTAGTTACTGAGTCAGTGGGAGTCCTCTCCTGTCGTTGCTACGAATGGAATATTACGGCGGTTCATATGACAGATATGCTCAGACGTTTCACTGGCCGAAAAAGTGACAGGGGAAATCATGATGAGCACGATCAATGTCACTCAGATGGTCATGGCTAGATTGTGAATCAGCGACGCACGGGAAACTCCATTACGATGTCGTGCAGGCTGTGTACGAGGTGCATTCAAGTTTTAAGGCCTCCGATTTTTTTTCTCCGGACTGGAAAGAGATAGAAACATGCGCATTGTTTTAAAACAAGGCCGCATTCATTGTCAATACGTCCCAGAGATGGCAGCACCGTACGGAAGATGGAATTTTACCGCCAGCGGCGAGAATGATAACTGTTTTAAATACTTAAAATGGCGACGTTTTCCTACTTGAACAGCGTGCAATCATTCGTTTTCTGAATTTGCGTAGTGTGAAACCAATTGAAATTCATCGACAGTTGAAGGAGACATGTGATGATGGAGTTATGGATGTGTCGAAAGTGCGTTCGTGGGTGCGACAGTTTAATGAAGGCTGAACATCGTGTGACAACAAACCGAAACAACCTCGGGCTCGCACAAGCCGGTCTGACGACATGATCGAGAAAGTGGAGAGAATTGTTTTGGGGGATCGCCGAATGACTGTTGAACAGATCGCCTCCAGAGTTGGCATTTCTGTGGGTTCTGTGCACACAATCCTGCATGACGACCTGAAAATGCGAAAAGTGTCATCCAGGTGGGTGCCACAAATGCTGACAGACGACCACATGGCTGCCCGTGTGGCATGTTGCCAAGCAATGTTGACGCGCAACGACAGCATGAATGGGACTTTCTTTTCGTCGGTTGTGACAATGGATGAGACGTGGATGGCATTTTTCAATCCAGAAACAAAGCGCCAGTCAGATCAATGGAAGCACACAGATTCACCGCCACCAAAAAAATTTCAGATACCCGCCAGTGCTGAAAAAATGATGGTGTCCATGTTCTGGGACAGCGAGGGCGTAATCCTTACCCATTGCGTTCCAAAGGGCACTACGGTAACAGGTGCATCCTACGAAAATATTTTGAAGAACAAATTCCTTCCTGCACTGCAACAAAAACGTCCGGGAAGGGCTGCGCGTGTGCTGTTTCACCGAGACAACGCACCCGCACATCGAGCTAACGTTACGCAACAGTTTCTTCGTTATAACAACTTTGAAGTGATTCCTCATGCTCCCTACTCACCTGACCTGGCTCCTAGTGACTTTTGGCTTTTTCCAACAACGAAAGACACTCTCCGTGGCCGCACATTCACCAGCCGTGCTGCTATTGCCTCAGCGATTTTCCAGTGGTCAAAACAGACTCCTAAAGAAGCCTTCGCCGCTGCCATGGAATCATAGCGTCAGCGTTGTGGAAAATGTGTACGTCTGCAGGGCGATTACTTCGAGAAGTAACGCCAGTTTCATCTATTTTGGGTGAGTAGTTAATTAGAAAAAAAATCGGAGGCCTTAGAACTGAATTCACCTCGTATTTCGCGGCCCATCTTGTTAAGTGTGTATCACGAGTATATCGATTTCCAGCTGCTGGAATAAATTGCTGTGCGCAATAACTTCTTACGATAAGATTCACCGTCAACCCTCGCTATATAAGAGGACACATTTCAACCAAATGGAGCACAGACGTAGAGACCACAAAATTCCTAAGGGAGTGGCTCGAAAAACACCGAGTTTAGGTCCAAAGCGAAAGATCGGTACAGAATGTTGAATCAAAACTCCTTCAGCCGTCTAAATTTCCAGTTGTTATTTTATTTGAGCAACCAGTTCCAGTGCTAAATTAGCAGGATTCCTGACCGACGTGTAGGAACAATCCCATATGTCGGTCGGGGAACCTGAAGATCGCTTCATTTAGCACTGAAACTGGTTGTCCAAATAAAACAGCAAATGGAAATTTAGATGAATGAAGGTGTTTTGATTCGAGGTTTTATACTGAACAGCTGAGGTCCGACTACCACCTGTATAAATATGGACTTACAGAGAAAGACCGGTACTGCTGCCAGTACAATGAACGTATTTACACCCGTACAATCCAAGCGGCATCTGACGTACCGGTTTCAAGTAGGTGGTGCGAATTTCGTTTGCTGCTGATGTGGAGGATTGGAATGCATTTGTGTCCAGAGCTGTAGGACGACTTGCCACATCTAATATAGCTGCTGAAAAGTACTGTTGGTTTTAGAATCCCTTACGTAATTGGTGATTCACGAAAATGTCTTCGGCAGTGCCTGGCATTGCCTACGTCTTTCTTGAAAGATGGGTACGAAGCAAACACAGGGGTGGTAAAACAGAGCTAGAATGTGTTCAAATGAAAGAAAGGAAGACTCGTACGGCTACGGCATTGTTGGCGGGAGACAGAAAGGGATAGCTTCAGTAACTTGACCCGCGCACGGTTGGTGAGTGAGTTTTTTCTCTTTAGTGTATCCGTGGAGTGTAGGTGACCGTAATGGATGTATGTTTATTACCGTGTGATTTCGTGTTGTATGCTGATAGAGGAGAGAGACAGAAATCCGATGCAGGCACATGATGTCTCTCGATTATCACCAAGGCAGCTGCCGAGATTAAAGTCCCCATCCGAAAGGGACTTTGCAGAGAGATTGTAACTGAATCGAAGTCACTAAGTCTGGTGACCGAAAATTGTGCACGACCACGTCTCCCCTCTTGGTGGCCAAATTCTGTGGGTGAAAATGTCTTCCTCCATCAGGATTCGAGCCGGCTAAGCGCGAAGAGAGCGCCATTGTACAGGATCACTGGAGGTGGGTAGGCGTTAAACAGTATGTTTTCCACAATAACGCGGATTCCTTAGAGTTATTTAATAGGCTTCAGATACAATCCATTGTGACTTCATCGGCAGTTTCTCCAAGGAAAACTTTACATTGACACTGTTTTTCGATAAACTTAGTCTTACAACCTATCAAAAATGTTAGCAGATACCATTTCCATTAAAAATCACAATATACTATTGTACTGTGAAGAGAGTGACGGATGGGTTTCTAACGAACAGTCCTGGAAAAGCCTATATGGAACGGTGGATTACATCGTACATTCAAACTTACTTCAGCAGTAGCTGTACAGTTTCCAGTCATTCAGGGTGATGAGATTCTATCGCTGCCAACCCAGTTGAAAATCAGATGCTGTGCTCAAGCTGGAAGGTGATGTTTTGTGTAATTAATGCGTATGCGTACTTCAAATAGAAATACAAATACGTACTTTCGATGTGTAGGCTCTCAGTACGACACCCCGCTTGTGCAGTGTTCCTAGATGATGATGATGTTTGGTTTGTGGGGCGCTCAACTGCACGGTCATGAGCGCCCGTGCAAAGTTCCAAGTTTTACACAGTCCACCTTTTTCACAGTCCAGTCGAGCCACTGTCACGAATGATGATGATGATGATGATGATGATGATGATGAGATTATGAGGACAACAATAACACCCAGTCCGCGGGTAGAGAATAGCCCCAACCCGTCCGGGAATCGAACCCGGGAAGTTTTCCTACCAACACCACTTCTTCTTTAGTTAGGATAATTACCATTTGGTTTTAACGCATAAAAGTACATTAGCAATTACTGTAAAGAATGTAGTGCGTCGTGTAATCCTTCAGTCACCTGCGAAGATTCTGGAAGGAATAGATGGGCGTATCATTAACGGGGAAGTTGAATTTGAAGATACATGACAACATTCGTTACTGAAAGGAAGAAAAGTAATATGGTGATGTCAGGTGATCAATCACTGCTCAACGCAAGCCTAAAGTAACACCGTCCTTCATAAAAACACTTCTTAACGTTTCTCATTTCTCAGCAATCCTAAAAACGCCACCACGTGTGGTTTGAAGGGTAAGCAAGCAATTGTCTCGGAACCTCCCATAGATTATCATTTGAAAACAAAAGCCTGTCAGTTACTGTGAAGCGACGCGCCAGCTTCTCCTATTGTGGGGAAGGTCACATTTGATGTGCAGTTTGCGTCACGAGTACACAAGAATGAATACGCCCACAGATCACAGCTCTTGTCCTTGGCAATTACCTCAACAATAAGTCGCACTTATCTCCTGCTGGTGCAAATCTCTCTAACGGAACACTAATTTGTTCCCCTGCAGTGATTTAGGAAAACTACGAGTAAACTGCCAGTATTGGAATTCGTCGCTGTACACCTTTCCCCTGTAGTTATCTTTAGTAAGACACTGTACTTGATTTTTGGAGAACAGCTGTTGGAATGCAACTCCGGCCGTCCATGTTTAGATTTTCATTGATTTCCCTGAATGACGTAAGACGGATTCTGAAATGGTTCAGTTGAAACGGACGGCCGATTTCCCTACCCATGAACCCTCAATCAGAGCTTGTGCGTCCTATGTAATGACCCCTTTGAGGACAGGTTTTTAAACCCTGATCTTCCTTTCTTCGTAACAACTGTCTTATATCTACTCTGTGGGCTCTTTCCAAATCACACTCACATATCACAAGGAATGTCTAACTCAACGACTGTGTTTATGGTTGACCCGCCTGCATAGCCGTGCGGGTTAGCAAGTCGCTTCCGGGATTCGACGAGTAGTGCTGGCTCCGAATGAATACCCCCGGGGGATTAACGACGAAGACCAATGTGCAGGGAAGGCGGTTCCCCATCTCCGATTAAGTGAATACTTGGCTACTACTCACGTCAAGTCTCAGTTACACGATTCGCAAACATTTCTAAAATATCCTGACACTTTCGCGCAGGGTAATACATACAAACACATATAAATGGAGAATACGAAATTCGTCGACGACGGAGGCAGGGGGAGATGGGGGGGGGGGGTTAGTTTGCAGCTGACGACAAGAAGAGTATAACTGGCCACTCTCTACCGCTTCCATTTCGAAAGCCAGAATAACATGCGGACGCCGTGCAGACACGAAATAATGGCAGGAAACAGAAGAAGATCGACTGTGTTTTTGTTGTAAGTACGTATTCGAGACTGTAAGCTTTCTGAGGGCGCGAAAAATCTCTGTAATGATCGTCTTTAACGCACAAGCCCTTTGATTCCCTGAGACAACGGAGGATCGAGTGATCTGCAAGAATTTGTAATCTGAGATGCGCATCCGAACTGCATCGTACTGTATATTTGACTTTGTGCGTCTGTACCATCGCTGCTTCCTTCCTAAACTCCCGACAGCTAGTTCCTCTTTAACTTCTTATGGCGTGGCAGACCCACTTGAGTACGACTGCAGATCAAAATCTATATTAGAATATACTATCGTGCCTCAAAAGGTGGACTGACGAAAATGCTGTCTATTCGCTGTTAAAATACATTGGTGTCCTAAATTAAAGCAACAAACAGAAATTTTGCAAGGCTGCGTTTATTTTGACACAAAACACTATGATCAAGTGATAGTAAATTGGAAAAAATATGAAGAATACATAAAGTAATGAACATCAACATGCATAACGGTAGCAAAAATGTTTTTCTCCAACTTAACAGATTTGCACACACATTCTGACAACTGATTAATGTCTTCAGTATAGGGTGCGACCTCCTCTGGCACCGATACAGGCCTGACAACGACGGGACATTCTGTGAATGACATCAAGCACGTTGAGGGAATAACGCCCATTCTACCAGCAGAGCTGTGCACAAGAGTGTTGGTAGACGCTAACGTGATGCATCCCATCTCCCTAATGCATCCCAGACATGCTCCACGGGATTCAAATCGGGAGAGCGAGCAGGCCACGCCACGCATGCAATATCTTCCGTTTCGAACAAAACATCAGCCACCCGTGCTCTATGATGTCGAGCATTATCGTCTGCCAATACGAAGTCTGGACTCACAGCACCTCGAAACAACAGCGCGTCAGATCCCAAGATCTCCTCATGGGACCTGACGGCAGTTACATCTTACTAATTCACCCGTACAATTTCACGAAGAGGTGTTTGAGTGGTCAGCATAATCCCTGCCCACACCATTAGGGATCATCTTCGATATCGGTCTCATTCCAAAATGTTTGGGTCCGAAATCGTGTTCAACGCGCCCTACAGATGCGAGACCGTAGCCTGGCACACTCCAAACCATATCGGGACTCATCTGTGAAAACAAAATTGGCCCAACGTTCGACTGTTCAGGTGGCATGTTGACGCCTGCACTCTAGACGACTAGTTCTGTGAAGACACGCCAGAGGTAAACAGACAACAATAAAGTACACGGTAATGAAGCCTTCTGTACCTCGTTTGCCTCGATACAATACGTCGAGGGGATGCTGCGAGGTCAGATACCAATTGCAGTGCAGTGCAGCGCAGTACGGCGAAAGAACGGCCCACTATTTCTGATGTCACAGGTGGTTGGCCCTGTCTTGGTCTTCGGGATATAGTGTCGGTCTCTATGAACAGACACCTCATCCGAGAAACAACAGATCGTTTCACATTACGCCATCGCGTCACATCAGTGTGCGACTCTCATGTTTCCATTCTTCCTATGTCCCTCCACCGTAGAGAGGCTGGCAGGCGTATTCTCTGTGCCATACTGTACCATCTGTGACTGTGTATACAGCGACTGCAGATGTGGGACTGCCCTGCAGACACTACAGGGTGATTCAAAAAGAATACCACAACTTTAGGAATTTAAAACTCTGCAACGACAAAAGGCAGAGCTAAGCACTATCTGTCGGCGAATTAAGGGAGCTATAAAGTTTCATTTAGTTGTACATTTGTTTGCTTGAGGCGCTGTTGACTAGGTGTCAGCGTCAGTTGATGCTAAGATGGCGACCGCTCAACAGAAAGCTTTTTGTGTTATTGAGTACGGCAGAAGTGAATCACAATGTCTGTATATGGGGCACTGAGAATCCGCGGGAAACAACTCAGTATGGACGTGACTCGCCTAAGGTGAACGTTTTCTGTGCCATTTCAGCCAATAAAGTTTTTGGTCCCTTTTTCTTCGAAGGTGCTACTGTAACTGGACTACAGTATCTGGAGATGTTAGAGAATTGGCTGTTCCCTCAGCTCGAACAACAAGCACAACAATTCATATTTCAGCAGGATGGAGCGCCACCACATTGGCACTTATCGGTCTGTAACTACCTGAACGTCAACTACCCGAGGCGATGGATCGGCCGCCAGGCAGCCCGTGACAGAGCACTTCATCACTGGCCTCCAAGAAGCCCTGATCTTACCCCCTGCAATTTTTTCTTATGGGGGTATGTTAAGGATATGGTGTTTCGGCCACCTCTCCCAGCCACCATTGATGATTTGAAACGAGAAATAACAGCAGCTATCCAAACTGTTACGCCTGATATGCTACAGAGAGTGTGGAACGAGTTGGAGTATCGGGTTGATATTGCTCGAGTGCCTGGAGGGGGCCATATTGAACATCTCTGAACTTGTTTTTGAGTGAACAAAAAAAACCTTTTTAAATACTCTTTGTAATGATGTACAACAGAAGGTTATATTATGTTTCTTTCATTAAATACACATTTTTAAAGTTGTGGTATTATTTTTGAATCACCCTGTATTCCGCTTGATAGATGTCCTGACGCCATTGCTGTCGTGGTTGTCCGTTCATCGGAATGCCATCTTCTTTGCAGAAGACGATAGTAATGAGATCTGTAGACAGTTTGTGTGATTACATCGTGAATTAGACACAGTACGGGGAAATACCAGTTTGTTGCTTTAATTTGGACACCAGTGTTCTTGAAATGGTAAACTTAATGCCATAAAACTTCAGTCGAATTCTTCTTACTCTCGCTCAAATTCTCTCAGATACAGGTGTACCACCATCCTCAAACAAATGAAACCTAAATCTACATCTACATCTACATCTACATCTACATGGATACTCTGCAAATCACATTTAAGTGCCTGGCAGAGGGTTCATCGAACAACCTTCACAATTCTCTATTATTCCAATCTCGTATACCGCACGGAAAGAATGAACACCTATATCTTTCCGTACGAGCTCTGATTTCCCTTATTTTATCTTGGTGATCGTTCCTCCCTATGTAAGTCGGTGTCAAAAAAATATTTTCGCATTCGGAGGAGAAAGTTGGTGATTGGAATTTCGTGAGAAGATTCCGTCGCAACGAAAAACACCTTTCTTTCAATGATGTCCATCCCAAATCCTGTATCATTTCTGTGACACTTTCTCCGATATTTCGTGATAATACAAAACGTGCTGGCTTTCTTTGAACTTTATCGATGTACTCCGTCAGTCCTATCTGGTAAGGATCCCACACCGCGCACCAGTATTCTAAAAGAGGACGGACAAGCGTAGTGTAGGCAGTCTCCTTAGTAGGTCTGTTACAATTTCTGGGTGTCCTGCCAATAAAACGCAGTCTTTGGTTAGCCTTCCCCACAACATTTTCTATGTGCTCCTTCCAATTTAAGTTGTTCGTAATTGTAAAACCTAGGTATTTAGTTGAATTTACGGCTTTTAGATTAGACTGATTTATCGTGTAAACGAAGTTTAACGAGTTCCTTTTAGCACTCGTGTGGATGACCTCAAGTTTTTCGTTATTTAGGGTCAACTGCCACTTTTCGCACCATTCAGATATCTTTTCTAAATCGTTTTGCAGTTTGTTTTGAGCTTCTGATGACTTTATTAGTCGATAAACGACAGCGTCATCTGCAAACAACCGAAGACGCGTGCTCAGATTGTCTCCCAAATCGTTTATATAGATAAGGAACAGCAAAGGGCCTATAACACTACCTTGTGGAACGTCAGAAATCACTTCTGTTTTACTCGATGACTTTCCGTCAATTACTACGAACTCTCTGACAGGAAATCACAGATCCAGACACATAACTGAGACGATATTCCATAAGCACCCAATTTTACTACGAGCCGCTTGTGTGGTATAGTGTCAAAAGCCTTCCGGAAATCTAGAAATACGGAATCGATCTGAAATCGCTTGTCAATAGCACTCAGCACTTAATGTGAATTAAGAGCTAGTTGTGTTTCACAAGAACGATGTTTTCTAAACCCATGTTGACTGTGTGTCAATAGACCGTTTTCTTCGAGGTAATTCATTATGTTCGAACACAGTATATGTTCCAACATCCTGCTGCATATCGATATTAATGATATGGGCCTGTAATTTAGTGGATTACTCCTACTACATTTCTTGAATATTGGTGTGACCTGTGCAACTTTCCAGTCTTTGGGTACGGATCTTTCGTCGAGCGAACAGTTGTATATGATTGTTAAGCATGGAGCTAATGCATCAGCATACTCCGAAAGGAACCTAATTGGTATACAGTCTGGACCAGAAGACTTGCTTTTATTACGTGATTTAAGTTGCTTCACTACTACGAGTATATTTACTTCTACGTTACTCATGTTGGCAGCTGTTCTCGATTCGAATTCTGGAATATTTACTTCTTTTGTGAAGGCATTTCCTGTGTATGTTTTTTACCATAACATGTTCTGGTAAAACACGAATCAATAAACTATACAGAAAAAAGAAAGCCAGGAGAATGTTCGTAATTGATCAGTTACGTGATAAGTGATCCTTAGTTGGTTCAAATGGCTCTGAGTACTATGGGACTTAACTTCTGAGGTCATCAGTCCCCTAGAACTTAGAACTACTTAACCCGAACTAACCTAAGGACATCACACACATCCATGCTCGAGGCAGGATTCGAACCTGCGATTCCAGACTGTAGCGCCTAGAACCGCTCGGCCACCCCGGCCGGCAGTGATCCTTGGAACGTGCTACATTCTTCAAGTTAACAATCTCTCTACGTTAGTTCGTTTATATTAAGCCGTTCTCGCTGTTATTGGCTCTAAAGTGTATCGACGACTCCAAGAAGGTATCAGAATAGGGCAGTTGTGGATGAAAGCAGCTTCGAAATCTGCACGCACGCCGTCAGATTCTCCCACTTCACGACAAGGTTTCTTTAATGTCGAGTGTCTCTAATAACAAATGGAAACCTGTGCTTAACGTAGGCGGTTGCTAAGTGTGTTGGCAATACGTCGCGTGTGCAGAGCCTCCCTGCCGTATTTTCGACTTCGACGCTGTGGCCTACGACAGCCAGCGACGATCGGCCCTCTGTGCTGCGTGGCGGCTGGCGGAGGCGGCGACTAGTCTGCACACGTGGGCGACGCAATAACTTGGACAAACACGGCGCACGCAGCGGCCGGCGGGGTTTCGCAAAGGCGTGCGAATGAGCGGCAACAGCCGGCGGCGCGAATCGCTCCACGTGGCTGCAGACCACCGCCTCCTGCGCAAACACAGCCGCGGTGATGTCAACGCGGAGCGTTCCGCCTCAAGGCCTTGAACGGTTACAACAATCGGAAATTATCACCTCTCTCTCTCTCTCTGTCCGCCCCGACAGCTGAATGGTCAGCGTGACGGATTGCCGTCCTACGGGCCCGGGTTCGATTCCCGGCTGGGTCGGGGATATTCTCCGCTCATGGACTGGATGTTGCGTTGTCTTCATCATCATTTCATCCCCATCCGGTGCGCAGGTTGCCCAATGTGGCGTCGAATGTAATAAGACCTGCACCAAGGCGGCTGGATCTGCCCCGTAAGGGGCCTCCCGGCCAATGACGCCAAACGCTCATTTCCATTTACCTCTCTCTCTCTCTCTCTCTCTCTCTCCCCCCCTCCCTCCGTCTCTCTTTCTCTCTCAAAGAAACTCAAAACTCAGCGCGCTGCTGTGGCACGTAAAAGCACATCAGAGTGACCAATTGGCTAGCCTACGTTTGTTTTCTTTGTGAGTCTTTCCTATAGCGTTCTAGTAGAGGGGCCAAGTGAGTCACGCTTCTATCACAGTCTCACATATACAGTCGCGACACTCTCTGATGTGAAAATTGTTACCGTTTGACAGCTGGAGTGACACTAGCTCCCCAAGCGGTGAGAAACCAGTTAACTGCACCCTGAGGACAATGTTCTTTTTCAATTATTTTAATACTTAATTACGTTCGGCGCCCTTTGCATTAGAAAACAACCAAAAGACATATATTATTGTGAAATAAATGTAAAAAAAGCAGTATATCACTGATTCAATTTCAGCAGTTTGGTGCCATCTTAACACAAATTTACAAAATTTTTTTTACAACTTACTAATGAAGAAATACTTTAGAATATGTGTATAACTGTAGCTTCCTCCCCTGAATGCAGGAGAATATAAATACATATTTCATCCACGAGAAACTTATAATCCTGTTATTGTATATTCTTCTTGCGACGGACACTTTCCTTGACACGCAAAAATTCCTTATGGAGTACAGTAATTCGCTCATTCATAACATAACTCGACTTTTTAATATGTAAATAGTTTTGTAAATATAATTACTTTTTCTGTAAACGCCAATATGTCGAAGACTTTTGCCCGTTGTGCCTCAGACGTAGCAGCTACTGTGGAATTTCTTTCGTCTATGTTAGGAAACAGATTCACTGCTTTCAGGGCTTTAGTATCACGTTTATGTGGTTCTCTCTTTAGCTGCAAGTGTAGTAGCTTATTTTGTACGATAAATAATGTACTTACTACATTCCTACAGGTTTCTAACATTTCACATTCACTTGTTTGGTCGCGTTGCTGGGTAGATATACGGCGCCTTTCTGCAAAAGGTCAGGTCTTCTCGTATTTACTGACATCCTCTTTGTTTTTAAAGCAGTACGACTTTCTTCAATAAATATCTGTACGTTACAAGAGAATCGGAAATAAATTATCTTGTAACGTGCCGTTTCGTACCTCACAGAGCCCTTAGAAAACTAAATGATGGGAAAGATCATTTTTTAGTTATTTACCCATTTTTATGACACTACATAGCTCCCTCTTGCTTAAATTATGTTACAAATCAATACAAACGATATTACCCGCGCTCTTGAGATATCTCATTCAGATGTGTCACTTGCTGTTTTTTTGTAACACCTTTTCTTACTGGCTCATTCCAAGTTTTAGGCCTTTTCTTTTCCTTGTTTTTTTCTTTTTTTTTCTTTTTACCGAGAGCTTCTCCTACTCTATATAGCACGTTCTTTAGATTCTGCATTCTTCTTCTATGTTACCTTCAGTTTGCAAATTTTCTATCTCTTTATTCAGCCTTCTTTGGTAAAGATTTTTGTTGCTTTACATTGTAAACGGTTTGATTTATTTTGCCATTTTCTTCCATTTAGCAAAAAGATCTGTTCTGGAGATTATTAGAAAATGATTTGAGTCTATATCTTGTCCTCTATAGACTGTTGTATACCTTACTTGACCCACTAGCGTATCATTTACTACAGTGTAGTCAGTTATTGACCTAAGACCTGTACTGGCCCAAGTATACTTATCTATGTGTCTTTTCTTAAAAATTGAATTCGTTATTTTTAAATTACAGTAACTGGCAAAATATTTTAGAATTTTCCCATTTCCATTACATGCCGGTTCTCCAAAAGGCCCTATAATAATCATTACTGCGATTTATTCTATTCTGGCATCGAAATCACCCATCGTAATAATCTGACCAGTAGTACTCGGAGTCTTCTGTAGTTCTTCATAGAAAGTTCTAAACGTATCCATTTCTCCTTCTTATGGTGAATATACGCTTATAATGGTGGCGTTGTCTCTTCTCAGTTTGTCTGACTATGAGTACTCTTTCGCTTATGTATGTGCAATCTTTGATCTTTTTTTCCCCATTTCTTGTGCAGAAGTAATACCACACCCTTGCTTGACCCTTCATTTTGTTGCACTCCATTATAGAACATAATGTAATCGCCTACATATTTACTACCTCTTATTTTCATTTTCGTTTCTGTGACTGCTACAGTATCGATATTCATGTCTTTTACTATATTTGCTAGCTGTAGCCCTTTTAGGGGTATTCCTTTGACATTCCAGGTTGCTACTTTGATACATCCGTTGATCCACTTTCGTTTGTACTTTTTCATAGCTTTGTCACTGGCCTTTGAGACGAACCTGTTTCCGAGGTTCCTTCGAGTACCAGGAACAGTGACTGTTTTCCGAGAGCTGGTTACCGGCCATCGGCTCAACCTCCTTCCGAGGAAGACTAGGTCTTTCTTGTGGAGTTACCTCCCTTGGCCGATATGTTCTGGTTGCTTAAAGGTGCCAGAAAACTCGGCTTTCATCCTCTCCCGTTGACTACGAAACGTACAGCCACTGCATGCCACGCATCACGCGACTCATGTCTTCTTGAAAGTGACAGTAGGGTTTGCTGGCAGAGCTACCTTTAATTGTTAAGGTCTGATTTTTTCATCAAGCTCTTGTGGAAGTTTCTCAGAGCTGATTCTGAACAGGTATCGGCTGCCTGAACAGCTTTAGTGTCAGTATTTTCCATATGTTTGTTTCTCCATTCGCCGATTCTTCGAGGAACCCCTCACTTCTTAGCTCATAATGCAACCTAGTTTTCAACCTGCTTTTGTGGCATCCCGTCTCAACGCTTCGACTTTTTCTTTTCCAGATTCTCCCACAGTCCACGATTCACTACCATACAAAGCTGTCCTCCAACCGTATGTTTAAAGAAATTTCTTCCTCTATATTAAGACCGATGCTTGCTATTAGTAGACTTTATTTAGCCGGAAATGCCTTCTATTCGTGTGACAGTTTTTTTATGTGCTCCTAGCTTCGTCCATCGTTTGTTTTTGCACATCCAATATAGCAAATTCCTTCCCAATGTCTACTTCATAGCCTCTCATTTTGTTGTTATGTTTATCTACAATCTCATTTCTGCTACTCCTAATTACTTTGGTCCTTGTTTGGTTCACTGTCAAACTATAGCGTTGATTTCATTTAAGTTATGCAGTTCTTCCTCACTTTCTCAAAGGAAAGCCATTTCTCTAGCGAATCTTATCGTTGATATATTTTTGTATTACTCGCACAATAAAGTTGTCGGCGTCTTTGCCTACTATCACTTGGCGAAAATTTCGTTTCGGTATCTTGAACCGTTCTAGAGACGAAAAAGATGCAAGTGTACTACAGCGCATTACAAAACAAGACAAAATAAGAAATCATTGTTATATGCAAGTGACAAATTTCATACCTATGTACAGGAAAGAGCGCTAACACGCCCAAATAATCCACATATAATTCAGTAAAAATGTAAAAATACACTACTGGCCATTAAAATTGCTGCACCAAGAAGAAATGCAGATGATAAACGGGTATTCATTGGACAAATATATTATACTAGAACTGACGTGACTACGTTATCACGCAATTTGGATGCATTGATCCTGGAAAATCAGTACCCAGAACAACCACCTCTAGCTGTAATAACGGCCTTGATTCACCTGGGCAGCGAGTCAAACAGTGCTTGGAAGGCGTGTACAGGTACAGCTGCCCATGCAGCTTCAACACGATACGACAGTTCATCAAGAGTAGTGACTTGCGTATTGTGACGAGTCAGTTACTCGGCCACCATTGACCAGACGTTTTCAGTTGGTGAGAGATCTGGAGAATGTGCTGGCCATGGCAGCAATCGAACTTTTTCTGTATCCATAAAGGCCTGTACATCACCTGCAACATGCGGTCGTGCATTATCCTGCTGAAATGTAGGGTTTCGCAGGGATCGAATGAAGGGTAGAGCCACGGGTCGTAACACATCTGAAATGTAGCGTCCACTGTTCAAAAGTGCCGTCAATGCGAACAAGAGGTGACCGAGACGTGTAAGCAATGGCGCCCCATACCATCACGCCGGGTGATACGCCAGTATGGCTTTGACTATTACACGCTTCCAATGTGCGTTCACCGCTATGTCGCCAAACACGGATGCGACCATCATGATGCTGTAAACAGAACCTGGATTCATCCGAAAAAATGACGTTTTGCCATTCGTGCACCCAGGATCGTCGTTGAGTACACCATCGCTGTAGCTCCTGTCTGTGATGCAGCGTTAAGGGTAACCGCAGCCATGGTCCCCGAGCTGATAGTCCATGCTGATGCAAACGTCGTCGAACTGTTCGTGCAGATGGTTGTTGTCTTGCAAATGTCCCCATCTGTTGACTCAGGGATCTAGACGTGGCTGCACGACCCATTACAGCCATGCGGATAAGATGCCTGTCATCTCGACTGCTGGTGATGTGAGGCCGTTGGGATCCAGCACGGCGTTCCGTGTTACCCTCCTGAACCCAACGATTCCTTATTCTGCTAACAGTCATTGGATCTCGACCAACGCGAGCAGCAATGTCACGATACGATGAACCGCAATCGCGATAGGGTACAATCCGTCCTTAATCAAAGTCGGAAATTTGATGGTACGCATTTCTCCTCCTTACACGAGGCATCACAACAACGTTTCACCAGGCAACGCCGGTGAAGTGCTGTTTGTGTATGAGAAATCGGTTGGAAACTTTCCTCATGTCAGCACGTTGTAGGTGTCGCCACCGGCGCCAACCTTGTGTGAATGCTCTGAGAAACTAATCATTTGCATATCACAACATCTTCTTCCTTTCGGCTAAATTTCACGTCTGTAGCACGTCATCTTCGTGGTGTAGCAATTTTAATGGCCAGTAGTGTAAGTCAAAGTTGCCACTTTGTCCTGTGGAAAAAAAAACAGATTAATTGTTCGAAACACGTACTCTACATTCACCCGAAATTGTTTTGATTTGTTTCTGTGGTAGGTCGACTGAGATTTGAATCGCTGATGTTATATTACATTTGTTTCTGAAATGATTTGACTCTCTTCTAAGCATAACCATTTATTTTTTAAAAAAAAGGTGAATTTTTTAAGCGCTAGCTGTTTCATCAATAGACAGCTGGTACTACGCCATGAGCTTTCTCTGGTAAAGAGCTCTTTGTATGTACAGCAGTTAATCACAATTCCTTATTAAGTGAAAGGCATATCCATATTGGTCACGGATGAACAACAGTTAGTCAGGCGTTTTGACTTCGGCACATTCTGCTGTATAAGTGAAAACAGCCGCCCCCCTGCTCGTATATCTTGCCTCATTAGGCGTCTATCCGCTAGAATGGCAGCTGACGCAACGCGCTGTTTGTACGTGTACGTGAGCAACGTGCGTAACGAGCCTTCATCTCACGTGCAGATAGTGTCGTCACAATAAGTGTCATGTCGTCGCAATTACTCTCTTGAGACTGCGAGAAGGAATCAATCTCTGTTCCGGAAAACACGAAGAATTCCTTGCAATTCGCCACCTATTAACTACTGGGCTGTTGGCGTTCCCTTTCAGTCCAGCTAATAAACGAGCGCTTTAATTTTTACCCTTCGTATAACTTATACCTCCCAAATAAATTCAGGGAAGTACTTCCCTAATGTTTCCTGCACTTCAGTGCTTAATTAATTACTGTTTTGCAACAAAAATTGTGAAACGTTTGCATTGGTCTGCCAAATAATAGCTTTCATTTGTCATCAATCGGATGTAGAAATGGAAAAAAGGGGACCCAGCGAGAGAGAGAAAGAGGTGTCGTTGTTGGCTGAGTGAGGTGAAACAGTTGTGTAAGGTGCAGTAAGTTTAAAACACATGTCTGGCGATTCCGAGTCGGAGTGGCGTTGAATCCCAGTCTTTCTTCCTTGTTTCTTTGCATCTGCCTGTGTACTTTTTAGACCAAACATGAGAAGACACAGTTCGGAAGTAAGAAATGTATAACATTTATATGTAATATAGTACCATCATCATCATTATCATCAGTGTTCTGGCCTAGGGCAGGTCTTCGCATGTCATATCATTTTCTATTCTCTTCGTTTTCTCACGATTATTTCCTATCCTGATACTGTCCACCATCTGGTATCTTCTGCGTCATCTTCTTCTTCTTCTTCTTCTTCTTCTTCTTCTTCTTCCTCCAGCCACCGTTCCTTCCATAGCATCCATCAGCACACTGTCTCTTCTCATCCAGGGTCCAGACTAGTTGCTTTTCCTCCTCCTGATTACCTTTAAAATTTGTCTCTCTTCCCCGACTTTTCTCCTCCTCAGTTCTCACTTCGTCTACCCATTTTGCCCCTTCCATTTTCATCCAAATCCACATCTCAAATTCTTGTATTCTTCTTCCTTCCTCTTTCCTCAGTGACCATCTCTCAGCTCCGTATAATGCCACTGCCCATGTAATGACCACGCGCGGTAGCCGTCCGGTCCAAAGCGCCTTGCCACGGTTCACGCGGCTCCACCCGTCGGAGGTTAGAGTCCTTCCTCGGGCATTGGTGTGCGTGTTGTCCTTAGCGTAAGTTTGTTTAATTTAGGTTAAATATTGTGTAACCCTAGGGAGCGATGACCTTAGCAGTTTGGTCCCATAGGAACTTACCACAAATTTACAATATTACATATAAGGCACTTCGCCAGTGTCTTCCCTATCCAGGCACCCATTCAGAAGCTTCCTCGTATTAACTGTCTCCTTGGCAATTATATACGTCTTGTTACATCCTTATTACACATAATGTTGTCCGTAATAACTCTTCCCAGATATTTAAAAGCATTAACTTGTTCTGTATCTTTCTGTCCTAACTTCAAAGTTGTTCTTTTACACAAAAACAATAGCACCTTGCACATCAAATGTAATTTATATGAACGATTATGACAATGTTTGTTTGTTTCTTTGCTATTATGATTACTGAACTAAGTTTACAAGGTCTGCCATAATATTATTCCTAGTTTCTGTCTTTTCTGCTGCTATCGCTCCAACATTTTCATGATACCTTGTAAGCTAACGTACATATAATTAACCTAGAACCTTTTTTCCATTCTCATATGGGCGTTCCTTTTCTGTGACAAAAAATATCCAAAAATTTTCTTTACTTTATTCTGCTTAAAAAAGTTTTGCGGTTACCTTTATCACATGCTGCTATTAATACTGTTACAACTACGCGTATTGTTACTACAATAACAACAACACAATCTTTACAAATATAAGAAACTTTTTTTACTACTACCACCACCTTTATTTTTCTGCCTTGATACTCCTACAATGATCAGTTACGATAACTCAGGAGACAATTAAAAAGTATATTATCTTGTAAAATGGTTCAAATGGTTCTGATCACTATGGGACTTAACTTCTGAGGTCATCAGTCCCCTAGAACGTAGAACTACTTAAACCTAACTAACATAAGGACATCACACACATCCATGCCCGAGGCAGGATTCGAACCTGCGACCGTAGCGGTCGCGTGGCTCCAGACTGTAGCGCCTAGAACCGCGCGGCCACCTGGGGCGGCTATCTTGTAAAGATACTCTCAATTTTTTTCACGTAGCCTGAGATTGCTACTACTGATATGAGTTGTATTTTCTAGAAACACGTAAATGATAATCCATATTTTGTTCAACAGGTGACAATGCGAGGCTGTGTGAAACGCCTTCCAGAAGTCAAAGAACACGATGTAGACCTGGGTGCACATATCTACTGTCTTCTGAGTCGAGCGGGCGAATGGAGCGACCTGGGTATCACGTCATCTTGTTTGCGGATTCCATTTTGTTTCTTTGAAGGGGAGGGGTGTATACGGGGGCAGATTTTCCGTCTCTGGGAGCTTCAAAACGTGTTGCAAAATCCTATAACAGATTGTCTCGATTCTGGAAATGACCTTCGGTTGCAAGGCAAATTCCAGAACTGGTATTTCTATCGAACGTATACCCACGTGGGGATCCCCTTGATGGCTAAGAATCTGCAGACTATAGGGAACCCCAGATCTCAAATAACTCACCCGCCTTGCAGGGTGGAGACAGAAATATAAGAATTAAAACAAACAAAAAAGTTTTATTTGCAAAAGAAAATTACGCAGTGCGACATCAATTGGTGTAGCTACACCAAGGGATATAGCTAGATTGCCTTCCCCATATCATCATGAATTACGGGCCATAGACTCATCATAGTGAGCCACATTTCAAGATAATATCCGGTAATGTTGATAATGATGAAACAACAGGATGTGGTTTGATGTGTCATTGATAAACGAAGCATTAGATGTAGGTCTCAAGCTTTCCAACTGTTTCACGACGATGAGCCAACTTAACGAATGGTTAAGAATAGGGACTCGAGTACGAAACGAGACTGCATCAAGTCAAAGTCCAACAAAACCGATTTAAATTTTTTCGTGGTGGTATGATTTGTGTGATACTGCCAACTGGTTGTAACAAGATTTTACTTTGACCTGGTTTCGACACCGACAGTTGTCTTCATCAGAACGTCCAAAGCAATTACATGTAGTAACAGAGTTACGAGAAAAATGATCAGGTCATTTAAAATAATTCCATGAAAAGATCATATTTAAACCATATAAAACTTACAGACAACAGAACTGACATAAAACCGGTAATTATCAGTAAAACTGTAGCTACATAACGTAGCACACTGCACCCCATGTGTAGTATCCTCGTCGCCACTGTAGTGTCTTGTACAGGAAGGGGTTGTTGCCATGGGTGGCCGGTATCCTATTTCTACAAAACGAATGCACACGTGGATTAAAAAAGTTCTTTATTTACTTGTTTATTATTATTATTTTGAGATTTTCCTCATTACAGAGGCTTATTTCCAACATAATAAGTTACTTGGAAATTACAATACAAACAATAAACTATATTTTCAAAATATTCCTCCAGGTGTTTCTATCTTGTGTGTCCTCTTCCTCTGCGCCCATTCTCCTCATTGTATGCTGTACATTTTGGAGCCAGGTGGTCATAGGTCGTCCTTTTCTTCTTCTCCCCTCCGGTTCCCACTCCAGTATCAATTTTGGTATTCTGGTTTTCTACATTCGTCGTACATGCCCGTACCACTGTAATTTCTTCCAATCCATTACATCATATATTCTTTCTTTTATTTTTATTCTCCTTATTATTTCGGTGTTCCTTATCTTTTCTTTCCTGGAGATTCTTGCCGATCTTCTCCAGAAGTCCATCTCCAGAGCTTGTAATTTTTTAATGTGCTTCATGTTAATTGTCCAGGTCTCCGTTCGATACAGAACCACACTCTCTAATATGGTTTTGTATATTAATTTCTTAGTTCTGCTATTTACTTACACTGCAAGTATTTACTTAACTGGAACAGAGCCCATGCGTTGTGGTACAAGCTCATCAGTGATAGTCCCCTTGCAGACTGTAGTATGCTGCCCACTCGTCTAATATAGGATGCCTATAGAAGCTGTTTTTCGGATCACTAGACAACAATTCAAGTAAATCGTATTAATGTAGTTTATTATAGTAAGTTAAACTGACAATACTTAACTTCGCGCCGCGTGATTAGCCGAGCGGTCTAAGGCGCTGCGGCTGATCCCGGTGGAGGTTCGAGTCCTCCCTCGGGCATGGGTGTGTGTGTGTTTGTCCTTAGGATAATTAAGGTTACATAGTGTGTAAGCTTAGGGTTGATGACCTTAGCAGTTAAGTCCCACAAGATTTCACACACAGTTTTTGAACTTAACTTTGCGTATTCACAAAGGTGAGTCAAAAGCAAATGGCGAGATGCAAATAATCAAGGTCCTTCAGTATATACACTGCCAATGCAAGCAAAACAAACCAGTTCGTAAGACACTGCTTTTAATGTTTGTATGACTGCTAATCTTCCACTGCGGCCGGGTCTTAGCGGTGCGGCGCTTATATTCTCTTCGTATAGAAGTCGCTCCTGCCTTGGTGTCGTCCTAGTCTGCGTACAACTGGCTGAGCTCGTCTCACAGACCTCTCTGCTCTTCCAGTCTTCATCGTCATGCCGTCGCCTGTCGTTACGCCGGAACACAAACAACATCGGTAATTGCAAACTTTAGTGTCACTGGTAGCCCCACTGTAGGCAGTAGCCTGGTCCCCATGTACTCTCTTTTGTATCCCGCCTGGAAGGCGGCGCGTGGGTAGGAGCAGGAGCACGAAAAGGTAATACACGTCGGTACTGCAAGAAAGTAAAAGTGGTTTACTGGTGCAAGAAGAGCAATACATGACTTTGTACAGGTGAGCACGGTCTCAAGCTGAAGAGAAGTGTCACGGCCGTCGTCCCCTGATGAAAAGGGCAGAATCTGGAGCGACGCTCGTAGAGCTCTCCACAGCACCGGCTAGAGGGCGCTGTCGTCGTTGTCTGTCGTAGTGCCAACTTAACTGGCAACTAATCTGTGGCATCGTTGCTATCGATACGACATCCTCATAGCCTGTTACGTGAATTGAGCCCGCTTTGCTGGTACACTGACAGACGCCAACTGGAAGAGAAGGGTCAGCGAGGCCCTCCACTCATCGGCGGCGGCCTAAATACACTCCTGGAAATTGAAATAAGAACACCGTGAATTCATTGTCCCAGGAAGGGGAAACTTTATTGACACATTCCTGGGGTCAGATACATCATATGATCACACTGACAGAACCACAGGCACATAGACACAGGCAACAGAGCATGCACAATGTCGGCACTAGTACAGTGTATATCCGCCTTTCGCTGCAATGCAGGCTGCTATTCTCCCATGGAGACGATCGTAGAGATGCTGGATGTAGTCCTGTGGAACGGCTTGCCATGCCATTTCCACCTGGCGCCTCAGTTGGACCAGCGTTCGTGCTGGACGTGCAGACCGCGTGAGACGACGCTTCATCCAGTCCCAAACATGCTCAATGGGGGACAGATCCGGAGATCTTGCTGGCCAGGGTAGTTGACTTACACCTTCTAGAGCACGTTGGGTGGCACGGGATACATGCGGACGTGCATTGTCCTGTTGGAACAGCAAGTTCCCTTGCCGGTCTAGGAATGGTAGAACGATGGGTTCGATGACGGTTTGGATGTACCGTGCACTATGCAGTGTCCCCTCGACGATCACCAGTGGTGTACGGCCAGTGTAGGAGATCGCTCCCCACACCATGATGCCGGGTGTTGGCCCTGTGTGCCTCGGTCGTATGCAGTCCTGATTGTGGCGCTCACCTGCACGGCGCCAAACACGCATACGACCATCATTGGCACCAAGGCAGAAGCGACTCTCATCGCTGAAGACGACACGTCTCCATTCGTCCCTCCATTCACGCCTGTCGCGACACCACTGGAGGCGGGCTGCACGATGTTGGGGCGTGACCGGAAGACGGCCTAACGGTGTGCGGGACCGTAGCCCAGCTTCATGGAGACGGTTGCGAATGGTCCTCGCCGATACCCCAGGAGCAACAGTGTCCCTAATTTGCTGGGAAGTGGCGGTGCGGTCCCCTACGGCACTGCGTAGGATCCTACGGTCTTGGCGTGCATCCGTGCGTCGCTGCGGTCCGGTCCCAGGTCGACGGGCACGTGCACCTTCCGCCGACCACTGGCGACAACATCGATGTACTGTGGAGACCTCACGCCCCACGTGTTGAGTAATTCGGCGGTACGTCCACCCGGCCTCCCGCATGCCCACTATACGCCCTCGCTCAAAGTCCGTCAACTGCACGTACGGTTCACGTCCACGCTGTCGCGGCATGCTACCAGTGTTAAAGACTGCGATGGAGCTCCGTATGCCACGGCAAACTGGCTGACACTGACGGCGGCGGTGCACAAATGCTGCGCAGCTAGCGCCATTCGACGGCCAACACCGCGGTTCCTGGTGTGTCCGCTGTGCCGTGCGTGTGATCATTGCTTGTACAGCCCTCTCGCAGTGTCCGGAGCAAGTATGGTGGGTCTGACACACCGGTGTCAACGTGTTCTTTTTTCCATTTCCAGGAGTGTACTTGCTGTCGAGAGGGCGTTGGCGGCGTGTTGCTTGTTGGTGTCTCTGGCCTCTCTCGTGATAGGCGCGCTTGATCCAGCGCCTACTATCGATCTCGAGCTATACCTTTTCCCACCGATGTGCTAGCGACAGCTCACGCCAGCAAACCATATGTCAACATATAATGTTTTAAGCAAATCCTTATCTTTCTTTCAAATAACATTTTAGGCCGTTTTGAATTTGCTGGTCATAATTATGTGCCACACGGAGTTGTTTCTTCTGTTGTCTTTGGCTAAGCTTCAGACATCGGTTCTACAGAAATTCGCTGTTTTAACGATAAATGACTTCACTGGTTTGTAGAAGAGACGTCTCCTCACATTTTAAACCCGCGTTGTTTTAGCTGTTCGAGCCTGGGTACATCCCTTGTCTGACTTATCGTTCATCACGTGAACACCGCCCCTTCCACGTATGTACTGGTACTGTTTCTCGCCTTGGTGTTGAGACAGCTTTTCATGGTTTCGTTAGTGGC
Source organism: Schistocerca cancellata (assembly GCF_023864275.1). NCBI lineage: Eukaryota > Metazoa > Arthropoda > Insecta > Orthoptera > Acrididae > Schistocerca > Schistocerca cancellata. Next base: position 98,795,752 of record NC_064630.1, on the reverse strand, counting down.
GGTCAGGGAGGGCGCGCCGCCTCGGCACAAAGTCGCCGCGTTGCCAGTGGAGGGCGCCGACAGCAGCCACATGGCTATTTGCCCGTCAGTCAACCCCGGCCTCGCGGCGGCAAAAACAGCCCCTGGGCCGCGCCGGATTACCAGAGGCGCTATAGTTTCCTGTTGACTGAGGGGGAGGCAGGCTGGTTCTGAAGGGTCCGCTTCTCTGCGGTCGGAGAACAGAGCAGCATTCAGCGAGCAGCCGCCGGTGCCCGCCCCCAACAGGTGCCACTGGAGAACCGACATACACGGAGCGAATCATCTAAAACTTGCATCGCAGATATTTCGGAGGCGGAAAGTACTGTTGGGTTCGTTTTCTTCAGAATGGGTTATTTGTTATGGTTCGTACTGTTAGCAAAAAACAGATTGTGATAACACTAAAAAAGTGTATTTTTTAAAAAAAAATCTAACAATTCCCATTAACATAAACAAAATAAAAGTAGGGTAATTGAAAATGTCAGTGGTGTTACTTGCAGGAGACTAGTGTCAGCCGTTTTCCAGATATTGCGTTATGAAAAATTTCTACAGAGACACTTGTTTGCGCCATTCAACCTGCGTAGTTGCTAGGTACGATGTTACGTTTGCTTGCTGTGTGCTTGTGGGTTGTTTGAGTCCATTGCGACTTGCTAGTCAGTCAGTGTGTGACAGCCCAAGCCGTGGGTCGTGAGTGGGCGACCGGAATTTACCAGTGCAGAAAAAGCTGACATTCTCATGATGTACAGTGAGTACAGAAAGAGTGGAGTTCGTTCTTGTACGGTGTATGCGACAAGGTATCTCAACACACGTCAGCCATCTCCGCAGTTATTTGTCAACCTCATCAACCAGCTACGTAAAAGTGGTATTGTAACACTTAGACAACTAACAGAAGGACACAAGTGACGACAGAAGAGGGGAAATTAATGTTCTTGCTGCTGCTGCAGTTGACCCTCACGGTAGCTCCCGCGCAATCCCACGAGGAAGTGGCACGAGTCAGTCAAGTGTGCTATACATTCTCCATCTACGTGGGCTCTACCCCTACAATATACCTCTCCTTCAAGGGCTGCACGGAAATGATTATGAGAATCGTGTTAGTTTGTGTGCACGGGCACTAAGATAGGATATACCAGATGTATCATGGCTTTGAGCACTATGGGACTTAACATCTATGGTCATCAGTCCCCTAGAACTTAGAACTACTTCAACCTAACTAACCTAAGGACATCACACAACACCCAGCCATCACGAGGCAGAGAAAATCCCTGACCCCGCCGCCAGATCTATCATGTATATTGTTTAGTGATGAAGCTACGTTTGCGAGTCTAACCGCCGAAACATGCACTATTGGTCTGTTGACAATCACCCTTGACTTAAGTCCGCCACTCGTGGTCTCGCGGTAGCGTTCTCGCTTCCCGAGCACGGGGTCCCGGGTTCGATTCCCGGCGGGGTCAGGGATTTTCACCTGCCTCGACATGACTGGGTGTTTGTGTTGTCCTCATCATTTCATCATCATCCAGGAAAGTGGCGAAATTGGACTGAGCAAAGATTGGGTAATTGTACGGGCGCTGATAACCACGCAGTTGAGCGCCCCACAAACCAAACATCCTCATCCTCCCCTTGACTTAAGGTAAAACGTCAGCGTCCATAGAGTGTGATCGTGTGATGTGGGCTAGTGAACCATCAGCTCATAGGCCCGTTTTTCATTGACGGAATACTGAACGCGCACACCTATCGCTGCCTCCTAACAGACCATTTTCTAGGGATGCCAGAATACGTTCTTTTACAGACCAGGAGGATCCTGTGACACCAACGTGATGGCTGTGCAGCCCACAGAGCACGAAGAACTACACTAAGTCCTTAGGAATTATTTCCAAACGTTTTATTGGAAGCAGAGGACCTGTACCCCGGCCGGTCCGTCCCCCGTCCCCCGCATTCGACGCCTGTAGACTTTTTTTCTGCGAGGAAAGTTGGAAGATGCCGTCTGTAAAGACCTACCAACTACACCCAATGATATACACGGACGTATTAATGCATCGTGCTCGAGCATCTCCGCTGAAATGCTAGCATATGTGCAGCAGTCGTTCCGTACCAGACTGGCACCGTGTACTGCCGCTGCCCGTGGCCATTTTGAACACGATCCGTGATAACCAGTTGTCTCGTTACTGGTCAGAACCCACATAACTAGCGCATGCAGTTTGTTGTTCTGCAATGTGTGCTGCCACAAGTATTCTACCCTACTATTAGTTGGTCTATAGGCGTTGCTCCATTTTAAAAAGTGTCCATTCTGTGAAAACTGTACATCACTAGCACTTCCCACTTCAGCAATATTTGCGGTGCAACTTTGAGGCGACTCAGCCTCTATAGAGCGAATGGCCATTCTAAAACGGCAGCCGTGTTTTTTCCAAACCTCGAGGGGGGATGCACACTACCTGATAAAAATTATCCAGATTTCACTTTTTAATGCAGAATCGACCACTGGATGCCACGGGAGGCCGACCGCCAGCATAAAAGAGGACACGCAACATTGTGTTGTCAGTAGACAAACATTAACAATAGAATGGCAGGCTAGGAAACCTCAGTAATTTCTAACGCGGACTAGTCACTGGATGTTACACGAGTAACAATTCGAGCAAGGACATTTCAAGGACAGCTGCCAAATTCGGCTGCTGCTAAGTGACTGTGAAGTGGAAATGCAAAGAAACAACCACCGCTAAACAAAGACCAGCCGTAGCTCATATACTAACGGACAAGGACCGTCGAGCGTTACGCAGAGTGCTTACAAAAAGAAACTTGAAGTCAGTGGAAGAAATCACACGAGAGTACCAATGTGCTACCTGTAGCCTAGCTAGCACGGTGACTGAGGGTATGCATTTAAAATGAAAGGGGTACTATGTTCGAGCAGCCCTTCATAAGCCTGACATTACCGCTGTCAGTGCTAAGTGATTCTTGAGGTGGCGAAAAGCGCAACGCTACTGGAAAGTGGATGAAAGGTAACGAGTGATGCGGAGTGATTAATAATCACTCTACTCCCTGTGGTAGCCCGATGGAAGGGTTTGAGGTTGGCGAATGCCTGGAGCAGGTCACATGCCATCATGTGTTGCACCAACAATGAAGTATAGAGAAGATGATGATAGGGTATAGAGGATTTTTGTGGTTGGAGCGTGGTCCCGTCATTGCTCTTAGGAAATCGTTAAACGTGAAAGAATACGAGTATGCCCACATTTCACAGCATTGTGTACTGTGCGCAATAGAGTAACAGTTCAGAAATAATGACTACCAGTACGAAAATACACCCTCCCATAAATCAGCAATGGTAAGTGGACAGTAACTGAAATGGATTAGTCTGCCAAGTTTCTGACTTGGACACAATGTAACACCTTTGAACGTCGGCTTCCCTGCAAGCCACAATATCCATCATTACTGCCGTCTCTGGTTTTGACTCTTGAGGAAGAAAGGGCTGCCACTCCTAAAGACATCCAGACGCCCCACTGAAAGTGTTCCAAGTAGAGTTCAAGCCACCATAAGGGAAACTGGTGGATCCATACCCTATAAGTGTCCACTAGTAGATGTTTGCGTGGCCAACGGCCTTGCCGCAGTGGCTACTGTCAGATCACCGAAGTTAAGCGCTGTCGGGCTGGGTTAGCACTAGGATGGGTGACCATCCGGTCTGCCGAGCACTGTCGGCAAGTGGGGTGCATTCAGCTCCCGGATGAACTTGACCGAGAAGTGGCGGCTCCGGTCTCGTAAACTGACTTACGGCTGGGAGAGCGACGTGCTGACCACGTGCCCCTCCACATCCGCATCCATTGACACCTGTGGGCTGAGGGTGACACGGCGGCCGGTCGGTTCCGTTGGGCCTGTTCGGGCGGAATTTAGTTTAGTTTTAATAGACGTTTCGATACTTCTTTTCAACTGGTATACAGAGAGAGTGGCCTATTCTCAGGCAGTCGCCATGTTCTTTCTAGACGTCACACGGTATGTACAAGTTGTTAGCACTGCGAGACACGAAGTTGCCTGTGGGCTGTAACAAGGCGTCTATCTGACGAGTAACACCAAATAAACACTTCTAGTTTATTGCCTGGTACTTGGCTGAAGCGAATGTCATTCCCATATGGCTGTACATTTACTGTAGTGTGTGCTGCTCTGGTGTGAAGCATCGTATATATCGAACCTTCGCCAAGAGTAGTGAAATATTATCCACTTATTACAGTTGTTATTCTGGAAATAATTTGGATCAACCACACATAATTTCATTTGTTTTATTTCAGATATTCTTAAGCAATGTCAGTACTTCTTGCAGGAATATTCGTCATCGAAGTTGAGGTTTAAGTTTTGAATAAACTTTTTTCGTCCCCACATAATATATTTTCAGTCAGTCTTTGTGGAATCCAGCAAACATATTTCTGCATTGACACTTCAAAAAGCTAAAACATTAAGTAGCGGAGAAACTATTTCACAGTAGCTGATTTTCTGATAACGAGACGACTACACTTTCTACACAGACACTATAGTAATAATGCATAACAGGTAACTGAATATCCATATTATACAAACCAGCAAAATGCTCATGGTCACATTTATACTCCTTGCCCATTATTGTCCGTAACCAGTTATCTGCACTGTGAGTGTCAATCAATAGCAATAAAAAATCAATCTATATATAAAAATGTGCAGTGTGTAAATAGGATCTGCCATTAGATACGCATCTCACATAAAACAGATTAACGTTTTCATTTTAACAAATAAGTATCAGCGGTGATGGCAGCAGTATTTGAAGAAAACGGTAAATGCCGGAGGCTGGAAGCCAAGGTCATTGAGTTAGTAGTCAAGCACTGTACCACTTGGGAGTAAATACGTACAGACATAGTCTGTTGTACAGTAAATGAATAATTTTAATGATGTTTATTGATCACTACTGTATGGCAACTCTTTGGTATTAAAAGTGACTTTTTTTGTTTGTTCTCTTGCACTTAAAATTATACACTGTAACACAGAATATTCTTGAAATACTAGTGGATACGACGAAATGTTATTGGTTAGACGCATTGCCATGTCACAGCATCAAATACGTAATTGACCAGAAACGAATGCTGCATCACTTTCTACTAACCGCCTTTGCGATTCCTGTCATCTGGATCGACTATAACTGCCTCTTTCTTGCGTCTTTCTTCAGTTATCGGAGACAGTTTCGTGATGAAGCCTTCTTCACTGCAATGTTTATAATCAGTGGTGAAACAACCTGAAATTGCTTTTTCTTGCCCTAAGAAATTATGTAACCCCTGTCACTTACATTCACATTTAGTATAGAAAAACTGATGTGAAAGCTGAAGGCAACAGTCATCTTCGCAGATTCGACTTACATCAGTGTTCTTTTATCGATGTTAAATCATGTAAAATGAACCGGCAAATGACATGCAGAAGAGTAAGATCTACTGTCTTTCTCCTTGAAAATAATTATATAATGTAATAGATGTGTGAGTATTAGCAGCTTTAAAATCTGTCTGCGACAGCACCTCGCATGCTAATGCAACCACAGTAAACAGAAGACAGGTACAAATATGGCGTCCTGAACTCTCAGCCAGTCAGCGTCGGTATCACCATTTGCCTCTCACTCTCTCTCCTCTCTCCTCCTCCTCCTCCTCCTCCTTCTCCCCCTCCCCTCCTCTCTTCCTCTCCGTACGTTTCCTAAGTACCACCACAAGCCTTATAACGACAGTTCTGGCAGCACTAACACTCAGCCCCAAATAAGGCACGAAGGCTCAGCTTCGCGTCAGACGGCACATTCGCGCATTACTTGGCTTCATGAAACGTGCCACTACTTGTGACTCTCAGGTCTGATAAAAGTAGTTGGCGGGTTTGTTAACAATTTACATGTTTCGCGTATCTTATTTGCGACACGTCAAGCTGACGTGAAATACGTCAGTAGATTTACAAATACGATATCTGAGCTGGTGAACAAATTACTCATCTAGATATTCCTGTTATTTGATATGGTAGGCATTACGCACCCATGTTACTTCTGAACAGTTACCAATGTCATTTAGTCACCACCCATTTGCCAGTTGTTGCTCTTTTCTTTCGTTGTCCACAAAAGTAGTCCCATATTCTTACCATACGTTCACATACCTTAAGACCTTCCGAGCTCCGAACTAAATGCTAGTCACTTAGCTAATTGAATTTTTACTTTAAACTTAATTTGCATAACAATATAGGGTGTTTCAAAAAGTATCACAAAGTATTATTTTGTCCAGACTATCGATCACTACGCCTCGGCTCGGCTATTGGAGAAACGAATACAGTCTAGTTTATATTAATAGCCGCTAGATGTCAGTTGTCTTCTGTTTTGCTTGGTAACCGTCATATGTTTAAAATTGCTACTCCACAGCAGAGTGGCAACGGCCTTGCCGCAGTGGATACACCGGTTCCCGTGAGATCACCGAAGTTAAACGTTGTCGGGTGTGGCCGGCACTTGGATGGGTGACCATCGAGGCCGCCATACGCTGTTGCCATTTTTCGGGGTGCACTCAGCCTCGTGATGCCAACTGAGGAGCTACTCGGCCAAATAGTAGCGCCTCCGGTCAAAGAAAACCATCGTAACGACCGGGAGAGCGGTGTGCTGACCACACGCCCCTCCTATCCGCATCCTCAACTGAGGATGACACGGCGGTCGGATGGTCCCGATGTGCCACTTGTGGTCTGAAGACGGAGTGCTTGCTTGCTTTACTCCACAGTAGAAATCATTTTGGGTTTTAGAGTTTGCGAGGTGCAAATCCGTGATTGCAGTGCAAAGACGTTTCGGGTTGAGGTACCACGTTGATCCTCCGATTGGTTGGGGCATTCACAGATTGTATCGACAGTTTATATATAGAGGATGAGTATGTAAAGGATAGCGTCCTGGCCGCCCTCGTGTTCCTGAAGAAAATGTTGCACTGCTTTCCAAAGTAGTACTTCAAAATTAACTCGTCGTGCCAGTCGAGAGTTACGACTGACTACAACAATTTGGCGTGTTTTGAGACGTCGGTTGGTTATGAAGGTGTACAAGTTATACTTGCTACAAGCTCTGCGTCCTGTTGACAAACGTAAATGTGTGGCATTTTGCAACGAGATTCTTGATGCTATTCACAGTGATAACTCTTTCGCAAAACGCATCGTCTTCAGTGATGAAGCGGCTTTCCGTGTTAGTGGTCAGGTAAACAAACACGATTTCTGAATTTTGGGCCTACAGAATCCACATGCAGCCACTGAACATGTACGAGATTCGCCCAAATTCAATCAATGTCTTTTGTGCGATATCCCGATCATCTGTTTACGGCCCATTCTTCTTTGATGAAAACACGGTCAACGGTCAGCAGTATCTCGCTATGTTACAAAACTGGTTGTTTCCGAGGCTGCACGAGGTCAACTTCATTTTTCAACAAGACGGGGCACCCCCTCACTGGAGTCGCCAAGTGCGTGAATGTCTGAATGAAACTCTACCGAACCGATGGATTGGTCGTCAAGAAGCTGGTTACTTAGCATGTGTCACCCTACGACTTCTTCCTGTGGGGTTTTGTTAAAGACAACGTTTATGTACCACCACTCCCACAGAACCTGGAAGAGTTGACGAACGGTATCCGTACTGCCCATAACATCAGTGGCGAAGGACATGCTTGCCTGAGTGTGGGAGGAATATGAGTATCGATGTGATATTGTTCGTGTCGCTGATGGAGGACATATTGAACATCTGTAATCTGAACTTGAGAGGTTCGTTAATATTTGTGTAAAGTTTCATATTCGTATGTCTTGAAGTTCAATAAATGTACGCATTCGAAATACGTATATTCTTTTTGAAACACCTTTTATAATAAATGAAAACCAACGCCATAACAAGTATTACGTATTCAGCATTTCAGCTGTGGAATGGTTTTTGGGCACGAATGATCTCAGTTTGTGTTTAAACCTTTCATTTTCTAGATCTGTCTCCGTTTGACAATGGAAGAGTCCAAATTAATTACTCAAAAAACTTTGAATTTTTCCATGACTGCATGTGCAGTGGCTGTAAGCCAAAAGGTGTGCTCATTTACACATAATGCCAAACATTACTGTACCCTGGAAATGTATAAAACTGGTGCCTTTTTCATAATGTGCGGCTGCACTCCCATTTTAGCTTTCATACTCTTTGCTCACAAAAGTATTGCATCGCTTTCATTCGCAGGTATACGGGTCTGTAAGTCGTTTAATTAACTACGAGAGGAGAATGAAAGAATAAGCCTTATTAAACTAAAAAGTTAGAGAATAAGTCATTGCAAAATAAAAACAGACCAATAATGAAAATAAAGATAGTCTGTTCGTAAGTGCGTATCTTTGCATTATGTGAAATCCAAATTAGCTGCTGAGTAACTTTCAAAGCCATGTTCCCTCACACGATGCATTTTAGCAAGCTACGATCCTCCACTGAATACTGCCCGTAAGGTGGCTGTGATGTTGCTGCTCAGATCTGTCCCAGGGCGGCCCTCATAAGAGATCAACCAGTGTGTTAGGATTGTCCATGACAAGAAGGACTCAAGTTTCACCCTGTCCCAAGGATGTTCAATCCGGTCCATGTTAACGACTACCACAGATCACTGCATATCACCTGACTCGCTCCTTTTGCAGGAAGGTGTCGATAATATGAGCACTGAATTCTCGTTCATTATCGTCCTGCCGGCCGCAGTGGCCAAGCGGTTCTAGGCGCTTCAGTCCGGAACCACGCGACCGCTACGGTCGCAGGTTCGAATCCTGCCTCGGGCATGGATGTGTGTGATGTCCTTAGGTTAGTTAGGTTTAAGTAGTTCTAAGTTCTAGGGGACTGATGACCTCAGATGTTAAGTCCCATAGTGCTCAGAGCCATTTGAACCATTTTGAACCATTATCGTCCTGAAAAGCGAAACCCTTGCTGAGATGTTGACGGTAGTGGTGGACAGTTTGTTGCAGGATCCTGTCACCACGCCGTAGCAATAGCCGCGATACCGTTGACTAGTCTTCAATAATGGTAGAAGATAAAGATCCAAAACATGACTAACCCCAACCTTCCTGAGCTCGAAGAATTGAGTGCCTGAGACGTGCATTTCTGCAAGCTGGCCGCCAACGTCTTCGAATACGCTCATCAAGCGTCAGATAATTTTTTCACTCGTCAGTAAAGAGAACGAATTTCACGGGTCTAAATTCTATTCCAGGTGTTCACTGCTCACCTTCTTCGCTCTCCACCGTGCCGTGCTGCCGGATGCAGGGAGGGGTGGGGGTTGATGTTTGTACTTTTAATCGCAATAGACATCCTGAGGCCAAATTACTCTTCTAGAAACCGTTTCGCACCCTCTGGGTCGATATAGGCCTCCTAGTTGTCACCAAATGGGCCACGCGCAGCTCTGCTGCTGTCTCTTCTGGGTTCTTATTTGCCCTAGTTTGTAAATAGGCATCAGCTGGTTGTTGCCGTAGACGATCGCCAAGAGGTATATCATCAGTGTTTTTGTGGCTGAATTGTCCCAACTTGCCGTGAAAAGACAACCCGTCTAATCTGGAAGCGATCCGTCAAGATATGTTAGACTAAACACCGTACGGAGCCGCCGCCTCCTTTCATGATTAGTGGCATAGCATACTCTACTGAAACGCACGAGAACTCAGGTTCACTCTACTTCCGTTACGTAAGTGTTTCTAGGTAGCGATTTTCTGGGGTCGAAAGAGTGCTGAGAAAGTGGCTTCTCTGGAATAAAAACATTACTGTGCGTGTCAAGATGGTGGTGTACAACTTTGTTTGAGCACTTTATTTTTATGGCCGCATACTTTGCTTCTTTCTCTGTAAGAATATAAACTTGGACAGGGCCAGTTTCAGTTTGTAGCGTTGTCTTTATGAATCTTATCATTTTTAAGTAGCGATTGATCCTTCACAACAAAAATTCAATAGAGGAAGTACTGTGAGGTTGCTGTCAGTGTGCCTAGTTTTTTATGTTTCTGCTTACGTTAGGTTTGAGTAATGCTCTGGGATTATGAGCGGGATTGTCCTAGAAAACTGTTCCACATCACATTAATGAATGAAAGCAAGCAAAAACTCTAAACATTTTGTCTGTAGATCAAATGATGCTAAAGTCAGAAGTTTGAAAGGCCCATAATATGTGGTTTTCCATTCAAGTTATGATCATAATGGTAAATCAGGAATTTTGAACAATCAGTGCCACATATTTACTTTGCCTCGCGCACTGTTACTTCTAATAATGACGTATCCTTCTGTGGGTGGAACTTCTGAGGGGCAGGCCATTTACTAAAACGTACAGGACGAACCAAGAAATCGAAGTTATCGAAAGTAGGGTAGGACTAAAAACGCCTTTATCTGGGAACAGGATGCTTTATAAACATTCAACACATCCGAAACAAATGAGCTATTTTGACACATATTTCATGATTAATCCGCCTACACTGTTCATGTACCGTCCAATTATAATTTAGTCTTCTGTATTTGACATTCGTTTGAAATATTCAACAACAAAATTGTTTAATATATACGCGTTTAGCAAGTACATGATAAATAACAAGGGTTAAAAGAAAAATCATAGCATTTATAAAGTTTTTTCAACAGAAGATTCGTTCACATCTCCTGATAGTTTTGATGTAGACACTCTTCTCCGGGAATGAATGGTTGCAGGAAAGGAGACAAGAGATGCAGAAAAGACAGGGATTTCTATCCATGTATTCGATAAGGAGTCAAATGGTGGGTAATACTTAATGGTTTTCCGGGTCTACAAAAAGTAATTCTTGCCATTGAGTAACAGCTGAAGTTCAAGAGATATTAAAATACGCAGTTTAATTAAACTGTATAATTGTTTTATACTGTAATATATGGTATTGATTCTGATTGCTGACAACCAATGTTTCAGAATGTGTCAGCGCTAGTATGTTAACTGAATGAATGTACCTCGCTTTCTGTTGATAGGAAATTGAGATCGTTTTCTTTGATACCTTCGCTTTTCTTTTACAGGTAAGAGAACGGAAAGTCCGACACCTGCAACTGCAAATCTTAAGGTCCTATGACAGGAACGTTACGAGGTAAGAATTACGGGAATACTGAAGCTTCCAGTACCTTTATCATTTCAGCAAGAGCAGTGTATTGTTTAAATCTTCCGAACTCAGTACTCGAGACTTTCGCCCCGGCACGAGACATCGTTTCTACACCACAGAGCTCTGCTAGGTACTGTCCTACTGGAAACTGCACACTCTTGTTTTCACCGTGTTATAGTGGGATCTGCAGTTTCACGTGGAAACCGGACTACAAGCTAACTCGAGATTATCGTCATATAAGTTGTACTAAATGTTAAAACCGTAAAGGTAACGTTAAACGGCAGAAGATAATATTGTAATCGACCAAGTGTTTGATTTGTTCTCTGATTTTTATCTATTTTAAACTGGGTATTTATTTCAATCACAGTTGCGAAATTAATTAGATGATTGCGGCCGTTACGGGTAATGGAAGACATTATAACATCTGTATTGGTTAGATATAAACAAGTGGCACTTGGCGTCTTGAACGGTTGCCTCAGTATTAATGTAAGTAATTTAACAATACATTAAAATAAGCGTTACAGCAGACCATTTGAATTAGCGCGTTAAAATTTATTGAACAGTTTTTCAGAGACCACTACCAGTCGCAATTTTTTTGTCAACTCGCTGAAATCACCGAATACAAGAAAGGTACGAACAGTAACGGCTTCAGTCACAATCATTTTCGTGTTTTATTAAATCATACGCTGTTTTCTATACTCTGTTCCTTTATCGTCATGCAAAAATCATTTAATACATTATTTACGTCTGCTCTGTGACAAGGCGGTGTGACATGTACGTTCCTGTTCTGAAAAGTGTGGGGTTAGAGTGTGGGTCCGCAGCTCGTGGTCGTGCGGTAGCGTTCTCGCTTCCCACGCCCGGGTTCCCGGGTTCGATTCCCGGCGGGGTCAGGGATTTTCTCTGCCTCGTGATGACTGGGTGTTGTGTGATATCCTTAGGTTAGCTAGGTTTAAGTAGTTCTAAGTTCTAGGGGACTGATGACCATAGATGTTAAGTCCCATAGTGCTCACAGCCATTTGAACCATTTTTTGTTGGTATACTTTGAAAAACTTACAAATACAGTCTAATAAGACATGACGAAAAACGAAGTTTCCTATGTAGTAGCTGATTTGACACACGTAAGGTACCAAATTTACATGTAGAAAATGTTCATTCCCGATGTTTTGCCATGTTTTTCACTGTGTCTTATTTTGTTTTTCGTTGTTTAATTCGCGAATTTCGAAATTAAAATCTAACCTTCACACAACTGAAACATACATTTCTCATCACCTCGCTCAATAGCAGGTGTAAATAATATGTTAAACGATTTCCACCTCACGATGGACTCACAGACTGCAAAATGCATCGAGTGATTCAATAGAGTACGACATTTTTTTTGTAATTTATGTTGCCTATGTAATGAATGTAGTCACCTCCACAGCTGCAAAATTCGGATAAAAAAATACGGGTAAAACTGGATTAAAATATTTAATGTTGCAGCATATGTCGAGGTATAATCTCATCATGAGGCAAAAATGACAGTAATAAACAGTTAGCTTAGACGCACACATCGGTCTTACAGCAGCTGTGCTCCGCCTTGACAGACGCTAGCCCGCGCAGTCGTAGCGTCCGCGCTGGTGCGCTATTAACCGGCGGAGAGACGCGGACTCCCAGCGGGCATAACTTGGCGCGGCTGCGCGTGTCGTGCGAGGAACACGCAGGCATGGTACTGGCACGCACGCGGCCTGTGCGGACACACTGTATTACAGCCATTAACATACAATTACCGCGCAGGCGCAGTCGCCGCCGCTGTACATACAAATTGAAAGCCGAGGCCGCCGGCTGTGCCCGCCGATCGGCTGCAGACCTAGCGATTGCCGAGTGCTGTTAAATCTGGCCTCGGGCGGAACGCGGTACCGAACTGAAGAGTCAAGAACTTTACTCCTGAGTGATATCGAAAGAAAAGTATCGATCACTTGAGCTGCCGATATTTACCTTTGATAAAAGGATTGGTGTAGGTATCGGGGTACAAATTTTTACTCTCGTCTGTTCAGTATTTTAGGAAATAAATTCCTTTGTTATTGCGGTGACTGCCGAATGAAATTAAAAGTTTCGTCATGCTCACAATTTTGAAAACTAATAAACGGAGTTATAGCGTAAGATTTTCGTTTTATATTGATATCGGCAAACAGTTGTCTTAAGATTCATTACATATTTTATGAGGTTGGAGATTTGAACGTTATCCGAATGGATGGAAAAGTAAATGAAAAAAATCTCCTTTGTATGTTACGGAAATTAAAAAATCAGCCGGCCGAAGTGGCCGAGCGGTTCTAGGCGCTACAATCTGGAATCGCTCGACCGCTACGGTCGCAGGTTCGAACCCTGCCTCGGGCATGGAGGAGTGTGATGTCCTTAGGTTGGTTAGGTTTAAGTAGTTCTAAGTTTAGGGGACTGATGACCTCAGAAGTTAAGTCCCATAGTGCTCAGAGCCTTTTGAATCATTTAAAAAATCAGAGGTGCAGCGTTGAGTTGTCCTTCGGGCATAGGCTTACGAATGGCTTCTTAAAAAGTCGTTCGTATGAGATCAGATGGACATTTTATGGATTTAACACGCACGCATATACACTCACGCGCACGCACACTCACGCACACACACACACACACACACACACACACACACACAACTTTTACCCCAGTGATCCGTCTTTTGGAAAGGTTAAAATATACCCCCGTGTTTGGTAGAAGGAGGAAGGAACTCAAAAAACAACCCATAACTCCAAAATTTGAAGTACATTCTTACGGCTAATCAAGCATATCAAGGATGATTGAATTATTAAGATATTATTTTGTAGAACAGCTTTTTAGTACAGTTATTTCTAAAATTCGGTTGTTTCAAAACAGTGTTATTGATTAACCACATTTTTTCATCCATCTCAACATGGATTTATAATAAAAATACATAACGCTTTATGCATTGTCTTACTATCATGCTAAGTGGATAATTTTGTCTTGGTATTTTGATGGGATGTTTCCTTAAACTATTTTTCATGTGTGGAGTGTTCCATGTAGAATTCAAATTTTTAAAACGGATTTAGCAGCTAACTCCGTTATTGTCAAATTTATTAAAACGTTGCAAAGTTTTCTTGTGTTGGGGGGATTGTGTCTCTGATTCAATAATTCTTACACCTAAACTGTTTTGTTCAAATGTGTGTGCAATCTTATGGGACTTAACTGCTAACGTCATCAATCCCTGAGCTTACACATTACTTAACCTAAATTATCCTAAGGACAAACACACACACGCCCATGCCCGAGGGAGGACTCGAACCTCCGCCGGGACCAGCCGCACAGTCCATGACTGCAGCGCCTGAGACCGCTCGGCTAATCCCGCGCGACTAAACTGTTTTAAACGATAACAGAAAAAGTAAACAAGCAAGTCGAAACGTGAAAATATGGGGATTACAAGTGAACGAACTACGAACGAAACTTTGTCCAGGTTGGAGAAGCGTCGCAATTTTTTTCGTACACACGCTCTGTCGCGAACATGCGCAACACTCGTTCAATTGTTGGCCCGTTGTTGGTCGAACGTTCAGCTACGCTGTAACTGTCATGCGGCTAAAAGCCTTGGGCGAATATGAATGTAGAAAATCATTACATGGCTCGTTCGGTATAATACCGCCTGTAAAGTACTGGCATTAGTAAATTTACCAATTGAAAAGTATAAGTTAGAGAAGTATCGGTATCGAAATTGTGTTATCGTTTAGAGATCGCAGTGCCACACCAAAGTCGGCAACGTGTATCGATACCACAGACATTAGCGATGGCTCGCTGCAGTCCGCAACAACCAATGGGACAGACTTGGGAAGACACGCCTGTCTCTCACTGTTTCAGCGCCATCACGCTGAGGTCTATATAGTGTATAACATGCAAGAGCTCAGTCCATCTCGTGGACTCAGTTACAGAAGCCAACATCATTGGGAAGAACAATGACCGTTGTTTAAGTTTCTGATGAAATGTACTTTGGTAAAGGTTGTATTTTGCACTGCAAAATCACAGTTTGTTAATTAGTGTATCAAGTGAGGCTTTCATAGTCAGCAACAGTTGTAAATTATCATGAAATCGTGCACAAAGAACTTTGTCGAAGTAAAACTTCTGTTCATTTAGGTAATAAAGTTAACTAGTATTTCATGTGTTCTTGTTTTATGAGCATTCTCCCAGAAAAATCAAAGATCCCACAATTGTGGCCGACGAAAGTAGTTTCGTTTGGTCACCACAGAAATGAAAGAACAGGGTGGTTACAATTAAGTGCGATTACTTACAGAGGTCCAGTGTTGGCTGTAATTATCGTACGGCAGCAAAACTTGGTACATATGCTAATCCGTTAATGCGGAACCGATTTACGATGAAAAACGTTAGTTCCAGTTTTGGACACCAGGTGCAAATTTAGCTCTCTACAGCATCTCGTCGACATCTCTGGCGCTCATATCGAACAGATTGTTTGAGTAGCGGTAAATAGTAAAATCAACATTATGCCTTCTTGAGTTGTTTCACCTTTTCTGCTCACATCCCGTTCCTAATCCCTTACATATGGAAACATTTTATACGCCTTTCTTGCATTCAGAGCGCAAGATTCGCACCTGCTGACCAAAATTGGAATTGTATTTTTTCCAGCCTAAATCGGTCCCGCATTAACGCGTTAGAATATCTACCACGTTTGGCTGGCATACAGTAATTGCAGGACACACTGAACGTCGGCGAATAGCTGCATTTTAATTATAACAACCCGGTACTTGACACTAAGAAGTAGAGATAACTTTAGCATGTCCCTATGTGTGAATCTCTTATCAGTTACACTGCCAGAAGCAGGGTTCGTTTTGTTTGCAGATGACACAAGTATTGCAATAAATAGTATGTCGAGTGTAGTTCTAGAAAGACCTGCTAATGATATTTTCATGGATATTAATAAATGGATTAAAGCCAACTCACTGACATTAAACTTCGAAAAGACTCACTATATGCAATTCAGAACCTGTAAGAGATTCCCACCCAGCATATGCATAAAGTATGAAGAAGAGCAGATAGAAGAGGTTGACAGTCTTAAATTCTTGGGATTACAACTTGATAATAAATCCAGTTGGGAGGAGCACACCACAGAACTGCAGAAACGCCTTAACAAATCTGTATTTGCAATTCGAGTGTTAGCAGACATAGGCGACATAAAAATGAAAAAGCTTGCATACCTTGCCTAATTTCATTCCATAATGTCATGTGGTATAATATTTTGGGGTAACTCTTCAAGTCAAACAAAAGTTTTCAGAGTCCAAAAACATGTAATACGTATTATTTGTGGAGTAAATTCACGGACGTCCTGTAGAAACCTCTTCAAAGAACTGGGTATACTAACTACTGCCTCTCAGAATATTTACTCCTTAATGAAATTTGTCCTAAATAATATATCTCTTTTTCCAACAAACAGCTCAGTTCATACATACAATACCAGGAACAAAAATGATCTGCACAAGGACTTAAAAGCACTTTCTTTACTTCAAAAAGGGGTCCACTACTCAGGAACACTCATCTTCAATAATTTGCCAGTAAACATAAAAAATTTAGTTACAAATAAAGATCAGGTTAAAAGGAGCCTGAAAGACTTACTAGTGGCCAACTCCTACTCCATTGACGAATTTTTTAATAGAAACAAATGATGTATTGTATATATTCACACTATTAGTATTGCTATTTCAGCTTTAAAAAAAAAAAAAAAAAAAAAAAAGTTGACATGTTCCATATCCACGAGGATCTGCTCAGCACGGATCTATGGAAGAAAAACTAATCTAATCTAATATAATCTACATCTCCTCACAAGTGGGTCACCTGAGAAACTGGCTTCTTCTCAGACGACGCACCTTTTCGGCACATTTCCTTGCTCGATGTCTGTAGTAAAAGCACTGGGAGTCAGCAACTATAGCTATGTAAAGGAAAATTGTGACTATCTTACGGTGTGACAGCTGCGTTCCACGTGCGGCCTTGAAGCACTGCAACGACTGTAAAGTAGATATGTCTTTGCCGGTATGGTTCCTATGAAAGAGCACGATCGACTTCTTTCCTCATCTTTCTCTAACGCGATGGGACCTATGACTACGCTGTTTGGTCTCCTTCCTCGGAGCCAACCAACCAACATGTCTGCGTCGACAGTTCGGCACCATCTGACGAGGGCTCGGCTTGTATGCGTGCTACTGCGTCGACTTTCACTGACCAGAACCCGCCAACGCCTAAGCTAGCAATGAGTACGCGAATGACTTCACTGGCATGCTGAATGGAAAAATATAGGTTTTCAGACGAGTCTTACTTCAGCTTGCCCCGTATTGATGCCCGATATGTGATGGAATCGGGCGTGGTGAACAACATAAAGCAGACTACATTGTTGATTGGCGTAGCGGACAAACGCCAAACGTGATGGGTATAATATGTGGTCTTGCCTCCTGTGTATTGAGGGCAATACGAACAGCAACCACTACATCGGGGAAGTATTATAGTCTTAGACAATGTCTATCGAGCACGCAGCTGCAAACGCCTTAGTTCAGCTGGACAATGCCCGGCCTCTTGTGATGAATAACGTGTAAGCTTTCTTCAAAGAACGAGAGGTACCTCAGCCATGGATACACGTCTGGGATATGGTCGGTCGTCAACTTGTTCTTTCTGATTCTCCTGCAGCCACTATCGATGCTTTGTGACCAAGTTTACGAACCGTGTGGCAGTGTTCCCCTGTAACACATCAAGACCTTATTTGGTTCTGTGCCGCGACGTGACTGCTCTCATTGGAGCACATTGCGATTTCACACTGTACCTAACACTCACCTCAAAGTGCATTTGCGTGCCAATTGTATATTTCTTGTGCTTAATTTGGGGCATAAATTCCGTTGTAATCACATGTCTCCTTCTTCTTGTTGCATTTTTACCAACAGTAATTTATCGTCCTTTCATTTCTTTTCCGACTATCTAATTCAATTAAATGTTTGAGTAGGTTATGAAGAGGAAAAAGAAGCTTAGGAACTAGTGAGAAAACAGTGATGCTAAAGGGAAATTAAAAATGCAGGTAAACTGCTGGAAGAATAACTTAAGGCTTCATTAGTACACAAGATTACCGAAAAAAAGCAACAGGTTACTTCGAGACCTAACATACGACATAAATACTAGACAGTTAAGGGAACATCGTCTCGGTCTCAGAAATGCTACTTTCTTCTTGTCTGTTGCCATCTGGAAGGGCAGAAATCTGACATCGTTTTTTTACAGCAGACGGAGACGTATCATTTTTCTTCCCCTCACTGGCAGCTTCCTCTAAGGTCAACAAGTAGCGGAACCCGGCTAATTAGTTGTTGAGCGCTATCCTCCACGTCAGAACTCGGGCGATCCTCCACTCCACAGCAACAGCTGAACCGAGTTCTTAGAATTTATACGTAGATTGCTCATCTGTTTCAAGATACTTAACTGGGGCTCTGCCTCCACCGTGAATGTACAAATCCCCTCGCATTTCCTGAAGTACTTGTATATTTCGCAGTAATCAGCCCTCGTTCTGTCAGACCGTTCCGTCGACTCCATTTTCATTTAAACGGTCGTTCTGCGACTCACTTGTTTATTTATGCCGTTCCCACATTCAGCACTCATTACAGGTAGCGACAACACACGGGACTTTATTGCGTCTGTCATTACTCTGAGATCAAACTGCCAATAAGCTGAGTGCCTTTCGTTCTGCAGGCGGCTATTGCCGGTACTTCTCCTCATTACATCACGCAAGCTATATATGCACCAAATTGCAGCCTGAGGTAGTTTAAACTCCACGGGAGAATAAAACATTCGTTATTACTGATTATACAACCTCTGTGTCCGAAGCTCCGCTCATTTACGTTTGGATACTCCCGCTACTATTTTTCGTGATAACTTCATGCTTTTGTCTGTCTGCGGGTAATCGAGATATTTATTTGTTAATTAACGTCGCTGGGATACATATCTAATACAGTTACACGGACTCAGCTAGAATCAAAACCGTTCCTGACACCTACATTCTTTTTCCGCTTTGAAAGTAGTTCGTGTCAGTCATAGTGCGCCATCAGTTGTACATTAAGAAGTGTTGGCGTATCGGGAACAGAGGACGTATTTGATATGAATAACGAAATGGGAGCGAAGTTGGAGTTTTAGTGTCCGACGACCTGGCCGTCATTACAAGCGCAGCGGCAGGTCTTAGCAAAGGGATGAGTGTGGGGAAATTGACCATCACATCGCTCAAAGTACCGTCGCAGCACTCGCCTAGTGCGGTATAGAGATACTGCGGGAAACCTACAGTTGAATGATTGGATGGGGACTCAAACTCAGCTCTTCCTTAAGGCGAGTCCACGGCCTTGTGGCACTCAATTGTTCCCCACGTGATTAAGGACTGTAAACCGCTGCGAATTCACGGGTTATTTCCAAAGCAAAAGTAGCATTTTGTACACTAATTATGTCCTTTGTAAACCTTTTGGGAGCAGGAATTGTACCTTAAATATTAAGGTAAAAAGCGAATTAAACTTCTTATATTTTGGGGCTGAGGGCTGTGAGAATCGTTTAAGGGGCGTTTTTTACTACGTTTGGCTGTAGAAAATTTTATTGGGCTATTTCAATTTTGACACTATGTCACTGTCAAGCAATTCTCGATGCTGTACCAAGGCACGAACATACACGGAGGAGGAAATACGTAAAATTGCTTCTGAAAATATTTCATATAACTACATCTAAATTTATACTCCGCAAGCCACCCAACGGTGTGTGGTGGAGGGCACTTTACGTGCCACTGTCATTACCTCCCTTTTCTGTTCCAGTCGCGTATGGTTCGCGGGAAGAACGACTATCTGAAAGCCTCCGTGCGCGTACGAATCTCTCTAATTTTACTTTCGTGATCTCCTCGGGAGGTATAAGTAGGGGGAAGCAATATATTCGATACCCCATCCAGAAACGCACCCTCTCGAAACCTGGCGAGCAAGCTACACCGCGATGCAGAGCACCTCTCTTGCAGAGTCTGCCACTTGAGTTTGTTAAACATCTCCGTAACGCTATCACGGTTACCAAATAACTCTGTGACGAAACGCGCCGCTCTTCTTTGGATCTTCTCTATCTCCTCCGTCAACCCGATCTGGTACAGATCCCACACTGATGAGCAATACTCAAGTATAGGTCGAACGAGTATTTTGTAAGCCACCTCCTTTGTTGATGGACTACATTTTCTAAGGACTCTCCCAATGAATCTCAACCTGGTACCCGCCTTACCAACAATTAATTTTATATGATCATTCCACTTCAAATCGTTCCGCACGCATACTCCCAGATATGGTAACTGCTACCAGTGTTTGTTCCGCTATCATATAATCATACAATAAAGGATCCTTCTTTCTATGTATTCGCGATACATTACATTTGCCTATGTTAAGGGTCAGTTGCCACTCCCTGCACCAAGTGTCTATCCGCTGCAGATCTTCCTGCATTTCGCTACAATTTTCTAATGCTGCAACTTCTCTGTATACTACAGCATCATCCGCGAAAAGCCGCATGGAACTTCCGACACTATCTACTAGGTCAGGTTGCCATGGTATACACCGTAAGAGAGGCAAACCAACTTACCTGATCAACCCCAGAAGCGGACGATGTAAGTAGGGTTGCCTAGCTTAAGGTCCATGAAAATATTTAAGCAATCCTACTTACATTCTATGAACTACCAGTTTTATTTTCCTCATCCTGTTGGTATAAGTAACACTATCCTTGGGGGACTGTGTTGCACTTTGTAGCTACGGAAGCAACAGCTGCAATCACTGACACATGTTTAGGCTAATAGGAGGCTAGGAAACGTGACTCAGTTTACTCTGCACGAGGAGTTATATGGTTCAGGCGTAAATGCGAACAAAGATGCTTGTGGGGTAAATAACCCTCGTCTGCTTTAAAACCGTTGCTCAGACAGTTAGTAAAGTACAGCAGTATCAAAATGTACATAAAGGCCATGTTTTGCGTGTGTTGGAAGTGCAGTTACCCTTCACTAATAGTCACCACTGATTTGGAATTCGCGAAACGCCGCCTTACCGTATTGCGCATCATTCGCGTCAAGCTCATTGATTATAAAATGTTGAACTTTTTCCTCCCACTCCATTCTCTTCAACCGTGCCCATTATTGAGTAACGTATGTATCATTGTGGGTCATAAGCATACAACAAAGTCAAAGGTTGCTGAGTTTACTTGCTGGAATCCACATGAGTCGTGCTAAATCCCGCATCTCTGACGACACGAAGTGTATTAAATTACCGTAAGATACAAGAAATTAGTCAGGATGGGTGTTAGGAGTGAAAACAAAGTAAGTTCGGAAGATAAAACGAGAATTCTTGACAAAATCCAGGCTGGTGCTTCCACCCAGAACGTTATCACAGAGTGTGGCACTGCTAAGTCAACATTCTACGACATTGACAAAAATCGCAAGAAAAATTCTTCATTCTTTGTGCTAAAATATGACAAACTAAACAGGAAATGCAAATCGACAACTGGACTAAAACTGGCCACCATTGATGATGTTTTGTACGCCAGGTGCAAACAACGACACTCAAAGCTTCTGCAAGAGAAGTCGAGCTGCAGTGGAAATATTTGTAAATAAATTAGGCCAAATAGGTTTCAAGACTAGTACTGGATTGCTGTTCAGTTATTTTAATCGGCACAATAGCTGTAACTGAGAAGTGTATGGGAAAAGTTTAAGTGGACAAGTTACATTCCGTAAAAAAATAAAGACTGTTTTAGAAGAGGGATATTTGTCTTTGGTCACATTCACTTTAGTGACATTAATCAGAATTACCTTATAATAAACGACATGTGACAATGAGAGATAAAAGAACAATGCACGAAACGATCTCAACGGAAAACACAGTTCCTTCTCTAAGCCATTATCAACAGATATTGAAATGAAAATGTTGCCATGGTATCAATATGTGATAGTGCTGCCTCCCTGGCTGCTGTGCACTAGATTATTGTAGATTCAGAAAAGGACAGGAAACAACAGGTGATGTACGTACCATTCTAGACAAAAAAAGCATATAAATTTGTAGTACGTTGGATATTTCCGATCTGAAATGAATATAGTATTATATATGTGAAACAGTGCACATATCAAGCTTGTACAACGTAACTTTCAAACATGTATTACAGCGTAAATTTGTTTAATCCTTTTATTCATTACTGTAATATCATCATATTTGTTGTTTTCAAATTACACTTTATAGTATTTCAGATAATGACGCAGTTCACCTCGTTTTCTAATCACTGCCTACATCGTGTTACGTTCCTGATTCACGCTTCAGATAATTATTTTAAAAAACATTTGCATAATTCGTTGCTTCAGTGATTAGTACTGGAACTCGCCCCAGTTAGTCCAAGCTAATGAGGTTCCAGTGTGTGTGTAAAAGCCATCGACGCTATGTTAACGTCGGAATTTTACCGCTAGCTCGGGACACCTCATAGTATTTTCTTCACAACTCGGGATGAAATGAATGCTACTAACGAAGTTCGTTGCGTAAAACGTAAGCTAATGCACCCGATGATGACAGTGTTACCATCGAAACGCCTACAGCGCCGAATTAACATGTAAGCACAGCATCCTTTGCCGGACACGCTTTGCATAGGAGGAGTTATACTCTTCTACGCTTCGAGGCGTAATATAACACCGAAGCCACTAATGCGAGTACAAGGCCGAGAGACTGTGCAGAGCACATAGAGCTGCCCCGATAATCACTTAAACATTAAGAGCCGTAAAAAGACGTAGCTTCCTACAGCGCAAAGTTTCTCTGAGGGCAGTATACTTGTGGTAATTTATTCGCGAGTCGTTCGATTTATCCTATGCGCCAGCTCCTTCAGGGCCGCGAGACCAGTTGCTCCGGGCAGTAAAATCCGAGTGCTCTTGACTTAACAAGGCGAGGCGGCCAAGCAGTGCGATGGAGTGCAGAAGACGCTGACGACAATAAGCATCGAGAAGAGATGTTCTTTCCGGTTACAAGATTCTACCCGACAGCCATTTCCTTTCTAAACCGGGCGGCACAACGTTGAGCGCGTCGAGTTCAACGAAGCGGCTTACGCATACGGTACGTTTTTTTAATGTGCTGCGTGGAATCGCAGTGCACTCCGGCGGCAGTTGTCGACTTTACCTGACTCACATGTCACACTATTTAGGAAATGGACTGGTGTTAGCTCCATTAAAACGCACATTTGCTCCCTTCAGTATCCACGGACATGTTGTAAGACAGAAAAATTCTTACTTGATCATTGTCCTATTCAGCAACAAAATCTTCACAACGTGTGAAATAAACTACTTAGAAGCAAGTGCAAGATGTCTTAAGATAGGTAGTACAAACTGTTTAAAACACTGAGCCACTCGACAAACTCACACCTCAGAAAGACGAAATTACTCGTCTATTTACACAACATCGGTTATTACTGAATATACTTTTATTAACCTGATAAGAAAGTATCAGAACCTCTCAAATAACGCTAAGGCTAACAATAAAAATATTTGAATCTAATGAGTCCCGAAGCCGCAACACACCTACCCTTACACTCTCACTCTGTGATTCTACTCACTACGCTATACCGACTATAAGTGTGGAATAATTACACTTTGCTTCTTACCGCTTGCAGAAAGCTTTAATTTTATACACATATATATATATATATATATATATATATATATATATATATATAATAACCCACATTTAATTATAACGAAAAGTATAAAAAAACATTGCGTTTGTTATGGCTCCTTGGCGTGCCATTGCCTTGAAGCGGTATGCTTTCGTAATACACAAGTTAACCACCAACACGAAGTTTCCCGTTATTTTAAAAACATCAAAGAAGGGTTTGGCCGGCCGGTGTGGCCGTGCGGTTAAAGGCGCTTCAGTCTGGAACCGCGTGACCGCTACGGTCGCAGGTTCGAATCCTGCCTCGGGCATGGATGTGTGTGATGTCCTTAGGTTAGTTCGGTTTAAGTAGTTGTAAGTTCTAGGCGACTGATGACCTCAGAAGTTGAGTTGCATAGTGCTCAGAGCCATTTGAACCATTTGAACCAAAGAAGGGTTTGCATCACCTCGTTTCCGAGAGTTCCGGAACCTGTACAGAAAATTGGAACAGAGATCAACATAAACATCATATTCGCTCGTTTTATTGCTCATGAAAACCACACGTTGCATGTTCTACCACCATACAGCGAGACCTTCAGCGGTGGTGATCCAGATTGCTGTACATACCGGTACCTCTAATATCCAGTAACATGTCCTCTTCAAATGATGCATGCCTGTATTCGTCGTGGCATATTATCCACAAGTCATTAAGGCACTGTTGGTCCAGATTGTCCCACTCTTCAACGGCGATTCGGCGTAGATCCCTCAGAGTGGGTGGCGGGTCATTTCGTCCATAAACAGCCCTTTTCAATCTATCGCAGGCGTCTTCCATAAGGTTCATGTCTGGACAATATGCTGGCCACTCTAGTCGAGCGTGCAGGCCGGTGTGGCCGTGCGGTTAAAGGCGCTTCAGTCTGGAACCGCGTGACCGCTTCGGTCGCAGGTTCGAATCCTGCCTCGGGCATGGATGTGTGTGGTGTCCTTAGGTTAGTTAGGTTTAATTAGTTCTAAGTTCTAGGCGACTGATGACCTCAGAAGTTAAGTCGCATAGTGCTCAGGGCCAACCGTCTAGTCGAGCGATGTCGTTATCTTGAAGGAGTCATTCACAAGATGTGGACGGTGGGGGCGCCAAATGTCGTCCATGAAGACAAATGCCTCGCTAATATGCTGCTGATATGGTTGCACTATCTGTCGGAGGATGGCATTCACGTATCGTGCAGCCGTTACGGCGCCTTCCATGACCTCTAGCGGCGTACGTCGGCCCCACATAATGCCACCCCAAAACAGGAGGGAACCTCCACCTTGCTGCACTCGCTGGACAATGTGTCTAAGGCGTTCAGGCTGACCGGGGTTGCCTCCAAACACGTTTCCGACGATTGTCTGGTTGAAGGCATATGCGACACTCACCTGCCAATACTGAGTGGTCGAGTCGGCATGTTGTTGGGCCCATCTGTACCGCGCTGCTGGTGTCGTGATTGCAAAGATGGACCTCGCCATTGACGTCGGGAGTGAAGTTGCGCATCATACAGCCTATTGCGCAAAGTTTGAGTCGTAACACGACGCTCTGTGGCTGCACGAAAATCATTATTCAACATGATGGCGTTGCTGTTAGGGTTCACACGAGGCTTAATCCGTAGGTAGCGGTCATCCACTGCAGTAGTAGCCCTTGGGCGTCCTAAGCTACTCATGTCATCGACAGTTCCTGTGTCTCTGTATCTCCTCCATGTCCGAACAACATCGCTTTGGTTCACTCCGAGACGCCTGGACACTTCCCTTGTTCAGAGCCCTTCCTGACACAAAGTAACAATGCGGACGCGATCGAACCGCCGTATTGACCGTCTATGCATGGTTGAACTACAGACAACACGAGTCGCATACTTCCTTCCTGGTGGAATGACTGGAACTGATCGGCTGTCGGACACCCTCCGTGTAATAGGCGCTGCTCATGCATGGTTGTTTACATCTTTGGGCAGGTTTAGAGACATCTCTAAACAGTGAAAGGGACTGTGTCTGTGATACAATATCCACAATCAGCATCTGTCTTCAAGAGTTCTGGGCATTGGGGTGATGCAAAACTTTTTTTGATGTGTGTATTATGAAAAATTATACAATAAACGGTGGCTTTTCGAGAGATCCTTAATTTCCCCATGCTTATAAACGGCATATATGTATATACATGTGGGCTTCAACTGAAAGTCAATATGGCGTCTCGCGAGTCAACACCGA
Organism: Schistocerca cancellata; assembly: GCF_023864275.1. NCBI lineage: Eukaryota > Metazoa > Arthropoda > Insecta > Orthoptera > Acrididae > Schistocerca > Schistocerca cancellata. The sequence goes on along the minus strand of NC_064630.1, from coordinate 98,769,797 downwards.
AGAAAGATGGCGTGGATCTGACGTAGGTGACGTTCTTCTATCTCACTGGTCAACGTTCAAACATACGTTCAGAATACCTGTTGTATTCAGGGTTGCCATATCTGGCTGGGACCTCGTCTGGACACTCCGAGATGGAGGTGTAGAGATAAAGACAAAATTTTACATGGAACTTGTTACGTCGGAAATAATTGGTACAAATGGTTCAAATGGCTCTGAGCACTATGGGACTCAACTGATGAGGTCATTAGTCCCCTAGAACTTAGAACTAGTTAAACCTAACTAACCTAAGGACATCACAAACATCCATGCCCGAGGCAGGATTCGAACCTGCGACCGTAGCGGTCTTGCGGTTCCAGACTGCAGCGGCTTTAACCGCACGGCCACTTCGGCCGGCAATAATTGGTACACCATGCTTTTCGGAAGATTTCACCTTTTTCAGCTAGTCTTTTTTTTCCTGTGACGTATTTATAAAAAATCCATGCAAGTAAGCTTCTAGTTGAAGTGGCACTGTAAGGCAGTCCCTGTCATCAGTCAATTTCTTACATCAGTCCAGTGGGTTGACGTCAGCACTTCTTCCAGAGTGGCATTGTGTGCTGGAATAGAAAACACATACTCGCATAACATAGCAGATGTCATTTGCGTTCAGGATTTCCGGTTTTCTTAAGAAAGTGGATTCACATTTCTTCCACGGCTTGTTGAGATTTCCATTCTTCCGAATCACGCTTAGTTACCAAAACGCTCTTCCGATCCATACATTCCTGAAAGCAATTGTCGCCTGAAATCTTCGCACCATTTTTAGTCAGGTATATAATAACGTTTTCAATTGTCACCCGAACTGGGGATTCAGATACCGTCATCCATTTAAATACCTGATATTTATTAAAAGAATTCTGCCAATTTCTCTAAGTAATCAAATGCTATGATACAGAAAGCCATTGTCTCTTCCTCAGATATCGAAGTCAAATTTGTTATTTCTTGGTTAGGGTTCTCATTCTTTAATTTGTTCAGATTCATCTTGTTTCGCACGCCAGTAAAATTGGCAGCCTTTCTTTCATTTATACGTCTTTGAGTGTCGATAAATATATTTCTTATTTCAGTTATCGAGACTATTCTTCTCGATGATTTTTATTTATTTATTTCCAACATAGCCTAGTCTGACTGCAGAAACATGACCGGTTTACTGAAAAATATCTGAAATTACTTTAGGTGGCCTGTCTTCACGTCAAAAAAATGTTTTAATGGAACACAAAGCTTAAAACCGCGGGAATTATTGACAGCCATCTTGTTTTTGAGTGAGATAGAAGAGTCTGCTGGTTGACATCAACGTGTAACGAGAACTCTTTCAGATTCTCTGTCTTTAGAATGAGTACTGAAAAAGAATAAAATATTTTCATGACCATTATTTCAGTGTCGACAGTTAAGACTCCAGCAGCGTTTGATACAGTATTGTGGAAAACATGGGCAGGGCATCCAGTTCCTTGCACATATTTTCCTATTTCTTCTTTAATTTGGTGAAACATAATCCACTAGCCGTGTCGATGAAGCCATCTGAAGTTGGAATTGGTATTGTATCCACTCCACAAAAAGCGATTGGTTTATCTAATGGAATTTACAGTTGTCTTAAATTTTTTCGACAAAACTTTGCAATTGTCTCATATGTTCGTTATTCAGTGAACCAAACTTCAACAGAATCTGCTGGATTCCGACAGTTTCAGTTAAGTTTTGAGCAGCTAAAGGGAACATCGTTTCAGCCTTGTGGTTCGATGTGTCGGTGGCTATGCCGTAAAATGAAACGTCTTGTAATTTCTTATGCATTGAGACACGGAGTGTGGTGCGAGCATATTTTCAACAACCGCTGTAATTTTGGCCATGGATGTAGACTGCTTTGCGGCGACTTTGGAGTCAGGATACATTGCGGTATTCAGTTTCACGGTACAGTCAAGAGAACTGAAGCACTGATAATGCGCGACGACTTTATAAGCTGTTGTTAGTTCTGCATTAGCTACGATCAATTCTTCCTGGGTATCTTCCTTTATGCATGCAGAAATAGGCTTTGATATCGATGCTACCGCGAATCTGGTTGTGTGATTCTTCGTAGAAACATGATGCCTCCACGTCTGCATTACTTCCGTGAGTTACTGAGATGAAACAGCTGCAAATCTCACACAACGCTTCCTGATGCGTACGTCCTTTCTTGACAAAAGACCACTCTTTTGTATATCATCCGAAAAGTGGCACTTTCCCTTTCCATCTTTAGGCATTTTCGTAAGCTATGATAATATAAGTGTATTATACGGTAAACAGTCGACAGTAAGACTTAAGTCATAGAAGTACACGACACTGTACACTTCACGTCCTGTATACTCGCAGTAAACACTTCAAACGTTACTGCACTCGTTGATCATGTTATGTTTAGAAGGAATTACCTCTTCAGATCGCTATCCAAACGGGAACTGCCCGATTCTTCCGCGTGGCACAGCTTAGATGGTTTCAGCGGCGTACTATTGGAGAAGTCTGGTACCTCCACGAATGATGGCGCTAGATGTAGGAGGTGCTTGCATAGTCGGTACAGGATACGCAACGTGCAACGCCACCCTTGAGGCGACCTTGTCAACATAAACATGTTGACATGAATAAAATTGAGGCTGGATTTACATGTTGCGTTAACAGATGGCATCACTTCAATACTTGAGCCTGGCTCGTAACAGTATTTTGAAAAATCGGAACAAAATTGGGTCTTGAAGAACGAGATTTTCACTTTGCAGCGGAGTGTGCGCTGATATGAAACTTCTTGGCGGATTAAAACTGTGTGCCGGACCGAGACTCGAACTCGGGACCTTTGCCTTTCGCGGGCAAGTGCTCTACCAACTGAGCTACCCAAGCACGACTCCCACCCCGTCCTCACAGCTTTACTTCTGCCATTACCTCGTCTCCTACCTTCCAAACTTAACAGAAGCTCTCCTGCAGATCTTGCAGAACTAGCACTCCCCAAAGTCTCGGTCTGGCACACAGTTTTAATCTGCCAGGAAGTTTCATATCAGCGCACACTCCGCTGCAGAGTGAAAATCTCATTCTGGAAACATCCCCCAGGCTGTGGCTAAGCCGTGTCTCCGCAATATCCTTTCTTTCAGGAGTGCTAGTTCTGCAAGGTCTGCAGGAGAGCTTCTGTTAAGTTTGGAAGGCAGGAGACGAGGTACCGGCAGAAGAAAAGTTGTGAGGACGGGGCGTGTGTCGTGCTTGGGTAGCTCAGGTGGTACAGCACTTGCCGGCGAAAGGCAAAGGTCCCGAGTTCGAGTCTCGGTCCGGCAAACAGTTTTAATCTGCCAGGAAGTTTCATATCAGCGCACACTCCGCTGCAGAGTGAAAATCTCATTCTGGAAACATCCCCCCGGCTGTGGCTAAGCCATGTCTCCGCAATATCCTTTCTTTCAGGACTGCTAGTTCTGCGAGGTCTGCAGGAGAGCTTCTGTTAAGTTTGGAAGGTAGGAGACGAGGTACTGGCAGAAGTAATTTGTGAGGACGGGACGTGAGTGGTGCTTGGGTAGCTCAGTTGGTAGAGCACTTGCACGCGAAAGGCAGAGGTCCGGATTTCGAGTGTCGGTCCAGCACACAGCTTTAATCTGCCAGGAAGTTTCAAAATTGGGTCTTGTCGGGATGTCGGGACAAGAAGTTCCATAACGGCGACGATTGCAATACGTCAGATGGCAACCCTGGCCATATCAGATATTACTCTGCACGTTTGGAAAGACATCCATCTGGTGTCAACGTTCGGTACCACATTTGTTAGGCGTTGCAGATATCGACCGCGGTCCATAATAGATATCGCTGCACCCGCGAGTCGTGACTAGCGCCGCTCCGCGGTTTGTGACAAGTATCTAGCGAGCTCTCGTCCACCCTTGTTCGGTACGTCAACTAGGAATGTAGCACAGCCTTCAGCTGATAGGAAGCAACCACTAACAAGGCGCCCGGTCAAGTATGGCGTAACTAATGCCTCTCTAGATATGTTTGTAATAATATGCATGCAGCATATGAAGAAGTCTGTAATACAAGTTAAGTACAATATATATTATTTTTTACCGACGACTACTAATTAGTGAAGTCGTCGCAGATACAGACTATCAGCCAGCTCCTTACCGACTTCATTGCCAAACCTGCAATATATGTTTCTATTTAGCATTGGCCACCTGTCATCATAACAACTGACCACGAGAATCATAACATTCCCAAAGTGGTTTCTTCACGCTATGACGCCGGAAACTCGGCACGCTCAACGCTCAACGTTCGAATGCACGCTACGTGTGACGAAGGCCTTAAGAGGGGCCTTCGGAATGAACTATGATTAACATCTAATGAATCGATATTAGTTAGCAGTACCTCATTTTTTACGGAGATAATTCATATAGCATGTCCCTTACAGGTACAAAACAGAATAATTCACTCACAATGAACTGAATTAGAGACAGCTTCCTATCAGTTCGTAGCTCTTTCATCCAATGGGTTAATGCGCCTCGGTGCGAACGGCCACTACAGGCACATTAGTCACAGATTTGCCAATGCTGTATGTCGTTCCCTTTCATTTGTTTGAGCTAAGATTATCACGGGTATTATTGATGTAGTTTTCTGTGATTCTTAATTCTCGTATTTATTGCTATTTTACGTTTTCAAACTTGTTTCTGGTACTGACTTTGTTAATAATTGTCCGTCAACAAGATCGCTAAGTCACTACAACTATGCCACTTGGTGGTATGTTCTCGTAGCTAGTTCTTATGACGGCAGTAGGAAGTCATTTGGACTCCACTATGACGCGACAATCTGTTCCTATCTCTGGTATGTAAAATAATTCGTAAATGAATTTAAAATATATGAATTTTAGTAGATAATACTGACAGAATAAATAGAGAAAATGCAAAAAGAGTAGCATGTTTAGTTATAGGTTCATTTAGTAACCACGAAAGTGTCACAGAAATGATCAATCAACTCCAATTGCAGACGGTGTAAGGGGGTCGTGTCCGTCATGGTGTGGTCTACTGTTAAAATTCCGAGAGCGCAGATTCCTAGGAGAGACAACAAATATATTGCTTTCTCCTGCGTATATCTCACGAAAAGACCATAAAGATAACATCAGAGATTGGAGCCCACACACAGGCTTAATGACTATCATTCTTCCCGTGATTTATTCGCGAATAGAACAGGAAAGGGGAGAAGTGACAGTGATACACAAACTACCCTCCGCCATACACAGCAAGGTGGCTTTCATAGTATGAATGTAGATGTGCTTCCATTGCAGATGTGATGTTCATGGCAGCTGTTCTCGTTACGAGCCATCCAAGAAAAGCAAAATACAGAAACTTCAGCAACAAGAGAACTTTTGCTATAGCGGCGAAAAAGGGATGATAACGACACGTTCAGTACGTGCCGCTATTTGGTATTTCTGTGTCCTGTGTTCATTCCATTTGGTAAGGTCCCAGACTGAAGAGCGATATCCCAGATCGGTCGAATCATTCTGTAAATCACTTCGTGCGTGGATGAATTACACTTGCATACGATTCTTCGATTGAATCTCAACCTGAGATTCCACTCCAAGTAGCTCTGGCTTGATACTTCATGGTATTTTATGGCTGTTAAAGTTTCCAGCGATTTATCATCATCGATGTAATCGAACGGTAATGGTCCTTTTTTTCTACCAGATTATGTACAATACGTTACATTTATTTACGTTGAAAGTCAGCTCTCAATCTCTGCACCAAGCGTCAATTCCCTGAATACCTCCCAGCATCTCTGTAACTATCATATGTACAACAGCGTCGTCTGCGAACAGCTTCATAAAGCTACCTGTGTGTTTTACATTTATAACAAACAGTAACGGACGTAAGAAACTCTGTTAGGATATCCCCGAAGTTCCTTTTGCGTATAACGTTTTGTCCATGTTGAGAAGGGTGTGTTATTGTTGCTAATAAGCTCTAAATCCAGTCCCAAAATTGCCACGATACTTCTTCAGTTTGAGTCTTGCACATTAAATGACGGTACGGAACTGTAAACAAATACCTTCCGGATGTTAGGGATCCCGGAATTAACCTACGGTCTTCTGGAGCTCATACGCAAAAAGAGAGAGAAGAGTTAACAGCCGGGCGGAGTGGCCGAGCGGTTCTAGGCGCTACAATCTGGGACCGCGCGACCGCTACGGTCGCAGGTTCGAATCCTGCCTCGGGCACGGATGTGTGTGATGTCCTTAGGTTAGTTAGGTTTAAGTAGTTCTAAGTTCTAGGAGACTGATGACCTCAGAAGTTAAGTCCCATAGTCCTCAGAGCCATTTGAAACTTTTTTTTTTTTGAGTTAACAAGATATTTTTCTTGTGGAACCCATATTGATTCCATCCAAAATATCTACATCAACGACACAATCCTATAATTTTATGTACCTATTTTCTACTCGCCTTTAATATTTCAATGTTATCTTCTTTATGCGACACATTGAAAGAGAAAGGGTAGAAACAGTTGTAGTTCACTTGCCACTTCTATTCACCTTTGTGGCTTCTAGTGTTCGTTCTGAATGTTATCTGTCTCTGGTTAGTTGGCGTTTATCAACGTATTCTTTACACTGGTGCCACATGACGTTAGAACTTAGAACCATCTGTGTGCAAGACTTTTAACAAGACATTAGCCAAAATAAAAAATACTTTACGCATAATATTGACAAAATGATGCAACAACAGAGGGTTTAAGTACAGGACAGAGAAACTCCGCCAGAGCAATGATTTGCCGGCATTGAACATAGAAAAGTTGATGATCGCTGCATCTACAGGACAGAGAAACTAAGATTTCGCTTACGGCGTACCTCAAGTGCTGTGAATTTGCATGTGAAAGAAGCGAGTCCGCCTGTCTTTAGCTAATGTGACCACATCAAGTTACTGGAAGAGCTAACCTCTCAGGACGCTGCATACGACACTTTACGTGTTTGCAAACAATAGCGTTAGATTTTAAGCGCTGAGTGGGAAATAGTGTTCCCGGGGTACCGAGAACTCTTGAAGGTTGCAGAGGTACGATCGGTGTAAACATTACAAGGCCGTCAGCGGATGCGTGGCTATATGCGTAAAGGACAAACCAGCAGGCGGCTAAATGCGTCGTGCAGCGCGCGTACTGGAGAATCACTTACGGTCAGGGGTGGTGAGAAACAGTTCGTTTGATCGCCGCAGTTGGAGTTGTGAATGAAGTGGCAGAAAAGGAGCGGCTATGTTCGCCTGCGCGTGCAGGAGGAGGTACAGGGGACAGGCAAAATAACGTGAACACCTGTACATACGTGGAAATAGGTTATTAATTAGGAGTGGAACCCCATTTGCCCACTATACAGCTGAGAATCTTCTTGGAATATAATGATTGTATAGCCTCCAGTGGAATATTATGCTACTCATCGATTAGAACCCCTTTTAACTTCTGTAGTGACGAGGGAGGCGGAAATCCGCTCCAGAGTCTGCGCTCCATTACCATCCACAACCGTTCGATAATGTTCAAGTCACGGGACGTGTTGACCACGGGAGGCGCTGCAGTTCTGTTACATACTCCTGGTACTACGATTTTACTGTCCTGGCTGTATAAATGAGTGCATTATTGTGCTGAAATGTGGCATCATTGTTGGGGAACAACATCTGAATCATAGGGTGCAGTTTGTCACCTAAAACATTCACTTAATAGTTTGCTGAAACACGGCCTTTGAGAGTAATGATGGCACCATCAGAATACCATGATATGGCTGCCCACACCATCACACTTCCACCTCCATGCTTAACCATTGGAATCAAGCAATCAGGATTGTAGGCTTCTCTTAGCATTCTCCAGAAATAAACCCTGTCCGATGTTGCAAATAAATGTTGACTCGTCGGGCCATATGACGTGTTTCCACTGATCATCCATCTGGAATTTATGCTCCTGACACCATGTTTTACTCTTTTTTGCGTTGATTTTCGTCCATGAATATTCGCTTTATGGAGTTCTCGGCGAACACTGTCGATAGATACCGGGTCTCTAAGATCATTATTGAGCTCTAAGTCACTTTAGCAGCAGTAGTTCTGTGTTGTTTTGATACAATTTTTGTTAGCGTATGACGATCTCTGTCATTTAGTTTTGATTTGCGCCCATTACTAATGTTTACACGATGATGCATTTCCATGTTTTGTGTAGGCTCAAATGGTTCAAATGGCTCTGAGCACTATGGGACTTAACTTCTGTGGTCATCAGTCCCCTAGAACTTAGAACTACTTAAACCTAACTAACCTAAGGACATCACACACATCCATGCCCGAGGCAGGATTCGAACCTGCGACCGTAGCAGTCCCGCGGTTCCGGACTGCGCGCCTGGAACCACTAGACCACCGCGGCCGGCTTTGTGTAGGCTGTCATGACTGTTGAAACCGTTACTCTTGAAACATTCAATAAGTTTGCTGTCTTGGTTACTGATGTTCCAGCTAATCCGGCTCCCACAATCTGCCCTCTTTGGAACTTCGTTAGGTCTTTCATAGCACGTCGACCTCGGCCTCTGAACGCAAATTCAAAGTGTTCACTACTCATAAACAACGTACACTGATGCCTAGTCCGTACTGAACGCACAGTCCTGCACGACGCATGCTTTACCTGAGTTGTTGACCGTCAAACACAATCATCCCATTTCTACCACTGCTCACATTATTTTGCCTATCCCCTGTACTTAAGAAAAACGCTATATTGTAACAAGATGGCACACGTCTTCAGTCGCCAGTGACGAATGGTTTCGTCGCCACTGGGGATTCGCTTGAAGACGGGTGAAGGCTGGAGGTGGCGAAGCGACTGGCTGTGGCGGGTTGGGGGTGTGTGGAGGGGTGTGTGGGAAGGGGGAGGTATAGTAAGGGAAAAATTAAGTGAATTTACGATTAATATAACTTGCCACGTACGGGTTTCTTGCGTGCCACAACGGAACAGATAGCCGTATCATAGGGGAATCTGTGCAGACGTCCGACTAACATGTGGTTCCGGAGAGCTGAAGCATCCACACTGTAGCTACAAAAGCAACACTCTATGTGATTGACTGGTGTGCCTCTGTAACTTTGACCGAGCGAGGTGGCGCAGTGGTTAGCACACTGGACTCGCATTCGGGAGGACGACGGTTCAATCCCGTCTCCGGCCATCCTGATTTAGGTTTTCCGTGATTTCCCTAAATCGCTTCAGGCAAATACCGGGATGGTTCCTTTGAAAGGGCACGGCCGATTTCCTTCCCCATCCTTCCCTCGCCCGAGCTTGCGCTCCGTCTCTAATGACCTCGTTGTTGACGGGACGTTAAACACTAATCTCCTCCTCTGTAACTTTGGTAAGGCCGATCTTGTTATGATGGTACTGCGAACAATTTAAAGCAAGATAAAAATATAACCAAGGAAATGCGAGTCAGTGTATGGGTCAACGATGGTAGCATGCTTCCTGCTAAAATATTCCATCCATGCTGGAGAAAAAGCCGTTAAGCAACGATACAACCACAACCATTTCCTGGTCATGGGATCCGCATGTCTGTCCACCTTATACCGTATTTACCTCTGCTTGTCGTTGTTACAGGATACAGAGATTGGTACTGACTCAAGAACACCGTTACTGGTCACTCCAATCATGGAGGAACACCACCTGGATTAATGACTTGGGATACGCATCTGCAGATTACGAGACCATCGCAAACACTTACAACGCGCATACCACTAACCAACAAGCAACCTTCCAATCTGGTGTTGGGGTATTCCCATATGTGAGTACTCGATAAAACGAGACAGACCTAAGTCTGACACGCACACTCGCTGACGTACGACAAAAGAACACCGTGTATGACTGCGTGCGTCCGTTAGTTCGCCTGCTCCATTACGCAGCCGAACTGGCCTTCCGCCAGATAATACAGGGTTATTACAAATGATTGAAGCGATTTCACAGCTCTACAATAACTTTATTATTTGAGATATTTTCAAAATGCTTTGCACACACGTACAAAAACTCAAAAAGTTTTTTTAGGCATTCACAAATGTTCGATATGTGCCCCTTTAGCGATTCGGCAGACATCAAGCCGATAATCAAGTTCCTCTCACACTCGGCGCAGCAAGTCCCCATCAATGAGTTCGAAAGCATCGTTGATGCGAGCTCGCAATTCTGGCACGCTTCTTGGTAGAGGAGGTTTAAACACTGAATCTTTCACATAACCCCACAGAAAGAAATCGCATGGGGTTAAGTCGGGAGAGCGTGGAGGCCATGACATGAATTGCTGATCATGATCTCCACCACGACCGATCCATCGGTTTTCCAATCTCCTGTTTAAGAAAAGCCGAACATCATGATGGAAGTGGGGTGGAGCACCATCATGTTGAAAGATGAAGTCGGCGCTGTCGCTCTCCAGTTGTGGCATGAGCCAATTTTCCGCGGGATACGCGTGAAACTTGCCCGCACGCATTCAACCGTCTCTTCGCTCACTGCAGGCCGACCCGTTGATTTCCCCTTACAGAGGCATCCAGAAGCTTGAAAATGCGCATGCCATCGCCGAATGGAGTTAGCAGTTGGTGGATCTTTGTTGAACTTCGTCCTGAAGTGTCGTTGCACTGTTATGACTGACTGATGTGAGTGCATTTCAAGCACGACATTCGCTTTCTCGGCTCCTGTCGCCATTTTGTCTCACTGCGCTCTCGAGCGCTCTGACGGCAGAAACCTGAAGTGCGGCTTCAGCCGAACAAAACTTTATGAGTTTTTCTACGTATCTGTAGTGTGTCGCGACCATATGTCAATGAATGGAGCTACAGTGAATTTATGAAATCGCTTCAATCATTTGTAATAGGCCTGTACTTCTTTAACACTCTCGATCAGTGTGTGACTAGTTCACTATGTGACCTTTCTAAAGATAAGGTGATGAAAGTGTGGCCCTGGATGACTTGGCTATCGCACTGCTCGGTGCGTGGGACAAGAAGGACGTGCGCACCCATCCCGTTCCGTGATTGGTGGACGGCGGGAGAACGGACTTGCATCGTTGTTAGCAAGCGCAGGCAGCGCCTACATGGGATACGGAGACCGGTTTGGTTAATGTACAGATAAACAGCGACAGGTCGCGTATTACTTGATTTACTGACTACTTTCACTCATCAGGCACCAGCACAGGCTCCAACTCTCACCACTCTGCGATGGTGCTTAGCGGTGCTTTAAAACCTCTAGTGTGTTGCCACCAGGGCAACGAAAATCTGAGGTTGCTCGCGCCTGATAAGCAAAATTATTCAATAAATCAAATAGTACTCAAGTTAGGGCGGTTTATTTCCACAATGACTCATTGCATCAAGATGGGTCTCCCACGTTTTCGTTGTGACATCTGTTACTTTATGTGCAGCCGCCGTCACCAGGGGAAAGACGATTGTACAAAATACTCTGAAAGCTACCTTACAATACTTGGTGGTACTTTGCATTTAAAAGCCACACGTGCACTTGTTTATTACCTGTCACAAGTGAGCGCTGTCTGTAGGAATACTGACAATCTTCCCGTAGACACTGAATGTTGTAATAAAACGCAATTCAGTGCTTATTTGACGTCACGCCCTAATCTAGTCTAAAAGATCTTCCACCACCTGCAAGTCACTTGGTACGTAATCTTACAAATATGACAAGTTGCGATTGATATTTTCTGCCTGTAGAGTCACCCAAAGCCACATTCATTACTAAATACTCACCTACATATTTTTTGACAAATTGCTTAGTATGTAGTGCTGGTAACAAAAACTTGCCTCTCTGCTGTATGTCTATCAGCGGACATTTGGTCTACAATTTTTTGCAGTTTCTAATTTTCGAAGCCAGCTCCGGTTATTAAATTTAGCTTTGTTTGTAAGTACAAACGTAACTCTACTCTGACCATGAAGTCCGCAGCTCGTGGTCGTGCGGTAGCGTTCTCGCTTCCCACGCCCGGTTTCCCGGGTTCGACTCCCGGCGGGGTCAGGGATTTTCTCTGCCTCGTGATGACTGGGTGTTATGTGCTGTCCTTAGGTTAGTTAGGTTTAAGTAGTTCTAAATTCTAGGGGACTGATGACCATAGATGTTAAGTCCCATAGTGCTCAGAGCCATTTGAACCATTTTTGAATCTGACCATGAAACTTTTCCTTCAGTGAGATCAATTTATTACTCTTTAACTAAGGAAAAATAGGAAAGTCTTTGGTGACGCCACTGTGGCTAGAATTTGAAATTACTGTCCTTGTGCTGTGGCAGCATCATTTGGCACTTCTGTTTTACTGCTCCTTTCTACGAAAACGAGTTCATCGTCTCACTCTTAACCAATCGATTATTTGTATTTTTTATATACACAGTGTAGCACTAAGACTAAACTCCGCCTGAGCAGGCCATGAAGGCCCAGCGGTACCGACCGGTCGCCATTTCATCCTCAGACCACAGGCGTCACTGGATGCGGACGTGGAGAGGCATGTGGTCAGCGCTAGAGATGGGCAAAACTGTTCTTTTCAGAGATTGGATCAGAACTGTTCACTCCCTGAAATGAATTAGCTCTTTTTCATGACTCACCACTCATTTACAATAGAAAATAAATGGAAGGCACATTGCCCTTTAAACTTGGTTTATTCCAGTACTATACCTGTATTTTGATCTTATTTGATCCTATTTTGAAGTAACACAGATAATGAGTAAGAATTTTGTATTGTTTATTGAAATTTCCACGATATGACAAAGTTTTTGATTATTGATTTATTTTGCACTATCGTGGTTTTTTGGGTGATCGGAAAATGTTGTAACTTGAGATTTACATTAACAATATATTTGGCTATAATGTATTAAAATTTCATTAACCTCATACAAATACATCGCAAGCCATATATTTTTAAAGTGAACGTTTCCTTCTGAAGACGCCTAAAATCGCAAAATCCGTAACAGAATAAGAAAAAAAATATAAATTTGACTGTAAAACGAAAGTGCTGCATATAGCCTTACGCAGAATAAAACAAGGAAAATATTGGTGTATCACATTTTGCGATACGTTTATCGGTTCGCTCGTAATTAAAGCGTAAATTCGAGTGTCCATAATAAAAATCCTATAGTAAGAGGAGTCATCAGGAACCTAATCTAATCAGTTTAAACAAATAAAAATAAAATAAAAACAATTGATGTATACATAACATAATAATGTAATATACATAGTGGTATTACTACGAAGAACAATATCCAGTAGGGACGAACTCCGATGCAGAGGCGCTGAGTCGAGCAGGTCGAGCCGCGAGCTGTATTACTGCGTGAGTTGAGACCGCAAAGAGACCACAGTGACACCTGAGTCGCTTTGCTCAACGCTCTGGCTAGAGTCGAGACAGTGGGGTGAGCGTTGAGCGGGCGAGTTCCGAGGGTGGGGGGAGCGGTGAACTCACCCACTCCAAAACAAATCGTCCGTTCCCTTGCGAGCAGGTTGTTGCAAGTAGTTCCTATGTTATCCACTAGGTGGCTCTCTGTCCTGTTGCTCGCATCAACTGCCCAGAGGGCAGGACGTGCGACTGAAACTATCGCCGACAGAGTGCGATGCGAAGTTAAGCTGCACCAGACACTGCACGTGGCAGACGACGCACAGAGACGGCACGGCATATGTGAAACACAAAATCCAATGGGGCACTGCACAATGCAGGCAGCCAAGGTAGAAGCATGGCAGAGGCCGGCGCTGGCTGTGTTGTGTGGCGTGCACTGTGCTCTGACCAGCAGAGGCGCTGCTGATATGCTCCGTCTCTCTCTCTCTCTCTCTCTCTCTCTGCCATGGGAAACGTTTGGAGCTACCGTTCTTTTTTTCTGAATCACTGATTGTTCACTCCTTTGAAAGATTCAACTCTATGAATTAGTTCAAGGGCGGATCCCCCATCTCTAGTCAGCACACGCTCTCCCGGCCGTATGTCAGTTTACGAGACCGTAGACGCTACATCTCGGTCAAGTGGCTCCTCAGTTTGCTTCACAAGGACTGAGTGCACGGTGTAGCACTCTCTGCCTTAAATTCAGATCAAGTGTGCATTCAAATTGCTTGTGCTTTAGTATAATTACGAAGCGTGGTTCAATTTAAATAAGCTGGAGTCAGGAAGCTGTCACAGTTCTATATGAGATACTTAACCCGAATGCTGAGTATCTGATGATAACCTTCAATCGAAGATTGCTCGCTGCAACTTCGTCGTCCTGAGTTTCATTATGTGGCATGGTTGATGTTACAGATATAATAAGTACATTAAATATCAGACATGCTCCATTTAATGACTTATAAACACCTTTTCGACTTAATTTTTACGAAACAAAACCAGTTCTGACGTATTTGCGTACTGTTGTGATGTCGTGTATTCTCGTGAACTGAACTTGCATTGGTTTGACGGGCGGAGCCGCCAGACTGTTTAAGTATGTTCTTATCAACCAAGACCAGGGCGCATATTATTGACAGCAATGTTCTAGCTTAATTATAATTACAAAAAAATGATTACAGAGTTACTGTAACGCACCACTAAGTACTTAATGTAATTTAAACGCATATTTTTAGTGAGATTAACTATTATACGTAATTTAACCTTCAGTTTTGCAATGCATGTGTTTTTAACAATCAGAAATTCTTAGACTTTAATTAAATGAAAAATTATTTGATCCAAAATGTTACTAATATTTGTTTTAGAATTTTTAATTGTATAGATCCAGGTCGTGTATTTTCCTGTATTTGCATTTACGAAAATACATGGAATATAATAGTGTTTTATATTCCAAACAAACAATCTGTTACCTGATTAAGTAATAGTTTGGTTGATTAAAATTGTGAATAGCCTAATGAATAACTCTAGTGAAAACTAGAAGTTTTAGTAATAAACATTTGTTTACGTAGTAAAAGGTGGATCAGCGTGAAATTACAATGGAATGAACACCCTTAGCTGCTTATAGGCGTTGATAAGCGTCAACGGGCACAGATGGAAATGTGTGCCCCGACCGGAACTCGAACCCGGGATCTACTGCTTACATGGCAGACGCTTTATCCATCAGAGACGGCGAGGACACGGAGGATAGCGCGACTGCAGGGATTTATCTCTGGCACGCCTCCCGCGAAACCCACATTCTCAACGTATTGTCCCGCACTACATTCGTAGTGCCCCCGCCAATTACTCATTACTCACGGCGCGTTGCCGATTCCCGTAAGAGTTCGGGCAATTTGATTGCATGAGTATAATGGGCGGGGGCACTACGAATGTAGTGCGGGACAATACGTTGAGAATGTGGGTTTCGCGGGAGGCGTGCCAGAGATAAATCCCTGCAGTCGCGCTGTGTCCTCGCGGGCTCAGATGGATAAAGCGTCTGCCATGTAAGTAGGAGATCCCGGGTTCGAGTTCCGATCGGGGCACACATTTCCTTCTGTCCCCGTTGACGTATATCAACGCCTGTAAGCAGCTAAGGGCGTTCATTTCACTGTAATTTCATTGTAACGAGCTGCATGGTCACCGATGGTATCTATTTTTTCGGACATGTCCGAAAGAACAGATACCATCTTAGTATATATATATGGATCAGCGTGATTAGCAAAGTATCTCCAATAGTTCGTCTCGAATTACCACAGTACAACTGTTACGAGGTACTACAGTAGGTAGGTGCGTCTAATTCATGCGTACTGCAATAATTAAGATTAATCTGTGATACATGAAAATGTTTCGTTTTTATCCCATAAGTAATCTTGTCTCTTATAAAGCTAATTCGAACCCAGTTTCATTGCCTTATACAACATAACAAACCACCAACAAGTGCCATAACCCGAAACATGAAGCGATCGAATGTTGGTCTGTTGCCTCAGATGTGATGAAGCAGCTAGTGCAGGGCTTCACAACATACGTGCTCGCGGAGCAAGCTGTGAGCAGCAAGGCGCGAGCATGGAGCAGCGCGAGCACGCTACCCCCACTACCGGACCAGAGCGGAGAGTGGGGAAAGTCACGTAGGGCACACAACAGCTGCCGCCAGTCAATGTAAATCCGCGGCCACCTGCAGCGATATCACTCACGAATTATTACTGCGACAAATGAAACAAACAAAGGAGAAAGTACACATGCCACATAATTTTATTAGCTTAGTGTATGCCTCTACATTCGCATTAATTTGTGAACTGTTACACAATAAAAGATGTCACTGAAGTGTGGGATTCTCGGTTATCTTGTACTTTTTGCCCATTACAATTGCGTCTATGTTCGGAGTAATTGTTCTTGTGCATTTTAGGCGCAGCGTGCAGTTTAAATTTCGATCAGACAATGCGTTTCTCAGGCGCGTCTTGTTACATTTCATTGCAGAGAACAATTGTTCACAAACATACGTGGAACCGAACATTGATATTATTGTAGCCGCCAGTTTGTGCAAACGAGGAAATCTATCCCGAGGGAAGTGTCTGTAGAATTCCAAAACGTTTTTCTTGTTCTGAAATTTGTCTCTGCATTCTCTGTCACACTGCAGGTCAATAATTTCTTGCTGCAACTCAGGACGAATCTCTTAAATATTCACTGAATATGGAGAGAACAGATAGAAATCACTGTCTAATGCTGTCAGATCTTGAAAGCACTGATCAACTAAACTATGTGAATAACGTTCACAGTCTTTGTGAACATCTTGCATGGATGATAATTTAGGAAAATGAGCTAGGTTTCCTGTTTCCAGCTGACTCACCCAAAGTGTCAATTTTATTTTAAAAGCTCGTATTCGATCTATGAAATGAGTAATTAGCAGATCTTTACCTTGTAGTAAAATATTCAAAGCATTCAGATGGCTAGTTAAATCTGCTAAGAACGCGAGATCACATTCAAACGTGCTCGCGCATTTCCCCTCCCTCCCCTCCCTCCCTACTCCGCGACCTTGCACCTGCTCTCGAGCACGTGCCTGAGCAGACGCGAATACTCGCGCTCAAAACCGGCCAGTTGTTAAGCCCTGAGCTAATGTCTCATGTCTCTCATATACAGGAACGGCTAGGTTCGGGCGAATGCGCGGAGCGTGGGGTGACTACTTCGCCAGGGATGTGGTGGTGCCTGCGCAGACGTAGGATGTTGTGCCGACGTTGTTTTGTTTGAGAGGGCTTCACCAGATGTGCTGCGCCGCCCATCGGGTTACAAATGCGTCCGGCAGCTCGAGACAATGGCGAGACGTTACGAGGCGGTGCAGCTGGACCCAGCGTCGCAGTTTCTGGGAACTCCGGGAAACGGGAAGAGGGAGGAGATCCGGTGCTCCGTCAGCGCCCCTCTGACTCGGGAGGAACTTCCGGGAGGCGCTTCCCTAACGTTTGTGAACCATTTCCTGTTTGCCACGTTCTGGTCATCTAGTAACGACGAGTAAAAGTTAAACGTAAATTTACCATGACACTTCTGTACTTCGTCTCGCGTTAAAACGTAAAGCCGGCCGCGGTGGTCTAGCGGTTCTGGCGCTGCAGTCCGGAACCGCGGGACTGCTACGGTCGCAGGTTCGAATCCTGCCTCGGGCATGGGTGTGTGTGATGTCCTTAGGTTAGTTAGGTTTAAGTAGTTCTGAGTTCTAGGGGACTTATGACCTAAGATGCTGAGTCCCATAGTGCTCAGAGCCATTTAAAACGAAAAACAAAAAGAAAGAAAAAAGCCAGATGATCGACACTTCCTCTGAAGTCGCATTGTGAATGATGTTTCTCATTCAAATGAAAATAGAGGGAAGACGAAAACAACCTGGTGACAAAGTCAGAGCAGAGTAGGCGACTTCGCAGAAAGAATTTCAGAATAAAAAAATGTCGTTATTGAAAGTTTGTGGAACTATCAACAAAAAGCGACAGCCAATCAGCTTGCGAAGGTTTCTCCTGTAAGCGAAATTTCTAGAACAGCGTGTCTGTCCGGTTAAGCTGTATATGGTAGAATGAATGTCCATTCATACACTCTGCAGATTATTAAAAATTGAAACTTGTGGCCATTAGTTTCAATTATTAATAATATACGTTAGAGTGGCAAATTTCGACTGTCTTTATGCTTATTGTTTCAGTACTATAATGTCATTACGGTTCTTCTAGTGTAGTTAATAGTCAAGCTTTACCCAGAAAATATCGCAGAAAATTCGCTTCTGTCATGTGTGGCCATGGAGGAGAATTCAGAAGATTACTAGCTTTGACGAGCTCAAACCATTACGCAGTACGTTGCCCTCGATAGTGAGTGTTCATCGGAAGTGAGGGTATCATCTAGAGTGCCCCAGGGGAGTGTGGTAGGTCCGCTGTTGTTTTCTATCTACATAAATGATCTTTTGGATAGGGAGGATAGCAATGTGCGGCTGTTTGCTGATGATGCTGTGGTGTACGGGAAGGTGTCGTCGTTGAGTGACTGTAGGAGGATACAAGATGACTTGGATAGGATTTGTGACTGGTGTAAAGAATAGCAGCTAACTCTAAATATAGATAAATGTAAATTAATGCAGATGAATAGGAAAAAGAATCGTGTAATGTTTGAATACTCCATTAGTAGTGTAGCGCTTGACACAGTCACGTCGATTAAATATTTGGGCGTAACATTGCAGAGTGATATGAAGTGGGACAAGCATGTAATGGCAGTTGTGGGGAAGGCGGATATTCGTCTTCGGTTCATTGGTAGAATTTTGGGAAGATGTGGTTCATCTGTAAAGGAGATCGCTTATAAAACACTAATACGACCTATTCTAGAGTACTGCTCGAGCGTTTGGGATCCCTATCAGCTCGGATTGAGGGAGGACATAGAAGCAATTCAGAGTCGGGCTGCTAGATTTGTTACTGGTAGGTCTGATCATCAAGCGAGTGTTACGGAAATGCTTCAGGAACTCGGGTGGGAGTCTCTGGACGAAAGGAGACGTTCTTTTCGTGAATCGCTACTGAGGAAATTTAGAGAACCAGCATTTGAAGCTGACTGCAGTTCAATTTTACTGCCGCCAACTTATATTTCGCGGAAAGACCACAAAGATAATATAAGAGAGATTAGGGCTCGTACAGAGGCATATAGGCAGTCATTTTTCCCTCGTTCTGTTTGGGAGTGGAACAGGGAGAGAAGATGTTAGTTGTGGTACGAGGTACCCTCCGCCACGCACCGTGCGGTGGATTGCGGAGTATGTATGTAGATGTAGATGTAAACCTAATTTAGTTACTAAGTGAGCTCTTTAACGTACCAGATAGTAGCTGGTGCAATTCAGTTTGAGTGCACGAATCTCCGCACGTTGAGTGCTGAGTGGCTGTCATTTTGTGTCGGTCTATTCACAACCTGTGGCTATTTGTACAGTTATGTTAGTTCCACGTCCCATACCCTGCTCTGACCTTATTATAAGCTTACTTCCTCGTCCCTGTATAGATATTAAAGTATCTACTTGGGACCGAAAACAGAAATAATTTCCTGTCAGCAACCAAATAAGGACATCGCTTAATCCCGAACATTTCATCTAACTTTCTGCTCTTACACTTTACATAATCCAAAAATGAGAGGTAAATAAATTAACTTAGTGTGGAAGAGTAAACCGAATGTAGAATCTCGCTAGAGGAAAAGCGCCGCACCTAAGCGTATATTCATTAGATTCTGTATAAAATATGAGGAACAAATCTAGCAACTGTCTACGATACTCTTTTCGGAGCACTGGATGGTCCTACATGATTGAAAAGAAAGGAGGTACAGATTGTTCCAGTATTCAAGACGTGCTGCCGAAGAAATGCATAACTCTACGGACCAGAATTATTGATATCAGCTTATTTTAGATTGCCGGCCGAAGTGGCCGCGCGGTTCTGGCGCTGCAGTCTGGAACCGCGAGACCGCTACGGTCGCAGGTTCGAATCCTGCCTCGGGCATGGATGTGTGTGATGTCCTTAGGTTAGTTAGGTTTAACTAGTTCTAAGTTCTAGGGGACTAATGACCTCAGCAGTTGAGTCCCATAGTGCTCAGAGCCATTTGATTTTTTTTATTTTTTATTTTAGATTCATTGAATCTCTTCTATGCTAGCTCTTGTTAACTTGTTTGGACTCTAAAATCCTCTATGGTGGTCGACACGGATCACGCAAATTCTGATCGCGTAAAACTGCACTTATTTTACTCATGAACCACATCTGAATTGCTGTAGACTACGAATGTTGATTTCTGGGAAGCTTTCGATACGCTAGCATATACTTTGAGAGGACTCTATCTTGCCTCGTTTTGCCTTTTCTTACTGATCGCTTCATTCCGTTATACACGTTTCGAAACTCGATGAATATCAGAGTAAGCTTGCGGTAACTAGATCATTGCTACACTGACATTCTGTCCTTTGGTTCGACGGCGCTTGCGTGGTAAAGTTACATTTGCAGTTGCTTCTGCTGTAACGTCTAAAGCAAAGAGTGTCGTGTCAACATTCATTTTTCAGCAGTTTTGGAGTCCACATTGGCATTCGGCCAGCGCCGTACAGTGCTGTCAACTGGCAAGTTTCGCAAAGAATATTAATCATGTTATTGTTAGTAACAGTTGAATTTTCTAAAATATGTTAAGTCGAACAACTGGGCATTATGTGTGTATTTCCTTGGTAATTACGAAGGCTAAAGAGTGTGATAGAAGGAGAATTCCACGTGCACCGACGCGTCTTGACTCTCCTGTTCAAGTTGTTTGATCAATTTGGACCCTCTGTAGGCGCTTCACGCCGCATCTGTATAGGACAAATCAGTTTTGCTGCTACTCATTTCTTTAGATAGAGCAAATAATCTGGAACCCAGACAATTTCTGTGGCGAGCTCAGCTCTTATTAACAAGACAAATAAATTTCCTAAAAGAGCCATCACTATGGATATTATTAACACGTTTTTATTAGATCGTTTTCTTGTCTGTCTGCCTGATCAGTTCAAATTTTGCAATTTTAGTTAAACTAACTGCCAAATGAGTTAGATCCTTGTATTTTATACGTAGCTCAGAACCGGATCACAATACAATATTAACTCGCTTTCTTGTGCGTTCGTTAAGAATTACAGCAGAACGAAAATTTGTAAGTCTCGGTTTTGAGTCACTGCTAAATTAACCCTGTAATGCACATGTCTGTTGCAATGACAGTTATTAATGTCGGTAATTTGGCGTTTTCAGCGTTTCCTGAGGCTGCACGTGCGTTTTCAGCGTCAGGACTTACCGAAAAGACCAGAGAAGCTACAGTTAAGTGCAGCGTTGGTAATGTAAGCGGATGAGAGAAAGTAACGACAGAATTATCATATACAATAGAATCTATTCATTGTTTTCAGATAAAACTGCTTAGTCCTTTAAAACTTACGTTCTTGAGAACGCAACATTGATATTATTTAACACCGTCTTCGAATAACTTAGTGGTTCGTATTTGGAGTATTACATATTTATCTTTAATGAAGAAACGAATCTGAAAATATAATCAAATAGCTCGTAATACCTTACAGATGCCACAGTTTTTTTTCTGTTACTGCTACGTGTTAGCATATGTATTTGATAACAGCAGATGTACAATTACAATTTGTGTGCGAGCTGGCAGCTGCGTTTATGATGTCTGCCAGTACACAGTGATTTCATGGCTATCGCTCGTGAAACCAAAGTTCTGGCACTACCGCCACTTATTCCGTAATCAGAAGTGCAAGTTATGTTTCAGATACCTCCATTAATTCGTCAGGAGAGCCAAGAGACGTGAATTAGTTCTGGGTTCTGCATGCAAGGGATTAGAAAGTGCAGATTGTATGTGACATATCTCTGTCGCGATGGCGACTGGAGAACACGCTTTTGCAGGGAACACAGCGAGGTTTCTTGGAAGCAAGCCAGCAGATCATGCAGCAACGACGTGCAAACTATTACTGTACATGTTTTCCCCTCGCTGGCTATTCACTATCCAGACAGTGTCAAGAATTATGAACTAATTCTTCCAGGTCCAGGCGCCAATCGAGGATCCTCCTCTCATCACCCAACTGAAATTAGCGGTCGGTTCCACTTTTAAAGTAAGACAGTTGGCTAGGATTTCAAAAATAAAGTAATAACAATGTACAGAGCGTAATGGGTACAAGTGCAGATAGTTTATTGTGTGGTGCGTTAATATGTACACACATCAGTGTGTCGGTTGTTTGTTTGTGTGTGTGTGTGTGTGTGTGTGTGTGTGTGTGTGTGTGTGTGTGTGTTTCTAACAGTCTTTCCATAAATGCGTCACAAAGTTTACGACCACATGTTTTCCGCATAGTGGAACTGCACCACTAAGTGAAGTTTTGCGTCCATATTTGTTTCATTCTCTGGTTACAAGCTATGAGTCACGAGGTAATGCACTGCATAGCCCAGCTAGGACTATTATTTCAGTGGAAAGAATTCACGTCTGTACTGAGCCATTGTGAGCGATACGATGTAACATGTTCTCTACTATGACATATTCAGTCTCTATTCACGTGATACGTAATTCGTTTTCCCTACATGGCACATCAGAATCATGGGCTAAATCTCTTCTTCATTCACTAAGCGATTCTTGACATATTCTTCAGAGTTTTGAATAATTTGTGGATAAATTCTTTGTTATGCAGTGGTATAGGATCCCACGTGGTTAAGATGAAGTAACTGTATTCTCCACGTACTACGAGATCTTGCGTATCTTGCCACTATTAAATTGGTGGTTGAAATTCAACGGTTCTATTTAAGGGTGAATTATACTGGCACTAAAGTCTTTGGTCACTTACCAAATAGTATCAAAAGTCTGACAGATAACCAACAAGTATTTAAGAAGAAATTAAAAGAATTTCTGAATGACAACTCCTTCTACTCCATAGAGGAATTTTTAGATATAAATTTTAAAAAAATATTTAAAAAATAAAAAATAAACAAAATAAAAATAAAAATACAAAAATGAAAAAGTTGTTATATTAAGTTAAGTATATTGTTAAATTAACTTAATTATGTCATGTATTGGAAAATTTGACTCGTTCCACATCATTACGAAATATCGTATTCATGATCCATGGAACTAGTATTAATCTAATCTAATCTAATCTAATCTAATCTAATATGTCATGTACTCATGGACTTTACAAATAAAATTGTAGTAGGGATTCAACCTTTTACTCAGCAAGGAGATTATTAGTATCACCTTCATACGAATCTTCCATGTTTCTGATTGTAAGTTTATATCGAGGTCTTTGTGGCTACTAACGTAATCTAAGGACTTACTTCATGTTTATTCTGTCATTCAGTTTCTTTAGTCCTTGTGTAGAAAAGTGTTGAGGCCACAGTTGTGATCAATGTATGCTCAATGCACGCGCTTCGTCTTAACATGGGACATTTACACATTTCATAAGTCAGGTGTTGAACTCCTTGGTAGGAAATTCCATCATTATTGTATGTTTAAATATACTTCTAAGGTCACAGATCAACCGTTGATCAAATTAAGTGACCCCTGTACTTACTTAGTCTCAAAATAAAGTCAGTAACGTAAAACAGTACATTAATGCGCAATGAGTGCAGAGTGTAAGAGCTCATTTTATTCAGGGCAATTTTCTGTACACATCCTTACGTGTACTCAGAATTTCAATAACAGGTTGGGGACTTACAGACAGGCAGTAAATAGCACTGGTGTTTCCGTCCTTGAGGTTTATACTGAAAAACGTTGGAGATGTTAGAGAGTTTTGGGAGAAAAATAAACTGTGAATGGTAACCCATATCTGAAACACATCCATTGAGGAAACAGGTCACTACATTCATAGGAAACAAGGCTTTCCTATGCAGCAGCTAGCTCCATCTTTTCCACTGGCGATCGTAGCAATGAGTCGCGACCACTGAATGAAAAACAACATTGCGAGACCTTCCACCTGCGGTCCGTCAGTGTACAAATTCAACTTTGCTGCCAAGGGGTAACGTAGCAGCAGGCGCCAGCACCTATAACTTTGATGCGCTGTAGCAGGGTGGGATGGCGTTTCTGAGCACGGGTTTCTGTCCTCGATTTGCTCCTCAAGACACCCTCTACAACCCTTCCAATTTAATCACAACATTTCTTTGACAACCTTTATATTACCTAGTCGTATGCGAGAAACTTCCTTGGACATTGAATCTATCTCACATGTACTCATCACCGCGAACTGGTTCACCAAGAATACTTTGTGGAAGAAAAAAATAATTCCTATTGCACGGAAACTGTAAATGCATGAAAGTAAAATGTGTTGCCTTTCTCAAATCCAATGAAGTAAAACCAGTGCTATTTTATCTTGCTTTGCCTAAGAGCCCTGCTTGTTATTAAAATTTTGAATATATCTAAGAATACCTACAGAAAATGTCTCTGATTAAAATGTGTTCTTACAGTTTGTAAATACTGACTCATGAAAGTTTCATTTTACTCATCATCATTAGTGCGAAAAGGCAGGTGTTCACATGGTAGTTCTGCAGGCTGTCTGGTCTTCTGCCATCCTCTTCAGATCCGCATAATTTCCTTTTCCCTTTATGTCGTCTGTCATCTTGTATCTTCGTCTTCCTCTGTCTTCTCCCACAAACCAACCCCTCCAAAGCATCTGCTAGCAAGCACTCCCTTCTCAGTGAATGTCCCAACCAGTTCTTTTTCCTTTTTCTTATAATTTTCAGCAGACATATTCTCTCACAAACCCTTTCCAGTACTCTCTTATTACTCACTCTTTCCATCCAGCTCATTCTCTCCATTCTCCTCCATATCCACATCTCAAATGCTCCCAACCTTTTCCCATCCTCTCGTCTCAGCGTCCACGTTTCTGCCCCATGTAGTGCCACACTTCAGACAAAACATTTGCCAAGCCTTTTCCTTAGACCGTTACCTAATTTGCCACGTAACAGTATCCTCTTTCTGTTGAATGCCTCTTTCCCTTTGGCAATTCGAGTTTTCACCTCCCGGTGACTCTATCTGCCTCTGACTTTTTTTTCTTTTAAGAATAAGTTAATACAGGTATCACTTACTTTCCGCAATGGTTAATCTGTGAGTTAGAGGTACATAAATACACATTAATGATGGAATTTTCACAAGTTCAATACTATATATGTAAACACCCAATCTTATAGATGAAGCATGAGCAATGAGCGTACGAGGGTCACAGCTGTGACCTAAGTACTTTTACACACAGAGACTAAAAAACTTGAATAATAGAATAAACTCTGAGTGGATCCTTAGGTGCCGTTTACTGCCACGAAGATAACGATGTAATCTTGCCCTCAAAAACCTGGAAGATTCATACGAAAATGATACTAGCAATCTTGTTGTTGAATAAATTGTTGAACACCTACTACAATTTGCTTTATAAAGTCCATGAGCACATCGCATACAAATAGAATAGTCAAATTTCAACTATGCATTCGATAGTGGTCAGGTATACTAATAAATTCGAAGAGATCGCTCTAAAATTACTCATTGTTTTAACTCAAAATACATATCATAGTACATGAAGAACACCGTTACTTCTTAACTACTTGAATTCTATACCACTGCATAACCAAGATTTTACTAACAAATTATTCAAAAGTCTTACTAAAGTATTAAGAATCGTTAAGTGAATGAGGAACCGAGTGCGCCTATGATTCGGATGTGCTACATAGAGAAGACGAATTCTGACGAGGTCAATCAACACTGGATATCTTATGGTACATAGCAAGTTGCATCCTGTCAGTCGAAACAACTAAGTACAGACTTGAATTCGTTGCACTGAAATAACACACCGAGTTGTGCTACGTAATGACTTGTAGCTCATAACCAGAGAACGAAGGAAGCAAATCTCATTTCAGGAATGCACATAAAGCAAATCTCATTGCAAGAATGCACATACAAAATCAAGCGGCCACTAGAAACGTCTCTCAGGCTACATGCAGCGGACTAAACACACATTAGGAACAAAGTAAGACTTTTTGTTTCCATGCGAACGCCAAACATACTACACTGGCCCAAGATGTGCTAATCCTCTATCGGCCGTGACACTGTTCGTCACAGAACGTCTCTCAAACTACACATCTCCACTGTGTGTCTTCATGGTAAATATAGACTCTTGGGTACAGAATACTTTACTAAAAATGTTATAACATGTGGAAAATAATAAAAGCTGAAAAGTGAAATATTACGTGGAAATCAACTTTCACGTCGATATTTAGTATCTACATTTACTGAAGAGAAATGTTAACTCCAAAAAATTAGAATTACTGGAAAGTAATATAATTAATAAATAGGGTAATAAAACAAATGTAACTGAATCCTTGAGGTAATTTAACTCTTGGGTTTGTGACGCTGACATTTGATAGGAAGTAATTAAAGTAAATAATTATTAAAATTTTGCACTGTTATAAGATAATCACAAAGTCATCGAAGTAAATACCAGTGCTGTTTATCGTGTGTGGTAGAGGCAGCGTACTGTACGACTACCATTTTTCAACCTCTCTCTCTGTTCGCAGATGGTGCACGGAGTTAATAACTGTCTTTAGGGTTCCGTATAAGAAAAAATTTCTCGAATTATAGTGTCCACCGAGAAACCTGTGGGAGAAATGAAAATGTTTCTTGGTTCTTGAAACTTCATACGGGGACTTCCGCGGGATTGTTGGCATCTACCTACAAGCGTATGCCATTTCAGGTGTTTCAGTATTTCCAGGACGCTCTCCCGTGAATCAAACAAACCTCTGAACCCTTTTTGCTGCCGTTCTTTGGACTGTCAAAGAAAACTCTTGCCTGGACTGAAGGTTTTTGTACTGGGGATTATAGAATGTTTTATTGAATGAGAAGTTATCAAAACGAATACAAGTCAGCTGTGACAGAAGCGATAAGTGATAGAAAGAAATGTTTCAAATGGCTCTGAGCACTATGGGACTTCTGAGGTCATCAGTCCCCTAGAACGTAGAACTACTTAAACCTACCTAACCTAGGGAGCTGCCTCAGACCCATTCAAGAAGCCTGCCGAACCGAGGTAGCAACGAAACTGTTGCAGCTATTTCACGCCAATTCAGCTTATTTCTTTAGCCGCATGATCGCAGGGAACAATTGCTGAATGTGAACCAGTCACCATGAACTCGAGACAGCGGAGAAAAGTAGATAATGGATACATGGTTCATCGCTGTCAAATCAGGAGCAGACCCAAGAAACATCGAGCAAGATTACAATGAATGGCTTTCTAGACTGCCACAGTTTGGCGCTAACATATTATACTCCTACAGAGTAAATCGTCGCAAGAGCATGTCACCACACTCTCCTGAGATGTTTCTGCTCCATGAGAACGTCCCTAGGCAGGGTACAGTTACGCATGCTCCTTCTTTGGGCTATGAAATTTTATGACAAACCCTCAATCCTCATTTCTTGACGTAGCGCTCAGAAACTGCTTTCTTTGTTATCGGAAGAACAAAAACCTTGTGTGGCTTGCATGTCTGGGTGATATCCGAGGTAAGGCGTTTCCTGTACATCGAAACAGCAGACTTCTGGATCCAGGTTCTCTATTGTTGGGAAAAAATTTGTCACGCTCAAGAGTGAACATGCAAATAAAGGCTAGGTTTCATGCTCGCAGGTTTATTTTTCTAGATGAATAGTTTCTGGTGGTCTCTCGCAGACCTGTACCACAGACCGCACGAGTTGTTAGAGTACAGACACCGATGTACTGTTGTTTTTACCCTAACGCAAGACATAACCATTCCAGGCGGCGACTGAGGATGTCCGCTGGGACACTCCGCTACGCCTAGGCCGACGATTCAGTGGTCGCAAGTGACTTCGTCCTCGGCTGGTGCTAGGGTTCAGCGCAGTCCCACAATGTCGCAGCAGGGGGCTGACGCGCGGAAAAAGGCTCGGGCGCCCATTCGCAGTTCCGCAGGTCGACGGCCGCGGCTTCGAGGCCCATCAGCATGCCGGCGCCGCCCGGCAGGTGCGAATGCTGCGCTCAAGGACGTGGCTGGCAGCGAAAATAGCGCCGTGGTCTGCTTCCCAGATGGCGTATATTGCCGCGGAACTCACGACTCTGCGCGAGGTGTGCAGGGAGAAAGCCGCGCGTTGCGCGCGCTGCACACGATCCCGCTTTAGTTTCATTTCGTCCATCAGAGTCGCCTCAAGGAGGGAACAGAATGCGTTGGGAGAGCTCCCAGCGCGAATCAGAGAGAAAATAGGAGAACAGTTCTTCACTTCTGTATTGGCTTGCAAAATTACCAACGTAGCCGTATTCCCGACTGTTGTTATCTATTTATCGTCGTTTACAGACGCGTCTTTGGCTGCCTACGTAGAACCAACTGCAACATTTCTCAATTACGACAGCAACTTACGTATTACAAATGCCAATGTAAGATCTAGACACCACCTGAATACACCTCCACTAGCTGCCCTTTGTGAAATGTTATTAAATCCTTTCGTCTCTCCATCGTCCTCGACCACTCACTAGCTACAGCATCTTACGTAGTCATGTGCAATAATTATTAAGTTGTGTAAACTTTTGCCCTCTTCAGCTTGCTCTAGTACCACGGAAGACATTCCCTGATGTCTTAACAGATGTCCTATCATCCTGTCCCTTCTCCATGTCAGTGTTTTTCACATATTCCTTTACTCTACGATTCTGCGCAGAACCTCTTCATTCCTGACCTTACCAGTTCTAATAACCCTACCACAACAACACAACAAAGGTCAAAATTTAATAATGATTGTGGTGCTGCTCACGCTGCTAAATACTGCATTTTCGGGCAACAACAAAGTTATTATGTGGCAGGTGTCATTAGAGCACAGGTAATAAAGTCATTTCATGTAATAATAAATTAACTCGGCACTCATCTTTTCGTGTTTCCCACGCTGGTCTCGTAAAATCATGGCTCAATCGTCGAAAATCTAGGTGGTGGTGATTACAAGCTCGGATGCAAAGAGGCCTAGGTTTTATTCTGTTATATTCAAAAGTTTTATAGATGTGTTTCATAAACCATTCTTGAAGATTAAACTTTTGCAAGTTAAGACAATGGTGATGTAAAAAAGTAACCAGCACTCCGAATTTAAGATACACTTCTTTTTTATTACTTTTGTTGCAATATCACCTCACAGCATAAAACATACTTGAAAATATCTTCCTCACTGTTAAAGTTCACATTTCATAAACTGGCTACAATTTGCGTCTTTTCAAGATGACGACCAAGACTTGACTCTCTAATAACCGCTTACGCGCCCAAAAATCAGAGTTACAAGTACGTCAAAGATCATAGTGACAAAAGAAAGAATACACATAAGAATAATATCATTGCAATATAAACATATCGATGTATCAAAGTACCTCTACATTAATGAAATCAAATCTGAATGTTGTCTCAGAAATATGTTAACTACTTTACAGAAATGCAGTAGAATATTGCTGGTACCGAGAGGCTGAGGTGAGGTGCCTTAATGGTTACGTAATTCAAGTACCATTACACAGTCCACCTAATTTTCGACATTCGCCTGTAGCACCACATCTCAAATGCTTCGATTCTCTTCTGTTACGGTTTTCCAACAGTCCATGTTTCACTACCATATGCTGTGCTCCAAACGTACATTCTCAGAAATTTCTTCCCCAAATGAAGGCGTGTGTTAGATGCTATTAGACTTCTCTTCGCCAGGAATGTCCTTTTTTCCAATGCAGTTCTGCTTTTGATGTCCTCCTTGCTCCGTCCGTTACTGACTATTTTGCTGCCTACGCAGTAGAACACCTTAACTTCAACTGCTTCGTGACCATCACTCCTGATGTTAAGTTTCTCGCTGTTCTCATTTGTGTTACTTCTCATTACTTTCGTCTTTCTTCGATTTACTCTCAATCCACATTCTATATTCATCTGACTGTTCATTCTATTCAGCAGATCGTGCAATTCTTCTTCACTTTCACTCAGGCTAGCAATGTCATCAGCGAATCCTATCACTGATATCCGTTCACTTTGACACCATCCATCCGGCTACGGAATAGGTCTCCATATACTCGCATTACGTGGAAGCAGATTAGTGCATTTAAGAATATTAGGCTGTACCGCTTAACAGGGTCTGCAGTTCAGTAGTGCTACGGGCCCCACGGTGCCTTCAACCATCCCTACACACAGCGTATGGATATGGTACACTGTTCTAAAAAATTTAAGGACGAGACAAATAAAGTAATATAACATATTAGAAACTAGGCGGAAATGAATTAAAGTGCTGGACTGTGATGCCAGACGTCTCTTATTCGTGCACAGAACGCTGGACGTCACACAGCGTGAGATCAGCTTGACTAAAGCACAAAATGGGGCTGGCCCCACAACAGAAAAGAATTGAGGGGATGGGAAAACGCAGTGCGTGTCGACCGGCAAGCAGTTGCGATGCGCTGTGGTGGCGCTCTTCACTAGAAGGTAGCCTGGTAACATCTGCATGATTTCGCGAGGGTAAGAACCATAAGGAAACTGGAAGAAAGACGAAGTGTCATGAGTGTAACCCAGAATCTCCCACTACTCACAGCATTGTTTCACGTGCATGGAGAGCATTCCAAACCGCTTGCACTGCTGACCGAAGATCAAATACAGCAGCAAATGACGGCTATATTAGGCCCCAGCCAGGGAGGGAACCACGACAGACAGCGAGTGCAATTGCAACCACATTATGACGACTGTAAGGCACGCAATTTCACGCTCTGCAGTGCATGAGCGTGGTCTTCTTTCCACGCAACCAGTACGTTGTATTCCATTGACACCCTCACATCGGTCGCACTATCTGCCATGGTTCCAACAGTATATGGACTGGTCCAACGACGATTTGGGTCGAGGCTTTTCCCGGATAAGAGGAGATTCAATAAATCTACATCTACATCTACATGGATACTCTGCAAATCACATTAAGTACCTGGCAGAGGGCTCATCGAACCACCTTCGTAATTCTCTATTATTCCAATCTCGTATAGCGCGGAAAGAACGAACACCTATACGCAGCAACCTGCCGTACTGCGGTGGTGAAGTGGGGCCGAGGCAGTTTCCCAGATAAGTTATCGCAATATGACGATGTATTACTATGTTATACACTCCTGGAAATGGAAAAAAGAACACATTGACACCGGTCTGTCAGACCCACCATACTTGCTCCGGACACTGCGAGAGGGCTGTACAAGCAATGATCACACGCACGGCACAGCGGACACACCAGGAACCGCGGTGTTGGCCGTCGAATGGCGCTAGCTGCGCAGCATTTGTGCACCGCCGCCGTCAGTGTCAGCCAGTTTGCCGTGGCATACGGAGCTCCATCGCAGTCTTTAACACTGGTAGCATGCCGCGACAGCGTGGACGTGAACCGTATGTGCAGTTGACGGACTTTGAGCGAGGGCGTATAGTGGGCATGCGGGAGGCCGGGTGGACGTACCGCCGAATTGCTCAACACGTGGGGCGTGAGGTCTCCACAGTACATCGATGTTGTCGCCAGTGGTCGGTGGAAAGTGCACGTGCCCGTCGACCTGGGACCGGACCGCAGCGACGCACGGATGCACGCCAAGACCGTAGGATCCTACGCAGTGCCGTAGGGGACCGCACCGCCACTTCCCAGCAAATTAGCGACACTGTTGCTCCTGCGGTATCGGCGAGGACCATTCGCAACCGTCTCCATGAAGCTGGGCTACGGTCCCGCACACCGTTAGGCCGCCTTCCGCTCACGCCCCAACATCGTGCAGCCCGCCTCCAGTGGTGTCGCGACAGGCGTGAATGGAGGGACGAATGGAGACGTGTCGTCTTCAGCGATGAGAGTTGCTTCTGCCTTGGTGCCAATGATGGTCGTATGCGTGTTTGGCGCCGTGCAGGTGAGCGCCACAATCAGGTCTGCATACGACCGAGGCACACAGGGCCAACACCCGGCATCATGGTGTGGGGAGCGATCTCCTACACTGGCCGTACACCACTGGTGATCGTCAAGGGGACACTGAATAGTGCACGGTACATCCAAACCGTCATCGAACCCATCGTTCTACCATTCCTAGACCGGCAAGGGAACTTGCTGTTCCAACAGGACAATGCACGTCCGCATGTATCCCGTGCCACCCAACGTGCTCTAGAAGGTGTAAGTCAACTACCCTGGCCAGCAAGATCTCCGGATCTGTCCCCCATTGAGCATGTTTGGGACTGGATGAAGCGTCGTCTCACGCGGTCTGCACGTCCAGCACGAACGCTGATCCAACTGAGGCGCCAGGTGGAAATGGCATGGCAAGCCGTTCCACAGGACTACATCCAGCATCTCTACGATCGTCTCCATGGGAGAATAGCAGCCTGCATTGCTGCGAAAGGTGGATATACACTGTACTAGTGCCGACATTGTGCATGCTCTGTTGCCTGTGTCTATGTGCCTGTGGTTCTGTCAGTGTGATCATGTGATGTATCTGACCCCAGGAATGTGTCAATAAAGTTTCCCCTTCCTGGGACAATGAATTCACGGTGTTCTTATTTCAATTTCCAGGAGTGTAGTTTTTAGTTTTTGACGTTGTCCATTAAGGACAAGTCGAAGTTCCTTTTATTCTGAAGAAGGTTGGGTTATCCCAACTGAAAACTAGGTAAATCTAGGGAAACATTGCAACTTAGGCTGTTGTTAATTTAAAATTAACATCTATACCCTCTGTATACTCCTCCAACCTTTCTGCTCTCCCTTCTTTACTTAGGACTGGTTTTCCATCTGAGCTCTCGATATTCATACATTCTCTTTTTGAATAAAAGTGTCATTACTATTCGTCTCATTACGCATTTCTTTGAGTTACCTTCTGTACCAAACCGCAGCAGTTCTTCGTATTTATAGTCCAATTTTCATCGAGAAGTGTTATTTTGCAGCTACACACCATGAAAAAGTTACCAGTGTACAGAGTCAGCAACCAGCCATGTGTTGATGCGCTGCGATAAGCAGTACCGCAGCATCACGTGCATTGCGGTGTGATTCTTCAATGAACGTCGGTAGACACTGCCATAAATAGTGCGTCGGTTCGCAGAATAGTCGTAAGAACGAGTAGGCAGTCGACTGAGTTGGCAATAGCGGCAAGTACCTTCATTGGTGCGCCGTAGCAGTTCCGAGAAGAGGGATCATTTGAGACGCGGCCAGGAGATGGCGGCGGAAGTTGAGGCGCGCAATAGAGAAGCAGGCAGGCGCTGGCGGGCGAAGCGCTGATGCGACACACGCGGCCGGCTGGACCGAGGCCAAGGTTAAGGGCGACCCTGCGCGGCGGCTGCATGGCGCTACGCTGCCAGTCTGCGGGTCGATACCAGACGGCGGCAGCCGAGGCGAATTTCAGGAAGTGCTAGGGCTGTAGCCTGCACTGAGGTGACGAAAGTAATGGGACAGCGATACGCACACATACAGGTGGCGGTAGTATTGCATGCACTCTCTCTCTCTCTCTCTCTCTCTCTCTCTCTCTCTCACTGGTCATACCGGACTCGAGAGTCCATTACCGCAGCAACGTATTTTCGCCATCTGTTCCTATCTTGGGCTATTTCCTTCCATTCATCTTCAATACCTAGACTCCTCAAATCAGCCTTCTCATTGTCCTCGGTCTCCCCACAGGACGTTTTCCTTCTAGGTGTCCTACCAGTACTCTGCGCGCTGCCCTGCCCTCATCCATTCGAGATACGTGACCCGCCCATCGCAGTCTACGTGGTTTAATAATACTGATTATGTCAGAGCTTGAATGGAGTTCGTGAACCTCTTCGCTATGCAGTTTTCGCCACTATCCGCTAATGTCATTCCTTTTTGCTCCGAAAATTTTCCTGAAAATTTTGTTTTCAAATACTCGAAACGGCTTTTCATTTTGCATAGTGAGAGGCCAAGTCTCACACCCATACAGCATAACTGGTAGAATAGTAGTTTTGAATATTCTAATCTTTAAATTCCTAGACAATATCCATGATGAAAGTAATCTATTCAGTGAGAAGTAGCACGCATTTCCCGCCCGTAATCTCTTCTTCTGTTCGGATTCAATCTCATTTCTCGAATTGATGTCCACGCCTAAGTACGTAAATGTGTTCACTTTTTCAAACTGCATGTCTCCAACTCTTAACATTTCCTGATCTACTGGTATTGGCATTCTAGTAGTAACCAGGTATTTAGTTTTGTCTTCACTTATCCTTAGACCTACATCTTCACTAGCCTTGATTAACGCATTCGCATTTGCTGTTACAGATTCTTTCCTATCGCTAATGATGTTATTATTGTATGCACGAGGTATGAAATAGCAGTGGACTGGCGGAGCTGTCTTTGCTCTCAGATTATTAACGTAAAAAGTTTCTGATGTGATTGTGGCTGCACGACGGGAATTACCAGCGGAATGGTAGTTGGAGCTAGGCGCAGGGGAATTCAGTATTCCGAGATCCACGGTGACAAGAGTATGTCGAGCATACCACGTTTACCTCACAACACGGACAGCACAGTAGCCGACAGCCTTCACTTAACAATAGCGGCGTTTGCGTAGAGTTGTCACTACTAACAAACAAATAACACTGCGTGATGAAGCCGCAGAAAGTAATATGAGACGTACGACGAACGTGCCCTTTGGACAGTGCGGAGAAATTTGCCGTTGCAGGTCTGTGGCAGCAGACAACCGACGCGAGTGCCTTTGCAAACAGCACGACATCGCCTGCAGCGCCTCTCCTGCGCTGTCGACCGTATCGGTCGGATATTAGACCACTGGAAAATATTGGCCTCGTCAGACGAGACCCGATTTCAGTTGATAAGAGCAGATGTAAGGGTTGGATTGTGGCGCAGACCCCACGAAAGTATAGACCCAAGTTTTCTATAAGGCACTGTGCACGCTGGTGGTGCCTCCGTGGTTGTGTTTACATGCAATGGACTGGCTAGTCGGTGTTGTTCGGATTCTTAGAGACCACTTTCAGCCATTCATGAACTTCATGTTCTCGAACAACGATGAAATTTTTGTGAATGACGATGTACTATTTCAGCAGGCCACAACTTTCCACGATTGATTTGCAGAACATTCTGGACAATGATTTGACAACCCATATCGCCCGACATGAATCCCATCGAAAATTTATGGGACATAATGGAGAGGTCAGTTCGTGCAGAAAATCCTGCACCAGCAACACTTTCGCAGTTATGGACGGCTGTAGAGACAGCATAGGCCAGTATTTCAGCAGGGGACCTCCAATGACGTGTTGTGCCCACGCCACGTCGAGTTACTGCACTGTGCCGGGCGAAAAGATGTGCGACACAACTTTAGGAGGTATCCTATGAATTTGTCACCTCATTGTAAAGCACGGGTGGGCAACAGACAGCCCGCAGGTCGGATCCGGTCCGCGATTGGTTTCAATATGGTCCGCGGAAGAAATTCGGGCCAGGGACAGCGAAGCGCCCGCATTGTAGTTTTCTCGGGACGCATTTTCTGCTGTGCTGCATTCATGAGTCAGTTTCGGCCAATTCCTGCAGTGTTAACAAAATACCTCATTATATTATTTGCGCGATGGTACAATGCCACGCGTAAGTTGATGGCCCTCGAGCGTTCACTGTTACTACAAGTACATCAATACAATGATCGCCTAGCGAATATTCACTTACTGTCGATACCACAAATACTGATGAACAGTATTGACGGCGACCAGTATATTCGCAGTATTACCAATGCGTACTGAGCGTATAAGGGCGAGTATTATCGGCTTGACAGTTCGTCATTCCAGTGCTCGCATTTTTCCAGTTTGCCTTCTGTTTAATACGGCCGACGGAAACGAAGTTCAAGTGATCTAGACTTCTAAGCTGTTTAAAAGGTACAAATAAATGATGGTGTGTTTACTACTACAGAAACAACCATTGCGTATACAATTAATCGTGGAAAGTATTTTCGGACAAAGATTTAAAAAATACTTGTTAATAGTATTTGTGGATATTAACGCACTAAATTTCAAACACTCGAATTATATGCCTGCCGCCAAAAATGGCGAAGTTACTCCTAATTTCCTGGCGACTGGGGTTACCTATCTACCTCATTGTCGCATTTTTCATTCCAGTTCTTTCACATGTTAATATTAATAAATAATTCTCGGCCATTGTGGACGTATTAGAAGATTGCAACTATTGAAACTCAAGGTAATTTATGAGGAATCGGCTGCAACCAGTTGCTTTTCACGATGACATTTCAATAAGCGCAGCTTTTCAGCTTCAAATGTTGACATTTATTTATCGATCGGGAACATCGTTTCTTTGCGAACTGCGTTGCTGTATTTTGCAACTGGAGTTCTTAAGACAGTTATTGTAAAACGTCGTAAGTAAATAATTAATGATCTTATTCGTAAATAAATGTAAACCTATGAAGATAGTGGGATCGCAAAACGAATGTACTGTCAAAAACGCGTATTTTCAGACATAATTTTTTGGCAAGCCGTGTGAGGAAAGGGGTGCCATTCATATCAGTACGTTACACCATAAATTTTAACTGCATGAACGTAACCGTTTGAACTACACTCCTGGAAATTGAAATAAGAACACCGTGAATTCATTGTCCCAGGAAGGGGAAATTTTATTGACACATTCCTGGGGTCAGATACATCACATGATCACACTGACAGAACCACAGGCACATAGACACAGGCAACAGAGCATGCACAATGTCGGCACTAGTACAGTGTATATCCACCTTTCGCAGCAATGCAGGCTGCTATTCTCCCATGGAGACGATCGTAGAGATGCTGGATGTAGTCGCGTGGAACGGCTTGCCATGCCATTTCGACCTGGCGCCTCAGTTGGACCAGCGTTCGTGCTGGACGTGCAGACCGCGTGAGACGACGCTTCATCCAGTCCCAAACATGCTCAATGGGGGACAGATCCGGAAATCTTGCTGGCCAGGGTAGTTGACTTACACCTTCTAGAGCACGTTGGGTGGCACGGGATACATGCGGACGTGCATTGTCCTGTTGGAACAGCAAGTTCCCTTGCCGGTCTAGGAATGGTAGAACGATGGGTTCGATGACGGTTTGGATGTACCGTGCACTATTCAGTGTCCCCTCGACGATCACCAGTGGTGTACGGCCAGTGTAGGAGATCGCTCCCCACACCATGATGCCGGGTGTTGGCCCTGTGTGCCTCGGTCGTATGCAGTCCTGATTGTGGCGCTCACCTGCACGGCGCCAAACACGCATACGACCATCATTGGCACCAAGGCAGAAGCGACTCTCATCGCTGAAGACGACACGTCTCCATTCGTCCCTCCATTCACGCCTGTCGCGACACCACTGGAGGCGGGCTGCACGATGTTGGGGCGTGAGCGGAAGACGGCCTAACGGTGTGCGGGACCGTAGCCCAGCTTCATGGAGACGGTTGCGAATGGTCCTCGCCGATACCCCAGGAGCAACAGTGTCCCTAATTTGCTGGGAAGTGGTGGTGCGGTCCCCTACGGCACTGCGTAGGATCCTACGGTCTTGGCGTGCATCCGTGCGTTGCTGCGGTCCGGTCCCAGGTCGACGGGCACGTGCACCTTCCGCCGACCACTGGCGACAACATCGATGTACTGTGGAGACCTCACGCCCCACGTGTTGAGCAATTCGGCGGTACGTCCACCCGGCCTCCCGCATGCCCACTATACGCCCTCGCTCAAAGTCCGTCAGCTGCACATACGGTTCACGTCCACGCTGTCGCGGCATGCTACCAGTGTTAAAGACCGCGATGGAGCTCCGTATGCCACGGCAAACTGGCTGACACTGACGGCGGCGGTGCACAAATGCTGCGCAGCTAGCGCCATTCGACGGCCAATACCGCGGTTCCTGGTGTGTCCGCTGTGCCGTGCGTGTGATCATTGCTTGTACAGCCCTCTCGCAGTGTCCGGAGCAAGTATGGTGGGTCTGACATACCGGTGTCAATGTGTTCTTTTTTCCATTTCCAGGAGTGTAGAAGAATAAAGTGAGATCCAGATAGACAATTTTGTGTAAGTTTCATCATTGTCGCAGGCATCGTGAGAGAATTTCTATTGTGAAGAGCGTTTTTATTACAATTGTCACACCCTGCCGGAAATACATTCAGATTAACGTTTCAGAAGCGTTATTTATATCCTACGTTAATTATTCTTGCTGAAACGGCTAGGTCATAAATTTCTCTAGGGTACTGAAAAGCTACACCAATGGGGTAAGGTAACTGATACGTAACATCTCACCAATATTATGCACCACTACAATTAAACCTATCGACCAACTAATGAGTCTGAGGCAGGAGCCTCATAAATCCACCACGTGACCAGGACGAATATTTGTGGTACACAGTCTGGGTCCAGTACCTCCTTCCACGCTACCTCACGTCTCATATCATTTTCTAGTAACTACAGCTTTGAAAGAGTAGTTAATATTTACGGATAACTTGGTGGGAGACCGACCTTCTTTGCCTATGTGTCTTACACAACACACTTCTTCTTTTTCTTCTACTTCTACTTCTGGCGATGACTATTCATTCAAGGTTACCAAGCTGCCTAGTTCCTTCCCAGGATCCAAAAATTCACTCATAAATTTGGCTGATAATCCACATGATGGTATTTTTGCTAGTAAGTGTGGAATCATGCCAAATTATTTTCGGAAGTCAAGAATAGTGCTTCTGTCTGACCTTGATCCATGACTACCAGGTTATCCTGCGAGAAAAGCACCAGCTGGTTTTCGAGTGACCAGTGCTCTTGGAATAAATGTCTATTGGCTTAGGGCAGTGCCTTTCGATATACCTTATCATGTTCAAGCTCGGAATATTCCTGGGATTCTACAATAGACAGACGACAGTTCCATTAAATGTTTGCCCTTCTTCCAGTCTGGTGTGATTTCTGCAATTATTACATGTAATGTGGGTTGCGAAAGCGCAAATATTGTTGCACAACAATGCATTGTTCGCTGGACAACTCAAAGAACTAAACCGCGTTTTAAGCAGTAACTGACAAAAAGAACCAAAAGCAACCAGAAGAGAAATCGGAGTGATAGGTAGGCGCCTATATTTCAGTGCTTAGCGGGAAACGTGATTAAAGTGTGTGGAAGGCAAGAACCGAAGAGCGGATAAATGAGTCCAACATGGCATCTAAGAGCGTAAGCGTTATGCTGATCCGCCTCAATCATTAGCGGTGAGTTGTGTATTTCACTGCCTTCGCACCTCTCCCCTAGACAAACCTAACATGCTGATACTTCTTCTGAGTGGGTACGATTGCTACTGGCGTTCCACGTATTTAATTTCTGGGATCACTCCTGTTATCAATATATAGAAACGACTTTCTGTCTGATACAAATAAAACGAAAATAGCGCTCTTTGAGAACGATGCAAGTGTTGTAATCAAACCTGACAAAAAACCAACAACGTGTGGAGCAGTAAAATTTTATTTATTATTTCTCGGTTGACGATCTCTCACTGAACATGGGAAAAACACAGTTCATTCAGTTCTTTAAAAACAAGGTTTATCGTCATAAACAGCAATACAGCACAGGAGAAAACAAGGAGGCCTATGTAAAATAATTGTTCAGAACTGACAGATTGTGCAGGTTGTGTATATTGTGCATATTGATTTGAGATCACATATTAAAGATCTTCTCAAAAGCTCAGGAGGATGTTTGAGCGTGTGGTTCTCATTTAAAGAAAACTGCCTACAGTGTGCAAATACTACCAGTTCTAGAGTAGTTTATTCCAGTAACAAGGTCAGTTTTTCTCCATACATCTGCTTCAGAGATTATTTCGTTAGAAAACGGACAGCACTTGGGTTGCATCACGGTCCATGCCACTGTCAACACTGCGCCTTATTTCAACAACACAGAGAAACATGATGGCGCCAACGCGTAATGCCTCTTGCTGACACATGCCTTGCGGTGAAAGACGGAGGCTGCAAAGCATTTTAATGTTGCGTGACGAACAGTACTTGCATTCCTGCGACCACGAGGTCGAGATGTCAGTGGTGAAGAAATCTTTCTGCAAGCCCTACTTTTTTGCTGAATCTCTTGCAACATGTCTGCACATGCAGTTTCCTGAACGGCTGGACGAGAAACAATCGTTCGTTATTACGATTAACAGCTGATCTCGAGGGTGTATTAGCTATCTTGTGAACTGGCAAAAACTCATGTAGGTATTGTTCACCTGAAGTAGGGTGGGCACCATTCCATAAGCTGGCGAGGTGGCTCTGAACTCGGATCAGGGAGCAATGGGCTTCGATTCCTCATCAGGCCAGTCAGATATAGGCTTTTCGTGGCTTCCCTACGTCGCTTACGGCGAATGTTGCCATGGATCCTTTAGAAAAGGCCCCTCTCATGGGCTTAACACTTTCTTCAACTCTTTCGACTGGTTAGATACAGTCTTCCATCTTTTCCCATCTTGTGCCAAGTTTTTCACCTTTATTTAATTGCTATATCAAACATCCTCTATGCTGCATTTTGCTTGTAGTTTTTGTACGCCCCTACCGTTCTGCCCCTCTTCTGCTCCTTTCGGACCAAACGAAGCTATTTCCAGATACTGTATCACATGTCTCACTATCCTGTCCTGTATTCATTTCGTACTTTATCTGTCCTTTTAATATTAATTTTGGATAGTATCCCAGTTTAAAATGTTTACGCGTCGTCGTATTTAGTTTTCTGATGGTTCACGTTACATGTACAGCTCCAGACGCACGCTTTCAGGAACTTCCTTCTCATCTCAAAATCAGTATCTGGTACCGGTAGAGCTCCTGTACTGAAGGAAGCTTTATTCGTGTGTGCTAATCTAAATCTGATGCCTGGCCCACTGTTCTTCAATCTGAACTTGTGTTTCGTCTCTGTTGAACCCCAATCTTCCTTCCTCCTTTACCAATTCACAGGCAACGACAGTTTTCGAGCTACTCAGCATTTCTTTCATGTACGTCGATTTGTTACTGGGAATACAACCTTGAAGATGTGGGTGACCAAGCACTCCTCTCTGTCTATTCTGTGCGAGGCAACACTGTCACGCTACCGAGGGAGAGCTGCAAAATTGGAAAGGGATGGCAGAGAGCCAGTGGCCAGATGAACCTTGCAGTTTTCATTGGGGCTTGTTCGCGTAGCGCCATTGGTAGCACACTTATAACAGTGGACTTCGATGGAACTCCAAGTTCCGGAGCGGCACACAGGGAAACTTCTATACATACAGTGAAATGCACGTCGGATTCACAAGTCGCAGTTACAAACTTGAGACGTACCACAAGCTTGGTCGTACCGTGACAGCTCACACTGTATCTTCGTAGGCTTTCACGATGGCAGTCAGCCATCGTCGTTGTCGTCGTCGTCTTAGATACAGGTATCTGCCTATTCCGTCTTTCCAACTACATTTTTCGTAATTTCCTAATTTATGTGGTATGTATATTTAACTAATTACGAACATTTTAATTGCTTCTTAAATCTCACCTTTTGTAGCTCTTCACTCTTCTCATGAATCTCTTCTCTGTTGCTTGTATTTTGCTGTCATCTTTCTTTTTATTTACCCATCTCTCACTTCCACACAAGAGTAGTGGTATGATCGTAGTTTCCTCATGGTTAATTTTTGTATGTTTTCGGCTTTAGTAGTTATGTATTTTGTTTATTGTCCCATACATGGCTTGGAATTTGTGCAACTTTTAAATATCGTAACTCATATATGAGAGCAAATATATAAATATGACACATTATAAGATGACGGTCGATAGTGTGGAGTAAAAATGTCTTACATTATTCCTCTTCATCTCCAAATATCCAACTAGAATCTTTCTTTTGCCGATAATTTCAGGAAGCGCACTCTGCAGAGTTTAGCTGACATTATTACTCGTTTCAAATCAGCTCAATTACACATACGCCACAATATAACATTAATCGCTTCTCACTGAAACTTATTAGACCATACAACGCGATGCTGTTGACTGGACTCAAATCATTATTTTTCGAATATGCACGTCTCACACGAGGGCGGCCAAACGACTATAACGACAGACTCCAGCTGCCACCTCACTACTTCTGCACTTAATAACGTGAGAACTCGGCGCGAATAGTTTGATATCAACAAACACACACGTCTTAGGCGAGGGCGTTTAGCGCCTACGGACGACCAATGCCAACTCATTACTTCCAATTCGCTACTACTGTGCTACGACAAGTTCACGCATGAGACGACAATCACAATTCAGAAAGCATTGTCAGCGGACAAATGTTACTTTTAAACGCTGAATACGGCTAAACTAGAGGTAGCTGCATCCATACAACACACACATTCTGCAGTAACGCTAAGCAATAAGCTTAGAAACAATGTCAAAAATATTCCGATGTGGAGGATATAGGACCCTCCTAAACTGCTTAATTATTTTATTGTTAATTACTATATTCGACCATTTGGATATTACCCTGAAAGACCAAAACATTTGCCTTACGTAATTGTATTTTAAGGTTTTATTTTGCACGTACACGATATGTTAAATGTATGGCAAGCTGGAGGTTATTTTCTCTGACTTGGATTATGGCTTTATCATTTGCAAATAGTAGTTATCATAAAATCTTTTTGGGTATTAGTCTGTGTCATTATGAAACACTAAAAATGAGTAAAATACCGACGTTTCGATCGTCTCCACTGCGGTCGTCTTCAGGGCGGCGAACTACTAGGCTCTAGTGATAATCTTCCTCTATATACGCTTATCTCGGTATGGGGTTGACTACCGTACAGTCACCCATCCATTGCAATCTTCGAATTGTCTAGTGGTATCCAAGAATGTGACGTCGGTAACCACTTGACATCGAAATAAATCAGTATATACGGGAACATCATCACCAGAAGACCGCTGCTAAAACATCG
Source organism: Schistocerca cancellata (assembly GCF_023864275.1). Taxonomy (NCBI): domain Eukaryota; kingdom Metazoa; phylum Arthropoda; class Insecta; order Orthoptera; family Acrididae; genus Schistocerca; species Schistocerca cancellata. The sequence goes on along the minus strand of NC_064630.1, from coordinate 98,727,169 downwards.
GTATTTTAGCTATTTTTGTGTTTCGTGATGACGCGAAATGATTTTGTACACATTGACAGTGGCCGCGGAAGTCTATAAACGTAGTGGTTCACGTCGACTAGTGTACTTTACTAATTTAATTCCTCGATAATTTACAGATTTGGAGGACGTTCCCATTAGAAATTTTCTGTGTTCTGTAATCATGTAAAATTTTGCACCTTATTGTAAGTTGCCTTCATCACGTAATACGTGCAATAGTGGTGAACCCGTTAGTTCAAAATTTTACCGCGTGATGAGATAAACAAGAATTTTAATGGACGCTGCGTACACTGCACGTGTGTACCCCAACGATATGCCTACGCTACAATGGTGCGTTGTCTTCGAACACAACTAGACGCTTAAGTATGATATGAGTAAAAGTAATTGGCTGTAAAGAGCTATGTTTATAGAAACAAGCCAGAGTGCTTACAAGCGGAGCAGATAAACTGCACTTGACGTACGTATTCCTCAGTAAGCACATTTGTTTGTCTTCTGCCTCCGCACCGTGCGTAGGTAGCAGTACATTTTTTTTTTTTACATGTTTCCGTTTATGCGGTTACGGGACTGCTTTAGAGATTTGTAGCTTACTTGTTAGACGCAGCAGAGTGGAACACCTGGCCCAGAGTCCAAATGCGGGCGGAAATGTCGAGACAGATATTCTGTAGCCGGGACAGCTAATTTAAACGTGTCTCCCTTTGTTTATTACTCCAGTTTAGGGGCCGTGCGACCCAGCAGGCATCAACGCTGACGTTCCCCGCGACATTTTGATCGTCCCATTTATTAGGGCGCGCCCCGCGTTCCTGCCCTACGTCCGTCAGTCGGCCTCGCCGTACAGATCCATCCAGGCGGGCGAGTAACCCACGTCCGGAGGCATAAGGCGATTGCCGGAGTAGCCGGCCGGCCGGCAAAGTGAGTTTACTGCCCGGCGGGCGAACAGCGGGCGCGGGCCGAGCGTGGGCACCAGAAGTTAATCAAGGCGCGCCGAGTGCATTTCCTAAGAAGGCCGGACGTGTTTATAAAGCTGCGAGCGTTCCCTCGACGCGGACAGCTGACGGCCCCACGAGATACTGCTGACCCTGCTCGCACTCTAAGAAGCCGGAAAATTAAAAAAGGAGAAGGGGAAAAAACGGTAACCTAAGATATCAAACGCAGAGCGCAACGGCTCCAATGCTTACCTTCGATATTATCGGCGAAGATTTGTGATACTTTACGGCATCGAGAGTGGACTACCGTTTGCAGAAAAAAATAATTCTACTCTCCTGCTCCAACGGAACATGTAGTGCAGAGGTTTATTTATCGACTGTTGTGTTTCTGATCGTACAAGCGTCCAGCGAGCTTCAATAAACATTGCATATTACCGTGTCCTTGGCAGACAGTGTTTGCGTTTGCGAACACACGTAATTCATATATTCAGTTGCGTAGAACGACGTGCATGGGCTAATTAACGTATAATTTATCTTATACGGAAGGCCAAATGCTCTGACCTACACAGGTCAGTTGTTCAATTTCCTTTTTGCATTAGAAATACAAACTAATAACATATTTACTTGCTTCTGTTTTTGTGGTTTAGCATCGCCAACATTTCCTTCATGTCGTCTGTTCCAACATGATCGCTGTTCGTTTACCTGCTGCAGCCTAGTGCTCAAAAAACATTGAAAAGGTGGTTAGGATAAGATATTCATTACAAAATCTGGCGCGTGGTCTCGGGCTCACGAAAGCAACCCTACGGTCGGAGGTTCGAATGCCTCGGGCATGGATGTGTGTGATGTCCTTAGGTTAGTTAGGTTTAAGTAGTTCTAAGTTCTAGGGGACTGATGACCTTAGATGTTAAGTCCCATAGTGCTCAGAGCCATTTGAACCATTTTGAACGAAAGCAACAACCACAACAGGCTGAGTAGCGGCTGTGCTACGGTGAATATGCCCCATTTCTTCTATACTAAATCCACACTTTGCAAACCACGCCGAAGTTCATGACAAGGGGGAAATCCCACAACACCACTCATTAAGCCGTCCTCCCGTTACAGTCATGGATAGAGGACGACGAAATGAGTGCTTAAATCTCGCTTTGGACGTTGAAATTAATCCACTCTTGTGTTCGTTGTCCTACTGGAGATTGCAGTATATTCTTGTATTTCTCACAGATTTCTCGTCCGTCCCCGGTAGCGGAGTGGTCAGCGCGACGCAATGTCTATCCTAAGGACCCGGGTTCGATTCCCGGCTGCGTCGGAGATTTTCCCCGATCAGGGACTGGGTATTGTGTTGTCCTAATCATTATCAGTTCATCCCCATCGACGCGCACGTCGCCAAAGTGGCGTCAACTCGAAAGACTCACACCCGGCGAACGGTCTAACGGAGGCCCTAGTCACACGACATTTACATTTTACAGATTTCTCAATGGTCTTTCTTCCAACATTATAAGTAGACTTTCCCAAGACAGTTCAATCTGCCAGTTTAGGCTTTCCTACATTTCCACGACGATCTCCCGCGGACCAAACGTATACGTCAGTTCGCTCAAAAACAGGGTGCTGAAAAAGGTATGCCGGTCGGGATGGCCGAGCGGTTCTAGGCGCTACAGTCTGGAACCGCGTGACCGCTACGGTCGCAGTTCCGAATCCTGCCTCGGGCATGGATGTGTGCGATGTCTTTAGGTTAGTTAGGTTTAAGTAGTTCTAAGCTCTAGGGGACTGATGACCTCAAATGTTAAGTCCCATAATGCTCAGAGTCATTTGAACCATTTGAAAAAGGTATTCCATATACTGAAAGATAATAAAACGGACCAAAACAAGTCGAAAACATTCATGACACGTAGGCTCCAAAATGCATTCCTCAAGAACTATGAGCACTCGTTCTTCTTCGCTACTCTGAAACGCGTCTCTTCTACTACAAGCAGTTTGTTACCGCAAACGACCTGCAGAATGCAGTATAAAAATGAGGGCACATTGCTCTATTACTGTGAATTGGCGAAACAGACGAATGCAAATTCGAAATAAAGGTTGTTGTAACACACTGATCTGTAGTTTAGCCTGATGTTTACATTCGCACCATATTTAAAACACTTTGGTGTATTACAAGACCTGCTGTTTCATAATAACAGAATAATTTGTTCTCATTTATTTACTCATTTGCTTACTCAATTCTGTGGGTTGTCTGCAATAGCAAAGACTTTCCAGTAAAAGAGATGTGTTGCACAGCGGAAGATGAACATGTACACATATCCCTTATGGTATGCGTTTTAGAGCCCGTATTAAATGGACGCGTTTGTCTTGTTCTGCTTTCAGACGTCTTCTGACTGGTTTGATGCGGTTCGCCACGATTTACTCTCCCGTTCCAACCGCTCCATCTGAGAGTAGCACTTGCATCCTGAGTCCTCAGTTATTTACTGGATGTATTCCAATCTCTGTCGTCCTCTACAGTTTTTATCCTCCAGAGTTCCCTCTAGAAGCATCTAAGTTATTTCCTGATGTCTTAACAGATGTCCTATTACCCCATTACTTCTTCTTGAGAATATTTTCCATGTATTCCTTTCCTCTACGATTCTGCGGAGAACCTTCTCATTTCTTATCAATCTAGGTAATTTTCAACATTCTCCTGTAGTAGCACGTCCCAGATACTTCGATTCTCTGCTGTTCCAGTTTCTCCACAGTCCATGACTCACCACCATACAATGCTGTCGTCCAAACGTACATTCTCAGAAATTTCTCCCTCAAATTAAGGTGTGTTTTTGATACTAGTAGACATCTTTTGGCCATTGCTATTCTTTGGTCCGTACTATCACTTCCCAAAACATGGAATACATTTTTAACACCCGCCGGCCGGAGTGGCGGAGCGATTCTAGGCGCTTCAGTCTGGAAGCGCGTGACCGCTACGGTCGCAGGTTCGAATCCTGCCTCGGGCATCGATGTGTGTGATGTCCTTAGGTTAGTTAGGTTTAAGTAGTTCTAAGTCTAGGGTACTGATGACCTCAGATGTTAAGTCCCATAGTGCTCAGAGCCATTTGAACCAAATTAAACTTCATAATAAGTGATGCTCTTCGTGTTACGTGTTCAACAATCACTGTTAGTCCTGTTTGGTTTTGGTCCCAAGTAGTCGAACAGTATTCTGGGATGGGTAGGTCAAACGAGGTTTTGTAAACTGTCTGCTTTGCGTACTTACTAGACCTCCTCCATCCAGCTCCACCGTTAGGGGCTCTTCTCCTGTGCTCTCCTCCAGTGAGATGGCGGCGCCTGGCAGTGGCGAGGATTTGTGAAGGTGTGCCCCGGCGCACGCCAACTGGAGTGTAACGCACGACGCGGCTGGGATGTTTGTCAGTGGCGGTAGTCGCTGCCACACCCATTGCGCTGTCACGAGCTGTCTGCCACCGTGCAAAGGGGCACCTTCTTGCAACTACAAAATTCCCTGTTACACAGGCCATAGCAAGGTGGAGCAGGAAGCAGCTCGACCGTTACGAGCTTGTCGGGCAAAACATTACTTACCCATTAAAAGAGAAAAGTGGTTCGCTTTGGACCGCTGTAGATGGTGAAGAACTGGTACCTGGCGGTCACGTGACCCTTGGTCACTGACGTGGATCATGCCACTGAAGTGGCATGAAATTAGTGCTTTTAAGATGGGTCGGCGTGGGTAAGTGGCAGGAGCGCAGAAATGAGCTCTCGTGTTTAGACGAAACCATGACCAGACCGTGACTGAGTTGCCCGATTTGTTGGTGCATCAACGCGAACAGTCTAATGTACAAGGTGCGTTCAATACGCAATGCAAAACTTTTTTTCTCGGCCAATTTCGTTTGAAAAAATGCGGTATTTATTTTGGGACATGGTGGTATATTCCCGCTTCATTCTCCACAGTTTCATGAAGTGCCGATAAGTGGCGGCACTATATGTAGCCTTCACAATGGCGTCTGTAACTGAGGTGTGTTCCACGCAGAGACGTGATTGAGTTTCTTTTGGAGGAAAACCAGAATTTCACAGATATCATAGGTGCTTACAGAGTGTCTACGGACATCTGGCAGTGAACAAAAGCAGAGTGAGACGTTGGGAGAGGTGTCTGTCATTATCGCGACAACGTAGCGCATATCTCTCCGATCTCCCACGTGCCGACCGACCGCACGCAGCTGTGACTTCTACAATGTTGGAACGTGAAGACACACTCTTTTGTGGTCATCGATGAATCACAGTCAAACACCTCACTGCACAACTGGAAGTCTGTCGGTAGGGCAGACACACTTGTCCACCAGGTGGGGTACTTAACAGTGTGTGTTGGCTGGGTTCCTAGCCGCCTAATTGGAGACCATAAAGTTGCTTGCACCTCGCGAGGTTCAAGAACCTTGTATCGAATATCAGGTGAACTACAAATCATTTTGAAGCTGAATGTCTGTTATCGATCGAAATATACAGCAATGACATAACAGAAATGCAATTTTTTTGAAAAACTTGTATTCTTCTGTCAAACGTAAACCAAACATTTATAAAGATTGAATTTAGACAGGCCTTCTATTACGCATTGATTTCAGTTATTAAATTTTATGGGGACCCTTGTTTGAAAAATAATTCAGTAACAAATATTTATGCTCACTTTGTATTTGTGTTGCCATGGGCCACCGTGAAGCACAAACAGCATGCGATCGACAACGGCTTCGGTATGATTCACGGATGAGGCCGCTGTTTGTAGTTACTTTTCAATTTTTATAGGGCTTTCCATTGAAGATACTGTAACACTTAAAAGTTTACTAGTACTGTTTTTAAATCAAATGATGAGCAACATGGCGTAATTTTTATTCCATTAAAAGTGTGTTTTCCAGAAAAATAGGAAACTTGATAAAAATTGCATAATTTATGATCAATAAATAGCACATAGATACCACCTTTTACTTTGAATAGTTTGAGAACTATGAGTCTAGAATCGAGTGATTTTATTACATTACGGTAACTTTGACCCTAAAAAAATCCCAGAAGCGCTTGTTTGTCACAGCTGCGAATTTGCAGAAGATATTAACTTTAGATGACAGAAAACTGAACCCTCACAAAAAAACGCAAGATTCCTGCAATTCGGAGTGAAATGGATCAGGCCGTACAGTCATCCAGATTTAGGTTTGCCCTGCTTTCTCAAAATCAATTAAGGCAACTGTCAACACGATTCTTTGAAAAGAACACCTGCAGTTTACTTCCTCATTCTTCCTCTTGTCACCGACGGGATGCTACTTTCCCTAATCCTCTTGCCTACCGGTAGTGAGAGCTATGAGTGGTGGTGCCCACAATGTGAGAGTACGAATATTTTGAAACTCAGTTCCGGTACGCAGCGTCATTCTCTCAATTTGAACCACCGAGACGTCCGTTTATAAAGCAGCAGCTAACGGAAGTACTCGCTAGACACACTAGAGACGTTTTCAATTAAAACCAGAGCAAGGGCTATGGATTCTAGTAACCAGGAACTATACGCCTCATCCATTCTTGAAAATGTCAGCTACCAAGAGGATTCGAACCAGCTACCTTTAAATGTAGCGCCATTGCTCTACCGCCCCTTAGCCACCTCCTGTATAGAAGCGGTATCGTGTGATATACGACGGCTATTCGGAAAGTAAGTTCCGATCCGTCGCGAAATGGAAACCACTGCGAAAATCCGATGAAACTTTGCACATACGTGTTGGGCCGTATCTCTAGTCTGCCTGTCGATCGCATGATGTCGCTCTTTTCAGTTCTGAGCGCATGGTGAGCACGTAATAAGCCTAAACAATACTACCTCCTAGGCCGCCCGGGGTGGCAGAGCGGTTCTAGGCGCTACAGTCTGGAACCGCGCGACCGCTACAGTCGCAGGTTCGAATCCTGCCTCGGGCATGCATGTGTGTGATGTCCTTAGGTTACTTAGGTTTAAGGGGCTCCGGAATGCCCTATACTTGCAATGTTAAAATAACGCTTATAAATTACATCTTTCCTCACAAAGTATTTGAGGTAGGAAGTTGAACTTTTTACAGATTATTTATTGGAATATGGGCTACAACTTAACACAGGGATTTTACAAAATTTTAGTTCAGTTATTAAAGATGATTTTTTTTCAATCGTAATGAAAATTCACAACATTTTTTTGCAATTTTTTATTTATATATTCAAAAATATACAGTTTTTTGGAAAAAGGCTGTGTTAAATTATGCAGAAGGTACTGTGTAACATTTACTGAAAGTTTTAAACAAATATGTTTAGAAGATCCTTAGAAAACATGTAATTAGTATGAGAAAATAAAAGTTTTGGGAATCGAGCGACAAAGATTGGATTAACTTTTTAGTGCATTCCAGGTCCATAGGATGGATTATCTTCATCCTCTGCAAACTCCTCCTCCAGCTTCCTCTTGTTCCTCCTCCTGTTTACTCTTGTTTGTATTTCTAGACTCTTTACAGCCCTGTCTGCAGCCCGAAGGCGTTCCTTGTCTAAAGCAAGCATCGCTCGTACCATGTTAGAACCTATCTTCATTCCCATATTTCTAAATACCTTGCACCTTACAATGTTTCCATCATTGAAAGTCGCAACAGCATCATACACACCAAAGTGAAGTGTTTCTATTCCAAAAAATACAGTCTTGGGGATTCTCGACCATATAACACTATTTACACTTTCATTGGGGTTTTGAGTTTTTCCGTGAATACACTTTTTCAACAGTTCAGGTGCTGCTAAGTCTCTGAAAATAGGTTAGCCACAACACATACTTTATCTCACATCACTAAAGTGTACCTGATGAACACGGACGTTAATAATAACACCATTTGACAGCAGTTTAACAGCGCCACAGTGGGTCACGCCCATGTAGAACACATTTCAAAAAAAATTTAGAAATAGTTGTAGTCTTCGGAATTGAATAAATTATATATCTATTAAAAGGTAATAGTCTGCCGATTCAGAAAACGCAAAAAAGTAAAAATTGAACTTTTCATGATTTTGAGCTTTTCCGGAGCCCCTTAAGTAGTTCTAAGTTGTAGGGGACTGATGACCTCAGTAGTTAAGTCCCATAGAGCTCAGAGCCATTTGAGCCATACTATCTCCTACGAGTTATGGGACCTTGAAAAATTATGTGCCCCTTTGGAAGTCAGATCTGGAAGCTGGAGAGATCTGGAGAGATTGAGTAAGAGTCTCTGACCGCTCTTTCCAACAACCTGTCGTCTTCTAAAGTTGTGTCCCCAGCGCAGAAGACAGCACGTCAGTCGTGTGATCTTCCTCGGCGGAGGCCGCTACGCTGTCAGTTATAACCTGTGATTGTGCTTTTTGCGGGGGTGTCACTTGCCCAGGTTAGTCTCTGTATCTACCGAGGGCAAGATTTGTAGTGCTGACGATGCTGGTAGGTGACACTTCTCATTAATGTATCCTGTTTGACTATTATTAAAATATTCGCACATTTACACTGTATTTTACAACACTCGAATTAGCTTTCTTAATTGTATGGTGACGTTTCCATCCAACTTCCGAAATACGGTACACTTGCCCTTCTTTCCTGTACGCAATAGACAGAGTGAGTACTACACATTCACAACTAAGCTACGCTCGATACAGATCTCAGAAGAACACCCGAAACAGCGTGACTACTACATATTCACATCTAAGTAACGCACGATTCTGAGATACGTGTCAGACCCTCCAGAACGCCCGAAACAAAGATACTTGTCCGGCCCTTGAGAACGCCCGAAACAGAGTGAATAGTGCAACCGAAGTACGTCGACTCCCAGGCGCGCCAAAGCGACCGGAAGGCGTCCGAAGCACTTCGTTCCAATATTGTTACTCTTGTATTTTTCAAAACTAGTGAAATACATGAATACATATAAATAATTACTGCATATAAATAATTAATAAGAGAAGTTAGGCGTTTTGCGCCTAGCATCCGAGCGTGCCGATCAATCAGAAGCAAGTTCAGTACAACTGGCGGACTCTCCCACGGGACCATCTGTCGCTTGTACCTCACTCCACATTTGTACTACACTACTGGCCATTGGAATTGTTACACCAAGAAGAAATGCAGATCATAAACCGGTATTCATTGGACAAATATATTATACTACAACTGACATGTGATTACATTCTCACGCAATCTGGATGCATAGATCCTGAGAAATCAGTACCCAGAACAACTACCTTTGGCCGTAATAACGGCCTTGATACGCCTGGGCATTGAGTCAAACAGAGCTTGGATGGCGTGTACAGGTACAGCTGCCCATGCAGCTTCAACACGATACCACAGTTCATCAAGAGTAGTGTGACTGGCGTATTCTAACGAGCCAGTTGCTCGGCCATTATTGACGAGACGTTTTCAATTGATGAAAGATCTGAGGAATGTGCTGGCCAGGGCAGCAGTCGAACATTTTCTGAATCCAGAAAGGCCCGTACAGGACCTGCAACATGCATTCGTGCACTATCCTGCTGAAATGTAGGGTTTCGCACTTATCGAATGAAGGGTAGAGCCACGGGTCGTAACACATCTGAAATGTAACATCCACTGTTCAAAGTGCCGTCAATGCGAACAAGAGGTGACCGAGACGTGTAACAAAAGGCACCCCATACCATCACGGCGGGTGATACGCCAGTATGGCGATGACGAATACACGCTTCCAATGTGCGTTCACCGCGATGTCGCCAAACACGGATGCGACCATCACGATGCTGTAAACAGAACCTGGATTCATCCGAAAAAATGACGTTTTGCCGTTCGTGCACCCAGGTTCGTCGTTGAGTACACCATCGCAGGCGCTCCTGCCTGTGATGCAGCGTCAAGGGTAACCGCAGCCATGGTCTCCGAGCTGATAGTCCATGCTGCTGCAAACGTCGTCGAACTGTTCGTGCAGATGCTGCTGCAAACGTCCCCATCTGTTGACTCAGGGATCGAGACGTGGCTGCACGATCCGTTACAGCCATGCGAATAAGATGCCTTTCGTCTCGACTGCTAATGATACGAGGCCGTTGGGATCCAGCACGGCGTTCCGTATTAACCTCCTGAACCCACCAATTCCATATTCTGCTAACAGTCATTGGATCTCGACCAACGCGAGCAGCAATGTCGCGATAGGATAAACCGCAATCGCGATAGGATACAATCCGACCTTTATCAAAGTCGGAAACGTGATGGTACGCATTTCTCCTCCTTACACGATGCACCACAACAACGTTTCACCAGGCAACGCCGGTCAACTGCTGTTTGTGTATGAGAAATCGGTTGGAAACTTTCCTCATGTCCACACGTTGTAGGTGTCGCCACCGGCGCCAATCTTGTGTGAATGCTCTGAAAAGCTAATCATTTGCATATCACAGCATCTTCTTCCTGTCGGTTAAATTTCGCGTCTGTAGCAGGTCATCTTCGTGGTGTAGCAATTTTAATGGCAAGTAGTGTATATGCTACTTCACGTGTATCAAGCTGCATCAAGGCCAGCTTCTACCAAAATAAAATACTGGCGGCGACAGCCAGGAATATCACACCTCGGTGAGAGATTTCGCCTGCTGTCATGCAGGTCACATAACGTAACTGCCATACGGTTCCTTCTTCGTGACAACTCTCGGCCGCACTCTACAGGAAGAATGAAGATACTCTTTCAGCGTCTTCGATGGCAAGTGTTTGATCACCCACAATACGGCTTACAATTGGCTCCTGCTGAGTTTCTTCTCTACTCATATGAACCGCTGGCAATGACCACAACGTTTTGGAACAGACAACGAGCTGCAGATCAGCATAGAGAATTGGCAGAAAGCGCAGGCGGCTGCCTTCTGTGACGAGAGTATTAGAATGTTGGTACAACGCTAAGACAGATGACTAAGTCGGAACGGTGGCTATGTAGAAAATTGGCAGGAGGGTGTAGCTGGCTGTTGCCAATAAATCGTTTTTGATTTTCACGCTAGTTTCAGTTTTGCGACCGATCGGAATCTACTTTTCAAATAGCCTTCGTATTTATTATATATTTTATTTTAAATGGTTTAAGCAATGGCCCATAGCACCAACTTAAAGATTGATACGCAAGGCAAAATTATGTTGTTCCTTTACACAGACAACACGATCATAGTGAAATATATATAAAACTAGTATTTGTATAGTATATTTACGCGAATATAAAGACCTGGAACATCATAACATTCAAAGATAAGCTTTCCATAAATTAACAAATTGTGTAATCGGCCATAAGATAAATGCAAACTGAAGGTATCTAAATGTAGATGATTTTTGAAATGATCGGAATGAAGTATGATTAAAAATTTTTGCGAGGGGACTCCAAAACAGTGACTCATGTCGTCCCGCTGCAAGAACATTGTTCAACAAGAATTACACATTGTCAGAAGAGAGTCAATATTCTGGGCTTCCTGCAGAGACATTTCTGCTGCGCTACGGTTAACAGGTGCATCAAAGTGTGGGAGTGGAACGTCCTGGCAGTTGTAAGTGTGCTTCAAAATCTAAGTAAAGTAATATTCTTGTCGCCAGATCCTATAAATTTCACACACACTTACCGTGAAATTGAGGAGGCGTACCGATATGGATCACAAGGAAATGGCGCCAAAAACATGGCGAAGGCCACACATAAGTGGATAATAGTGATCGGGAAGAAAAGCCTTCAACATGGGCCTAATGTGACGGTGTCCAGGCAATCGAGTAACTGATTCGCAGCAATAGCATAGTATCCAACTACAAGGAAGTTTAGACAGTGGTATTCGAAAGACTCCATGACCAAGGACCTGATTTCTATCGTCGAGGAACTCAACGTTTAGAACAACTTTACAATGGTTGTTTACAGGGTGTTGGCGACTATGTTGAAAAATAGTGTCATACGTTTGAGTCCCTTGAAAATGTAGCGCAGCATTCAACTAAAGCTACTGAGTTTGCCACAATAGCGTGTAAGTCTGTAAGTGGGCTGTTTAGGTTTTTATGTTGGTAACGTCACGTAGCGCTCTGTATGAAAATCACTGGCTGTGCTGTGTGCAGTCTGTGGCTGGTTTGCATTGTTGGAATTTGCTATTGCAGTGTTGGACAGTTGGCTATTAACAGCGCATAGCGTTGCGCAGTTTGAGGTGAGCCGCCAGCAGTGGTGGATGTGGGGAGAGAGATAGCGTAGTTTTGAGAGCGGATGATCTGGACGTGTGTCCATTAGAGAGAGTAAATTTGTAAGACTGGATGTCATGAAATGATATATATATTATGACTTTTGAACACTATTAAGGTAAATACATTGTTTGTTCTCTATCAAAATCTGTCATTTGCTAACTATGCCTATCAGTAGTTAGTGCCTTCAGTAGTTAGAATCTTTTGTTTAGCTGGCAGTATTGGCGCTCGCTGTATTGCGGTAGTTTGAATAACGAAGATTTTTGTGAGGTAAGTGATTCATGAAAGGTATAGGTTATTGTTAGTCAGAGCCATTGTTTTGTAGGGATTATTGAAAATCAGATTGTGTTGCGCTAAAATTATTGTGTGTCAGTTTAGTGAATGTCTGAGTACGTTCAGTTTTGCTCAGCTGTTTGAAAATCAAAAATAACGTAGAGGTTTTCCAGCACTGTCATTTATGAAGTTTTTCTAATGGGATGTTTCAAGTCCCCTCGTGGTTTTTCGTATAGTCTGCTCTCCCTTCGCCTCTTTATTTTTTACACAGTTCAGTAAAAACTGCAGGATTTCCTTTTCAGCTCCACAGTAACCGTATTTGGAGGGGTCATTTTTCTTGGTTGCCTTGAGGTATGCTCGGAATTTGTTAATGATGGCATTGTCCTTCCTCTTAAAAACAGGACTACGAACCCGGGGCGTATGAGGTATGTAGTGTTGGCCGTTCCGGTACCAGGGTGTCACATGAATCATCTACATCACAGTCGAAGCAATACCATAAAGACGACTTCTACTTCAAAAATGTCGTTTGACCGGACTTTATTTGCTTTCTGTTGTTTATTTATTGCCAACTCATTGCATTCTTGGAGTAGGAGTAGTTGCTGCTTTTACAGCCTGCTCAAGAGAATGGCCGTGGTAAAACTAGTTATTGTGCGTCGCAGCATCCACTTTCTTTACTTAAACGGGCCTTTACCATTCTGGAGAGACATATTGTGCTACAGAGAAAAGCTCAAGTCATTTGATGTTGTTCTTAGGCTGGACATTATACCAGACAGTGGTAAGCGTGACTGGTCCGAGGCAACGGTGCGTGGTGGTACTCATGCGTCCAGTCTTTCGGCATGCTCTGTGTCACTCTCGAAGCCGTCCGTCAAGGCACATTAATATTTAAAGCGCGCCCGGAATCAGTCTGCAAGAAGAAAGATTAATACGCGGCACGGGCCGAGATGTGGCAGCGATAAGGCGAGAGGACTTTATTCGGGGCATGCACCTCTCCAGAGGCAACCGCGGGCAAGAATATATTTACATACCAACGGTCGAGTAGGGTCCCACGACCCACGGCTGGAATAAGTTGGCGCTGCGTTTTGACAAGCTTATCATAGGAGCGTTTTTGTATACAAAGCTTTCCTCAACTGTCACATTTACACCTCTATTGCGTCTATCATTGCTTGCGCTTCGTACATACATCATAGTAACGGAATATTCGAGATTATTTTCAAATCCGTACTCTGTAGCCACTGTTGCTGTGGCACTCAACCCCTAGGTTGGCGGTTCGAATGTTGCTGGTAGAATAAATTTTCATCGTTACTATTTGGCTGACAAGAGGAGAAGATCTCATCAACAGACTGACTGTAACAGGCTAGATGCCAAAAATATTCCAATAGCCCATGACCTAATTTAATCGGAGTATAATGGTAGTATAACATATCACTGGATGTGGATGTAAGCTAGCCTTCCCCCCCTCCACCCCCCCAAACCCTCCCACCTCTCTCTACACTGCCGGCCGGAGTGGCCATGCGGTTCTAGGCGCTACAATCTGGAGCCGAGTGACCTCTACGGTCGCAGGTTCGAATCCTGCCTCGGGAATGGATGTGTGTGATGTCCTTAGGTTAGTTAGGTTTAATTAGTTCCAAGTTCTAGGCGACTGATGACCTCAGAAGTTAAGTCGCGTAGTGCTCAGAGCCATTATCTCTCTACACTGTTCCAAAGAAATAATCTATGCACTGGCACCTGTTTTCACCCCCTTTCAAGTTCAGCAACCATCCACAAAGGCGTAAACATGAAGAGCTCTTAAGCCCTACCCAGAACCACTCGTAACACATACTTCACTGTGCCCTCAGGAAAGGAGTGGATGTGTACTTTAGTATTTTACTATATTCCACAATTACTGATAAATGCCAGCCACTATGTTAATCCGTTACGAGTGACTTGGCAAACTTAAATGAAATTAGGTGCGGTGCAAATATGAGTCAGGCCATGTCCAGCAACTCACTTTCACACAGTATTTCTACCTGACTTCAGACGAATGACAGTGTGGTTCTTCCGTCGTGTAGAAGAAATACCTATTTTTAAAAATTACGATGTCGAAGGGGTGCTGCATAAATGCCTCTGGTGGAATGGCGCCTTTTTGTAAGATTACAAAAACAATTGACTGTATGGTAATTCTCTACTATCTGCGAAAGAAGTTTTGTGCAGCTACGTGATGGTATTTGTGGTTTACGTAATTCTGTCACGTGTATGGGTGTTGTTTCGACGTTTCTTCAAATTGTGGATAGTGGCACATAATTCGTGTTTTTGTGCGCTTTGTCAGATGTGCGGCAGTAGGTAATGCGCAAAATGTGTCAGACTAAATAAAAAAATAAGAAATAGTGACAACTAACCAAGAGATCGAGCGGTTCATGAATATTGATGACATTAGGAAATTAAAATTGAAAATATAAGGTCATACGAAAATGGTATAGTTAGTTATAAGAAACAGATTTGAATTTTTTGGAAACAGTAATAAAGCAAAAACAAACACAATGAATGGATTGGAGGGAAGGAAGTGGAAGGCCTAAATCTAGAAAGGATCACACATGAAGATGTACGGAACATGAAGATATTTCGATCTAAATTTCTACAACGGCAAGATTACCAAGAGGATAAACGGAAGAAGGAAAGTGGAGCAATTTAATCTGAAGTTCGTTTAAAATAAATGAAAGGAATGTGGGAACGGAGAAAAGGCAGCCAACAAGTCAGAAGTACCATGCGCAATCCTATTAGTGGTCTCCCTTGCAGAAAAAAGTGCAGCTGATGGTTAAACTGCATCATGTCTCAAAATGCGAGATACAGACGTTGAACATGAAATCGGTATAGGGCCAAAGTCCCCTACTCGTACCGATTCTAGAGAAGTGGACCAAGTAGAAAAGAAGCGCGAACTGTAGTAAGTGTGGTGCTTTACTACTTTATGAACAGACTACGTTGATAGATTTAACATACATTAGAGTCCTTGTATGATGTGATAAATAACTTAGTTTCATACACTTTTAATCGCCTAGCTTGAATATACATAATTGAACAATCCTAAATTCTATCTTCGGCGCAATGTCAACGAAAATTTCTTATATTTTGTAAATGTTCGCATGAAAAAGTCAAGAGTAATTAATGATGCTATGATTTTCTTTTATTACTCATTTTACAGTAGCTGCGGTCCACAGCTAGGCTGGAAGACGATACATTTAGTAATTGTTATTCGACCCCGAAAAAAACGATGTTATCCTTCCGGAAAACATTATTTAAGATTAATATCGGACTTGGGAAAATAAAACTGACTGCAGATTCTACCGAATATAATTACATTAGTCACGCATGAAATGACGCGAAACAAACGAAAAGCGTCCATATTGAAATAATTAACTTTGATAAAAATGAACACTTTTACTATAACTTTGAATGAAGGGCAGCCGGCCGCTGTGGATGAGCCGTACTAGGCGAGTCAGTCTGAAACCGCAAGAATGCTACGGTCGCAGGTTCGAATCCTGCCACGGGCATGGATGTGTGTGATGTCCTTAGGTTGGTTAGGATTAAGTAGTTCTAAGTTCTAGGGGACTGAAGTCGTTAGATGTTGAGTCCCATAGTGCTCAGAGTCATTTGAACCATTTGAATGAAGGGCGTTATATGGAGTCTATATCAAAAAAATATTTTGATAATTTTTAATGTAAAACAGTTAACGCACAACTCACATTATCGTTATAGTAATAGTAATAGCAGCAGCAGTCGCAACAGTGAGGAGATAAAAAAATCTTTTTTTTTTCCTCTCGGTACGCTTACATATAATCACCTGATAACAGACTCTTTGTACAGATTTTATCTTGTTATTCAGTGTAGATTACATACATTTCAGCGTTTCACACATACTGACACAAAATGAAATTAAATGTTATTTCATTTCTGAGCATTATACGCTGTCATAAGACATGTACTGTTCACGAAACGAGGCAAAAATTTTCTTTTTTAAGGTCAGCCGTTACGTCACAAAGAGGCAATATGGGTGGAAGGAACAGGAGTCTTAAGCTTGTAAGGACGAATGATGATTTGAATCCCTTCATCTACATGTATGTCACACAAGCCATCTTGCAGTGTGTAGTGGAGGTTAGTTCTGCTACCACCGTCATCTACCGCGTTTCCTGTACTATTTGCGAATTGTGTGTGGAAGAACGATCATCGGTATACCTTCGTATGAGCCCTAATTCCTCTTTGGCGAGACCGATGTATGATGCAGTGATATGTTGCCCGATTCTCCTTGCAATGTACAATCTTTAGAATTTCAAGATTGCACAACTTATGTCTTGTAGTGTCTAGCATGTGAGTCTGTTGAACATCTCCGTAACACTCTCGTGTCCACCAGACGATCCCGCAGTAAAACGCGCCGTAGCCGTGGGACCCTCTCTGTCTGTCGCATCAGCTCAACCTAGTAAATGTCGCAGACTAATTAAAATACTCAAGAATCGATCTTATAAGTATTTTGCGAGCCACTTTTTTCATGGATGAATTACATTTCTCTAAAATTCTTCATGAGTCACTGTCACCTGGCGACAAGTGGCTAGCGGTCTGCGCGGATTCGTATTGCTCAGTTATATCCCTCGATTTCTCTGGATATCTACAATATACTAGGTGCATTCAAGTTCTAAGGCCTCCGATTTTTTTTCTCCGGACTGGAAAGAGATAGAAACATGCTCATTGTTTTAAAATAGGGCCGCGTTCATTGTCAATACGCCCCAGAGATGGCAGCACCGTACGGCAGATGGAATTTTACCGCCAGCGGCGAGAATGAGAACTGTTTTAAATACTTAAAATGGCGACGTTTTCCTTACTTGAACAGCGTGCAATCATTCGTTTTCCGAATATGCGTGGTGTGAAACCAACTGAAATTCATCGAAAGTTGGAGGAGACATGTGGTGATGGAATTATGGATGTGTCGAAAGTGTGTTCGTGGGTGCAACAGTTTAATGAAGGCAGAACATCGTGTGACAACAAACCGAAACAACCTCGGGCTCACACAAGACGGTCAGACGACATGATCGAGAAAGTGGAGAGAATTGTTTTGAGGGATCGCCGAATGACTGTTGAACAGATCGCCTCCAGAGTTGGCATTTCTGTGGGTTCTGTGCACACAATCCTGCATGACGACCTGAAAATGCGAAAAGTGTCATCCAGGTGGGTGCAACGAATGCTGACAGACGACCACACGGCTGCCTGTGTGGCATGTTGCCGAGCAATGTTGACGCGCAACGACAGCATGAATGGGACTTTCTTTTCGTCGGTTGTGACAATGGATGAGACGTGGATGCCATTTTTCAATCCAGAAACAATGCGCCAGTCAGCTCAATGGAAGCACACAGATTCACCGCCACCAAAAAAATTTCGGGTAACCGCCAGCGCTGAAAAAATGATGCTGTCCATGTTCTGGGACAGCGAGGGCGTAATCCTTACCCATTGCGTTCCAAAAGGCACTACGGTAACAGGTGCATCCTACGAAAATGTTTTGAAGAACAAATTCCTTCCTGCACTGCAACAAAAACGTCTGGGAAGGGCTGCGCGTGTGCTGTTTCACCAAGACAACGCATCCGCACATCGAGCTAACGTTACGCAACAGTTTCTTCGTGATAACAACTTTGAAGTCATTCCTCATGCTCCCTACTCACCTGACCCGGCTCCTAGTGACTTTTGGCTTTTTCCAACAATGAAAGACACTCTCTGTGGCCGCACATTCACCTGCCGTGCTGCTATTGCCTCAGCGATTTTCCAGTGGTCAAAACAGACTCCTAAAGAAGCCTTCACCGCTGCCATGGAATCATGGCGTCAGCATTGTGAAAAATGTGTACGTCTGGAGGGCGATTACGTCGAGAAGTAACGCCAGTTTCATCGATTTCGGGTGATTAGTGAATTAGAAAAAAAAGTCGGAGGCCTTAGAACTTGAATGCACCTCGTATTTTAAAGAACAATATCAATATTTAGACTTCTATTTCTGTTGATTACTTATGATAGATGATAAGAATTGTTAAAATTTTTATTGAGTGTTATCACGCTGTTTCTGTCATAGCAGCAGCTGCCTTATGTCTCAGTTTTTCCGTTTTAGTTTGCATTAGCAGCAGTCGCTTATGCAAGTAATGAAACTTGCTAGAGAGTGACTTGACTGCTATGCTACGATGCTGTATCTCTAGGAACTTTCGCTCCATCTTGTGACTTCAGTTCATGTTTCATGTACGACGTAAATAATGTATGGTATAAACTCAGTGAATCTGTCAAAATTTCTCTGAAACACTTTTACAAGTACACTCCCCAATGCTTAATACATTGACAAAAAAATGGGAATGAGTGTACGGCATTGTGGGCCGGGAAGTTCGGCCGCCGAGGGCAAGAACTTATTGCAATTCGACGCCACATTGGGCGATTTACGCGTCGGAGATGGGGATGAAATGGTGATGAGGACAACACGAAATCCAGTAACTGAGCGGAGAAACTCTCCTGCCCCATCCGGGAATCGAACCCCGGCCCCTTGGCGTAGCATTCGCGCTGACCACTCAGCTAACGGGGGCGGGCAATACATTGACAATTGTAGCACGTGAAAATGATTTAATTCCATGTAAAGTTAACGCAAGTTTCACGAACTACAGTGAACCCATTTGAGAGTACGCTATATGTGACAGCAAGTGGCTGAGAAAATATTTAGCAGAAAAATTGCCAAAACCTTTTTTTAGTAATCACAACAGAAAACTCCAGCATGTGGCGATTCTCTTTGAATCATTGAGTTCCACAAACAATTTTTCTAATCTTGCTTTCCAGAGCGCTCCACAGGTAATGCAGTTCTCACTCGGGCGAACCGTCCATCAAACGGAGGCGTAAACTCCCAAAATCCTGGACAACGTGCAACTGACAATTAGTTAAAAGTCTTCTTGAAGCCTTAAATGTGCATCTCACTGCCTACATCCGTGCAATTCCTAAATTATGAAGTTTAGTTGCTCCGTGCATGCAATAATGGTTCAGAGAGTAAAGAAAGTTTCGGATAATTACCACTCCATACTATACATCTCATGCTTTGAATGAGAAATTAACTCCTAACAGGATCAACGTAGTTCATCTTACAACTGCACAGAGCCTTGCATATATTCTGAATACCTGAATCAAGCTACAGCTTGTTAAGAGTAACTCATCTGCCAGTGACTCCAACAATATTAAGTTCATTTCAGTGTTAATAAATCTGGCCTGACACAGTAAATGATTAGCATCAGTCCCGAAGAGTCCAACTCGTATATAAGTGGACAGAAGGACAGACTGCCATGCGGAGGAATCGGATTTGATTACCGGCACTACCAGGGATTTATTCTTGACGAGAGGACTGAAACAATTGAGGAGTCACTTGACCGAGTAGTAGCGGTTCCAGATGACGAAAACTGACAAAGGTCGGGAGAGTGGTTAACAGAACCCACGCCCATACAGATCACGTTCAATGACGCCGTTGGTGGAGGATGACACGGCGGTCGGTCAGTACCCATAGGCCCTCCAGGACCCTGGCTTCATTTTAATCAGCAGCAGCTGCTTTACGCTCCTTGAAACCTGGTCTCTGTCAGGTTGCGTTCACCGTTCAGGATGCTTACAACCAGTTACTTTGTTCCCTGTCGGGTTGAAATAGTATGTGATGGCCAGTGAATTACATGCAACGTTTCGTAGAAATATTATACAAAAATTATCTACCATTTTCAGGTGTAATTCCATCAGACAGCAAATACGTGAGGGAAAAAATCACAACACCAATAAATAAACAGTGTAGAGTAATGAAATTTCGAGAATAAATTTTTCTGGGTGAAGTATTTAAGCGCCTAACATTGCAGGATCACAGATTAATGTAAGCGCGAAAAAAGCCACAACAAATGTGAAATGCAGGTACATTAATAACCGGTGTAACCGCCAGGAAGTTTAATGCAAGAATGCAAACGGTCATGCATTGTGCTGTACGGGTGCCGGATCCCAGTTTGTGGGACGGAGTTCCATGACTGTTGCAATTGGTCGATCAGTACAGGAACGGTTAATGCTGTTTGCGGATGACGCTAGAGTTGTCTTCCGATGATGTCCCCATACGTGCTCTTTTGGAGACAGATCGGTGATCGACCAGGCCAAGGAAACATGTTGACACTTGGCAGAGTGTGAAGGATTACAACAGCGGTATGTGCGCAATCTTTATCCTATTGGAAGACAACCCTTGGAAAGCTGCTCAGAATGGCAGCACAACGGGTGGAATCACCAGAATGACGTACAAATCTGCGGGTTGGGTGCGGGGGATAACCACAAGAGTGTTCCTGCTGTCATACAAAATTGCACCCCAGAGCATGAATCGAGGTTTAAATCCAGTTCGTCTAGCACGCAGACGGATTGGCCTCCTTCTAACCGTCACTTTAACTAAAGGATTAGATCACAACAGATCGAATGGTTGTCAATCGCTGGAAGAGTATTGTATTTGCTACTCGACTACAGCGGGCACAGGAGAAAAAGATAATACTGATAATGAAGTAAGACCACAGTCTGTCTTCAATCTTGTATGATGAGCTCAGTGGCCATCACTGACACCGACGCAGATCGGCTTTCATCAGAAAACACCACGGACCTTGTAACGGAACATATTAAAGGCTTTACTGTACCGAAGTATGCGATACCCTCCAAATTCAACCACTTTAATGAGTATTTATGATTATAGAAAAGTTATTGTGTCAACCCATTAAATTATACTGAATAACTGACCCTCACAAAAGTTTATATCACTTGATCACTGATACAGCAAATGTCATCATGTAAAAACACTGAGTTCATCTTAAATAATTAATATGAAGTACGAAAAATAGTGGCCAACTTAGGTATTTTGGATCGCCTTAAATAAAAATCACCCAGTGAAACCTATTTGTTCACTAGGAGCGTTTTCACTCAGTATTCACGTAAGCAATCCTATTTTAGACGAAAACCAATGTAATTATTAATAATTCATGTTATTTACTTATTTATGCAAATTAGAGAAGTCAATTGACAAACTTCTAAAAAACGGCCTTTTTGTAACAAAGAATTATTCTGTCAAGTCAACAAATCTGTCTGTCATTTTAATAACATGTTAAATTATGTCACTCGATGCAAATTAATAACTTTTCTGCACAAATTATGATAACAGATGTACATGTGACTTGTAAACTATATCTCTTTTTAGTAGTTCTTTGACAATGTTATAAATACAAGCAGCAAGAACGGTCGGGAGGCAGTCGGAATGTCACTTTGGTAAAGTGTGTTTGTGTGTTATTGTTTGAGGTGGATAAACAATGCAAAGAACATGTAACGGAAACACTACTTTGTGTTGTGTCATGGTCTTTGGTGGACAGTGGAATTAAGATGGCCACTAGAGTAATAAATATTTGAAGTTTACATATTTGTTGGTTTCGCTCGTTCTTTATCATCGAAAGCACATAAAAAACACGGGACCTCATGTTTTTAACCCTAGACAACCAGATTTAGAGCCAGCATCAGCATCGAGACACAGCAGCGATCCAGCAAGTAGCAGCGATTACCACAACACAATGCATTTTAATGGCACCAACCTAACATTAAGTGCTAACAAGCTCCGTAAATGGGAGTGAAATAGTGCGATTATAGCAATTAGCAATATCTACGACTAGGCGACCATTACAACCTGCACCATGATCTCCAATGAGCTCTCGCTAGACACCACCGGAGGCGCAGGCGGTGGTGGGTTGGGGGTCAGCGTAATGCGCGCTGCAGGGCGTCCGGTTCGGAGCTGTCCTCGAAGAAACCGATTTCCAACAGTTAGTGGTTCACTGTGATGCCAACTGGCGCTCAGAATACTGTTGCAGATGCAGTACGCCATATGCTGAACATGATAGCGGCACGTAAAAATACGGAGTCCAGTCTTCTTGTACATTCTCGCGAACACCGCTGCCAGCAGTCTTGCAGAGTGGCCACATTCCTGCCAAGTATGTATGCAATATCGCAGAAGGAACATCCAGCAACGAGTAGACCTATTACACGACCTCGTTCAAAATCGGTAAGATGTTGATAACTGCGTCTTGGTCACCTTAAAGGCAGTCTTGATTAACATCACCTCACCACGTCCAGTGTGAAAAGGTAACTAACGCTCACAACAGTTACAGCGTGCATTTAAAGCTAACCTAATTTGCCTCCTCTTAGTGGTGCTAAAAGCGCCACTCTAATGCGACTGGCGTGAAATTTGAATAGACGTCATTTCTTAGATGTAGAAACACGACAACAACTTTAATTTATTTTGCACAGTTCTATCTTGGGGCTGCATCTGCATATTCATTGGTCAAATATATTATACTAGAACTGACATGTTTCACGCAATTTGGGTGCATACATCCTGAGAAATCAGTACCCAGAACAACAACCTGTGGCCGTAATAACGGCCTTGATACGCCTGGGCATTGAGTCAAACGGAGCTTGGATGCCGTGTGCAGGTACAGCTTCCCATGCAGCTTAAACACGATACCACAGTTCATCAAGAGTAGTATGGTGACGAGACAGTTGCACGGCCACCATTGACCAGACGTTTTCAATTGGTGAGAGATCTGGAGAATGTGCTGGCTAGGGCAGCAGTCGAACATTTATTGTGTCCAGAAAGGCCCGTACAGGACCTGCAACATGCGGTCGTACATTATCCTGCTGAAATGTGGGGTTTCGCAGGTATCGAATGAAGAGTAGAGCCAAGGGTCTTAACTCATCTGAAATTTCCACTGTTCAAAGTGCCGTCAATGCGAACAAGAGGTGACCGATACTAGTAACCAATGGCACCCCATACCATCACAGCGGGTTATACGCCAGTATGGCGATGACGAATACACGCTTCCAATGTGTATTCACCGCGATGTTGCCAAACACGGATGCGACCGTCGTGATGCTGTAAACAAAACCTGTGTTCATGCGAAAAAATGACGTTCTGCCATTCGTGCACCCAGGTTCGTCGTTGAGTACACCATCGCAGGCGCTCCTGTGATGCAGCGTCAAGGGTAACCGCAGCCATGGTCTCCCAGCTGATAGTCCATGCTGCTGCAAACGTCGTCGAACTGTTGCCTCAGGGATCGAGACGTGGCTGCACGATCCGTTATAGCCATGCGGATAAGATGCCTGTCATCTCGACTGCTAGTGATACGAGGCCTTTGGGACCAGCACGGCGTTCCGTATTACCCTCCTGAACCCACCGATTTCATATTCTGCTAACAGTCATTGGATCTCGACCAACGCGAGCAGCAATGTCGCGATACGATAAGCCGCAATCGGGATAGGCTACAATCCGACCTTTATCGAAGTCGGAAACGTGATGGTACGTATTTCTCCTCCTTACACGGGGCATCACAACAACATCTCACCGGGCAACGCCGGGCAACTGCTGTTTGTGTATGAGAAATCGGTTAGAAACTCTCCTCATGTCAGCACGTTGTAGGTGTCGCCACCGGCGGCAACCTTATGTGAATGCTCTGAAAAGCTAATCATTTGCATATCACAGCATCTTCTTCCTGTCGGTGAAATTCCGCGTGTGTAGCACGTCATTTTCATGGTGTAGCAATTTTAATGGCCAGTAGTGTAATTAATGCAATGTAAATCAGGTGGTGTAGCTTCAGCAGACTAATTATCAGGTCAAGCGCAAGAGTACCGTCAGAGGCTCAGCGTACTCTACAGATTAAGGGAATTTACAAAATTTCAGCATCTGCGGATTCTAGTAAGACTTGCGGATTGCGATGCGGGTAAGGCTCTTATGCACGCGGATCAGCGCAGGGCTGTATAAGTGGTATTTAACTGTACAGTCGGGCTGGAGATGTCACGTGAAGGCAGCGGCAGGGTTGTGATGCCCCTGAACCCGGACCTAACGGCCGGTGAGTCAGTCGCAGCACAACACACATGCCTCGGCGCCGTCAGTGGCCCGCGCGCGGAATATCGGGTGGCGCGGCGCCGCTGCTCACAGGGCGCGTGTGCGCAATTGCTGAGCGGAGTGACTCGCGGGTTGCAGTGCTTCAGGCGCATGTACCCTTCTGTCTGGGTATTAACTCTTTGAATACCAGTGGTTTCTTCCTGGAACCACCATTTTATATTATTATTATTTCTATTTTTCTCAGACCTTAGGTCTGGTTAAAAATGGAGAGTGACGCGGACCTTCATCAAGCGTGACTTCCTTTTAACTGTACGGTATATGTTACATTGTATTTAGGAACTTTCGGGTTATTGAACACGTATCAATAATTACGGATTTCTGTAGTTGTATATATACGTTTGGGTGTAGCTGTATTGCGTTGATGTACTGGTGGATATTGTGTGGTATGACTCCTGTAGTTGATAGTATAATCGGTATAATGTCAACTTTATCCTGATGCCACATGTCCTTGACTTCCTCAGCCAGTTGGATGTATTTTTCAAATTTTCTCCTGTTTTCTTCTGTATATTTGTTGTATTGGGTATGGATATTTCGATCAGTTGTGTTAATTTCTTATTTTTATTGGTGAGTATGATGTCAGGTTTGTTATGTGGTGTTGTTTTATCTGTTATAATGGTTCTGTTCCAGTATAATTTGTATTCATCATTCTCCAGTACATTTATTATTATTATTATTATTATTATTATTATTTAAAGCACCAATGGCTTCTGTAACACAGAGGCATCTAGCGTTACGCTAAGGTACTTACACGAACGTAGTGCGTTGTACCAATCGCTTGGAGCGTCCAGAGCAACAATCGACTCGGTGATTGTGGTATGTGCTTGTGCAGGATTGTGACATATTGGCTCTTTCTTGTAGTTATCATATTGAGGAGATCATTGACAGTGAAAGTAAGTATATCTAAAGTTAATGTAACGTAAATTTGAGTTTATACTGAAAGGTATGTGCCAAGGTCTGATCAGGGTAGCTCCAGAAAATAAAGTCGGTAGTTGCCAACCGCAAAGTGGAACGAGTATAATATCTTTGAGTAGGAGGATCTTTGATGGTTAAGAGAGCCGGGCGCGCGCAGTAAAAAAACCGGAGTGTCGCAGGTAGGTGCCCGGAGTAAGCGGACGTGTGCAGACAGCTTTAAGGTAGGAGTAGCGCTCGCTGCGCATTTACCCGTAGCACGTAAATGAGAGAATATATATATATATTGATTTCAAATTGGTTTTGTTAGATAATGTTCAGAGTTAAAATTTGTATGTCCAAGGTTCGACACAGTAAGCGTTTTGTAAAATTTTTTGTGAGAGTGATTCGTGTTACAAAATTGTTGGAAATGGCAGGTTTTATGTATGACTTAATATTTTAACAATATATATATATTGAGATCAACATTGTGTTTAAATCTAACAGCCTGAATCATAATCCACATCCTTTGCATGTATTGAATATGAAAATGAGTAGTAAAGTTACCCACCAATGAAAGAACGTAAAGAAAATGAGGCCTTATAACTAATTTTATGCCATTGCACAACTGCCATTATTCAAGTAAAGATATAATTTCATTAAGTAAACTTCAGGGCCAAAAGTTAATTTTCCAATACAATCTTAATGCCATTTCACAAAAGTCATTATTCTCTTAAACTTGATTGCTGAGTCAAATACATGTTGCATTTCTGGCAAAATGGAGGAGTGCAAGAAACAAGACCACAGACGCAGTCAAATGCAGGTTTGCTGAATAATGAATGTAGAACGATCTTATCATTGATACTTTCACATAATAAAAAAGGTTACAATTTTGGTTAGATACTTTCAATACTGCTACTGTTATGAGTAGTTTCGAAATGAAACCACTGCACCAGTATGTATTTTTGATGCAAATTTATTAAATTTTAGGCCTTTTTTGCTTGTATTTAGGACTATGATTTGTTTTAGGCATTATGTGTTCGTGGAAATTTCGAGATGTGGTATTGTGCCTAGGGAAAATGCGAAGTTTCTTTTAAAAACATCTCATAAAATCATGACTGACTGAAAACTTTATGTCCCAGTGGTTCGAAAATAAAACTACAACTTCGAATTTCTCTCTGTGTTCGTTGCTTACTGTGACGACAGAAGTCAGTTGTGTGAAAAATTCTGATATTCCTTTTCTTGTGTTGTTGGGACTCGAAGGGTTAAAGGGACGATGAAGGAAGTGAAAGAGAATTTCGGTGTGAGCACTGATGAACTTTTGGCTCCAGAAGGACGTTAGCAGTGTTAAGACCGTGCTGAACCACAGCCTAGATCAGTGGCGTGACGTGGGTTGCTGGTGTGGTCTGGCTGATAGACAGTGTGCTGTAGGGAAACCCAATGGGTCATACGAATACCAATCTTCATTGTTTGCACATAGTCGATCATTGGAGTCGTACTGCGGGACCATTTCATCATTACCACATGTACATTTCTATTTTGGTAACTAAGGAAGTGTAAAAGTAATCTAGGGGTGAAGATACAGCAGCACTGACCAACAGTTGTGCCCAGTGGGCTGTTGGATATGTCGATGTGTTAGAGAAGCATTCTGGTCAATGGTACCAGATAATTCGGAAAAAATCATGTCAGGGAAGAACTCTGCGCATACAGTCACTTACCTTCTTCGCATGCTTAGGATGGATGATGGGGGACGTATTGATTCCAACTGAACGGTTCAGTCTGGTTATTACAAGGCAACGTAAATAGTAATTAAGTAGTATACAGAATAGAATATAGGAGAGCTGATGAGCATCTGAGTCCAGTAGACTGTTGGGAGTATTAAAGAGCCATACTGCCTCACGACCAGAGATAAATCGGGAGAAATGAGCTGCTAGTCTGTTCTAAAAAGCAGTGTGCTGCAGGGAAATAAATTGAGGCATATTAGTTTCACCTCCTTCGTTTTTTTCATGAACTATGATGGGAGACAATGTATTAAAGGAGGCAATGAAGAAAGCGGAAAATTAGTTTACGTGATCTTGGTGTGCCGATGAACAACGAAATCCAGTAGGTTGTTGGAACCATTAGAGGACTATGCTGGTCTATGACCCCGCACAAAAGGGTTGGTTTCTTCTAAGTAAGGAGCAATGGTCAGTAGGAGACCAAACTGGGGCGTAAAGTCTTTCACTTTCATCCTTTGTTCATTACACAATATTGGAGATGGACTGTGGCCCCACTTCATTATCAGTATCGTCTTTTTCTCCTGAGCCCGTTCCAACGACTGGAAAACTTTGGATCTGTTGTGATCTGACCCTTCAGTTCAGGTAATTTCTTTTGTCTGCACTGCGGCTGCATTTCTTTGCTCGCGGTTCTGGACTGTATTACCATCGGCACGTATGGATTTTCCTCGTTAACCTTTGGTATGCTAGACTACGGGGCCTATTCTATGTGACTGTGCATTTGTCATATCTAGACGCTGTTTATATATCTGGACTTTCTTCAGGAGACTGGCTGTATCAACGCGTTGTCATAACATCCTCAGTGCTGTGCCTTGGATTTAGTGAGTCTGCCCACCTCGGAATAGGGCATTTGGCAAATTGTCATAGTCAATTTCGGGGCATGGCCTAACAATTTCAGCATGAGAATTGATACATACAGAGTCATGTCAGTTACTCCTCTTTCCAGCACATATGTTAGTGTTCAGTTCTGAATGACTCATAGTCTTTCGGCTTGGCCCAAATGATATGGATTCCAGAGTGTCAGTCTGGGGTGGAGTACATGCATTGATGATCAGTTTGCGTTTCATTGGGATACTTTGATCTAAACTAAATTTGCCATCTGCACGTAGCTCCAATTAAAATTTATACTTGCACTTATCGCTGCGACCCGGCCAGTCCAAATGTGACTCTGTATATCTGTGCTGAATACGTATATTCACCGACATGTTTCAGTGTTAAGCTTTCGTAAACTGGAGATACAAGTAGGGCTCGTCATTTTTTTAGCATTCCAATCCATAATTTCTAGAATTCCACTGTTTGTGTGACCTTAAAGTATAGTTCGTGATTAGTATGACGCCATCTCTACCGGTCGATGGATGAATTTTCTGTTGCCTTTGGTTATTACCTAATGTAAATGTGTAAGCACATAACTTATGTTCAAAATTAGGAACTTTGGTGAGCTGTTGGCCGCCGCTCCATTTTATCTCCCTTGCCATCTGCATGTATTTTTCACAGAGAGAGACTGGTATTTTGTAGAAGTTTACGGTAAATTTTTAGCTTTTGGTGGCTTAGTTGTTTCCGGTGGAAGATTCACGGTAATGAGTTTGGGGCTGACACAAGGTGTTGATTTCTTTGTAGTCTTCTCCGTGATTGTGGAAACGACTTCAGGATGTTATACACAACTTTATTCCACTGTAAAAAGAAATGCTTCACCGCCAGTGAAAGCGAAAAGGTGAAGGTGAAGTTTTGCAGTTATAAAAAGAGTATAGTTTTATACTAGACACTTGTTGCCGAATTTCATGCTTAAAACGTTATGGAACATACGGAAATTAGATCATTTAAAGCTCTGATAACATAAGTTTTACTGTAGCAAACCTAAAAAAGGACTGAGTGATCCATGTCAACAGCATTTTCTGTCGTTGGGCGGTCCTCTTCTCTCCGCCGTGTTCTCTTATCGGCCCTGTCAAGTCCACTGGAGTGCTAGACATTTCAGGGCCTCCCAGCAACATTCCTCTCGCTCCTGACTAAGTGGAAATTCGTATGAAAGCCATCTACGCAATCTGCTAACTGCGTGCTGGGATAAAATCTAACGGAGACTTGACGGTGTCTTGTCCACTAAATTTTATTGATCTGAAACACTTCTCGACTACTACCTCCAGAAACCGGATAGCTCTTGGAATGTTCTCAGATGTCTCCAACGCCATTTCATTTCCGGTACTTTCCAAATACATGGATATATTATACCCAATGCGGAAATTACTGTTAACGAAATTGTGGAGTTAGGAAGGAGGCGGATGTGTGACGCGTTCTTCGCAGACAGAGGTCGAGATTTGCAGTCATCAGTGCCTGTGTGAGTTCCACGTTAAATGCTCCACATGTTCCCTACCAAGGCAGCTGGTAACGCTGCTCGACTTGTTCCCTACCGTGGCAACTGGTAACGCTGGGGCAAGGGTCATATTGGGCTACTGTTTCTGCTTCTGGCCCTTCTTAGTAGAAATTATGTGCTCGGAAAACTACTTCCGTCGCTTAATAACGCAGTAGTATTCCTGTTTGCTTTACACAACCTACAATCAACGCTACATTGGCGAAATATCCTCTCCATGCCGGAATTAACATTGAAGTCAATGCTAAATGCTTTACGTGCACCGTGAAGGTCATTACTACAGCAAAACGAGTCAGAATTACACTACTAGCTGATTAGTCACGTGGTACATTACCTAACTTCTTATGTGCACATCATCCACAAGAGCTTAAAATTCATCATTTTGGATTTAACTTTAAAATTTGTTGTTTCTTACAAATAGGATGAGGGTTACGATTGATAGTCTCGTTCGACTGCATTGAACTGGCCAGGAATCTAGCGGTGAATTTTCCGTGTGCCCAAAGCGGTATCGCTATCATGTGGTCGAAGAGCAATCAGAAATAGTTTGCTTGAGAGCTGACAATATTACAGTTTGGCAGTGCGTAAAGTATTGTAGTATGTACACTAAGTGGGCAGTGACAATAGCCTAAAGACCAAAGACCAAGTAATAGTTGTACGATGTGTTACACAACACAGGATGATTTGTGTGATTTAAAACTAGTAACTTTTCATTAATGAGAAAGTTATTAATGTAGAGTTTCAATTAATCCAAAGCCCTAAATGAAACAAATATATCACGTGCTTTGTTCAAGTTTAAAAAGGCACTTTTATGTTCTGACATATCACCAGCGCTAAGGACATTGAACACTGTGAGTCATAACGACGCATTACAGACTAGTGGAGTTCGTCTACACGACGACACTAGTGTTGTAATCAGTCCAAACACACATGCAGCAATAAAAGAAATGGTAAATAATGTTCTTAAAGGTGTCATTGCAAATCTTGGGGAGAGACAAATGTATAAGCCGGCAAATTTTACGTATTTTCATTTATGATTTAACATGTCATCCAAGCCAAGGACTTTGAATGGTGTGTGTCATATCGAAACAAAACAGGCTACTAGAGTTCATATACACGAATGACACTAGTACAGTAATCAGTCCAAACACACGTACAGCAATAGAAGAAATGGCAAGTAGTGTTCTTAATAGTATTGTTTGCCCGCGAATGGTCTCTAAGTTTAAAAAAGAAACAACATACTCAGTTCTGCACATCTGTTGGCGCTACATCAGTGGTAAGTGTAACACATGGTAAGGAAACAATAACCTGTATGGAAACATCAGAAACTTGAGGTGTCCATACTGATAAGAATTTAGACTGAAAAAAAAAACACATTCGGAAACTCCTAAAACAACTTAGTTTGCATTTCGAATCATTGCAAATCTTGGGTAGAGACAAATGGGTAAGTTGACATATTTTGCATATTGTCACGTAATTAAGTGATATGGAGAATAATGTACGTGGGTAATTTTTGGTGGCTTACTGAATGGTATAAATTGCCTGACAGACTGGAAAGTTAAATTTGAAAACAAAATTTCGCCTTGACAACTCCGTCGGTAACGAAGGATAATTTGTAATTTTGTAATACGCAAAAGGCAATGAGTAGGAATTATTAACTCACAATACTACTAAAAATAAATGATTTCGTTAGTTAATTAATTACTTCCCGGCAACCTCCCCCTATACACATATTTAAATATGAAAGTGTAATGAGAGTATAAAATGATTAGCTCCACATAATTACTATTCCCGGCGGGGTCAGGGATTTTCTCTGCCTCGTGATGACTGGGTGTTGCGTGCTGTCCTTAGGTTAGTTAGGTTTAAGTAGTTCTGAGTTCTAGGGGACTGATGACCATAGATGTTAAGTCCCATAGTGCTCAGAGCCATTTGAACCATTTGAACCATACTTACGAGTAATCATGCAAATAAAACACGGAACATAAAATTAACTAACTATACTCTGCGAATCATTGTGAATTACATAATAGAAGGTAATTTTTATTGTACCACATGCAGGACGTATAAAAAAATGTGTCAAAAACTTCAGGGATTTATTCGTTACATCAAAAAATTACAAAAAGTTCGTGAATGATACACGTACTAACACTCTTACGTTTACAAAAATTGCTCGAAGTGACCTATTCTTGTTTCCATCCTGCGTTACACACTTCTCCGTACATTGTTAAAAACTCCTGGGGTGTTCTGTATTTGGTCAAATCCATTTTAGATACGCTTTCTCAAAACATCGACACTCGGTACGGAATTTGAATAGACCATGGATTTTAAACGTCCCAAAAGGAAACGAAAGTATTCATTGGATGCAAATCCGGCTACAGGGCAGGCCAAGCATTGAATTCCCGTGATCAATGCACGTGTTTGGTACTTGCGTACTATCCATATAAGCTATTTTGGGTGCCATCGTGCATAAACCACATTCTTTGGACGACCTCTAGAGGCGCATCATCAAATAAATGAAGAGAATCATGTCTGAGAAACTGTAGAAACATATGTCCAGGAAAACACTGAGGAAACCTCACACGTTGAGCTTGAACCTCTGTTGATTACTTTGTCGCAGTTCATCAGGATTTTTGTAAGGCCATCCGTGATGACTCTGTAATAAGAAGATATCATCACGTGAAAGCCCCAGCTTCATCAGCGAATAAGGTGGATTGTAAGAAGTGCGGAAACACAGCACACTGCCGAGACACACGTTGTCAGAAAGTTATTCTTGGCTGAGACTCTGCCTCATTTAATTCTTGCACCCGTTTGAGGAGATAGGGGTGTAGCATATTTTCATGCTGAATATTCCAGATCATCGTGTGATTAAAGCCTTCCCTTCACACAGTTTTCTTTCTACTAGTAGATGAATTTCCATCTACAATAGGAAGAAAGCGTTCTACAACGTCTGGTGTCTGTACATCACGTGGCCTCTCACCATCCGTAATTCTGAAATGAACCTGTCCCTCGCAATTGCTCGTGGAGTTGCTCAAACGTTCTTGCACAAGGTGTCTGCCTCCCAGGCTAACGTCCAGCATGAAGTTCTACATCTACATTTATACTCCGCAAGCCACCCAACGGTGTGTGGCGGAGGGCACTTTACGTGCCACTGTCATTACCTCCCTTTCCTGTTCCAGTCGCGTATGGTTCGCAGGAAGAACGACTGTCTGAAAGCCTCCGTGCGCGTTCTAATCTCTCTAATTTTACATTCGTGATCTGCTCGGGAGGTATAAGTAGGGGGAAGCAATATATTCGATACCTCATCCAGAAACGCACCCTCTCGAAACCTGGCGAGCAAGCTACACCGCGATGCAGAGCGCCTCTCTTGCAGAATCTGCCACTTGAGTCTGTTAAACATCTCCGCAACGCTATCACGGTTACCAAATAACCCTGTGACGAAACGCGCCGCTCTTCTTTGGATCTTCTCTATCTCCTCCGTCAACCCGATCTGGTACGGATCCCACACTGATGAGCAATACTCAAGTATAGGTCTAACGAGTGTTTTGTAAGCCACCTCCTTTGTTGATGGACTACATTTTCTAAGGACTCTCCCAATGAATCTCAACCTGGTACCCGCCTTACCAACAATTAATTTTATATGATCATTCCACTTCAAATCGTTCCGCACGCATACTCTCAGATATTTTACAGAAGTAACTGCTACCAGTGTTTGTTCCGCTATCATATAATCATACAATAAAGGATCCTTCTTTCTATGTATTCGCAATACATTACATTTGTCTATGTTAAGGGTCAGTTGGCACTCCCTGCACCAAGTGCCTGTCCGCTGCAGATCTTCATGCATTTCGCTACAATTTTCTAATGCTGCAACTTCTCTGTATACTACAGCATCATCCGCGAAAAGCCGCATGGAACTTCCGACACTATCTACTAGGTCATTTATATATATTGTGAAAAACAATGGTCCTATAACACTCCCCTGTGGCACGCCAGAGGTTACTTTAACGTCTATAGACGCCTCTCCATTGATAACAAGTTGACATGTTGTACCAGCATTATATCTACTAGGCCGTACAAGGGTTAGATTCCCGGCGGGGTCAGGGATTTTCTCTGCCTCGTGATGACTGGGTGTTGTGTGATGTCCTTAGGTTAGTTAGGTTTAAGTAGTACTAAGTTCTAGGGGACTGATGACCAAACCAGTTACGTCCCATAGTGCTGAGAGCCATTTGAACCATTTTTACTAGGCCGTACATTTACTGCACATCCATTCTGGGCAGCAACAACTTGACACCTCTCTAATGGAAGTCGCATGCCTGTAGGCGTCTATGACTACTTCGCAGGCTTTCTCTGTGAAGGCACAATTTTAAAATTATCAGTAAATGTGTGTGGATGCCGACGCATTTATTCACGCATGTGTGAATGCCGAACCCCCTGCGTGATAACGCCACAGGATGGCGTGAAACATTAGGGCTGAAAAAGCATAAGCATCCTTTGGTGCGTCGAATCACGTTCAAAGCTCGTCGAATCATTTGGAAGGTACCGTAATGATCTCAACCTACACATGAAAGCAAAAATTGTGGCCGCGCTGCGCACCAAAGAGATCTGATAACGTTCGACGTGGATGCAACCCAGCAATATCAAAAGGGTTGGAACGTCTGGGTGTGTCAGCGCCTTCAAAGGTAATCAAGGACGACGTCCTGTTGTTTGTCGGACTGGGAACTGCCGTCTCCGACAGCGAAATGTGCGAGAACAATCGCACTGACGTCATTTGTTCCATTCCCTGAGGCCTTGTCGTGTCGATTTTCAGCGGCGATGCGTCTGAAATCTTTTCCAAGGCCACCCATAAAAAAAAACGTGCGATTTCAACGCTCGTAGTCACCGTTTTGACTTCCATCGTACAGGCGTCAAATGAAGGGGTGAAATGTGTAACAGAGGATGTGATAACTTTCCCTTGGTGTATCACGTGAATTTTGGTGACGTTTGGTGCCAATATGATATCATTAACCTACCTTACAGTTCACGTTAACTTCTGAGCTGTGGTCCTTTCAGCATGCGTCGACACCTTGCTGTCTGAGGCACCGTCGAGCACGAGGGCTCGCAGGACGCCTCGCTTTTGCGCCATTACAGAGGAATACATGGAATGTCTTCGCAGTTGTGAATGTAGTCAACCACCAGCCGTGTAATGGAATAACGACAGTGAAAATTTGTGACGGACCGAACCTCGAACCCGGATTTCCTGCTTTTCGCGAGAGGTGGGCTTACCATTTGGTTATCCGAGCGTGACTCACGACCAGATCCAAACTTCCACGTGTCGTCAACCACGTGTCTATCGTATTGCAGGGAAAGATTCTCGACACCTTTAAGCGAAAATTCAAACTTATTCGTCGCAATAGGAGTCAATTAATGGGTATCGAAGAACTGATCCTTTAATTGCATTGTGAAATGTAGTTTCGGGCGTTGCGTGTCATTAGCGGTATCTGTATTACACAAAAGACACATATTTCTTACATTACATACAGTGTACATGGTAGTGTTGTATACACATGAGATTTTTCAGTTCATTGTAATGTGACTTTCCTTGGGCAGTTCCATAGCGTATGCCAATGACAATACGTCGTAATATTCATATAATAACATGATTATATGAGGTTCATTCAAATTAAACCTGGTCAGTTGCCTTACATGTAAGGTGTCACCACGTAACTGCGTGTATGATGGCGCCATCTATCGGTAGAGAGACTGTCGTATGAACACCGTTTCATGTTCCATAGCGCCATTGTGGTTTCACGCCGAACAGAAGGTGGTCATACAAGTTATCGTCCATTATCGAACATACAGGCTAGTAAGCACGACTGGCCGGTGTGGCCGAGCGGTTCTAGGCGCTTCAGTCTGGAACCGAACCACCACTACGGTTGCAGGTTAGAATGCTGCCTCAGGCATGGATGTGTGTGATGTCGTTAGGTTAGTTAGGTTTAAGAAGTTCTAAGTTTTAGGGGACTGGTGACCTCAGATGTGAAGTCCCATAGCGCTCAGAGCCATTTGAACCATTTGACTAAGCAGGAACAACGAGGAGTGATTCGATTTTTGGCGCCGGAAGGAGTTGTAGGCCGTGAAATGTATCGACGAATGAAGGCTGTGTACGGTGAGTACAGCCTTGTGGAATGGCGCAAACGAGTCCTTGAGGGGTGCGAATGACTGAAAGACGGTGCTCGCTCTGGTCGGGCTCATCGTGTCATCACACCGTAAACGGTTGTTGTAGCTACTTCAGGTACAAATGGGGCTGGATCAGTTCACCAATGTGTGAATGTAATCAAGAAGAGCAGACAATTGAACATTTAATCCAACGCTGTCCACTTCATTCATACCCTGAAATTCCCGATGACTTGTTCACTCTCACGCCCAGCTTAATTAAGTGGTTGAAAAACACAGACTTTAGGGTTTAATCTTGTCCTTTATCATATGTATATTGTATAAAATAATTTGCCTTATATCAGCTGTATATTGTATAAAAACACCATACGATTAA
The DNA here is from genome assembly GCF_023864275.1 of Schistocerca cancellata. Taxonomy (NCBI): domain Eukaryota; kingdom Metazoa; phylum Arthropoda; class Insecta; order Orthoptera; family Acrididae; genus Schistocerca; species Schistocerca cancellata. Next base: position 98,691,317 of record NC_064630.1, on the reverse strand, counting down.
ATAATTAAATAAACCGTAAACGGTTGCGGAAGTGAATGCTTTAGTCTTGGTAAACCTAAAACTTGCTTTAGCTAAAACAAGCTATTCGCGGACATCGATTTGCAACGGCCGACGAAGTGTGTGACTGGGTCGTGGCCTGGATCCGGCAGCAGACTACTAGCTTTTTAAAGGATGGAATCGACCGGCTAGTGTCGCAATGGGATAAATGTGTCAAAAGTTTTGGCGACTACCTTTGAGTATGTGTACTTCGTACAACTACAGTTTTGGCTTAATAAATCGTCACTGTTACTTCACACTAGTGACCTTATATATAGAGAGCTTATTCCACTCCATGAAGGGTTCAAAAATGGTTCAAATGGCTCTGAGCACTATGGGACTTAACATCTGTGGTCATCAGTCCCCTAGAACTTAGAACTAATTAAACCTAATTAACCTAAGGACACCACACACATCCATGCCCGAGGCAGGATTCGAACCTGCGACCGTAGCGGTCACGCGGTTCCAGACTGAAGCGCCTAGGACCGCACGGCCACACCGGCCGGCCTTCCATGAAGGGCTGATTGATACAGCAATCTGCTTCCGTACTTACCTAAACAGGCAGTGTCGATTGCAAAGTTATTTTTATTACAGATAAGACGTTTCGCCCTTTTAAGGCTTCCTCAGATTGTGAACGGCTATCAAGCATTACATATTGTCGGCTGGTAGAGTGTTTAAAAAGAACCATGGTAACAACCATCTAAAAAAAGAACTGTGGAAGATGATACACTTCAAATGGTCGTAACAGCCAGGTGACGAGCAGCGTAGAGCCACAAGTAGATCGAATAACCTGGGTATCATGGAATTGCACGGTCTACCAGACGGTTACATTGAGTTTCAAGAAGAAGGTGTGAACTCTACTAGATGAGTCTGTTGTTACCAGCGCCGCGTCAACCCTCCGCCGCTGACGCGTGCCGCGGCGCGTCCGCCGTCCGCGTGGGCGGCTCGCACGCACGCACGCGCCGGACAGGTTCCCAGCGCCTCGTGCGGACACGGGACGTGCCGTCGTGACGGACGCGATTCGTCTGGCCAGTGACTCAAGCGGCCGCTGCAGCCGCCGAGCGTGGAGAAGGGCGGACGCGTTGCTGTTAATTAGCCAAGAAATGGCCTGCCGCCATTTTCCAATTTACCGCGCGCCGCCCTCGCCTCGCAGGGGATTCCCGCTACTGTACTACTTCTTGTAACCGGAACTGCACAGCTTCCTCCCGCTGTCCGTCCCCGCCTACCGCTGCACTCTGTTCACGCTCGAAGGCCTGGCGTCACACCTTATAAGCCCACTCTTGCCCCAAACGGAAACGTACACTACTGGCCATTAAAACTGCTACACCAAGAAGAAATGCAGATGATAAACGAGTTTTCATTAGAAAAATATATTATACTAGAGCTGATATGTGATTACATTTTCACGCAATTTGGGTGCATAGATCCTGAGAAATCAGTACCCAGAACAACCACGTCTGGCCGTAATAGCGGCCTTAATACGCCGGGACATTGAGTCAAACAGAACTTGGATGGCGTGTACAGGTACAGCTGCCCATGCATCTTCAACACGATACCACATTTCATCAAGAGTAGTGACTCGCGTATTGTGACGAGCCAGTTGCACGGCCACCATTGACCTGACGTTTTCAGTTGGTGACAGATCTGGAGAATGTGCTGACCAAGGCAGCAGTCCAACATTTTCTGTATGCAAAAAGGACCGTACAGGACCTGCAACATGCGGTCGTGCATTATCCTGCTGAAATGTAGGGTTTCGCAGCGATCGAATGAAGGGTAGAGCCACGGGTCGTAGCACATCTAAAATGTAACGTCCACTGTGCAAAGTGCCGTCAAAGCGAACAAGAGGTGACCAAGACGTGTAACCAATGGCACCCTATACCATTACGACGGGTGATACGCTAGTATGGCGATGATGAATAGACGCTTCCGATGTGCGTTCACTGCGGTGTCGCCAAACACAGATGCGACCATAATGGTGCTGTAAACAGAACCTGGATTCATCCGAAAAAATGACTTGTTGCCATTCGTGCACCCAGGTTCGTCGTTGAGTACACCATCACAGGCGCTCCTGTCTGTGATGCACCGTCAAGGGTAACCGCAGCCATGGTCTCCCAGCTAATAGTCCATGCTGCTGCAAACGTTGTCGAACTGTTCTTGCAGATGGTTGTTGTCTTGCAAACGTCCCCATCTGTTGACTCTGGGATCGAGACGTGGCTGCACGATCCGTTACAGCCATGCGGATAAGATGCCTGTCATCTCGACTGCTAGTGATATGAGGCCGTTGGGATCCAGCACGGAGTTTCGTATTATCCTCCTGAACCCACCGATTCCATATACTGCTAACAGTCATTGGATCTCGACCAACGCGAGTAGGAACGTCGTCATACGATAAACCGCAATCGCGATAGGCTACGATCCGACCTTTATCAAAGTCGGAAACGTGATGGTACGCATTTCTCCTCCTTACACGAGTCATCACAACAACGTTTCACAAGGCAACGCCGGTCAACTGCTGTTTGTGTATGAGAAATCGGTTGTAAACTTTCCTCATGTCAGCATATTGTGTCACCACAGGCGCCAACTTTGTGTGAATGCTGTGAAAAGCTAATCATTTGCATATCACAGCATCTTCTTCCTGTCGGTTAAATTTCGCGTTTGTAGCACGTCATCTTCGTGGTGTAGCTATTTTAATGGCCAGTAGTGTAAATATATTCGTGGTTTCATTTCTTTTTGCATATCATGCCAATATAAAGGGAACTTTGCAAATGTTTTAAAAGAAATTTAATAACACGGTGTCTAACATATTTTTACTTAAACTATGCTTTATCACACAGACGAGACAAAATGTCTTTTCCAACTTAATGTTCTATTTACGTCTGCTAACTCTTTCTCCTATTCACGCTAGTCATGTTTTATTTATGTCTACTAAATATGATTCTCCTATTGTTGCTGGTCATCTTCAGTGATCTCTAACATACACAAAATTACTTAATTACGTGTTTTTTTTTTGGACATCTTTGGTGCTACCTTGGTGCTAATTTCAGTCTATTACTTACTACTATTTGAGATACATATGGTTGTCATTTTTACATGCACATACATTTTTATGTGCTTTTCATGTATCCAAGTGTGATAGAAGCATATCGTACAGGTCTCCAGTTGATTGGCCATATTTAAAATTTCACACATAGTCTTGCTCACATTTTGAAGTGCTGTCTGAGGGATGATGGTAGCTGTAGGGGGTGAGAGGAGAGTTAGGCTTGGGATGTATGGAGGATTGCTGGTTGTGTGTGTGTGTGTGTGTGTGTGTGTGTGTGTGTGTGTGTTTTATCTACCGTTTTTAATCATAAGTTATGAGTTTGTGATAATCTCACCCTCATACTATTGCTTTCTTAGCATAATTTTCTTTTATTTATGGTCTTCTGTATGAAATTTTCTTTGATAATCAGTCAGCGAAGCAGCATGTGAGCAAGGTCGCGTTCAGTGTACTGCAGTATAGATTACATGCAGTGGAATACAGAATTGTTAAGGCTTTGGTTCAAAAATGGTTCAAATGGCTCTGAGCACTATGGGACTCAACTGCTGAGGTCATTAGTCCCCTAGAACTTAGAAGTAGTTAAACTTAACTAATCTAAGGACATCACAAACATCGATGCCCGAGGAAGGATTCGAACCTGCGACCGTAGCGGTCTTGCGGTTCCAGACTGCAGCGCCTTTAACCGCACGGCCACTGCGGCCGGCTGTTAAGGCTTTCGTGGCCACTTGCCAGGCTGTCTGTTGGCTTCTGTCTCGGGTTCTTCGGCCGACATTCGTCTGATGATTTCTCTGACGTTTCGCCAGCACGACTGGCGGGCATTGTCAAAGTTTCATTCTCCATTGCTGGTGGTGGACTGGAGCCGAGCTCGTGGTCGCAGACTACATGTGCCTGGCGCGCCGACCTCCAAGGGCTCCTCCGCAGTCGTTTCCGGTGCGGTTCTCTTGCTACCTGCGACGGTCGTTCGCTGCAGCACGGGAAGCCAGAATCCGTTTACCTTCAGGCTTTCCTCTTTCTTGTCGAAGTTATTCCCGTGTTTGTGTATATCTATAGCTTCTCATTGTGGGAAAACCCGCACAGAAGAGAATCGAAGCATTTGCGATGTGGTGTTACAGACGAATGTTGAAAATTAGGTGGACTCATAAGGTAAGGAATGATGAGGTTCTGCGCAGAATCGGAGAGGAAAGGAATATTTGGAAAAACTGACAAGGATAAGGGACAAGATGATAGGATATCTGTTGAGAAACCACAGAATGACTTCCATGATGCTGGAGGGAACTGTTGAGGGCAAAAACTGTAGAGGAAGGCAGAGATTGGAACACATGCAGCAAATAATTGAGGCCGTAGGTTGCAAGTGATACTCAGAGATGAGGAGGTTGGCACAGGAGATAAATTCGTGGTGGGTCGCATCAAACCAGTCAGAAGACTGATGACTCAAAAAATAAAAAAATAAAAATAAGAAAGAATAGCTTCTCTGAACAAATGGCTGATAGTTTTTCTCTACAGCCAGAACTTCCGTGTCGGCGAACTTTACTACGTGGTCGGTCTCACACAGCGCGTGCTCTGCGACGGCCGATTTCTCCACGACGCTGCAGGTTGGGGCAGGTGGAGAAATCGGCCGTAGCAGAGCACGCGCTGTGTGAGACCGACCACGTAGTAAAATTTGCCGACACGGAAGTTCTGACGGTAGAGAAGAACTATCACAAAATGGTTCAAATGGCTCTGAGCACTAAGGTCATCAGTCCCCTAGAACTTAGAACTACTTAAACCTAACTAACCTAAGGACATCACACACATCCATGCCTGAGTCAGGATTCGAACCTGCGACCATAGCGGTCGCGCGGTTCCAGACTGTAGCGCCTAGAACCGCTCGGCCACCCCGGCCGGCGAACTATCACACGAGCTTGATCAGAGAAGTTATAGAAATACAGAAACACGAGAGTAGCTTCAACAAGAAAGAAGGAAGCCTCTAGGTAAATGGATCCTGGCTTCCTGTGCTGCAGCGAACGACCGTCGCAGTAGCTTGGAAGTTGGCGCGCCAGGTACATGTAATCTGCGGCCGCGAGCTCGGCTCCAGTCAACCACCAGCAAAAGAGGGTGAAAATTTGACAATGCCATCCACTCGTGCTGGCGAAACGTCAGAAAAATCATTAGACGAATGTCGGCCGAGTAACCCGAGAATGAAGCCAACGGGCAGTTTGCCATGCAATGGAATGTTTTAATGTGACCCATAAATTGGGATCCATTACTATGAGCAACACACGAATACACGAAAGACACACAAAAAGAATGAAAGTGTAAAAAATATTACTATCATACATTCGTACACAGATTATTTAAATGCGCTGCCATGAATTGCTGCAAATCTCGTATTAAAACATCTATAACGAAATAATTTTCTTTGTGTTACGGACCACTGAAGATGCCTTGCATAAAAACATGTTTGGTACAGACAAATAAAATATTCAGTAGCATAAGACACAATTTTGTCTTATGTTTATGATAAAGCATAAGTTAAATACCAAGTGAGGAGAAATGGCTGCTGATATTGACATTATTTTTACTTACCTTTGGCATCGCTAATCTCAACGAAACATGATAGTAAAAATTCCATTTTTGTACTGGATTCATTTTAGTATTTGTATGCTGCGAGTAGAACAAATGACTGACTCCATTTTGTGAACTGATCTTCCATTTTATTACACACGTTAATTGAGTTACAGTGTGTTATTCTTGTTCACATAATACCTTACATAGTCAAATTCCAGTTTCCAGATACAGGGACAGGTTGATGGTGTGCCAAACACAATCTGTTCAGCTCTCATCAAACCGGAAGTAGAAATCTGCACGACTTCACTTCAGTAGATGAGCTGTTGGCATTTTACAGCAACCAGGTACAGCAGACCAGACAGGCAACAATATCGACAGTAGAAGTCATCTCGAAAATGGTAGACAGCACATCGCAGGGTCGGCGTAGTGGCTGGCTTGCTGTAACTGATTAGTATATATAATTGGAAGCCTGAGTGTTCACTGCTGTACACCTGACGCAATGTCGTTATGTCTTGCCTAGGATGTCCACATGAATTGTTGTTTTCTGGGCTCATCAGCATTCTTCGCCACACCGTAGTCTCACAGCAGTTACTTTCAGTGCATCAAACTAAAAAATGGCTATGAGCACTATGGGACTTAACATCTGAGGTCATCAGTCCCCTAGAACTTAGAACTACTTAAACCTAACTAACCTAAGGACATCACACACATCCATGCCCGAGCCAGGATTCGAACCTGCGACCGTAGCAGCAGCGCGGTTCCGGACTGAAGCGCCTAGAACGGCTCGGTCACCGCGGCCGGCTTTCAATGCGTTAGACTGACTACTTTCCGCCATGTCAGTGGGCTGATAGGTGGTCTTGTGGAACATTTACCCGTTCTTGCGGCATCATGCTGTACTCTCAGAATGACGTTATGACCGCTCCTCAGTGAGGTAATGTTGCTGAATCAACGATTTGTTTTCTCACTCAAGCTAGGTGAAGCAACAGATACTGGTGTGCGCCATGTTCTTTGCAGTTCCGCACTCTACCTGTCATTTGATTGTTACAAGGCGTGCTGGCAAGGCTTAACTTATCGCTGGTTGGAAATAACTTTCAGAATATTTTACGTTTTCTCATCATATCTTACTGCGGCACAACAATACTTGTACTTGTGAGGCGTGCAAATCATTCACCCCTGATATAGTAAGCAGAAAATACATGGCTCTCTCTTTCTTACAGGTATTATATTACATTTATCCACATTTAAAGATATCTGTCATTTTTATCGCAGAAAGTGGACATTTTATGCAAATCTTTCTGCAATTTGAACGATCCTCTAATGATGATAGTTTTTTTTTAGACAACAGCATATTGCGCCAATAAACTTATACTGCTGCTGATCCTGTCTGACAAATCGTTCATGTATATCAAAAACATTAGTCGTTCTATTACATCTCTTACGGGCACACATGATGTTGCTTTCGTTTCTGTACAAAATTTACAGTCAAATATAACGCATTTGGTTCCAATGATCAATTATTCCTTGTAAGGGTACTCCGTAAACGAACATACGAAGTCTGTGGAAAAAATTCCGGAATTTTGTCTATAAATTTTTTCTACACTTACCTTTTATTTATTGTGCATGGTCCCCTTCGAAATACTCCCATCCACAACTGAACACCACACCCAACGCCGTTTCCACTTTCGGAAGCAGCCTTGGTAGCCTCTTACTGGAACGCGCGAAGCGCCGTCTGATAATTTTCTCTTATCTCGTCTATAGGTGCAAATCTTCATCCTTTCAACGGGGTTTTCGTCTTTGGAAATAAAAAATAACCTGCAGGGGCCAGATTTGGAGAGTACGGAAGATGAAGCAGCACCGTATTTCGTTTTTGTGCAATAGTCACTCACCGACAGGGATGAATGTGCGGGTGCTTTACCGTGTTGTGAGAGCCATGAATTGTCTCGCCACGTTTCAGGCTGTTTCCTTTTCACATTTTCTCAAAAGTGTAGCAATACGTCCCATTAATTAATCAAAAATGGTTCAAATGGCTCTGAGCACTATGGGACTCAACATCTGAGGTGATCAGTCCCTAGGAAATTAGAACTACTTAAATCTAACTAACCTAAGGACATCACACACATCCGTGCCCGGGGCAGGATTCGAACCTGCGACAGCAACAGTCGCGCGGTTCCGGAAGCGTCTAGAACCGCTCGGCCACAACGGCCGGCCATAGATTAATCAAGGAAAACTATATGGTAAGAAAACTATTTGGTCTTGGACAACCTTTCCCGACCCATTGTGAAGATTGAACCTTGGTCTCAACATCATAACCATAGACCCACATCTCATTGCCATTTATGATTCTCTTAAGGAACATCTCATTTGCCCGATCCAAATGTTCTTCACGGATTGCGAGGCGAAGGTCTTTATGGTCTTGACTCGTGAGAAGTGGGACGAACTTGGAGGCAACACTATGCATTCCAAGACGCTGTGCCAGCACTTGATGACATGACGCAACTGAAATGTTACAGTCTTGTGCAATCCCTCGGGACAGTCAGTTTCCATTGGCGGGCACAATTTCGTGACGTTCCTGTCATATGCGTCGTCGGCAGCCGTCGAATCGCGTCGTGAACGAGGGTCATTTTAACTTCCGTCCAGCCATTTTTAAACCGTGTAAACAGTTCGTAATCGGGTACGGCTTAAGTACTCATCACCGTAGGTTTTCTGCAGAACTTGGTGTGTCTCTGTAAAGGTTTTCTTGAGTTTCATGCAAAATTTAATGCATACGAGTTCCTCCTCTAACTCTGTCATATCGATATTCGCGAACTGCTCGACACACCATTCTACTTAATACTGCGCTGAACAATCACTAATAGACATACACCAATGAAACTTCTGGCAGTTACACATTACACATGCATGTACAAGGATTTTCAGACGTCCTACTACGCAAAGCTTACTATGTAGATTAGTTTTGCACAGGAAATATGTACAGAATGAAGTTTCGTTGCAGACACTTTTGTGTTGCTAGTTTGAAAGGAATTCCGTTGTGAAAACTTCATCGTGTGAATACAGACTGACATTAATCAGTTTGAAACTTCCTGGCAGATTAAAACTGTGTGCTGGACCGAGACTCGAACACGGGACCTTTGCCTTTCGCGGGCAAGTGCGAAAGGCACAGGTCTCGAGTTCGAGTCTCGGTCCGGCACAAAGTTTCAATCTGCCAGGAAGTTTCATATCAGCGCACACTCCGCTGCAGAGTGAAAATCTCATTCCATTAATCAGTTTGTAAGGTCACAAAACAATAGCCATAAACAATGAGCAGAAAGCGGAGAGCGGGTTACTCAGTTAAATGCAACTTCTTAAGGGACTCCGGAAAGGCTCAAAATCATGAAAAGTTCAATTTTTACTTTTTTGCGTTTTCTGAATCTGCAGACTATTACCTTTTAATAGATAAATAATTTATTCAATTCCGAAGACTACAACTATTTTTAAATTTTTTTTGAAATGTGTTCTACATTGGCGTGACCCACTGTGGCGCTGTTAAACTGCTGTCAAATGGTGTTATTATTAACATCCGTGTTCGTCAGGTACATTTTAGTGATGTGAGATAAAGTATGTGTTTCGGCTAACCTGTGATGGTTCAGTATATATCGCTGGTGTGATTGTCGATTGTTTCATGTTTATTTACTCTGTCGTTATCTCGAAAATATTCGTAATTAATTCTGTTTCTTGAGTCTCTGTTTTGTTGAAGTATAATAATGAGTAAAAGTAAAGTTATTAGAAATCCTCTGAAGGATGGCAACATTGTAAGGTGCAAGGTATTTAGAAATATGGGAATGAAGATAGGTTCTAACATGGTACGAGCGATGCTTGCTTTAGACAAGGAACGCCTTCGGACTGCAGACAGGGCTGTAAAGAGTCTAGAAATACAAGCAAGAGTAAACGGGAGGAGGAACAAGAGGAAGCTGGAGGAGGAGTTTGCAGAGGATGAAGATAATCCATCCTATGGACCTGGAATGCACTAAAAAGTTAATCCAATCCTTGTCGCTCGATTCCCAAAACTTTTATTTTCTCATACAAAATACATGTTTTCTAAGGATCTTCCAAACATATTTGTTTCAAACTTTCAGTAAATGTTACACAGTACCTTCTGCATAATTTAACACAGCCTTTTTCCAAAAAAACTGTATATTTTTGAATATATAAATAAAAAATTGCAAAAAAATGTTGTGAATTTTCATTACAATTGAAAAAAAAATCTTTAATAACTGAACTAAAATTTTGTAAAATCCCTGTGTTAAGTTGTAGCCCATATTCCAATAAATAATCTGTAAAAAGTTCAACTTCCTACCTCAAATACTTTGTGAGGAAACATGTATCTTATAAGCGTTATTTTAACATTGCAAGTATAGGGCGTTCCGGAGCCCCTTAAGGGAAAACCTAGTAATTCAGCGGGACGCACGTACCAATAAAAGGACGAAAGAAATGTAATGTTAAGTACGGACGGTGCTGCGTCGGACACAGGAGATGTGCCGCCGGAAATTCTCAGTCGCCGTACCCAGATCCGCGCTCTTTCCTGACGCAGAGCCATTATGTCCGGCCCGCGTGGGAGGGAAAAACTAGCGGCAGACGAGAATGCAGGAACTATCGGAGCGAATTGCCGCGGCCGCGCAGGCCGGGAGTTGGGGGGAAGTGTTTTAGATTGTGTTTGATAGCCGCGCCTTATTCATATGCAGATGGAGGGGCAGCGGTACATTTTGTATGCGACGAAACTAATTGGTTAATTTGCCGCGTTTACCGGCGGACGGTCGCTCGCCTACGCTAATGCCCGTCTGCGCACTGTTGCGTCACGGACGTCGGAACAACACTGCCGGCAGAATCGCACCTCCATTCCATTCCATTCCATTCCTTTCCACTCCACTCCGCGAGCTCTGGCCGATTCCCTTTGTGTTCCTTCGTTTGCTGCCAGACAGCTCTGCGCATTCTTAGCGTTGTCAACCTGTCAGTTACAAATTCTCTCTCTCCCTCTCACTCACTCTCTCTCTCTCTCTCTCTCTCTCCCGCCTCCTTCTCCTTCCCCTCCCCCCCAATTTCTTTCCTCTTCTCTCTCTCTTTCCCCTCTCATCTTCTCTCTCTCTTTCCCCCCTCACACTCCCTCTTTCAATTCCCTTTTTAACGATCGCATTTCGTGTGAGAGTAAGCTCAGGATGAACGCAGATATTGAGTATGCTTGTTATACGAACTATACATTTTTCCTATTCGTCTGTGTAGTAATTAAAGCGAATGAGGCACGGATGTACAGCGCAAATTCAGCCCAAGAACAAAGTTAGCACAAGTTATCGGTCGATTTCATTACACAGTTTTCAAAAGAGTAGGCGCAAAGATTTTACGGTCGTCATGAGTGAGATAATAGTAAAGGTCAGATTATTGAATTGAATATATGCTCAATGATCAAACAAGCACTCATAGATTGAAAATATTTCCAGTGTTTCACAACTTACCACTGTGAAATGTCAAATGTACAACAAAACTGTAACACCGAAACTACATGCAGTGTGATGCAAAAATTGTGACTTTTAGTTCATTGAAAACTTGCATTATGACTGATTTACTGCTTACACATGATGCTATGGCCACACATGAAACATAAAGCATAATAAAGTAGCTCTAAATAACAATCGTACAATTTTAAAAAGTGTAAATATTAAGATAACCTAAATATTCTGCAAGGAAACACTACATACACGGTGTTTCACAATTCATGGTACACGCTTTTAGAGGTTATAGAGGGTGCTTAGTAGATCAGGTTTTACATAGGAGCCCAAGTCCGAAAACATCGTCCAACGACGCTACAGAGTGTCAAATGTTTAGACGCCGGCACCTGTAAATATACGTACATACAGGACGATTCCGTGATGATGTTACAACCTTCCTACAATGATGGAGAACGATAAATGTATCAACTGAGGTAAGATGTCGGAAATGAACGAGTCGCAAGTTATATTCCATATTTCTTTCCTTCGTCGATTAACTGAAGAGTTTCTTCTGTTACCCAAAGGTTATTTGCCGTTACCTTCCTCGTCTCTATAGCTGTCTGTTCAGCCTCTGCAGTTACCCTTTTCAGGGACATCCGTGTCTCTTCAACTTAACTGCCCACTTTGGTGTCCATTATTTATTTATTTACTTATTGCTTATTTAGCCTGATCAGATTAGGACCTTAAGGCCCCCTCTTACATCTGACCAGGAACGACACATTCCAAATATTTCACAAAAAAGTTCACATTAACAGCAAAAAAAAAAAAAAAAAATAAAATAAACCACCCGAACAGGCCATGAAGGCCCAACGGTACTGACCGGCCGCCGTGTAATCCTCAGCCTAAAAGCGTCACTGGATGCAGATATGGAGGGGCATGCGGGCAGCTCACCGCTCTTGCGATTGTATGTCGGTTTACGAGACCGGAGCCACTACTTCTCGATCAAGTAGCTCCTCAGTTTGCCTCACAAGGAGTGAGTGGGCCCCACTTGCCAGCAGCTCTCGGCAGACTGGGTGGTCACCCATCCAAGCCCGACAGCGCTTAACCTCGGTGATCTGACGGGAACCGCTGTTACCACTGCGGCGAGGCCGTTGGCTTCACGTTAGCAGTAGTCATGATAATATTAATAATGACAATAGTAACAATATTAATAGTTGACACTAATAATAATATTAATAATAACAGTAATAATGATACCAATTGTGGTGTCACCGCCAGACACCACACTTGCTCGGTGGTAGCCTTTAAATCGGCCGCGGTCCGTTAGTATACGTCGGACCCGCGTGTCGCCACTATCAGTGATTGCAGACCGAGCGCCGCCACACGGCAGGTCTAGAGAGACTTCCTAGCACTCGCCCCAGTTGTACAACCTACTTTGCTAGCGATGGTTCTCTGACAAAATACGCTCTCATTTGCCGAGACGACAGTTAGCCTAGCCTTCAGCTACGTCATTTGCTACGACCTAGCAAGGCGCCATGTTCAGTTACTACTGATATTATGAATCATGTAGAGTCAAGAGCGACGCTCATCATTAATGGATTAAAGTTAAGTATTCCACCAGCTACATCCGTTTTTCCAAATTCTAATTTCCTTGTCCTGTTCCAGACCTCACGCCAGCCTGCGTGAGCTAAAACGCGTGCCTTTCGGCCTCCTCTAGTAAACCGGTGTTGGCTCTCTTGCCAACCCATAACACCAATAATAGTGAACTACATATGGAATTATATACATTTTTAGTACATTTGAGTTTATGATTAGAGTTACAAGTAGTGAAAAGAATGTAGATGAAAGAGGTGATTTAAGTGACAATGGGAGTAGAAAATATGGAACAATAAAACACATATAGAGAACTCTGCTGAAAAGGGGGGGGGGGTTGTAAGGTAGAGGAAATTTGTGAGACTAAGCTGCGGGCCTCAGTATGGCGTAGATGGCTATTGTGATAGGTGGATCATAAGCTGGCTTTTGAAGCTTGGAAGGAATTTGGTATCTCTGACGTTTTGTGGAAGATTGTTCCAGAGTCGGGTTCCTGATACGTGGAATGGTTTAGAGAGTACGGCTGTGTCATGTGCTGGTACAGAGAGTATTTTACTTTGGTGAGAGCGGATGTTTCTGTTCTGCTGTTCAGATAGTCATGTAAAAATTGACGATAAATAAGAGGGAGTGTAGTTATTGAGAAGATGATAGGGAAATTATAGGGTACGATAGTCTCCACGCTTGTTGGCACATAGCCACGATAGTTGTTTGTAGGAAGGGGAGATATTATCCAAAAAGCGGACGTCGCAAATGTATCGTGAACGTTACAGAATTGTTAAAAATGTACATTATTGCGGGCACCAGTGGATCGACGAGAAAGCTGATCATTTGCACTGTAACATTATCGCGTCCTGCAGCTGCGGAACTAATTCGCGCAATTTACTTCCTGACCGTGTTAGGGCTTACAGTCTGCAGAGAGAATTTCTCATATCCACTACCCACTGGTGCATTAAGGAAATCGATGGTCTGTGCCCTTGTGTGTTGGTCACAGTATCTACGGTCTTAGAGAATTTCCAACCCATCTTAACATTCCTTATTACATCAGTATCTCACTTATTCGTACATTGATTCTGTCTGTCGATTCTCTTCAGCCTTAGTTTACTGATCATTACTAAATTGAGTATATATCTGGATTGTGCACGCATTACAAACGAATATCTGAATTTGGGATCTCTGTTTGATCATGATCTAATCCTCCTGGTACTTTCTCTATCTGGTATTTTCTCTTTGTCTTCATCTTGTTTCGTAACGGTACCATACATAACTGTTATTTTTGGCGTTGATTTGCTGTCGACTCTGAAAAGTACAACTCTAGCACTGAACTCTTCATAATAAGTCTCAGCCCTAGCTTAGTATTCATGTAATTTTCTGCTGCTGTTAAAATTATCTATTATTTGTCTGAAAAGAAATAATCACCTTCTTTCCACTTTGCTTCACTAAACCGCTCTAGATTTAGACTGCGCCTTTGCATTTCCCTTTTCAATTTTTCCATCTTCGCTACCGATTTCAAATTTCCGACAGTGCACGCTCCGAATCGTAGTTAATCATCCAATCATTTTCTCATGCTAGCCTCCATCATGATCTGAACGGGAAGCAATCAAGAATGTTTTGCCAATGGAGAGATCACCATAAAATTTTCATATTTACAAGCCGCATGTTCTATAGAAGCACACTGTGTGTCTTAAATGCAATGATTTCCTTTGTCTTCCGAATCCTCACACTGTCGATCACTGCTGATTCTCCCACATTTAGGAAACGTCTCCTACCCCAAGGGCAAGCTTGTGCCCTGGAACTCAATCCGTTTCTCTCCCTGTGTGAAAAGGCCATTGGCAGAGCGCAGGTTACTCCTCATACCGGAAGTCTTGGTCTGCCACATAGCTAATTATTGTGAAGGTAAGATTTGACTTGGATTGAATCGGGACTGAGGACGTTTTGGTTATTTATGCATGTCCATCCTAGTAATAGATGGTTATATCAAAACATCAGCAGCGGTCTCTTTAGCGTTTAATTCATTTACGCAACCAATTTCGGGGTTTTGTTACACCATCTTCAGGCGCCTTGACCAACGTAAATTACTAGGAATCAAATCCCGTTTGGAGTCAACAGTATTGGCTCCTGTTATGACTGACACGAGACTGCGTTTCTCCCAATACACCTTGGTCAAGGGTCCTGAAGATGAGGTAATGGAACACCGAAACTGCTTGCGTTAATAAATTAAATTCAAAAGAGACGGCTGCAGGTGTTTTAATATTCATTTCGTTTTGATTATTACTCAGATACGCTATCTGTGGACCAGGGGTATCATCTACAAGGTAAAGATCATGACATTGATGTTATTCTTTCAATTAGTGCTTTAAATAGCACTTAAGATCTCTAATTAACTTTCGTCGTTTTGTTCTTATTCTTCCAAATGCACGTTTTCTTAGTACTGTCTATATGAGGTTTAGTTTAGGAATTCTTTGTACTAGTTAATTAGTCGTGAAGTTAAACATAATCGAACTACTGAAAATTGAAATAATTTCCACAGAATCTCGCTCATTTGGGCACATTTGAAATGCGGCGCTCGACATCGATGTCAAAGAAATTACGAAACGACAGTAGTAGTAGAAACTGGTAGCCCGTTCGATGACGTGTTGTTATTGGTGGTCCGTGCGTTCGCCTTGGGTTACAGTGCTTCGACAAGACGCATGTCCATTGAAGAAAACCAGTCCTATTCTCCGCTTCTATTCAGGGCCCGGCTACAACGGACAGCTGACAGTCGCCGGAGCAGTAACCAGTTCCGATCCAGCGCTCCTAGCGGTGGCCCAACAAATCACTCCGCCGTCGCAGCGCCTAACCGTACTGTTGCGGCGGCTACCGGGACATTATATTCAAATTAAAGTGGAAAGTAAATCGATACGCGGGCTAAATTAGTGCCGTTACGACACGGTGAGTTATGTAACGGGGCAGGCCATCCGTCTTGCAGATAAACCGACTTGTTGGGACGCGGTAATGCGTGGCGGCCATTCACGCGCCAACCCGGCCTCCTCCTCGCCCTAACGAATTTGTTATTCGGCGAGCGCGCCGGCGTCGCCGCGTATCGGCGGGTCATCTCGAATCAATTAGGGATCGTTTCCTCGCAGAAGCTGCGGCCAGTATCGCCAGTATCTCGCCGGAATGAGTGCCGTGTGTTCTGGGAACGGTACCGTCGCCGTGTTCCAGGCTAATGAAGGCCGCGCTTGCACGTGGGGACCCACGTGTGTGGACGTCCCTTATCTCGTTACCGGAGCTGCCTTACGGAGCGCTCCCAGCGTATCAGAGCTATTGCCGGAACTCTAGCGTGCCACACAATATTCCTAGCCATCCAGTGTCTTCCGGAGGACTGCCTAATTGTCTGCGTACTGTTTTCACTGCTGAATCCGAGCTCTGGCGGAAGACGGAAACCGTAACTGACGAGATTTCACAATGCCTGAGATTTTCTTTAGTCGTGTATGCGATGTGGTCCTCCACAACGTGTAATGTTAGCGAGAGTAATGCTCGACGCATAGAATCGATTTATCATCGCGAACTTTCAGCGATTCTGCCTCGTGATGACTGAGTGTTGTGTGATGTCCTTAGGTTAGTTAGGTTTAAGTAGTTCTAAGTTCTAGGGGACTGATGACCATAGGTGTTTAGTCCCATAGTGCTCAGAGCCAGAGCTTTCAGCGCCATTTACTCGAACGTTTTAGCAGTAACCCAGAAAACCCTCCCACACCTGGTTCTTCCAAAAGCCGAACATCCATGGATAAAAAAATCTGATTGATTTACAAATCATTTAATGTGTTCAATAACTGACTTAAGAATATAAGCGAGAAAAAAATTATAAAAGTTTGAATTTATGTTCAAAATTTGTTGGAAGCCACTAATTGTTCTCGATATCAAAAACTGGCTGAGTATGTTCTGGGTAATTTATGCTGCTCTAAGCAAAAGCTAGCTTTTTACTCAGCTCTTTGTTCACGAAGCGTCGTCTCTGGAACTACGTGTCGTACAGTGATATAATTTTGCAGGTAAATTCAGTGGTATACGTGGATTCTCTCTGAAAAATGTGTAACTAATGGCGATAGTAGTAAATAAGTAATAAACGTTTTGTCTTGAAAATCTTCCATTCGTCTGTGTTTGTATAAAAGCAACAATATGGGACAGTCTATCTGATTCGATGTAAACACTTTTGCTTTTTTATTTATTTATTCACGAACTAATTTCAGCGACAATATCGCCATCGTCAGTGGGTTCTTTAATTCTTATTTACTTCGTGTCAAAGCATGACTTTCACGTTTGTTAACGCTGTTTCCGGCACATTTCCTGTGTTTTTTGTTGCCGTTTCTTCGGTATACAGTTTGAGGCTGGAAGTTCGCTGGGGGTATTGCAGGTACTACAAGCCGTTCAATGAACTTTGAACGTTATGTACTCCGACACGATCGTTCGTTCGTCCATGAGCGTTAAAATTTTGACTACTTTTTATTCAGAACTGAATGTACTTTCCTCTGTTATAAAAAGGTTGAACTGAAATTACTATTGCGAATAGAATGTCTCAGTCCACATATTTACATAAAGACAAAACCAACTGGCGTTCATAGTGCAGGAAATCAAATCAACACTGTTACTCAAAACCAGTTACCAAAATCAAAATGTGCACTGACCCAAAAAAAGAGAAACCCTATGAAAGACACTCTGTTCACTGCCCATTAAAAAATGTGAATTACAAAGAAGATGCTTAGAATTTGCGCAAAGGAAACCAAGATGAGAAACGGAAGAACCAACAAAATATGACCGATACCTTGACCTGCTTGTGAGTAAACATATGTTACGTAATCAGTGGCAATGCGCTGTGCGGACCTGAAAAATTACTGCATAATCAGCAGCATACCGTGACAAAATCGCGTTAGCTGAAATATGCTAAAGCGAAACTAAACTTCAAGGAGAAAGATTGGAATGATTTCCTCATACTAAAAAACCTTCGCACTTGAAATGAAAATAATGATCCGTACATTATAATGACAACGCTGTACTTTGAACTCTTATTCCACAAGAACATCAAACTCACAGAAAATCAAAAACTTTACTTTCTTTACAAAATCTTACAAGGAGATGGTTTTACGATTATGCAAATTGAGATGAATTAAACTGAAATGACCTGAACTGAGGTTAGGAGGTGTACTATTCAGTTGCAAGAATCGCTAACAGTATCAGTACGCGCCAGCCTTACCTTAAAGCCATATCCGCAATGCAGATCCATTCTCTCTGTTCCATAACTTCTACGTCTTCCATCAGATAAATAATTCATAGCAATTTTCTTCAGCAAAACTCTTCTCCATTATACACTACGCTAAAAGTTCTGCCATCTTACTTTATGTCCTACCCTCCACTATTCTCTAAAACTGAGCCAAAGGTACACAAGTTCAAAGATGCTACTGTCATTGCCTTAAATCGACTATTCCACAGATGTTACACGCGATTCCCTCGCTCTCGTAATATGAAATTTCCACTCATTATAAAATTGTCCATTCCACCTATATATATGCACCTTCCAACTTACAGATGACGTGCTGTATGCTTAAGAAGCGGCTGCAAAAAACACACAAAAATTGCCGAAAATAGCGGCTACAAATGTAAAAACCATGCTGTGACCTAAAGTAAATAACAATTAAAGAACTCACTGATGATGACGATATTGCTGCCGAAATTAGTTTGGGAATGAATAAATAAATAAATAAACAGAAGTGTTTTGCGTAGAGACAGAACCACAGTCCCATATAGTTTTTAGTAAATAAGTAATTAATTAAACTATGACTGATTTTGATGTTTTACTGCATAAATAGAGACAATTTAGTTAATGATAACCAAATTAAAACTTCTGGCAAAAGCTCTGAAAGGTTCGAAAAAGAGCTTCTGTTAAGTTTGTAAGGTAGGAGACGAGGTACTAGCGGAATGAAAGCTGTGAGGAGTGATCGTGAGTTGAACTTGGATAGCTCAGTCTATAGCCGGCACGGTAGCTCAGCGTGTTCGGTCAGAGGGTTTAGCTACCCTCTGTAATAAAAAAAACTGAGCGAACTGATCAACGAAGAACCTGAACCAGTGTCATCGGACGTCCACCATGACCAAATTCAACAAACAATATAGAACAAAATGAGATTTTAAAAAAAAAATCCGGAGAATACCTACCCGCGAAAGGCAAAGGTCCCGAGTTTGAGTCTCGGTCTTGCACACAGTTTTAATCTGCCAGGAAGTTTCATATCAGCGCATACTCCACTGCAGAGTGAAAATCTCATTCTGGTACTGATAAACATTTTGCCGTTCTTTATTATGTGGGGCCTGTCAGCTCGACAAATTTCGTAAAGGTATGAAACAAACCACGGAAAATTTAAATCACGATAGGCAGATGGGAATTAGAGCCTCCAGCCTCCCGGATATAAGGTAGTCTGTTTACGACAGCCCAACCTCGTTCAGTTCACCCCTACTATACAATGATCCTTCGTTTATACATTCTTGAAAAAGAGTTACTTTATGATGCTACAGACGTCTTATTGCCCGTTGTAGAATTTTCTTTTTGTCCATGACATCAAATAAATATTTCTGTAAAAACCTTTTCATCACTTCAAGAGCCTGTCGAAAACGTCCAAAACATTGTGTTTGGGGTATCAGCATCAGAGTGGATATCACTGGTTCGAATGCATGCAAAAGTGAGTAAATGTGAAATCTGGATATTGGGAGAAACAAACAATTTGGAAAAAAATCTTTCTCTGTTTTGTGCAGAGTTAATAGGTGGCTCCATTATGGCATAGTCCTCGGAAACTATTAGCAAAAAGTGTTAATTGCATCCAGCTGTTGAATTTTGGAAGTGTTCCTGAGAAGGGTAATATGGAACAAACAGCTTTACCAGGCACAATCGAATGCTTTTATATATATATATATATATATATATATATATATATATATATATATATATATATATATATAAATCAAACTGTTTCGGGCTTATGCCCATCTTCAGGTAATAAGTTCAGTTTCATCTCTGAACTTTCAATGTTGCAGTTCAATATTCGATGTATATCGAGTTACAATATTGAATGTGGAAAACAAAAATGAACGTAATCATCTGAAAATGGGCGTAAGACCAAAAACCAATCATGTTTTAAATAAATCGCTTTCATTTGTGGTTACTAAAAGATTTTTTTACCTTTTAAATAAAAATTCTTGCTTTCAGGTATTTACACGTTTTAATTGACTTCACAGCTTCGTTAAAAAGAAGAGACGCATCTAAAGTGATACTGGCCATCGACCCACACGCTGTTTGAGTAACAAATGAGCAATATACTCGAATACGGGAGACTGTGTGGTAGCCCTTGGGTTGACATTTACATCATTTCTAAAGTTTTGAAGACGGATGAAAGAGTTTTTTGGTGTAATACCAGTTTACGAGCTGCAAAATTTATATCATCTTAAGCACAGCAACTGCAGAGCCGTCGGTCCATTCACTGTAACAACATCAATGTGAAATCTGATGCTAACAACATATGCTGTTGTCGGTACACGTATCTTGAGAGGCTAGGAGAAAACGTTCGAGAGGACGAAAGAATGTCAGCTAGGGAGGAGATGTTTGCGTTACACTCACAGAGAGAGCTTTCACACACTTTCCTCGTCATACAGCTTCAAAGAGGAAAACCATTTGAGGCGGCGCTGAAAGTTGAGAAACCATAGTAAGGCAAGCAGTTGCTTCGCCCTGTACATCGTTAAGTTACCATTCTTATGCAGCAATCTACATTTAACATGGTGGAACAATGCGTAATGAGCGGGAGCCGTGGCAACATTCTCAACAGTTTGATACTTTGACTTCTTTCCCATATCTACGCACTGACATAATTTTGAGTGCTCTGTGGAACGTGTAAGAGACTGCATTATTGATAACTGATTCAGAAAAATAGCTGGTGCCTCAGAAATATCTGATTATAAAACGGGGCTTCATTCACCCATGACGCTACAGGCTACAATAGTCAAGGACACAGATGTACTCACCAGTTTTATTGAGGCAATTCGTCTGTTGCTGAGGTTGCTGGAGACGAAGCAGTACGCGTGCATTACGATAACAGGCAATAGGCCAGTGACCATTATTGCCGCGCGGGATTAGCCGAGCGGTCTGAGCGCTGCAGTCATGGATTGTGCGGCTGGTCCCGGCGGAGGTTCGAGTCCTCCCTCGGGCATGGATGTGTGTTGTTTGTCCCTAGGATAATTTAGGTTGAGTAGTGTGTAAGCTTAGGGACTGATGACCTTAGCAGTTCAGTCCCATAAGATTACACACACATTTTTTTATCATTATTGTGTTTGTCAATGACTACCAAATTACCCAGTATTTCCTGATTGGTCAGTAATCCCAACCTCGTATCGAAGAGAAAATGAATTTTACAGTTTGCTACCAGTCCACTGAAATAGTCATGTAATGCAAAACTTCACTATGTGCACTGGTTTCATCTCCCCTTCCCGACCGATTCTTGAGTATTGCTCATCAGTCTGGGACCGTGATCAGGTTGGATTAATAACAGAGCGAGACAAGTTCCACCGCAGAGTGGCGGTTTCGTCACGGGATCGTTTAGCCGAGGCGAGAGCGTTACGAAGAGGCTTAAACTAAAATAGTAAGCGCTACAAGAGAAGCGTTGGACATCGAGAAATGGTTTACTACAGAAATTCCGAGAGAATTTTCTCTGGAAACGGTTGGGCAGGATAGTACTTCCTCCTACGTACATCTCGCGAAATGAACATAATGAGAAAATTCGAGAAATTAGACGTAATGCGAAGGTTTACCAATAATCATTCTTCCAACGTGCCGTTCACGGATGGAGCAGTGTTATGGAAGGAGTGAGCGAGGATCTGATAGCGGAGCCAGAAGTAACCCAGCCACGCACGGTTGGGTGGTTTGCGGAATGTGTGTGGAGATGTAGAAATTGTCGCAAGCAACCCATAGTTATGTTTTTTATCTCCATCCTTTTAGCAGGAGGCCTCTGGGACGACGGCCGTTTACTGCCGTGACAAGTAAATACAAACACTTACAGCCGTCCTTGGCAGTTGATGGTTGGAGTGGTGACACATTATCTGCGTATCCAGTTAAGCTGGCAGCAGATGTGATATGCATGGGAATCATATCAACCTGTATCGCATCAAAAACAGCCTGAAGATGACCACTGAAGCGTTGAAACTGGTAGCGACAAAATAGAATAAACTCAGAAGGACGGCTGAAGGTGTTCGTATTTACTTGTCACCACAGTTATGTTTCCTGCCGTCTCACACATATTGGTTAGATACCATCATGAAATTCCTAAACACTGTAGGGTTTTGTGTAACTGAAAATGATATTTTTAAAATAGTGTGCCACACACACACACACATTATATAGCCTGCACAGCCAGAAAAATCCTTCTCATATGTCCCCATGTGAAGGCACTTGCAGCACTGTCGAACGTGATCGCTTTTGTGCACCATATGTGACGGTGCGGGGACGCATAACGTTACATGGGTGCACTGGCCCACAAATCCTTAAACACGCTACACTCGCGAGTCAACGTTATTGTGACACTGTACTCCTTTCCCATGTACGTCCTCTCGAGGGTTCATTCGGTTATGACTTCAGTTCTGTGCATGACAGTCTGTTAACGAAGGTACGACCATATGGAGTAAGTCCACAGATATGTGAGTGACTCGCAGATTTCTTAAGTGATACAGATGTTCATCGGTGATAAGGGTATTGTCAGGAGTGCCCCAGGGAAGTGTGATAAGACTGCTGTTGTTCTCTGCACACATAAATGATTTGGCGAACAGAATGGGCAGCAATCTGTGGTTGTTTACGGATGATGTTGTGGTGAACGGTAAAGTGGCGCTGAGCCCTATGGGACTTAACATCTATGGTCATCAGTCCCCTAGAACTTAGAACTACTTAAACATAACTAACCTAAGGACATCACACAACACCCAGTCATCACGAGGCAGAGAAAATCCCTGACCCCGCCGGGAATCGAACCGAAGATACAAGACTACTCAGACAAAATTTCCTGTTGGTGTGATAAATGGCAGCTAGCTCTAAATGTGGAAAAATGTAAGTTAATGCGGATGAGTAGAAAGAACAAACCTATAATCTTCGGATACAGAATTACTAGTGTCCTGCTTGACACAGTCAAGTCGTTAAAGTATCTGGGCATAACTTTGCAAAGCGATATAAAATGGAACGAGCATGTAAGAACTGTGGTAGAGAAGGTGAGTGTTAGACTTCGGTTTATTTGGACTGTTTCAGACCGCATATAGACTGCTAGTTCTTGAGTACTACTCGAGTGTTTGGGATCGGTACCAGGTTGGATTGAAGGAGGACATCGAAGAAGTTCAGAAGCCAGTTACTAGATTTGTTACCGGTAGGTCCGAACAACACTTGTTACGGAGATGCTTCGGGAACTCAAATGGAAATCCATGGAGGGAAGGTGATTCTCTGTTCGAGAAACACTATTGAGAAAACTTAGAGAACCGGCATTTGAAGCTGACTGCCAAACGATTCTACAGCTGCCAACATACATTGCGCTTAAGCACCACGGATGTAAGATATGAGAAATTAGGCCTCATAAGGACGCATGTAGACGCTAGTTCTTCACTCGCTCTGTTTCCGAGTAGAACAGGAAAGTGAATTATTAGTAGTGGTACATGGTACCTTCCGCCACGCACCGTACGTTTGCTTGCGTAGGTGGAGAAGCCCACGCAACGAGAGGATATTCGGCGACTGGACTGGCCAGCCCGTTCCCCCGACTTAAATCCCATCGAGAATGTGTTGGATGCTTTGGGGCGACGTACTGCATAGCACGTCCACAAGACAAACGACCATTGAACGGTGACACATCACGTGAAATTTACTTTTGTACTTAAGTTTTCCACACCATTTTATATTTCTACGAGGGCGTGCTGAAAAGTAATGTCTTCGAATATTTTGTGCGAAAACAGTTAAAGCTTGTTAAATAAAACAAACGTTATTAACATTGTACATTTTTAACCTTTATGTCCACATATTTGCAGCCCTGTACCGCAAGATGAGTCCGAATTGTAGTGTGTAACATGACGGCGTGTAACATAGCTATGTCGGTGCGTAAGAAATAGCGTGCTGTAATCGTGTGTCGAATTCGAAGGGTTTGTCCACACATGAAGCACCATCTCCTTCAGCAAGACAATGCATGACACCCACGAGCGCTGTGATATCTGCAATAATCCGATGCCTTGGGTTCACGCTCATAGTTCATCCTCCATAGTGTCCCGACATGGCGCCTTCCGATTTCCATTTGTTTCCAAAAATTAAAGGACACCTTCGACGAGTTCACTTTGATAGTGATGAAGCGGTGCAGACTGGGTTGAGATTGCGGCTCCTTCAACAAAATCAAACATTCTACAGTGACGCTGTCAACAAATTGGTCTCGCGCTAGGAGAAATGTGTTCGTCGCCAGGGTGATTATTTAGAGAAATATATATACAAAAATGGAGAATAAAGATGTATATTCTTAAAAATGTTTGTTTTGAAACTTCCTGGCACATTAAAACCGTGTGCCGGACCGAGATTCGAACTCAGGACCTATACCGTTCACTGGCAATTGCTCTACCAACTTTTTTTCCCCCTCTCTTCATTTTGTTCCATATTGTTCGTTGCGTTTGGTCTGGGCTCGGTGAACGTCACAGAACATCTGTTTAATTTGATCGTTGATTCCTTTACTCAGTTTTTTTTAATTGCAGAGAGCCACCAACTGAGTGCTTGGGTAGCTAAGTTGGTAAAGCACTTGTTCGCGAAATGCAAAGAACCCGAGTTCGAGTCTCGGTCCGGTACACAGATTTAATCTGCCAGGAAGTTTCACATCAGCGCACACTCCACTGCAGAGTGAAAATTCATTCAGGAAATGTTCGTTTTATTTGAAAAGCTTTAACACACTGAAGTCTGCGGTGGTTCACAACCACACTTACACACGTTCGCAGTTATCTCGCGAACGAGTCTATTGTAATATGCATCCACCTGCCGCAATTTTAATATTAACTGTGATACACCGTGCAGCAGTACAAAAATAGTTACGCTGAGTATAAGTGATAAATGAGATGAAGCCATGGGCTTGGAAGAGGATAAGAAACAGTGGCAGATTCAACAAAACTAGTCACAAGAATTGTGACAAAAGAACTTTTTGAGGAAAACGACTTGTCACGTGTTAATTCGTTAAACATTGCTTATTTTAATCTGTTTACTTGTGATGGGTCGAGTAGACATGATCATCTGAGCTACTACTTCCGGTGGTAGTACTGTTTCGTGAAAGGTGGCAGAGAAGAATACGCGGAACCGGCGACGAGCAAGACTAATAGCAAATACGCCGCGCCTCGATGTGAATAACGGGGTTTACCCATCTGCCGCGCACTGTCGCACGACTCCAGACAAATCGTGGCCAGTCCCGAGTGTGAATCTAACAAAGCACATTCATCGGCGTCGCGGGAGATTATTTAAGCGATTAAGAGTGCGTCATTAAGACGGGTCGTTTCTCTTGCGCCTGCCCGGCGCTTAATAACATACCTACTGCGCGCAGGCGCGAATGACCGCGGCCTACGCCGCAGCCGTTCTGGGCGTCCGCCGGATTTACGACGCGTTTAATATGGAGGGGGCTGTCTCCGGACGCGAGTATGCAAATTCCACGGCTTTCTGTAACGAGGTTTGTCCCGGGTAACTTCCATTTTGGTCGCTCATTCGCTGCCGGACCCGGAAACTAGATTCGCCGCGCTCCGTGCGGCCGTCTCCTTGACTGCTCGCTGTTTTGAGAGCCGTTGTTTATAAGCCCGCTTAATCCGGTTCGATTTCAGTACATCATGTCACCAGGGGCCTCTCCGGCAGGCGACAGGGAGGACGGCTATTGCACTTGATGGTGATCCGTTCAGTTCGATCTAGCAAAGTCTTGTTAAGAGGTGCATTCAAGTTCTAAGGCCTCCGATTTCTTTTATAATTAACTACTCGCCCGAAATCGATGAAACTGGCGTTACTTCTCGACGTAATCGCCCTGCAGACTTACACATTTTTCACAACGCTGACGCAATGATTCCATGGCAGCGGCGAAGGTTTATTTAGGAGTCTGTTGTGACCACTGGAAAATCGCTGAGGCAATAGCAGCACGGCTGGTGAATGTGCGGCCACGGAGAGTGTCTTTCTTTGTTGGAAAAAGCCAAAAGTCACTAGGAGCCAGGTCAGGTGAGTAGGGAGCATGAGGAATCACTTCAAAGTTGTTATCACGAAGAAACTGTTGCGTAACGTTAGCTCGATGTGCGGGTGCATTGTCTTGGTGAAACAGCACACGCGCAGCCCTTCCCGGACGTTTTTGTTGCAGTGCAGGAAGGAATTTGTTCTTCAAAACATTTTCGTAGGATGCACCTGTTACCGTAGTGCCCTTTGGAACGCAATGGGTAAGGATTACGCTCTCACTGTCCCAGAACATGGACACCAGCATTTTTTCAGCACTGGCGGTTACCTGAAATATTTTTAGTGGCGGTGAATCTGTGTGCTTCCATTGAGCTGACTGGCGCTTTGTTTCTGGATTGAAAAATGGCATCCACGTCTCATCCATTGTCACAAGCGACGAAAAGAAAGTCCCATTCATGCTGTCGTTGCGCGTCAACATTGCTTGGCAACATGCCACACCATGTGGTCGTCTGTCAGCATTCGTGACACCCACCTGGATGACACTTTTCGCATTTTCAGGTCGTCATGCAGGATTGTGCGCACAGAACCCACAGAAATGCAAACTCTAGAGGCGATCTGTTCAACAGTCATTCGGCGATCCCCCAAAACAATTCTCTCCACTTTCTCGATCATGTCGTCAGACCGGCTTGTGCGAGCCCGAGGTTGTTTCGGATTGTTGTCACACGATGTTCTGCCTTCATTAAAATGTCGCACCCACGAACGCACTTTCGACACATCCATAACTCCATCACCACATGTCTCCTTCAACTGTCGATGAATTTCAATTGGTTTCACACCACGCAAATTCAGAAAACGAATGATTGCACGCTGTTCAAGTAAGGAAAACGTCGCCATTTTAAGTATTCAAAAGAGTTCTCATTCTCGCCGCTGGCGGTAAAATTCCATCTGCCGTACGGTGCTGCCATCTCTGGGACGTATTGACAATGAACGCGGCCTCATTTTAAAAGAATGCGCATGTTTCTATCTCTTTACAGTCCGGAGAAAAAAAATCGGAGGCCTTAGAACTTGAATGCACCTCTTATTTCAGGACACACGCTGTAGAGGAGAGCACCCAGTGTTGTTTACGATCTCTGACCTAATGCTGAAAATTTTCAGCTTACTTTTGTATCGCGCATGGCAGGCGGCGCGTGGGTCTGCTCCTGTAAATTGAAGGGTAGAACGAAAGTAGGAAGATAGGAGGAGCAGGTGTGGTAGACCTCTCGGTACTGCAGTGTGTATTTAAATCACCCTTACTTTAGCAAGAAGAGTAACACATAACTTTGCGCTGAGGATCACGTAGGTGCGAAGCCGGATGTCTCAAGCTCAGAGAAGTTACACGGGCAAAATCTGCAGTGGCTCGCCCCCTATGAAATAGAAACAATGTTGCTTGGTCGTCTGCTCGGCATCAAATCGTCTGAATCCGGATCGGCGTTCGTAGAGCTGCACAGCGCCTGCTCGAGGGCGCTGTCGTCGCTATCGGTGTCGTAGTGCCAACCTAGCAGAGCGTACCTACGTTGTGGCATCGTAGCTATCGATACCACACTTACCGGGCAAAATATTTGTAATCCCGTTAAAAGTGCGCTCTGTTCGCTATGGAGCGCTGTTAATGGTGTATATCTGGCGTAGATCACATGAAGCACAGTGGCTAAGTCATGCCCATAAGGTGCTTTGTATGTGTCAGTCGCTTGTACGGTATCAGCTCTGTAACACGGTACGACGTGCAGACGTAACAGAATTGCAGCATGGAGCTGGCATTTCTGCAGCTGGCAACTACCACATCCTGAACGGATTTGCTGATTTTATGGTGTACCAGAGCGAACTGACCAACGTGTCTACAAGGAAGGATTGCCACCCGCAGTCACATTACGTGCTGCAGGAACAATGGACGTGGAAATACCCTGAGCGACAGAAACCGCAGACGAGAGACTCGCCTCGTCAATGACTATGCAGTGGATACAGTTCCAACCCAACCAATTTTCGAGAGAACTTTGCGAAAGAAATTGCATGCGATGGACATCTGGGGTCTGTAACATTATGTGATTGCCTTATCATTTTAAATCATTCACTAATCGAGCAGTCGCTCGGCAACAGCTACAGTTAGCAAATAATGTTGCGAGAATGTAAAAGGTGAACGACCTGTGACGTAACTTGTTTATTGTCGAAGCGCCGTCAGAGATGCAGTGAGTTATTGACTTTGAAAACCACGGCGCGAAAAACGGACAGAAGAAGAACACTTTTACACTTTTTTTTTTTTTTTTTTATGTACGAGATATTCTCGATGAACAGTTACTCATTCTTCTCTTGTCTCCTGTAACTTGTGTCGGACGCGCATGTCTTGTCGCCGTATTATTATTGTTAAAAATAATATTGTTCTAGTGTAAAGTAAATGTGTAATACTAAAAGTGCCTAGCAGTAGATTTATTGTGCGACGTGTATGTGAAAACGTCAAAGGAATTGTTTTCATTAAGAGAAGTGCCAGTCAAAACGGCATCCATGTTAAATCCTTCATTGCAGTGTAAGTTCGTCTATTAATTGCCATAAATTCAGAGTTAAATGGAACTGGTGTATGGACTATTCATTTACTATAGAATCTATGTCTCACTTCTTCATGAAATTATTTAATTTTCTATGTGTTTCTGCCAAACAGAGAGTTCACAGTCACGAATTCTTTCGTCGAGTTCGGACGGAAGTTGCATGCGGCGAAATACTTTCTCCGCGCCATATTCTACTGGTAAATGCATGATAAACTACGGTCCCTTAGGAAATTCGTGTTGAGCTATCCAAAAATAATTATATTTTGAATAGGCATTTACTCTCCTCTGCAATGCAACTTCCGACTGATCGGACGATCCAACAAGAAACAGCCGCACACAGTCGGCGTTCGCAAATATGTTTCCACCGCTGATTATAGCTATATGTTACAGCACAAAAGTAAACATATTGTTCTAATTAGCGACTACGAACGGAGACATTTATAACTGTATGTTTATGTATACACATTACGTAAACATATCGTTATAGGTCTGGTACCTCGCAATAGGGTTCTGCTCACAGTGTAACACGCCCGGGAGTAGTAATGGGTGGGGGTACTTTAAACTGTTTTCACTTCTGGACCGTGCGCCCTGTCCACACCACGTACCTGATAATCCCGCGGCGGTCATACAGTTCTGCTCCACACTGCTGCTGGCTTGCCTGAAATTATGTACCGAAATATGCAAGCTGGTTTAGGGGAGCCACTCAACGTCAAGCACAACACTGTCCTATGTCTGGTTTGAAGATCTATATTCTGAGACGATATGGAAATCACAGGTAGCACTGTTTACACTCTAAGTCGTAAATGTTTATCCCAATTGACAGTCTCGATGATTATCTGTCCACAATATCACTCAGACGAGCGTACGCCTAACCGACACGACGGGGGAGGGGGGAGGGGGGGTGATTGATACTGTACGGTACGACACGGTGATTGATACTGTACGGTACGACACGGTGATTGATACTGTACGGTACGACACGGTGATTGATACTGTACGGTACGACACGGTGATTGATACTGTACGGTACGACACGCAACGAGAGGATACACAAATCCTTATCGGCGGCACTGCTCTCTTTTAATTACGAGTATTTCTTGACGCACTTTCCTCTCAGTCATTTCCATATTTCATCACTTTACTGTAATAGCACTTGTAGCAACACTTCAAGTTCCATACTAACAATGCCTGCAGAGCTACCCACAACGCAAAATAACAGTTCGGTTTCCCATGTTCGACTCTACAGACGCTGCTGCCCGCAGAGATACTCCACAACTAAGCCAGCGATATGACAATACGCTTACAGCAGTGACACAGAAAGCTTCTTGTCCGCACTGGGGAAAACAGCACAGGAACGGCACGGTAGGAGTGTGATCACGTATGCTTCATTTCAACATTCTCGACGACGAAATGATGCCCTTTTAACTGCAAAGAAGTGTTGAAGCCACTCGGAAATATGGTCCGATGATCGGTAGGCTCGTATTTTATTTTCTGTCACTAAAGAGCAGTGCAGGACGGTGTCAAATGTCTCCCTACAATCAAGGAACACGACGTCAACCTGAGCGCCGTTGTCTGCAGCGTCATGTGTCTCATAGAGGAGCAGAGCGAACTAAGTTTCGCAAGATCTCTTTTTGCGGAATCCATGTTGCTTCTTATAGAGGAGATTTTTCGTTCACCAGAACCGTCATAATTCTTGAGCATAAATGTTCCATAATTTTACAGCAGAGAGTGATGGCAACGATATGGGTCTATAATTGTCGTACACCTACCTGCCTTGGGAGCCTCGTTTATGACGTGGATGATCTGTGCTTTTTACGAGTCCTACGTATCCTCCGTTATCCAGAGAACTGCGATAAACTGTTCGTAGAAGGGCAGCCAGTTACCTCAACATCTGCCGTTTTGACTTTCATACGAAGATTGAAAGGAGAGACCGTATTACGATCTCCCGCGCTGAAATAATTTCGGTAACTCACCAACAAAAAGTAATCAAGTGGCTTCAGCGGGTATTGCGTTCTTGAAGACACAAGTAGGCTCTCTTCTTCGCCTGATTGAGGCTGTTATGAAGTTACGATGTCACGCGGAGAGGCCGAGCGGTTTGAGGCGCCATGTCACGGATTACGCGGCCCTTCCCGCCGGAGGTTCGAGTCCGCCCTTTGGCATGTGTGTGTGTGTGTGTGTGTGTGTGTGTGTGTGTGTTGGTCTTAGCATAAGTTAGTTTAAGTAGCGTGCAAGTCTAGGGACCGATGGCCTCACCAGTTTGGTCCCTTAGGATTTCACACACATTTTGAAGTTACGACATATAACGTGATGTCTCCAGACCGTGACTAATTTTTTGTCCTGCCTGCTTCTAAGTGTCTTTCTTGTTACAGACTTGTACCGTTCGGATGTAGTGTAGCATTTTGAGCGAGAACAAAATTCTCTGACTTCACATTTACTACCAGCGAAAACGCAGTGCTGCCTGAAATTCTAGAACTGGCAGACTGTTTCGGGGGTTCCCAGAGGAGCTGCTATCCTTGCTAATAAAGTCGTCTACAGCATACAAAATATTTTAACATATTTCGACGTTTCAAATCCAGTCAACATTGGAACGAACTTTAGAATTCGTAAAACAGGTAGTTAATAGGGCGTACAGTAAGAACTATTTGCATTTTTAGTTGTTATACGAGGGCGAATCAGAAAATCCTTGCCCCTATATTTTCGGCCAAATTACAGTTGTAAATGTGAAGTCAACACATCCATCCCGAGCAGCGGATCCTCCTTGGAGCGGCCCGGCCTTACCTGCCGGTAGCTTCGTGGCACTGCCCTATTGTCAGTCGTTGACGATGCCAGTTACGCTTCATTGTCCAAGGCGTACGGGCAACGAATGGTAATTTGTTTTCTATGGAGCAAGGGACGATCGCCCATCCAAATCCGCAGGTAAATGCAGCTCGTTTATGGGGAAAAGTATCTCGCTTTGATAAGTGTGAGCTGTCGGTGGCAACAGGTGGTAAAGATCTGCATGAAAACGAACGTTCAGGGAAGCCACGTTCGTCTCTGACTGAAGACATTTCCCGCCTGGATGAAGTGGTGAAATCGGATGGGCGTGTTCAAAAAAATGGTTCAAATGGCTCTGAGCATTATGCGACTTAACTTCTCAGGTCATCAGTCGCCTAGAACTTAGAACTAATGAAACCTAACTAACCTAAGGACATCTCACACATCCATGCCCTAGGCAGGATTCGAACCTGCGACCGTAGCGGTCGCTCGGCTCCAGACTGTAGCGCCTAGAACCGCACGGCCACTCCGGCCGGCTCGGCGTGTTCACCTCAAGGGCAATTTTCAGGAGCATCGCAATTCGTATCGGAGAGTTTATGACATCTTTTGCGGATCCTTAGGGTACCGAATAGTTTCATATCGATAGGTACCTAAGCAGTTGGAAGGCGTGATTGCTTCAGTGAATCGTGTACAACGGTATGCCCTGGAGGGTGACCGTTTGTTGGACCTTATTGTTACTGAAGATGAAACCTGCATACTGCATTTCACGCCGGAATCGGAGCAGTAGGGCATGATATGAAAACTCTGGATTCACTAAAAAAAAAAAAAAAAAAAAATATCGGTTCACTGCCATCTGTCAGGGAATGGATGTCAACGCAACGGTCTTCAGGGTTCGCCATGCGCCGTGTATTGCGGCTGCTGTATTTCGTGCCACTCGCTGCAGCCATCAATGCTGGCAGCTATTTTTCCGCACTGTCACGTCTGCGAGCTGCCATGAGGGAGAAACACTGAGGGTTTCTCGATTTGGACATCGTGGTTTTCCTCCACGAGAACGCGAGGCCACGTGTGTCGATCAGAACCGCCGACGAGTTCTGGTAATTTCACTGGGAGAGTCTGGACCACCCACGATACAGTCGGAATATGTTTTTGGTCCACTGGTGTAGTTCCTAGCAGGGCAACTATTTACGACCAACGTTGAAGCCAAGACGGCAGATCGACTGTTGTTCCACAGTCATCCGTGTGAATTCTGCCATAAGTGCATCTCAAATTTAGTACTGCAATGAGACAACAGTTACGGACTGTCACCCCTGATAGTGCACGACGTGTTCCACTGTTGCACCAGAGCCGAGAAGAACGCAGATCTGTCCTGCAACGCGATTCGGAGAGGTATCAATCTTCTTGGGGAGTGGTCTTGGAGGTGCGACCTGACCCATCTCGTCGCGTTTTATGGCCTTCCGTGAACAGTGGTGCACACAATCTTGCACTGACGAAACACCTTGTCCCACACGAGCGAATGTTTCCTGGATGGATGCAACACATTCTCACATGTCAATAATACGCCCTCTTTCAAACTCACTGATCTGACGATACGGTTCGCGCATACGTCTGCGAGGCATCCTGCACGTCAGCACAAGTCATTACCTTCGGTTTGCAGCGACAACGAGAGCCGCATGCACATTATACCGGTTGGTGGTGCTGCGCCGCGATATCGATGTTGATCTTCAACACGTGCGCCAACATGTTTCAAATGCCAATCATTTCAGCAGAACATAATAATTTACATGTGGTGAGAATATGAATGTCCTATCTCTAGTAGTTGAAGATGTTCTGCTTTTTTTTTCGGAACATGAATGTATTTGTCAATGACTCTCTCTCTCTCTCTCTCTCTCTCTCTCTCTCTCTCTCTCTCTGTGTGTGTGTGTGTGTGTGTGTGTGTGTGTGTGTGTGTGTGTGTGTGTGTGTGTGTTCATTTCGTTTATAGTACTTAATCTTTCGTAAATGTTTGTGTAATTTTGCCTTGTGCAGTGTGTCTCACCATTGGAAACAAAGAAAGTAACAGTAGCTATCAAAACGGGAAGTGAAGGAGTATCAATTTTCCAGTACATAGCCCTATGAAAAGATTACTAAACAGGATGATTCAGCTACATCATCCGATATCGTTCTGCGCTACCCCACACGACAGTACGGTGTCGTTGGCCATTTCACTCTGGAGCTGTGAAGCACCAAAATACCGCAGTATGACTGATTAAGTATACGGAGATATCTCAGAAGTATTGTACAAATTTTGTTTGTGAAAGTACTGTAGCGCAGTAATGCGGTGAGTCCTATATTGATCTTTTCATTGCGTTGTATACCGGATAGTTGTTACTTCTGCGCTTGGCATTTTGGTATCTCCTGCTAATTTCGTTGTTTTCGATGGCGAAGCACACTTTAGACGGCAACATGTCTCGATCATCTGTGAACGATTAAGTACTATAAACGGAATAAACAAACACCCACAACGACCCACACACACACACACACACACACACTGTAATGGTACTTGCTTGAATTACGTAACCATTACGGCACCTCACCTCAACCTCTCGATACCAGCAATATTCTACTGTTTCTGTAAAACAGTTAACATATTTCTGTGACAACATTCAGATTTGATTTCATTAATGTAGAGGTACTTCGATACATCGATATGTATATATTGCAATGATATTATTCTTAAGTGTATTCTTTCTTTTGTCACTATGATCATTGACGTACTTGTAACTCTGATTTTTGGGCGCGTAAGTGGTTATTAGAGAGTCAAGCTTTGGTCGTCATGTTATAAAAAACGCAAATTGTAGTCAGTTTATGAAATGTGGACTTTAACAGTGAGGAAGATAGTTTCAAGTATGTTTTATATTGTGAAGTGATGTTTTGGAACGAGTTACGTGATATTGCAACAAAAGCAATAAAAAAAGAAGTGTAACTTAAATTCGGAGTGCTAATTACTTTTTTTTTACATCACATTGTCCTAACTTGCAAAAGTTAAATCTTCAAGAATGGTTTATG
The DNA here is from genome assembly GCF_023864275.1 of Schistocerca cancellata. Classification (NCBI taxonomy): domain Eukaryota; kingdom Metazoa; phylum Arthropoda; class Insecta; order Orthoptera; family Acrididae; genus Schistocerca; species Schistocerca cancellata. The sequence continues at coordinate 98,657,081 of NC_064630.1, read as the reverse complement.
AAACACATCTATAAAACTTCTGAATATCGAAGAATAACACCTAGGCCTCTTTGCATCCGAGCTTGGAATCATCACTACCTGGCTTGTCGACGATTGAGCCATGAGTTCACAGCGAGACCACCGTGGGAAACACGAAAAGATGAGTGGCTAGTTTATCCATTATTTCAAGAAATGATTTTATTAACTGTGCTCTAATGACACCTTCGGTAATTTTCACATCTGTCAACACCTGCTTTCTTTGGGATCGGAATTATTATGTACTTCTTGAAGTCAGAGGGTATTTCGCCTGTCTCATACATCTTGCTCACCAGATCGAAGAGTTTTGTCAGGACTGGCTCTCCCAAGGCCGTCAGTAGTTCCAATGGAATGTTGTCTACTCCCGGGGCCTTGTTTCGACTCAGGTCTTTCAGTGCTCTGTCAAACTCTTCACGCAGTATCGTATCTCCCATTTCATCTTCATCTACATCCTCTTCCATTTCCATAATATTGTCCTCAAGTACATCGCCCTTGTATACACCCACAATATACTCCTTCCACCTTTCTGCTTTCCCTTCTTTGCTTAGAACTGGGTTTCCATCTGAGCTCTTAATATTCATACAAGTAAGTCACAGCTGCAAAATACTAACGCGAATTCTTTACAGACGAGTGGAAAAACTGGTAGATGCCGACCACGGCGAAGATCAGTTTGGATTCCGCAGAAATGTTGGAACACGTGAGGCAATACTGACCCTACGACTTACCTTAGAAAAAAGATGAAGGAAAGGCAAACCTACATTTCAAGCATTTGTAGACTTAGAGAAAGCTTTTGTCAATGTTGACTGGAATACTCTCTTTCAAATTCTAAAGATGGCAAGGGTAAAATACAGGGAGCGAAAGGCTATTTACAATTTGTACAGAAACCAGATGGCAGTTATAAGAGTCGAGGGGCATGAAAGGGAATCAGTGGTTGGGAAGGGAGTGAGACAGGGTTGTAGCCTGTCCCCGATGTTATTCAATCTGTATATTGAGCAAGCAGTAAAGGAAACAAAAGAAAAATTCGGAGAAGGTTTTAAAGTCCATGGAGAAGAAACAAAAACGTTGAGGTTTGCCGATGGCATTGTAATTCTGTCAGAGACAGCAAAGGACTTAGAAGAACAGTTGAACGGAATGGACAGTGTCTTGAAAGGAGAATATAAGATGAACATCAACAAAAGCAAAACGAGGATAATGGAGTGTAGTCGAATTAAGTCGGGTGATGCTGAGGGAATTAGATTAGGAAATGAGACACTTAAAGTAGTAAAGGAGTTTTGCTATTTGGTTAGCAAAATAACTGATGATGGTCGAAGTAGAGAGGATATAAAATGTAGACTGGCAATGGCAAGGAGAGCGTTTCTGAAGAAGAGAAATTTGTTAACATCGAGTATAGATTTACGTGTCAGGAAATCGTAACTATTTGTATGGAGTGTAGCCATGTATGGAAGTGAAACATGGACGATAAATAGTTTGGACAAGAAGAGAATAGAAGCTTTCGAAATGTGGTGCTACAGAAGAATGCTGAAGATTAGATAGGTAGATCACGTAACTAATGAGGAAGTATTGAATAGGATTGGGGAGAAGAGGAGTTTGTGGCACAATCGTAGAGGGAGACCAAGAGATGAATACACTAAGCAGATTCAGAAGGATGTAGGCTGCAGTAAGTACTGGGAGATGAAGAAGCTTGCACAGGATAGAGTAGCATGCAGAGCTGCATCAAACCAGTCTCAGGACTGAAGACAACATCAACAACAATGATAACACCTGTCACATAATATAGCTTTGTCGTTGCCCGAAGATGCTTTTTTTTGCAGCGTGAGCAACACTACACTCATAATTAATTTTTGACCTTTGTTGTGGTAGGGTTGTTAGAACACGCAGAGAGAGAGAGAGAGAGAGAGAGAGAGAGAGAGAGCGCTAACAGTCCCTCAAGGCTCTGAGAGGGGAATTATATTCACAACGTGGCTGTGCTCCGTCTGGATTACTTTCCTGTTACAGACATAAAGCGGATTGTGTAAAACGGATCGGTAGGAGCAGCTCATTCATGCTATACAGAGTGTTACCAAAAAGTACGGAAAAAACTTTCAGGAAACGTTCCTCACACACAAAGAAAGAAAATATGTTATGTGGACATGTGTCCGGAAACGCTTACTTTCCATGTTAGAGCTCATTTTATTACTTCTCTTCAAATCACATTAATCATGGAATGGAAACACACAGCAACAGAACGTACCAGCGTGACTTCAAACACTTTGTTACAGGAAATGTTCAAAATGTCCTCCGTTAGCGAAGATACATGCATCCACCCTCCGTCGCATGGAATCCCTGATGCGCTGATGCAGCCCTGGAGAATGGCGTATTGTATCACAGCCGTCCACAATACGAGCACGAAGAGTCTCTACATTTGCTACCGGGGTTGCGTACACAAGAGCGTTCAAATGCCCCCATAAATGAAAGTCAAGAGGGTTGAGGTCAGGAGAGCGTGGAGGCCATGGCATTGGTCCGCCTGTACCAATCCATCGGTCACCGAATCTGTTGTTGAGAACCGTACGAACACTTCGACTGAAATGTCCAGGAGCTCCATCGTGTATGAACCACACGTTGTGTCGTACTTGTAAAGGCACATGTTCTAGGAGCACAGGTAGAGTATCTCGTATGAAATCATGATGACGTGCTCCATTGAGCGTAGGTGGAAGAACATGGGGCCCAATCAAGACATCACCAACAATGCCTGCCCAAACGTTCACAGAAAATGTGTGTTCATGACGTGATTGCACAATTGCGTGCAGATTCTCGTCAGTCCACACATGTTGATTGTGAAAATTTACAATTTGAATTGAGCAAGTACAGTAAATACTTACGAAACTAAAATGTGCTCTAACATGGAAATTAAGCGTTTCCGGACACATCTTCACATAACATCTTTTCTTTATTTGTGTGTGAGGAAGGTGTTCTGAAACTTTGGCCGTACCTTTTTGTAACACCCTGTATATGCAACTGAGGATGGCAGTCCCTTGACGAAACGAGTCCGTCTGTGTAGTCCGGTGATTAAATCTTCAATGAAAGCGAGGAGCGCAGAGTGTACCAACTCGCTGAACGCAGCAAGTGCGCAGGGCGGATGGGCTGGGGCACTTTGCGGCCCTGGAGAGCAGTGTAAGCAGCGAGCGGCTTCCGCATTCACAGTGCCGTGGGGCGCTGGCAGGTGACTTCCCGGACGGCGGAAGAGCCGGCGACCTGGCAGCCAGGCGGCGATGCGGAGACTGGCGCGCTGCCCGAGCACACACCTGGCGCCGCGCACCCACGGGGGCACTTCCTCTGCAGGCCAGGCGCTGCTACCCACTGGACAGAGCGCCAGGACTAGGCACAGTCGCTCAGTGCTGAAGTGCTACACTACGAAACCAAAAGCCTCGGATCCGATCCCCGATAAGCCCTAGGATTTTTACCTGTCATTTTTCACTTGCTTGAAGAGTTGCACAGTGGTTCGGAATCCACGCTAAACTGCAGGTCCTCCCCTTAAACAGACCGAGTAGGTCAGCTCAAAGGTCGGAGTACGCCAAAGGCTCATCACCTCTAATTCTTACTAAAACACTATGTTCTTCAGAAAACGGCTCAAATGGCTCTGAGCGCTATGAGACTTAACATCTGAGGTCATCAGTCCCCTAGAACTAGGAACTAGTTAAACCTAACTAACCTAAGGACGTCACACACATCCGTGACCGAGACAGGATTCGAACCTGCGACCGTAGCGGTCGCGCCGTTCCAGACTGAAGCGCGTAGAACCGCTCGGCCACACCGGCCGGCTATGTTCTTCAAACCAGGCTTCAGATTAAAGGATATTTTTAGCAAATCCTTTTTATAGACAAATACAGCTGAATATTCCTTTCAAGCAATGTTTGGAAAAGAAAGATACTTGGATTCCCTGTGTTTTTCAATACAATTTACACATTAATTTCCCTAGTACTGCTACAAAGATGACAGGCTGCGGAATGGAAACGAGGTTACGGGAGAAACGTAAGTAAACTGTTTATTACTTGAAAAGTAATCATCGGAACTGTTAAAACATTTATCTCGCTGTGGTGTGCGTACTGTAAGACCTTCGGTACACACACCATCAGATTATTTGACTTGTCGCTCTAAAGGTACGTTTACACTGGGATACATGTATCGCAACATGTATGACCGACATGTCAATTTGACATGTCGCGATACATCACCTCATACAAAAATTCACGGAACTTGTATGCGGACCCTCGAGCTCATACATGTCGCGTATACATTTTGTATATCGCTTTTTGGCCATATACGCGACATGTATGAGCGACATTTGAACTCTCGCATACGCAGTACTATCATTTCCTGTCGTCTTGTCGCCTGCCGCTTATTTTGACGATTAGCGCATGCGTAGTACCAGGCTCTTTGGCGGCTGTTTGAGTTTTGGAGGTGCCGACTATCGTTTCGACGTTAATCTATCTGCATAGAACATCAAAAAGTCCCATATGCAACATTATTCTTCGTGTTTGCGAGGCCATTGTGCAAGTTTTATTCCAAGAAGTGAAGCAAAAGTTTTATATATATCAGAGTATGTAATACATTCTATAATTTTTTCATGCATCTGGCACGTATACCAATTTTTTGCTATTATTCCGGCGGCCTCGCGTGATAATGTGACAACGGATGCCGACAATAGTGTGTGAGACGTTGGCATTAGCAATCGCGCGACAATGCAAATGTTTTGTAATGAAATCTTCGTTTCAAGAGGAATCCCCAGAGGCCAAAAAACGGAGTTTTACTGACAACTGATCCTCTGGTGGAATCGCTTCCCGAAAGTTTGTGTTGGTTTTGGACACAAGAGGAGCCACAAGTGATAACAAACCGCGGAAATCCTCCATACTCATCCTAACATAATTTCTAAAATATGCGCCATCCTTTAGCGTTAATTCGCGAAAAACTCTCTCTGCCACCATCTACGCTTCCTCCGCTTTTTCTTCCTATCATCTTCCAAAAGAGCAAGTGTACCAGCACATAAAAATGTGAAATCTTCCAAATCGTCGTCGAAAGCTATCGCACAGTGATACATATCAACCAGTGTAAACGCACGCTCGTACATGTATGAGGTTGATACTTGTCAACTCATACAGGTCGCGATATATGTCGCAAAGTCGCATATACATGTATCTCATACATGTGCCAATACAAATGGCAGTGTAAACGCACCTTTACGAAGTAGGCGAGTGTCAGTAATATGTCTCGTGGTCTTATTCTGGCGTGTTTATCTTCTGCCGTTAGGTCAGACGATAGAAATGCCACTTGCACGCTTAGAATAACAGATTGACGGTGACCAACTTTAAACAGAACTTGATTAATTTTCACACATATTTATTGAAATGATAAAAAGCATAGAAATTACTTAACTTGATTCTGGATGCTGTTTACAATTGACAATCTGAAGTTCCTTTGGCCTTGATACGTTAATCTTAATCTCACATATCTCTGATACTTGACCAAGTGTCTATACATTTCTCTTCATGGCTATGTACAGGAATATGATAATCTTATTAGACGCAGACTAAAACTTGACTATAGACTGGTGCAGACAAATGCAGACTAATGCAGACAAGTGGAGACTAATGCAGACTGATTAATCGGAGGTCTGTACACTCGTTATAATACCTGAGCGTTCAGGTATCACTGCGCGAGTGTGATCCGCGAGGAGAAAAGGTTCTACGTTAGCAGCAATCTCATTGGCTGCGTTACATATTAATACGCGGATCGGCGGAAGCAGAATTTGGTCCGTCTCTAAGACAGCGCCATCTCGTAGTGCGGAGACGGACGAGCGCTGCACCTGCGCTGTTGTGCTTAGCGGGGCGCGCTCTATTGGGAAAGTTGTGTACGCGCTGACTACGCGGAACTATGTACACAACACTCGCTATGAAACGAGACGGTCAACGGCTGCGGTCGCGTGTAGAACCAAGATTGTATCCAGACTCCCGAACGTCTGTCTTCAGGGTTCCAAAAATATGGAAATCGCACGGGGAGAGATAATTAATGTATCGAGCATGTGTAAGGGCTTCCCGGCGAAACTCCATACAGTCCACCCTACATGAAAGTGTTCATTGTGTAATCACATGCCAGGGTTAGCGCCATCTGGACGTATGCTTATTCCATAGTATAACAGTTCTACCAGTGTCTGTCAGTTCACGGTTCGTAAAAATATCGTTAGATATTTTATTACGGCCCTACATGATAGGACCATACCTTAAATATTTTTTCCTTTTTGTAGATAATCTGATGATGCCGTAAAAAGGCCAAATGCATCATTAAAGCAATATTTTACAACCAATACCGTTTTATTCGAGAATGATAAGGGTATGGCATTGGTGGCCGGGAGACCCCTCGCGGGGCGCTTCGGCCGCCGCTCCACAAGTTCTGTAACGCCGCTACGGCGACTTGCGAGTGAATGAGGATGAAAGACACACAACACTCAGTCATCTCGAGGTAGAGAAAATTCCCCGCCGGGAATCGAACCCGGGACCCTGTGCGCGGGAAGCGAGAACGCTACCGCAGGACCACGAGCCGCCAGTTGTTGTGCCAGTGGGCCATGTGACGTTGGAGATGTTTTATGTGGCCCTTGAGAGGACACCAAATAACCAGTGCGAAATTGCTGCATATTTTTGCTATGTATCAATGTTCCGGTTATAAGGGGAAGCCTGCAACGGTTTATAGAATCTTTATAATTTCAGTTTTAGCCTGAAGATTGTGCTGTTCTCAAATTTCATTGTCAATCCTCTACACTCTACACCGCCCCACTCGGCATCATCGCATCAAATCACTTCGCCCCTGCAGAAAGGCAGACTAATAAACTGCAGTCGCAACTTCCTGAACAGTTCGTGTCAGTGAATTGCTCTTACGTAGTGACGTTCGTCGCGTCAGAAACTATGCCCGCATTTGATATTTGTAATATGAGTTTAAGACTTGCAGAACTGCTATGTCCACTCATATGTGTATGTTTTGCTTCTGTCTCGTTGTTTTACGATAGGCTTCTTCTGAAATCCCGGAGAGACTTCTGAAAAACTCCGTATGTCCCCCTCTCCTCGCATTGGAATATTAAATAGCAGGAAATATTTTTTTCGCATTGTTGCGCCATAGTATGACATTAATTGAAATAAACATACTTTAATGCCTTTCAGTCCGAAAAGTAAATTGGTAGCGAAAGGGTTATGGTTTGCAGTGACATGTTCGGGATGTAGCAGGTAATTTTCTAAACACATGCGTCAAATCTGCCATATGATGAAGTCAATGATTTAATGTAAATTAGTTATAGACAACTGCAACCAGTCACTTTTTTCGATAATAATGCTTTATTACATTAACCGGTTTTCGAACCCTTTCAGGTTCATCTTCAGATGATTTCGGGAGGATCCGGGAAGTTACATCATTACTGGTAGTAGCATAATGCTGGGTGCTGGTTCTATGGCAGAAATGTGGGTCACACTTTAAAGCGAAGTGACCCATATTTCTGCCATAGAACCAGCACCCAGCATTATGCTACTACCAGTGTATGTAACTTCCCGGATCCTCCCGAAATC